>NC_134269.1:177179362-177779362 GCF_031893055.1 Leptodactylus fuscus | reverse complement strand
TACACTGCATGTGCCCCAGGAGGTGAAAGGTCCTCTTTAAGGTTCCAGTAACAACCCCAGGACGTTTTTGTGCTCTATGCTTTGGCAATTAGCAGCCTATACAAGACCACTCCTTACTGAGACAGGCTCGGCTACTTGTGGATTACTCCTGGTTTGGCTCCATTACCTCTTTTGCCTATTTGCTTCAAAATGGCCTTTGGCTTGTTCTTGGATTTCCCTTTGTCTTCTGATTCAGCTTGTGATGTGTCTGTTCGGATTTGTATCCTGGATTTCCTCTTTGTCTTCTGATTTGGTCTTTGACGTCTTCCCCTGATACTGGTCTGTGTCTGTGATACTTGTCTCTTGTTTCCACTCTACTGTCTAAGTTTTATTGGATTTGTCTTGGTTTCTGCAGCAGTGCCTTTATTATTGGTACATCCATCTGTTTGGGGATAGCTCAAACTCCCAGATTCAGCAACTCACTTTGCGATGGGTCTGGGGGTCTGTCTTAGCTCACAGAGTTTGCTACTTTTATATAACTACCTCTACTGCTTGCAGTTATCAGTCAATCTCCTGCTACTGCTTTTGCGAGGTCTTGCTTTACAAGCATAACATAAGCAATGAGAATTTTAAGGTTCTCTCATATTCATCTAGTTCATCTCCATCCTTGCAAATAGTCTCTATATAGTCTTACTGGTCACTAAGTGTAAGCATGTATACATGTCTTTAACATGCTAAGATTTATAGATATTAATAGTCAATAATTTTCATGAATATCTGAACAGGAAAAAACTTCCTATAATAACCCAACTAATCAAAGATTAGATTGTTCCATCTGTAGCACATATAAAATGCATCTCCAGAGGCAAAGAGTTATTTCCCAAAAAGAATATAAAATGCTCCTAAAACAGTCATAAAGTAATCCTCAGTGTATTCTCTACCCTATCACTAAACAATTAAATTTCATTCTTCGTTCACGTAGCGGGAAGGGATGTTTAATACTTGCTCTTTCCAGGTAATGAGATTAATTATTAAATATTGGGAAATTAAGCTGCTAAATATAGAAACATAAATTAATGATTTACAAACGCAATTAAAAGCATTTTTTGATTATCAAGATTTTGCATCATAGGAAGGAACTGAAAGATGGAATCGTTATTATAAAGCCATGTAATCAGCAGTAAAACCCGTATTCCGTCGTGAAATTGGAAGCATTCCAATTCATCCCACATTGATATCTAGAACACAAATTGTACATTAAAGTTGCCATTTAGTATTGTCTATACAGAGTCCTATAACACAGAATACTATAAATAAGCTCAACAAACAAATCACTTTCTAGCAGTCGCGGCTGTAACTGTTTACTAGGACTCTGCACACTTTGCAACACACCTGTCACTCATAGAGATTGTAAAATAATATATTATTAGATATTTCAGTATTATGACATTGCCAAGTTAGCTTTGTGCATTACAATGTTAGAAAAATGTGTACACAAAAAAACGTATAAAGTATAAAATAAAAAAGAATATGGATCAATAAATAAAACTGAAAAAGAGAAATGAAAACTTAAAAATAATTTGCTATTGTAAAATCGGAATGAGTAAAGTGCCTGGATAGCTAATGAAGGGTTGTTCCAAGAAGGTAATTAATAATTATCATAACCTTTGAACTAAATTTTACTCCACCACTGTAATTCAGCGTTGTAATGCATCCCCATGTCTTCTAAATTCAGAGAAATAGTACAGCAATCCTACATGGTGGAGGTGCTGATTCTGATGGCCACATTAGCATTATGGCTGCCTTCAAAGGGCCATTTGTAATAGTAAGAATATATAAAATGTATAGTCTATACATCTAGACTACCTTTATCTAGTGATTGGATGTCAGATGGAGGAGGCTATGAAGCTTGGCTCTGTGTGTTATGATGAATTTTCTCTGGACTGCCGATAATTAGGATTGAGCCGATCTTGACTTTTCAGGATCGATTTTAAAATCCGATTACCGATCATTTTTCATTCGAACCCGATCTCGATCCCAATTCCGATCCCAATGCAAGTCAATGGGATTTTTTTATTAATCGGAGATCGGATTTTAAAAGCAATCCTATTCACTATACAGCATGAAATCTAACAATTGAACACTTTAATTGTTAGAATCCACGCTGTGTAGTGAATCACTAAGTAGCCAGAAGATTTTTTTTTAATCCTCTGGCTACTTAGTCCCCCCTGGTGTCCACTTACCTGCAGAGATGGCTGCTCCGGTGCCCAGTGTTCTTCTTCGCCTCGCTGCCGCTCCACGCTGCTCTTCTCATCTCGCTGCCCCTGCCTCCCAGATTAGGAGAGTCTGGGCGGGTTAGGAGAGTTTGGGCGGGTACTGGGAGGGGAGACGTCATGTCTCCCCGCCCTGTACCTGCCCACACTCTCCTAAGCCACAAGCCCCGCCTTTCTCGCTCTTTAAACACTAACCTGGGAGGTGGCGGCAGCGAGGCGAGAAGAGCAGCGTGGAGCGGCAGCGAGGCGAAGAAGAAGGAGAACACCGGGCACCGGAGCAGCCATCTCTGGAGGTAAGTAGCTACTAGAGATGTTAGTTTAGTCTCCCATTAGAATGAATGGAGGCAGCCGGCGCACAGGGGGTTAAGGCTGTGTGCTGGCTGCTTCCATTTATTCCTATGGAACCGCAGTGGAGCCTTCACACTGAGTATACACTCCACTCAGAATGAGCAGAGCGTATACTCAGTGTGAAGGCTAAGCAAAGCATTGTGGGAAATAGTACCAATCTCGATCCCACCTAAAAAGATCGTGATCGGAATTCCGATCGCAATCGTGAAATTTTCTCGATCGCCGATCGGAATCCGATCTTTTCCGAACATGATCGCTCAACCCTAGCTATAATAGGTGAGGCAAAATCATGCACCAAATTGGAACATACCAGCAGGTTTTCTATGGACTTTGTATTTTTTTTCTTGGTTTCTGATTAAGTAGTTCAAATTGTTCCACCTCAGATAAAATGGTGCATCACTTGATCAGTAAAAAGCCAAGTGGTTCTTCAGGACCAGATTAGATAATAGTGAGTCGCCAGTGGCTAGGGAGTCTGTGTGGAGCCATCAGATGCTAAATAGAGTGATAAGGAGGTGCACTCCAAAACTCAGAATACAAGATGGTATGCTATTTTAATTAAACCAATAATGCTACACCTGCTGTATATGATGCTATAACCTAATTCAAAATGGGAAAATGTCCTTTCGAAGTATGCAGCACATGAAGGAACTGTTCACTGATGATGTCTTTTTGGATGACAATCAATTGTCAACTGTCAAAAGAGACATTTGTAATACCTTTTATATCTTAACCACTCAAATAATTTTATTTTGGGTCTCCACCTTATAGTTTTGCCCCTACCAACCGAGCGACTTGTCTGCTTAAAATAACTCTTCTTTTCTTACCACTAAGGAATAGCTGACCAAAACTAAATAAATTTATAAGATAAGAAATCAAAGCTACAAAAGTGACCAGACTTGAAAGGGGTTGTGCCATTAGAGACACCACAGGATAGGAAATGTCACATTCTTGGGGGTTCTACAACTGGAATCCTCCATGATCAGGAGAGCAGGGAACTGAAAGTCCCCCTATATTCTCCTCATTAATGAAGCGACAATATGTGCTTCTATTATCGGGGCTCCATTCACTGCGATGGGGCTGCTTTCTTTGTCAGCCCCAGAGAAGTCATGCAATCATACAGGCGCTTCATCCAAAGGGAGAATGTTCCTGTTCCTCTGATTACCAGGGGACACACTTAGTCCTTGTCCTGATTATCACACAAGTTCTGCATTATGGTAACACTGGAGGAATAAGTTCACATAGCAGGAAAACAAAGCAGCATTTCAAAAACAATACATTTAGGAAAAGTGTTTATATAAGCTACCAGGAAAGGATCCTTGAGATGGGACAATCCCTTTAACTTGTGCCACATATATCTGGATAAGGTAAGGACTGATGCATCTGTAGCCAGTTTTTGTGTCAGGAAACGTTTAGGAGCAGATTTATTAAAATTTTTGAAAAACAAAACTGACAACTTCATTTTGAAAAAGCTTCATAGGAAATGAAAGTTTTGCTGTGATTGGCTGATATAGGCAAGTCAGAATTTCTATTAGTCAAGTTCAAAAATATTTCCCTTGTCTTTTAAAAATGATAGATACCCTGTTTGAGAAACATATCTACTCTGTCAGATAGAACAACCCAAAATTAATAAATTAGATGAGAGTACTTCCTATATAGGTTTTAGGTAAACCATGGAGTTTGCATCAAAAACTCAGGCAAATTGTAATTGTCTTCCCCCTCCATCCTATTCTCTCCCCTCGCTAATCAAGATAATATTCTAATTCAGTTGAGTTCTAGTGACACCACCTATTTTACTTTAATGAATATTTTTTATATATTTATAACATGGTTTACTGTGTGGGTCCGCTGTAATTTATGAGTATTTTTTTTATATATCAAATATTTTTTTTATATAATTATATATAGTATATAGATATTGACATACAATGCAAAACAGTACACGTAAATGTATATACATGAACTCAATTCATAACAAGTATAATGACAACAGGTGTTGTTTATGCTACTGAGAAATGTAAAAATATTGTTATTTTTTTATTTCACAACTTAACTCAAGAGATGAGCGAGTAGTGAAATATACGATATTCGATATTCATTTCGAGTAGACCCTCGTAGACTGAATATTGAATCCCATTATAGTCTATGGGGAAAAATGTTCTTTTCAGGGGAAACCACTATTCGACTAATGAGAGTCACCAAGTCCACATTGACACCCCAGGAAATGATGCCAACACCTCTGGAATGCAACTGGGACATCAGAGGAAGCATGTCTGGGGGCATCTAACATACCCAAGTCCGAGTATTACCCCACTATCACAGCCTATCAACTAGACACTTTCCAAACTCAATAGAACCTCTATGAAAGTGGAAAAATACTTGGAAACCTTCTCTCCTCCACAATAGTATGGACAGAAACACAAATTTAAAGCTAAAGAAACATTAGCATGCACCCCTTTAAATCACATTGCCCATGACAACCACAGATGGCATAGGCAATGTGAAATCCAACAGACCCCACCCTTAACTGTCATTGGTTATGTGTGTGTGATGTGGTGAGACCTCCAAAACTTACTTTTTTGGCCCTTCATGTGAGCCCATCCAAATTAAGTTGGGGTGAGTCCTCTCAAACTTAGCTCCAGGCTCTTGAGGGGAATTGAGCCTTTAAAGGGGCTCTATCAGCAAAATCATGCTGCTAGAGCCCCACATATGTGTGAATAGCCTTTAAAAAGGCTATTCAGGCACCATAAAAGTTATATTAAACTACCCCCCAGTTTTAAAAAAATAACCTAAAAAAGAATGTGCTCTACTTACGGATCGTGCACGCTGGGCGGGCATTCAGGGTGTGTCTTCATCTTCCTCCACGCCTCTTCTTCCTCCGATGACCTCGGGTCCTGTCTTCCTCCAGCGCTCGCAAACGGACAGTGATAGCCTGGGCGCATGCGCAGTAGCTGTAGTAGAAGCCGCATGCTACTGCGCATGCGCCCAGGCCGTTTTTTTTATATCAGTGTCCGCGAGCGAACGCCGGAGGAGGACGGGACCAGAGGACATCGGAGGAAGAAGAGGCGTGGAAGAAGATGAAGACACACCCTGAATGTCCTCCCAGCGTGCACGATCCGTAAATAGAGCACATTCTTTTTTAAGTTATTATTAGAGATGAGCGAACAGTGTTCTATCGAACACATGTTCGATCGGATATCAGAGTGTTCGCCATGTTCGAATCGAATCGAACACCGCGTGGTAAAGTGCGCCAAAATTCGATTCCCCTCCCATCTTCCCTGGCGCCTTTTTTGCACCAATAACAGTGCAGGGGAGGTGGGACAGGAACTACGACACCGGGGGCATTGAAAAAAATTGGAAAAAGTAATTGGCTGTCGAAATCAGGTGACCTCCATTTTAGACGAATAGTGGATTTCAAATCCGGGTCATATGAGAATGTGAACTTTGTGACTATGAGACAGGGATAGCTGTACAGGCAGGGATAGCTAGGGATAACCTTTATTTAGGGGGGAATGTTATTAAAAATAACTTTTTGGGGCTCTATCGGGTGTGTAATTGTGATTTTTGTGAGATAAACTGTTTCCCATAGGGATGCATTGGCCAGCGCTGATTGGCCGAATTCCGTACTTTGGTCAATCAGCGCTGGCTCTGCTGGAGGAGGCGGAGTCTAAGATCGCTCCACACCAGTCTCCATTCTGGTCCGACCTTAGACTCCGCCTCCTTCAGCAGAGCCAGCGCTGATTGGCTGAATTCCGTACTCTGGCCAATCAGTGCTGGCCAATGCATTCTATTGGCGTGATGAAGCAGTGCTGAATGTGTGTGTTTAGCTCAACTACACCGGTGGAGTAGTTGAGCTAAGCACACAGATTCAGCTCTGCTTCAATCAGCGCTGGCCAATGCATTCTATTAGCTTGATGAAGCAGAGTGTGCACAAGGGTTCAAGCGCACCCTCGGCTCTGATGTAGCAGAGCCGAGGCTGCACAAGGGTTCAAGCGCACCCTCGGCTCTGATGTAGCAGAGCCGAGGGTGCACTTGAACCCTTGTGCACCTTCGGCTCTGCTACATCAAAGCCGAGGGTGCGCTTGAACCCTTGTGCAGCCTCGGCTCTGCTACATCAGAGCCGAGGGTGCGCTTGAACCCTTGTGCACACTCTGCTTCATCAAGCTAATAGAATGCATTGGCCAGCGCTGATTGAAGCAGAGCTGAATCTGTGTGCTTAGCTCAACTACTCCACCGGTGTAGTTGAGCTAAACACACACATTCAGCACTGCTTCATCACGCCAATAGAATGCATTGGCCAGCACTGATTGGCCAGAGTACGGAATTCGGCCAATCAGCGCTGGCTCTGCTGGAGGAGGCGGAGTCTAAGGTCGGACCAGAATGGAGACTGGTGTGGAGCGATCTTAGACTCCGCCTCCTCCAGCAGAGCCAGCGCTGATTGGTCGAGTTCCGTACTCTGGCCAATCAGCGCTGGCCAATGCATTCTATTAGCGTGAACTGAGTTTGCACAGGGGTTCTAGTGCACCCTCGGCTCTGCTACATCAGATTGCTACATCTGATGTAGCAGTGCCGAGTGTGCATCAGATGTGTAGTTGAGCAGAACTGGCTCAGCACTGCTAAGTCTCTGCATTCGCATAGGAATGCATTGGCCAGCCTTCGGCCAATCAGCGCTGGCTGTGCCGGAGGAGGCGGAGTCTAAGGTCGGACCTGAATGGAGACTGGTGTGGAGCGATCTTAGACTCCGCCTCCTCCAGCAGAGCCAGTGCTGATTGGTCGAGTTCCGTACTCTGGCCAATCAGCACTGGCCAATGCATTTCTATGGGGAAAAGTTAGCTTGCGAAAATCGCAAGCTGACAGGGATTTCCATGAAATAAAGTGACTTTTATGCCCCCAGACATGCTTCCCCTGCTGTCCCAGTGTCATTCCAGGGTGTTGGTATCATTTCCTGGGGTGTCATAGTGGACTTGGTGACCCTCCAGACACAGATTTGGGTTTCCCCCTTAACGAGTATATGTTCCCCATAGACTATAATGGGGTTCGAAACCCGTTCGAACACTCGAACAGTGAGCGGCTGTTCGAATCGAATTTCGAACCTCGAACATTTTAGTGTTCGCTCATCTCTAGTTATTATCTTAAAACGGGGGGGGGGGGGGGGGGGTAGTTTAATATAACATTTACGGTGCCTGAATAGCCTTTTTAAAGGCTATGCACGCATATGTGGGGCTCTAGCAGCATGATTTTGCTGATAGAGCCCCTTTAACCAGCAGAGTATTAGGCCCTTGAAGTCAGTTGAGCCTTGTATCAGCAGAGTATTAGGCCCGTAAGGTGAGTTGAGCTTTGTACCAGCAGAGTACTAAGCCCTTGAAGTGAGTTGAGCCTTGTAGTAGCAGAGTTTTAGGTCCTTGAAGTGAGTTGATCCTTGTACCAGCAGTGTTTTGGCCCTTTGGGTGAATTGAGCCTTTAAACAGCAGAGGTTTAGTTATTGGCTCTTTGGGCGAGTTGAGCCTTTTACCAGCAGTTTTAAGATAAGATAAGATAAGATAAGATAATCCTTCAATAGTCCCACAATGGGGAAATTTCAGTGATACAGTTTCATAGATGGTACAGTAGTATATAAAAAGAGAGAAAACACATACAAGCTCACGGCAGATAGAGAAATACTAGGAATCATAGCAACCAAAATGAAAAAATACAAAGAAACACTGCAGGATCATTTAGTTCTCTGTCCGGAGTGATGTTGATAATACAGCCCGACCGTGGTTGCAGGACACGAGGAGGGGGTCACAGCATGTAGATATAACAGGCATAAACGTTTTTTTTTTGCAGAGGTGGAGGACATATGCAGCTATCATGATAACATGTGGTAGTTCTTTGGTAGGTAGTGAGTTCTCATGCTCACAGCTGATAGTTTGGTATCTTGCATCAGCACTATTGTTCCTTAACCACAAAAAATGCCCCAAATGTCCTTCATCACAAGCCCTCCTCCTCCTCCTTTCTTCTTACCACTGTGTTCTACTGCCCAAAGAAGTCTAAAGCCATCCAGGTAGACAGGGTGCTGCTCTCTTGCCAAGCTTCCATAAACTCATGGGGTAGGTGGGTGATGGTAGGTTCCCAGGCTGTAACAGAGTCCACCGTGTCCACAGTAAAAGATAGAAATACCAGTCAGCTGTAGCATCTTCACACATCAGCAATAGATGCTAAAAATCATCTCCTTCAAAGAAGAAGCCCACACTTCCATGCAGGATTCTCCTCCATTCTATGTCTGCCTAAGAACGGTGACCATGCCGTTCTTAGCTTGTGGCCCTTTGGGTGAGTTGAGCCTTTTACCAGCAGTGTTTTAGGCCCTTTGGGTGAGTTGAGCCTTGCACCAGCAGTTTTTTTGGCCCTTTGGATGAATTGAGCCGTTTACCAGCAGTGTTTTAGGCCTTTTGGGTGAGTTGAGCCTTGCACCAGCAGTTTTTTTGGGCCCTTTGGATGAATTGAGCCTTTTACCAGCAGTGTTTTAGGCCCTTTGGGTGAGTTGAGCCTTGCACCAGCAGTTTTTTTGGCCCTTTGGATGAATTGAGCCATTTACCAGCAGTGTTTTAGGCCCTTTGGGTGAGTTGAGCCTTGCACCAGCAGTGTTTTAGGTTTTGGCCCTTGTGGTGAGTTGAGCCATGTAGCAGCAGTGTTTTTGGCCCTTGGGGTGAGTTGAGCCTTGTACCAGCAGTATTTTTGGCCCTTGGGGTTAGTTGAGCCTTGTACCAGGAGTGTTTTAGTCCCTTTGGGTGAGTTGAGCCTTCCACCAGTAATGTTTTAGTTTTTGGCCCTTGGGGTGAGTTGAGCCTAGCACCAGCAGTGTTTTAGTTTTTGGCCCTTGGGGTATTTTGAGCCTTTAACCAAAAGTGTTTTAGGCTCTTTGGATGAATTGAGCCTTTAAAAAATTAGTTTTCAGGCCCTTGTAGTGAGCCATATAAAAATTATTTTTCAGGCCCTTGGGGTAAGCTCTAAAAAATTAGTTTTCAGGGCCTTGGGGTTACCCTAAAAAATTATTTGTAATGCCCTTGGGGTGAGCCTTAATGGGGTTATTTTAATTAGCTTTTAACGGTGATGGTGGTGGTGCTGGAGGAGGAGGAGGACGAGGAATTTGTGAGCTGGAAACATGGAACTGTGTCTCGTCATTAGCACTGAGGACGGGACATGCTAGTTGCAGGTCCACAGCCACTACATCGCCAGGAGAGGCAGACTGTTGTGTTACTACACATCTAGAGTTATTGGTTGACTGGCTGGTGCAAATGCCGCTGGAAGCAATATCCGCCATCCACTGTAACATCATTTCCTGGTGCTCGGGCCGCGTCAGTGGGGTAGCCTGCACCCTGCTTGACATTGTGGATGAGGGCACTGCTGGCTGCCCCTCTCCAGTAGCCATTGGATCCACAGTAGCTCGACTGCGGCTGGATCCCCAGCTGGATTTCCACGTCCCTGTCCTCGTCCCCGTGCCTTTGTGATACCCTGACACATTTTCAGATGTGTACAAGTGATGACAGTATTAAGCTTTCAGTATTCTGACAGTATTCAGTTAGAATGTATACCAGTTGTAATGAATTTGATCCCGGAAAGGGCTTTTGTGAAATTTTGGCAGGTTGAGTGTATATACGGTTGAGTATATACACTCTTTCTGCAGTGTAGCTCTGTAAAGAGCTGTTTTCTTTCATTTTACTGCCTAGCAGAATCTAATCGCTATCTGACCCTCAGCAGTAAGTCTCTCCCTATCTCACCAAACCGCATCTGACATGAATAAGACTGACGCTATTATTATAAATCCGAGGTCACCTGCTTTGGTCGGCCAATGACTTTTTCCTATTTTTTTTCGATGCCTAGGTTTTCCTTCTTCCAGTGGCGTAAGTAGGAATGGCGGGGCCCTGTGGCAAACTTTGACATCCCCCCCCCCCCGACTGACACAGAAGACCTCGACCGACCCCCTCCTATGCATTTCTGCGCGTTCTATTATGCCCCATAGTGGTCCTTGCACACAGTATTATGCCCATAGTGGCCCCTTGACACAGTATTATCCCCCATAGTGGCCCCTGCACACAGTATTATGTCCCTTAGTGGCCCCTACACACAGTATTATCCCCAATAGTGCCCCCTCCATACAGTATTGTGTCCCTTAGTGGACCCGGCAAACAGTATTATCCCCCATAGTGGCCCCTGCACACAGTATTATCCCCCATAGTTGCCCCTGCACACAGGATTATACCCCATAGTGGCCCCTGCACACAGTATTATCCCCCATAGTTTCCCCTGCACACAGTATTATCCCCAATAGTGTCCCCTGCACACAGTATTATGTCCCACTGTGGACACCCATAAACAATTATTATACTCTGGGGTCTTTTCAGAATAAAAACATAAAAAACTACTGTTACTTACCTGTCCCCCGGCTCCTACACAGTCTTCTCCGCTGCCTTCTGCGCTGCTGTCCTTGTTCAATGACGTCCCGGGACGCAGGCCGAGTTCATGTGACATCAGAGACGTCAAGAAGGAGGCCTGGCAGGATCGTGGAGAGGTAAGTAACATGTTTTTTATGTTTCTTACCTCTCCCGGTTCGCCAATCATTATACTCGGTGGTCCAAAAAGACCCCCGAGTATAATGATAGCAGCGGTAGCGGCTGTCGCCGGGCCCCTAATGTCCCGGTCCCTGTGGCAGCTGCCTCCGCTGCTATGGCGGTAGTTACGCCACTGCTTGCTTCCTGTCCCACCTTCCCTGCACAGTTATTGGTGCAAAAAAAGCGCCAGGGAAGGTGGGAGGGGATTCAAATTTTTACTGCGTTTACCGCATGGTATTTGATCGAAATCGAATATGTCAAATACCTTAATATTCGATCGAATACCTACTCAATCGAACGGTATTCGCTCATCTCTACTTAACTCTTTTATTAATTTATTGTAAAAAATTTTAAACTTACCCATAGCCCAGTATTTGATGTTCAGAAAGATCATTAAAATAATGTAAAAAGAGAGTGAGAGAATGGTTCATCAAAAATGCAACATATAATATTGAGACATGAGTAGCAACTGCTAAGTAGAACACAGATCTTTTTCAATTACACAGAGCAGTAAAATAAGTGTTCCTTTTAACAGGGTTAAGAAAGTTAAAATTGTGAACATAATTCAAAGCGAAAAGCAGGCAAAGAAACAAGTATATGCAATAAAAAAGAGACGTCACAAAGTCAGGCCGGAGAATCTTTCGGCATAGAGGTTGGAAAAATAGTGGAGAAAGCAATTGTGAAATATTCTGGGCAAGTGACAGTGATTGTAAGAAAAATTACCACCACTTTTAATTGCTGAAAAAATAGTGACCAATAGAGATGAGCAAACAGTAAAATGTTCTAGATTCGATATTTGTTTTGAGTAGCCCCTCAATATTCGACTACTCAAATCGAATATCGAACCCTATTATAGTCTATGGGGGGAAAATGCTTGTTTCAGGGGTAGGCAACGTTCGATCAAATTATACTTACCAAGTCCACGAGTGAGGGTCGGGCTGGATCCTCCGAGCAGTCTTCTCCGTGCAGCGTCCCTGCGGCGTCTTCCGGCTCTTCATTCACTCTGCGAGGCATCGGGCCTGGGCAGAGCCGACTGCGCATGCCCGCACTACAAGCAGACATGCGCAGTCGGCTTTGCCCAGGCCCGATGCCTGGCAGAGTGAATGAAGAGCCAGAAGATGCCGCGGGGACACTGCATGGAGAAGACTTCTAAAGGTAGGAGAAGAACCAGCATTGATTGGCCGACTGTATAGCATTCGGCCAATCAATGCTGGTTCTGCATCGAAGTTTTACATTCGAATAGCGAGTGGTACTCAATCGAGTATGAGTATTTTGAAAATACTGTAGTATTCGATCGAATACCTACTCGATCGAGTACTACTCGCTCATCTCTAGTGACCACAGATGAAGCCTGACTCTATTGACTCTATGCCTGTATATTAACACATAGGTCAGGAGAATACTTCCATATTAGAAATAAGCAAAACCATTCAGGAAAAATCATTTCAACCAACATTTTCAAAAAAATTCAATTTTCGATGAAACCGAAACATATGAAATTAAGCAGAAACAAACTAAAATGACCACTGTCACATGTAAGAAGTGGTGGAAGGGATGGAAGAAAAGGAACATCTTCCACCTCATAGTCAAAAGTATTGACCCTGGTTTGATGAAGTAACTGGGACTCCTTCACTGAAAGAGGAGGAGGGGAAGGAGAAGGTACACTTTCCCTTGGATGCCTTGATATGTCACAGGCCCAGTCAGGAGAGGAAGCTGACCTTTATTAAAGGGGCTCTATCAGCAAAATCATGCTGATAGAGCCCCACATATGCGTGAATAGCCTTTAAAAAGCTAAAGTTATATTAAACTACCCCCCAGTTTTAAAATAATACCCTAAAAAAAGAATGTGATAAACTTACCTATCGTGCACAGTAGGTGGGCATTCGGGGTCCGCCGTCTTCGTCCTCCGTCAGACAACTGCCTGGTAATGAGCGGCACCTTTGTGCTAATCACATGACCATGGACCGTAAATCACATCCTCTAGAAGTAACAGAATGAATGACAACATGCAGAGATCTAGAAAACCGTGAGGAATTGATACAGAAAGTATATTGGAAAATTGTATAACTTTTTATTATACAAGTTATAACATTTCTCTCTCAATATTGGTTTGAAATTGGCCAACCCCTTTAATATTATTGCCCTGGGCTCTAAAACGTCAGCACACTACTAGAAAGGGAAAACTAGTGCTTAGCTTAGTTACCTTTTCAGGTATGAGTGGTCCTGGTGTCATATGTACTGGTATTGATGGGTGGTGGCAACAATTTGAGTGGTTGCGTGGATATTGGGGACTATTCAGATCCCAGGCATTATGCATTATTTTTTATACAGAAAATATGGTTTAATGGGTTTGTACAGATGTGCCCATTCTACCTTTTGATAAAGAACATGTACATATAGTTTGACATAAAATGTATGCAATATGTGTAAGTGGGCATGGCTTTGAAAAAAAGTGCAAGGATTCACTATAAAGGGAGCATGGCTTATCTAGATTAAGCAAATAAATGGTAAATGTTTATATAATGAAAATCATTGTCATCATTCAGTCCATGGTCATGTGATGGACACACAGAGGTGCACAGCTCATTACAGTCACAGCATAATAATGTAACAGATGCAGAGGATGCCAGGAGCTTTCAGAGGAACCCAAAAATGACTGAAAACGCTACAAAAGGTATGTTGGTGCATTAGCACTAACTGACCTGATTTTTTTTTTTGTTTGTTTTTTTTTTAACTTATTTTTTTGCCTGGTAAATCTTTTAAGGCCTTGTTCACATCTGAGTATGGATTCCGTCCAGAGGAGTCTGCATGAGGACCCCCCGAATGGAATACCGAATGCAACTGCAAGTGGTGTGCCAGTGAAAGCACACGGACCCCATAGACTATAATGGGGTCCGTGTGCTTGCTGCCAGATCTCCGCAGGGATCATTCATACAGGAAAATAGTTCACAATCTACTTTCCCATCCACATGATTCATGCAGGCAGCGCGCAGCAAGCACACGGACCCCATTATACTCTATGGGATCCATGTGCTTATACTGTACAGTGCTTGCAGTTGCGTTCGGTATTCCGTTCGGGGAAGGGGGGTCCCCACCAAACGCAGATGTGAACAAAGGGTAAGTATCACATATTCCCAGATGGTAATGTACACTCTACTACATAAAAATACAAAGGGGTAAAGCAGCACTGGCATATCCTTGCCTATAAAGTAAGAACATTAAATTAGGGGGCATTCACACGGAGTAACGCCGGGCGTGTATCACAGCCATACACGCCGGCGTTACGGCAAACTGCCGAACACTTCCCATTCACTTCAATGGGAGCGCTCGTAACAGCGGCGTTTACAAGCGCTCCCATTGAAGTGAATGGGAAGTGTTCGGCAGTCTGCCGTAACGCTGGCGTGTATGGCTGTGATACACGCCCGGCGTTACTCCATGTGAATGCCCCCTTAGTGTGGCTTCTACCACTATAAGGACAATGGGTCATTTGAAAAATAATCCTATGCAAAGCTTGCTGTAGTATAGTGCTCTTTTATCATAATCTACCATTTTTTCATAGACATGTACTAGTCACCATTACATATTTTAAATCTTGATGATGTCCAATAACCCTGTTAAATCAGTTATCTTTCGCACAACATATGCATTGAATGAATAGTGTTCAGGCACATATTACCTGCTCATAGTCATAGCATAACTCATCATAGCGGTCTTAACATTTCTATTTCATCTGAAAAATAAATATTTTCTGTTGTAAAGTATTTCAGCTTTTTGTGTATTCTTAATACGGAGACCAATAGAGGAAAAAAAATCACTTACTTATCTACGGTACATAAAATTATTTGGCACTTGACATCACATTTGTGGACTATTAATGCGTTTTATACATTTCAATTAATTTGCATTCTCAATTTTGACAATGTGCACAACAGGATTTCATTTCAGGTTAAATAAATAAAATGAAAACTGTTGGTCAAAACAATATTGCTATAGATGATATGCCTGAAAAAAATACGTTCTACAGTTGCTATGAAAGCTCTTAAAGCACTTCACTACAAAAAGGATTGCAAATATGTGCTTCTTGCATTGTGAGTGCTGCAATCAAACATTTCTCTAAGAAAGCATACTATAAAGAACACTTTTTTTTTGTGAGACCGATTGCACAGCAAAATTGTTCCTGAACTGAACCCTTTGAAATTATTGTTCATCTAGGAGCTACAAAAGATGTATTTTCCTGTTCTCTTTTTTTTTGTTTTATTTTGTTCTCATTGTACCATTAACTCCATGTTCCACAGGTTGGTCCCTTACAAAGTTAATTATTCTGCAACTTAAAATACCCTCTTTGTTGATCACACATACTGTAGAGTATTTATTTGACTGTTTCTGAAACCACAACGTTATACCTATCTCTTTAAAAAATATGAATGGCCATGCAAATATGTTATTCTGTGCGAATTTATATTGGACAAAATTGTTGGTCCCCCTCGTGTAATGAAAGAAAAACCCACAATGGTCACAGAAATAACTTGAATCTAGGGGCCACACGGTGGCTCAGTGGTTAGCCTTGCAGCGCTGGAGTCCTGGTGTTCAAATCCCACCATGGGCAAAAAAAAAAAAAAAAAACATCTGCAAGGAGTTTGCATGTTCTCCCTGTGTTTGCATGGATTTCCATCCCATATTCCAAAAAAAGACATACTGATAGGGAAAAAATGTACGTTGTGAGATCTGTGTGGGGCTCACAATCTACATTTAAAAAAATGAATAAAAGACGAGATATTATTTTTATACCGTAGTCAAGGATTGCAATTATCCAGTATTGGTTGTTCTCCATTATATTGACTATGCGCTTGTCACTTGAAAAGCACCCCAACATGAAATCAGCCATGTGTGCCAGAGTGTTACTTGGCATGATTTTGCTGCCCCCACTGGAAAGGTCACTCTCCATTTCCTACTCTTCCTCCTCCCTTTTGCCCCATCTGTGCTGCAAGAATGGGACGCATTGAACTTCCCCGGTAGCCTTCTGTGTCACAATCATATCATCTGCCACATCTTCATCCTCCTCCTCCTCCTCCATCATTAAACGCTGTGAAACGGACAGGTGTGTGGAACTACTCTCCTGCTGTGACGGTTCTGCTGCTATCCCTGACTCCTCAGTGTGATGGCAATAAGAGATTCTCGCATCACACACAAGAGCGGGATTGTTACGCTCACTAGTGCATCATCACAGCTGACCCTCTTGGTGGACTCCTCAAACACCCGTAGGATTTCACATAGGTCTCCCATCCATGGCCACTCATGGTTGAGAAACTGAGGCAGCTGACTTTGTGGCACCCTAGGGTTTTGGAGATGGTACTCCATCAAAGGTCTCTGCTGCTCAACCACTCTGCTCAACATATGATATGTTGAGTTCCAGCGTGTGGGGATGTCGCACAACAGCCGGTATTCGGACAGATGTAGGTATTGCTGGAGGTTTTTGAGGCTAGCAGCGGCTACTGTAGATTTGTGAAAGTGGGCGCACAAGCGCCGCACTTTCACCAGTAGCTTGTGCACATTTGGGTATGTCTTTAAAAAACGTTGCACCACTAGGTTAAAGACGTGGGCCAGGCATGGAACATGTTGGAGGCTGGCAAGCTCCAGAGCAGCTATCAGGTTCCTGCCGTTATCAGACACGACCATGCCTGGGCCCAGGTGCAGCGGCTCAAACCATATTGCTGTCTCATCGAGGAGGGCATCCCTCACCTTGGAGGCAGTGTGTTGTCTGTCCACCAAGCTGATGAGCTTCAGCACGGCCTGCTGACGTCTACACACGCCAGTACTGCTACATTTCCAGCTCGTAGCTGGAGTCAATTTAATGGTGGCGGAGGAGGAAGAATATCGTGTTGTTTCAGAGCCCCTGCCAGGAATGATAGGCGGGGGCTCTGAATCAACTAAATTGACCCAGTGTGCTGTCAGTGAAATGTAGCATCCCTGTCCGCAGGCACTTGTCCACGCGTCCGTGGTCAAGTGCACCTTTGTGAAAAGCGCGGAACTTAGGGCCTGCCTGATGTTGCGTGACACGTGCTGGTGCACGGCGGGGACGGCATACCGGGAGAAGTAGTGATGGCTAGGGACGGCATAGCAAGGTGCCGCACTTGCCATCAGGTCCCAGAAGGCTGGAGGTTCCACAAGCCGGAACGGCAACATCTCCTGGGCCAGGAGTTTGGAGATGTGCGCGATCAAGGATTGTGCATGTGGGTGGTTAGCGCTGTATTTTTGCCTGCGCTCAAATGTCTGAGAGATTGTGGTTTGCTGGGAGGAGGTGCATGATGGTGCAGGAGCTGAGACAAAACAGGGGAGGATGAGGGAGAAGTCTCCAAAGTAGCGGAGGCAGATGTGGAGATTTCCTGGCTGCTGGTCTGGACTGCAGTGCTAGCACTGGCAACAGTGGGAGAGGCAGTGGCGGCAACGCTGGATGATGATTGTCTTGTGTTTGCTCTCTCCCACTGAGTCCAGTGCTTGGATTCCAAATGACAGCACTGCTCAGTTTCCAGTGGCAAATTGTGCAAACCACACTATATTTGTCTGCCGCGCATTCCTTGAAAAATCTCCACACCATCAAGGAACGTGCCTTCGATGGGGGAGTTTTTCTGGGCTGGCTATAATAGGGAACATCTTAGGCCATTCTGGGTGTGGCCTGGCTTCGGCGAAGCAGCTGATGACGATTGTCCTGCGTTTGCTCTCTGCCACTGAGCCCAGTGCTTGCCTTCCAAATCACAGCGCATGCCAGTGGTCGTAAGTTTGCTCTTTTCAGATCCCCTACTCAGTTTCGAGTTGCAGAGTGTGCAAAACTGCACTATATTTGACTGTGACCTCGATGGGGAACATTTTGGGCCCTGCTGGCTGTGGCCTGGCTTCGGTGAAGCAGCTGTCCTCTGCCTCTGGACATGCTTCTGCCTCTAGCTACCCTCTTTGGTGCTGCACCTCCCTCAACATCGACACTGCTTTCCCTGCTTGACATCCCCCCTGTCCAGGTCGGGTCAGTGTCCTCGTTGTCCACCACCTCCTCTGCCAATTCCTCTCTTGCCTCCTCCTCCTGCACACCACACATGGCAACAGGCTGCCCTGATGGCAACTGTGTCTCGTCATCGTCACTGAGGGTGGGTTGCTGGTCAACTACCACAAAATCAACAGGAGATGGAGGAGACTCCAGTGCTTGAGCATCTGGACAAAGAAAGTCATCTGATAGCTCAGTGGAATCGGGAAATGGAGGGACAGGAAGAGGGACAGTTAAAGGACCAGAGAACAGCTCCAGGGAGCAGTGAAAGTTGGGATTACTCTGCTGAGAAGATTGGGCATTTTGGGAGGAAGGCTGAACAGAATGTTGTGTAGGAGGAGGAGTTGAGGTAGAGGCTGACTGGCTGGTGGATAATGTGGTGGAAGCATTATCCGCCAGCCATTGTAACACCTGTTCCTGGTGCTCGGGCCTACTCAGGTTTGTGCCCTGCTCCCTACTTAATGTGGCCAGCAAGCCAGGGACTGTAGAGAAGCGCAATGCTTGCTGCCCCTGAGGAGTAGGCACTAGAGATGAGTGAACACTAAAATGTTCGGGGTTTGAAATCCAATTTGAACAGCCGCACACTGTTCGACTGTTCGAACGGGTTTCGAACCCCATTATAGTCTATGGGGGGAAATGCTCGTTTCAGGGGTACGCAACATTCGATCATATTCTACTTACCAAGTCCATGAGTGAGGGTCGGGCTGGATTCTTCTCCCTGCTCAGCGTCCCCGCGTCCTCTTCTGGCCTTGAATTCACTCTGCTAGGTATCGGGCCTGGGCAGAGCCGACTGCGCATGCCCGCACTGCAATGTATAGCATTCTGCCAATCAACGCTGGTTCTGCATCGAATCTTAACTTCGAACAGCTAGTACTACTCGCTCATCTCTAGTAGGCACGAAATTCGCTGTGACTTCACTGCGACCTTGCTCCCCAGCATCATTCCCACACTCACGGCCTCGTCCACGTCCCTTACCAGTAGCCTTGTGCATTTTTAGATGGTTTGATGGTGGGTACACCAAATGCATATCCCACTTATTTTTTGTGGGTACACACTATGACAACCTGGATGAAGCATATATAGCCTGAGAATTAGAATGTATATCCCACTGCTTTTTGGTGGGTACACACCATGACAACCTGGATGAAGCGTACATAGTGTATATGGGCTGAGAATTTCAGTGTATCTCACTTAGCTTAATCCTCACCGTGGAAAGCTGGGTTGCGCAGATACAGCCTGGCTTAATTGCTGTGAATCCCACTTTAGTGTTTGTGGGTAGACACTGTGCCACGCTTGTTTCAGCTTCTCCCTTTAGTGTAGCTCTTAAAAGAGCTGTTGTGGTTCTTCTGCTTTGATATTCCTGACTAGCAGAATCTAAAACCTAACTAGCGCTCAGCAGATGTCTCTCTCTAAATAAGTGCAAGCACAGAATGAATCGGAGCTGATGTCGCCTGTTCGTTTGAATCTGAGGTCACGTCCTCGGCAGCCAATGGCTTTTTCCTAGTTTTTTCAATGCCTCCGTTGTCATAGTTCCTGTTCCACCTCCCCTGCGCTGTTATTGGTGCAGAAAAAGCGCCAGAGAAGGTGGGAGGGGAATCGAACTGTAACGCTGTGTTTGTATGGAATCAAACATTGCGAACAGCGTGATGTCCGATTGAACGCTGTTCGCTCATCTCTAATAATAAATAAAAATTCTATAAAATTGAACAAATGAAAGTCAGACATTGCTTTTCGCTTGAACAGAATTTTAAAAAAAATAAAACTCACGAAACAAGCCTGGACAGAAATGATGGTTCCAGTAACATAATATTTTGTTGCACAATCTTTTAAGGCAACCGGTACAATCACACGATTCCTGTAACTGTCAATGAGACTTCTGCCCCTCTCAGCAGGTATTTTGGCCCCTCCTCATGAACAAACTGCTCTAGATGTCTCGGGTGTGAAGGCTGCCTTTCCAGACGACATGTTTCAGCTCCTTCCAAAGAGGCTCAATAGGATTTAGGTCAGGGCTCATAGAAGGCCACTTCAGAATAGTCCAATGTTTTCCTCTTAGACATTTTTGGGTGTTTTTAGCTGCGTGTTTTGGGTCATTATCCTGTTGCAAGACCCATGACCTGCAACCAAGCTTTCTGACACTGGGCAACACATTTCTCTCTAGAATCCCTTGATTGTCTTGAGATTTCATTGTACCCTGCACAGATTCAAGACACCCTGTGCCAGATACAGCAAAGCAGTCCCAGAACATAACAGAGCATCTTCCATGTTTCACAGCATGGACAGTGTTCTTTTCATGATAGGCTTCATTTTTCTGTCTGTAAACATAGAGCTGATGTGCCAAAAGGGTCGATTTTTGTCTCATGTGTTCATAAGACATTCTCTCAGAAGCTTTGTGGCTTGTCAACAACTTTTATGTATTATTACTTTTGTCAGATTCAAGTTATTTCTGTGACCATTGTGGGGTTTCTTTCATTAAACAAGGGGTACCCCATAATATATACGATGGGGGTTTGCAATGACAGAGTTCACACTGTTAGTAGGTTTTAAGCTCCAATGGTGCTTTATTCAGATGCTTCAGCACAAAAACACCATGCAAGCAAAATAACCTAAGCCTGTTCAGCTCTTACTATACAGCAGAATGCCTCACTAACCTAGTGCAGGCCTGGCACCAAGCACAGTAGAAAAACTGACCATCACCACCACAGGGGCGCTCTCTCCATCAGGCTACAAACCTATCAGCCCTTTTTAGGTTTCCTTCCCCAGTAATGACTATCAGGAACCCGAGGACACCTGGAACATAGAGAAAAACCTGTACTGGACTAGGGGTGTGGAAATCACAGCATGTCAATTACATCTACAGAAATGCTGGTGGCTTCCCCGTAGATATATTTGTAACAGAAAGTCCGTGGAGGAAAACTCTACGAACTTTCTGTTTAAAGCGCTGCGGTAAGAACCGCAATGCATTCCCGCATCGCTTTATAGCTGCGGGTCATCCCGTCGGGCCTTAGCCTTAAAGTCATTTTGCAATTGTACCAGAACTGAGTTCCGACTCGTTCCGGCCCAATTTAACCACTGAATATACCAATAGCAGTTATCGCAGACTATGACCTTGTATCAGCAAACTGACAATAGTCTTTTCTCAATCCATACTCTACTCAACAAAAACTCACTTGAAATTTCTCTCTATATTTATGCAATGGGAACCGTCATTCTTAATTTTATAACCCTACCCATTTTAAATCGGTGAGAAGAACGAAAGGTGCTCTCTAAAGTTAATGCAATTCTCCAGAAACCTTAGGCTGCCTTCACACGGAGTAACGCCGGGCTTGTAAAAATCCTCATTCACAGCCGTACACGCGAGCGCTGCGGAAGGCTCCCGAACACTTCCCATTCACTTCAATGAGAGCGCTCGTAAAGCCGGTGTTACGAGCGCTCCCATTGAAGTGAATGGGAAGTGTTGGGTAGTAGAGATGAGCGAGTAGTACTCGATCAAGTAGGTATTCGATCAAATACTACGGTATTCGAAATACTCGTACTCAATTGAGTACCACTTGCTGTTCGAATGTAAAAGTTCGATGCAGAACCAGCATTGATTGGCCGAATGCTATACAGTCGGCCAATCAACGCTGGTTCTTCTCCTACCTTTAGAAGTCTTCTCCGTGCAGCTTCCCCGCGGCGTCTTCCGGCTCTGAATTCACTCTGCCAGGCATCAGGCCTGGGCAGAGCCGACTGCGCATGTCCACTTGTAGAGCGGGCATGCGCAGTCGGCTCTGCCCAGGCCCGATGCCTGGCAGAGTGAATTCAGAGCCGGAAGATGCCGCGGGGAAGCTGCACGGAGAAGACTTCTCGGAGGATCCAGCCCGACCCTCACTTGTGGACTTGGTAAGTATAATTTGATCGAACGTTGCCTACCCCTGAAATGAGCATTTTCCCCCCATAGACTTATAAGGTTCGATATTCGATTCGAGTAGTAATAATGAGGGGCTACTTGAAACGAATATCGAACCTCGAACATTTTACTGTTTGCTCATCTCTATTCGG
This sequence comes from Leptodactylus fuscus, assembly GCF_031893055.1. Lineage (NCBI taxonomy): Eukaryota > Metazoa > Chordata > Amphibia > Anura > Leptodactylidae > Leptodactylus > Leptodactylus fuscus. The sequence goes on along the minus strand of NC_134269.1, from coordinate 177,757,106 downwards.
GAGACTTCCGCAGCGCTCGTGTGTACGGCTGTAAAATGAGGAATTTTACAAGCCCGGCGTTGCTCCGTGTGAAGGCAGCCTTACACTGTATTACAGAGAAGCTGCTTACTCTTTAAACAATAAAAGTCTATTTTAGCACATCCAAACACGTAAGCAAGTTTTTAGTTAAAATTTTTTCAAAAGATGTCGAAGCAGTAACAACGGACACGATTAAATGGGCAGTAAAATATAACACTATTTTTAGATTTAAGTCTTAAAATCTACTTATTTCTTCTTTCCTTAAAGCACAAAAAAGTAAGATATATAGCTGTGTTCTGCTTTGCTGAAGCGATTCAAAATGGCATTCCGTCTCAGTCTGATGGTTTCCTAGAGATGGGGATTGATTGGTGAACCTCTTGCATGATACATTTGAAATATTTATCTGGAGTTCAATTGTCAGGTGTTGGCCAGCTTTCATTACAGAGCAGTAGAGGGAGGCAAAGCTGTCAGAAAGATATGATCTTTAAGATATGGCTTCTTTTGATTTCTTTATGGACAGCACTGCATTGTTAAGGCAATCAAAAGCAATCGACTTAAAGCATTGAAAGTGCTTTAACAATAGAAGCATTTCAGTATTTATAATAAGAAATAAGTTATATGTATTAAATCATCTTGAAAATGCTCCTCTGGCGTGACTTCTATAATAAATGAAAAGGGACATTAAAATATAATACAATAAGATGGTTCAGGACAAAAAAATTATTCTGACATGAAGTAAATTCTGTATAAACAGGTTTTAATATAAAATATATTATTATGGTCAGTATATAAAATATGTTCAATCAACAATTTTCATAACTTTAATACTATCTAATTTCTAAATGTATTGACATCATGTTAGAATAATTTTGTCCTGTGCTATGTATTCTCTAAATTGTAGCTTGTTCTGTATTTATATTGTTTCCTTCTAAATCTACTGCCTATTCATGCTATCAGAGGATTCTACCCATACCAGTCCTCGACCCAGTCCCTGTGTTATTTACTCTCTTGAATTCCCTTAAAGAGGACCATTCACCGCCGTCACCAACTCCAACTCCGAACCCTTCAATTGGTGCCGTTACATTGATTCTCGCACAGTATGAATTTCTGTAGTACATAAGGGTCTTGTACCTTAGTTTTAGGACCCAATGGGTTAATTAGGCTCTTTAATGTCAAATGGGTGGTCATGCTAAGGAATGCCCACCTGACAATACAAAGCCTAACTATCATATCAGACACTGAAATTAATAGCAATAACTACTCAGAAATGGTGGGGACTAGAGAAAAATATCCATCTGTGCCAGAATTAGTGAATCCGCTTCTGTTGAAAAATGCAAAGAGTTGGTGAAAGGTCCTCTTTAAACCCTTTTGTTACACTCTGCAACAGAAAAGTTGAGTGAGTAAGGGCACACTTGTCATTCAAACATTATAAAGAAAATGGTCCATATAGATTGTACCACTAATCAGTTGTCAATATACTGCGTTCTAGAACTATATATAACATTCCCAACAAAAGATTAGACTATAATGGGGTCCTCTGGGTCTCCACTGATAATGTATTTAGCTTATTAAACATTGCACAATTCAGAGTTGTCAAACAGTGAACAAAAACCATTACTACACTACCGTGTTTCCCCGAAAATAAGGCAGTGTGTTATATTAAATTTTGGTCCTAAAGATATGCTATGTCTTATTTTCAGGGGATGTCTAATTTTATTTTTGTGTGCTGCTGCCATCACAGCGCTATGCTGAGATGTGCTTGTGGCGCAAAGACTATATGAAGAAAAACATTGCAGCCAGCTGAATGCTGTGTGCGGTGCTACGCGTGCACACGAAAGCTGGCTGCTGCGATACGGTACATTGTATCCATTGTTCCGGCTGCTGTGGGATGAGCAGGGAGAGTGGACTCCCCGCTGGATATGATGGTTAGTGTATTCACAGCAGGCATCTCCCAGCTCATCTACGTATTGCAGCGGCATCAGCAGCCGGCATACCTGTGCACACGGAACATCGTGCACAGTGTTCAACTGACTGCAATATTTTTCTTCATATAATCTTTACACAGAAAGATTATTATCATTGGATGATGTCTTACTTTCGGGGGTGCCTTATATTAGGCAATTCTACAAAACCTCTGCTATGTCTTACTTTCGGGAATGACTTATTTTCGGGTAAACAGGGTATGTGATCCACATTGGAAGATAGTATAGTCCAGAAATCTCAGAAATATATTTTTCAGGGGTAAGGGAGAGTCCTGGTGACACTTGTATCATGGTGAAGCAAGGGGGGAATTTTATAAGTCAGTAAAAAATCAAAGGTGAATATAGAGCAGTGCACTACACATGATCAGGATATAATAACCACACTAGGTACAACCAAATAGCCAATACCAGGAGGAGGAGGAAGAAGGTTAAAATATTCCTCCTCAGCTGCCATTTGAGAACTGCAGAAGCTTCCCAAATGGGCACAGTAATCTTAAAGCAACAGTAGCTAAACTGAGATTCCTGAACTCTATAAAAACAAAACCCTTAGGGTGAGTTCACACAGAGGAAAGTGGAGCGAAATCTGGCACATATACACGTGTCGGTAGATTGCGCTCAGCAAAAGCTCCCATTCATTTCAATGGGAGTGAGGATCGTAGATGCAGCATTATTTTGCGGCCATGATTTTGTGGCCGCAAAATCACGGCCGCAAAATAGCGCCGCGTATACGATCCCGGCTCCCATTGAAATCAATGGGAGCATATACGGCCCGCAAAATCTCGTGCGGCGTAGACGTGCCACATCACGTAGCACTTTACTCCGTGGAACTCACCCTTAAGATAAAAGTAACTACATTTTCTTTTCAATTCCACCCCATTCTGAATTTTTCTCAGCATTCCTGCACATGAAACATTATAGTAAATGAGGCCATTGAGAAAAACATCTTATTTTGCAAGAAACAAGCTTTCATATGGCTTTGTAAGTGGAAAAAAGTGCAAGGCAGAGGGAGAAAAATACAAAAGTGGAAAAGGAATGTGGCCAAGAGGGGTTAAATGTATTATTAAATATATGATCACTAAGAGTCTGACGACTCGGTCCCCCACCAATCAAGAGAACAGGAGTCTACTGATACCTTAGTGTAAATGAAGCGATAGTGTGTACAACTGCTCTATTCACGACTAAGTGCAGATCTTTGCCAAGGTTACCGTGTCAACCTTGAAGCTTTTACAGTTTCAGAAGTTCCCTGGGTTGATCCTAGTAGACCTGAGGAGGCTTATATAGGTCCCCGCCCTCTTGACACAGTTGCCAACTAATTGTTGTTCACTCCCTAGTTTGTTTCTGTATCTATTTGTCTTGTTTGCTTTATACCCTCTGGCTTGTTTTTTGTATTCTCTATTGTCTGCCAGTTCTATTGTCTGCCAGGTCGGAAGTTATGTTCCTACAATGCTTGGCTATTGGACAATCATTGTGGGAAAAGTTACCATAATGCCTGAAACTCAGGCACCATGTTAGCTATGGACAGTAATGTGATTGGTTGTTGGCAGCATCATCACACCCCTCTATATAAGGGCAGTACTGATGCAGACGCCACCATTTTGCTGCACTTGCTAGCTAGGGAGAGGAGCTCCGTTGTAGCTAGGGTCAGTGTAGGGAGATGCTTTGCTACGCTAGTGAGGGTCTCATTTTCAATCTTAAACTAAGAAAAAGCTTCTTCTGTCAAGAAGGGAGCTCTGTCATCAGCCTATATATACCTTGGAGAAAAAAGTATATGTTTATTTCTGAAAAACAGAGGCTGTCCCCATCCAATAGGCAGCTCTGTCCTCAGACTGTATATACATTTGAGAACAACAATGTTTTATGGCCATTTAAGTGTTCCCGTGCTCTTTCTATGCATTCTAAGAACTTGTATGTATTTTTAAGTAACTTTTTTATAGCTTTTGAAAACGATCTTAGAAAAAAAAAATCCCATTGACTTGCATTAGGATCAGAATTGGGATCGGGATCGGGTTCGAATGGAAAATGATCGGAAATCGGATTTTAAAATCGATCCTGAAATCTCAAAATCGTCTCAGCCCTATTTATGACCCTGGAGTTCGCATTTGTCTTCTGATTTTGCCTCTGACAGCCTCTCCTGATTCTGACCCATGTCTGTATGACTTGTTTCCTGCCTCTACTCTGTTGTGTAAGTTAATGGTGGGTTTGGTTTTAGTTCAAGTCAGCAGTGCGTCTATTATTGGTACGTCCTTTTATTTGGTAAAAATTCAGATTAATGAAAGTCCATCTGTCCTCGTGGCAGGCTCTTATCTAGGTGTCTTGTCTCGCAGTAGTTTTCTGGTTTTATACAGCTGTCTCTACTGCTCACTGTTTTCAGCCAACTCCTGCATTGATTTTGTGAGACCTTGCATCAAAACCATAACACCCATAAATGTAGAGAACTCAATTGCATTATGAATGGGGATCCCAGAAGTTGACCCTCAGTAGAGATGAGCGAACAGTAAAATGTTCGAGGTTTGATATTTGTTTTGAGTAGCCGCTCAATATTCAACTACTCGAATCGAATATCAAACCCTATCATAGTCTATGGGGGGAAAATGCTCATTTCAGGGGTAGGCAACATTCGATCAAATTATACTTACCAAGTCCACGAGTGAGGGTCGGGCTGGATCCTCCGAGAAGTCTTCTCCATGCAGCGTCCCCGCAGCATCTTCCGGCTCTGAATTCACTCTGCCAGGCATCGGGCCTGGGCAGAGCCGACTGCGCATGCCTGCACTACAAGCGGACATGCTCAGTCGGCTCTGCCTAGGCCCGATGCCTGGCAGAGTGAATGAAGAGCCGGAAGACACCGCGGGGAAGGGACACAGAGAAGACTTCTAAAGGTAGGAGAAGAACCAGCATTGATTGGCCGACTGTATAGCATTCGGCCAATCAATGTTGGTTCTGTATCGAACTTTTACATTCGAACAGCGAGTGGTACTCGATTGAGTACGAGTATTTCAAATACCGTAGTATTCGATCAAATACCTACTCGATGGAGTACTACTCACTCATCTCTAACCCTTAGTGGTCACACTTTACCTATCCTCTACATAGTTGATAAGATACTGCACCTAAGTAACTGTACTTATATCTCTGTGTTTACTATGTATACTATAATTGAAAGTTATCATTTTAATTCACTCTTTAGCCCAATGAGACATTGTTAAAATATAAGATATAATGTATCTTCGGTTCATGCATGAAGACTTTCATAAAAATAAGTAAAATGACAAATACATATTTATTACACAAGTTATTTGTATCTCACAATAAAAAGAAAATGGCTTAAAAATATAGCTGTGATTCACTTATTATTTTTGGAACAATGGCTTTGCTTACAAGAGGAATAAAAAAAAAAACAGCCTTTTTATGCTTTTTGTATTTTTGAAAATACATCAGATTGCATGTTTTCATCTATCCCACAAATTGATTGTTGTTAAAGGAAAACTAAAATGCACACAACATTTCTTAGCATGTTCTTCTTGTCAACCTGTCTGTTATTGAAAGCATTCATCTGATGTCCACAAAAGGAAAAAAAAAATAGAAAAATTGTTTTCTGGAAAATATTGCCAGATGGCAAACGGTTATTGAAAATACCTAACAAATATGATACAAAGACACAGACTAGAAAATTAAAACATAAACTTGTAGTAGAACAAAAAGGAAACAATTCCCAATGCTCGTTCATATAACAAAGAGATTTTTCTCATTGCCTGCTTTCACTAACTTGGCTGAACTAGTTTTCATAATTTCATCTCCATGCGTAAAACACATGCCTAGATGTATCGGGTTCTTACTTTTAAGTATAATAAAATTCCAAAAATCAGCACTCTTTGAACCCATGGTCTACATCGGGGTAGGCAACTTTTTTTTCAACATGCCGATTTAAGTTAAAGAATCAAAGATGAAGTACCCGAAGTGCCGGGCAATAGTTGTGAGTCTGACAACCCCTAACGTAGGGGTGCTATCATACTGTGCGCCCAGCCGCATGCGTTTATCGCTATTTGCCTTGATACACCTGTAATTTTCCATTAGAAGCAATGTAAGTACATGTGTAATCCGTATTTATTGGTAAGTGCATCTGACTGGGAGCAGAGTGAGGCCAGGACCCCCCGAGATGTAAATGCCGCAATTTGCCCGCAGCGGAGACGCTGCGGGAAAAATCGCAGCGTTTTACAGTGCAAGCAAAAGGGATGTGATTCATGCGAATCCCATGCCCTCTTTGCAGAAGTAATCGCAGCGTGGACAAGCTGCGATTCGCAAAGCCGTTGTGGCTTTGCAAATTGCAAATTGTCAATTATATCTACGGAAACGCCGGCAGCTTTCCCGTACGTATAATGTTAAGAGAAAATGTTAAATATAGAATTACACACACAACTAGAGCAGTGAACATTTTCATTGCCAATAATCTAATTTTGTTTGTCCATTGTGCAATAGAGCAGTTTCATCTATAAGCAGTCTTTAAACATACTTTTTACTGACAAGGCGATCCTGTTAGTCAAAAATCTAGTTAAGGAATTTTTTGGTTAAGAATTTACAATTTTTCCTTAAAAACATATTGCAAAGTGTTGATTCCGTCTGCACTAATTTGAAGCAAAAAAACCCAAAACTCTTATTGTGTTCTGATCACCAAAAACACAGTGTGACAGAGTATTGTTAATCTAAAAAAAAAAAAAGAATTACATTACTTAATTGGTTTTGTTGCTGCTCAAGTGCACATATACACAGTATTGCAGTCTCCTCTAAATTAATTAATTAATCTCCATAATTATTTTAGGTTAGTTCACCCAATATACAGTCCAGTCTTCACTAATATAAAAAAATAAATAAATAAAAAAAATCACTTGTTATTTCTAGAGATGAGCGAAACCCCATTATAGTCTATGGGGAACATATACTCGTTAAGGGGGAAACCCAAATCCGTGTCTGGAGGGTCACCAAGTCCACTATGACACCACAGGAAATGATGCCAACACCTCTGGAATGACACTGGGACAGCAGGGGAAGCATGTCTGGGGGCATCTAACACACCAAAGACCCTCTATTACCCCAACATCACAGCCTAACAACTACACACTTTACACACTCAATACCACCTCTCTGACAGTAGGAAAACACCTTGAAACATGTGTATTTGGCACTTGCAGTGAGGAGAGCTTGTCACCAGCAGTGAATTTGGCCCTTGTAGTAAGTTGAGGTTGGCACCAACATTTGTTTTGAAAATCAGGGTGGATTGAGCCTCTAACCAGTAGAGTTGGGGCAAATTCATGGTGGAGGGAGCCTCTAAAAACCCCAGTTTGGACCAATTCATGGTGGAGGGAGCCTCTAAAAACCCCAGTTTGGACCAATTCATGGTGGAGGGAGCCTCTAAAAACCCCAGTTTGGACCAATTCATGGTGGAGGGAGCCTCTAAACAGCCCAGTTTGGACCAATTCATGGTGGAGGGAGCCTCTAAAAACCCCAGTTTGGACCAATTCATGGTGGAGGGAGCCTCTAACCAGCCCAGTTTGGACCAATTCATGGTGGAGGGAGCCTCTAAAAACCCCAGTTTGGACCAATTCATGGTGGAGGGAGCCTCTAAAAACCCCAGTTTGGACCAATTCATGGTGGAGGGAGCCTCTAAAAACCCCAGTTTGGACCAATTCATGGTGGAGGGAGCCTCTAAACAGCCCAGTTTGGACCAATTCATGGTGGAGGGAGCCTCTAAAAACCCCAGTTTGGACCAATTCATGGTGGAGGGAGCCTCTAACCAGCCCAGTTTGGACCAATTCATGGTGGAGGGAGCCTCTAAAAACCCCAGTTTGGACCAATTCATGGTGGAGGGAGCCTCTAAAAACCCCAGTTTGGACCAATTCATGGTGGAGGGAGCCTCTAAAAACCCCAGTTTGGACCAATTCATGGTGGAGGGAGCCTCTAAACAGCCCAGTTTGGACCAATTCATGGTGGAGGGAGCCTCTAACCAGCACAGTTTGGACCAATTCATGGTGGAGGGAGCCTCTAACCAGCCCAGTTTGGACCAATTCATGGTGGAGGGAGCCTCTAAAAACCCCAGTTTGGACCAATTCATGGTGGAGGGAGCCTCTAAACAGCCCAGTTTGGACCAATTCATGGTGGAGGGAGCCTCTAAAAACCCCAGTTTGGACCAATTCATGGTGGAGGGAGCCTCTAACCAGCCCAGTTTGGACCAATTCATGGTGGAGGGAGCCTCTAAAAACCCCAGTTTGGACCAATTCATGGTGGAGGGAGCCTCTAAAAACCCCAGTTTGGACCAATTCATGGTGGAGGGAGCCTCTAAAAACCCCAGTTTGGACCAATTCATGGTGGAGGGAGCCTCTAAACAGCCCAGTTTGGACCAATTCATGGTGGAGGGAGCCTCTAACCAGCACAGTTTGGACCAATTCATGGTGGAGGGAGCCTCTAACCAGCCCAGTTTGGACCAATTCATGGTGGAGGGAGCCTCTAAAAACCCCAGTTTGGACCAATTCATGGTGGAGGGAGCCTCTAAAAACCCCAGTTTGGACCAATGCATGGTGGAGGGAGCCTCTAACCAGCCCAGTTTGGGCAAATTCATGGTGGAGGGAGCCTCTAACCAGCCCAGTTTGGACCAATTCATGGTGGAGGGAGCCTCTAACCAGCACAGTTTGGACCAATTCATGGTGGAGGGAGCCTCTAAAAACCCCAGTTTGGACCAATTCATGGTGGAGGGAGCCTCTAAAAACCCCAGTTTGGACCAATTCATGGTGGAGGGAGCCTCTAGAAACGCCAGTTTGGGCAAATTCATGGTGGAGGGAGCCTCTAAAAACCCCAGTTTGGACCAATTCATGGTGGAGGGAGCCTCTAAACAGCCCAGTTTGGACCAATTCATGGTGGAGGGAGCCTCTAACCAGCCCAGTTTGGACCAATTCATGGTGGAAGGAGCCTCTAAAAACCCCAGTTTGGACCAATTCATGGTGGAGGGAGCCTCTAAAAACCCCAGTTTTGACCAATTCACGGTGGAGGGAGCCTCTAACCAGCCCAGTTTGGACCAATTCATGGTGGAGGGAGCCTCTAAAAACCCCAGTTTGGACCAATTCATGGTGGAGGGAGCCTCTAACCAGCAGAGTTGGGGGAAATCAGGGTGGAGGGAGCCTCTAACCAGCAGAGTTGTGGGAAAGCAGGGTGGAGGGAGCCTCTAACCAGCAGAGTTGGGGGAAATCAGGGTGGAGGGAGCCTAGTATTAGCAGAATTGTGCAACGCTTATGGTGGATGAGTATGAGGATGCGGAGGAATTGGAGAGGTTGAGTACAGACATGGAGTTTCATGTTGGGGTGCTTTACACAGGTGGGCACAAAAATGAAGGCTCTATCCAGTGGTGGTTCATTTTTATCAAAGTGAGCCGGTCGGCACTCTCAGCTGACAGACGGGTGCGCTTGTCAGTGATGATGCCACCGGCTGCACTGAACACCCTCTCAGATAGGACGCTGGCGGCAGGACAGGACAGCACCTCCGAGGCATATAGGGCAAGTTCAAGCCACAGGTCCAACTTCGACACCCAATACGTGTAGGGCGCAGAGGGGTCGGAGAGGACAGGGCTGTGGTCGGAAAGGTATTCCCGTAACATGCGCCTATACTTCTCACGCCTGGTGACACTAGGACCCTCCGTGGATGCACTTTGGCGAGGGGGTGCCATCAAGGTTTCCCAGACCTTAGACAGTGTGCCCCTCTTTTGTGTGGACCGGTGAGAACTTGGTCGCCTAGTGGAGGAACTGCCCTCCCTGCCGCCAACGTCACATGCTGGAATCATCTCCATCATATTCAGCACCAATTGCTTCTGGCAAGCATTGATGCGATTGGCCCTCCCCTCTACCGGAATAAAAGAGGAGATGTTGTTTTTATACCGGGGGTCAAGGATAGCAAAGATCCAGTACTGGTTGTCCTCCATGATTTTGACAATACGCTTGTCGGTTGTAAAGCACCCCAACATGAACTCAGCCATGTCTGCCACAGTGTTAGTTGGCATGACTCCTCTGGCCCCACCGGAAAGTTCAATCTCCATTTCCTCCTCATCCTCCATGTCTACCCATCCGCGCTGCAACAATGGGACGATTCAAAGTTGCCCGGAAGCCTCCTGTATCACCATCACATCATCGGACAACTCTTCTTCCTCCTCCCCCTCCTCCTCCTCCTCCTCCTCCTCCATTAAACGCGATGAAGCGGACAGATGTGTGGACCTACTCTCCAGCTGTGACGGATCGGATGCTATCCCTGACTCCTCTGTGTGATCTGAGTTATCCCTGATGTCAATCAGGGATTCTCTCAGAACACACAAGAGCGGGATTGTAAGGCTCAACATTGCATCCTCAGAGCTCACCCTCCTTGAGGACTCCTCAAACACCCGTAGGATGTCACAAAGGTCTCTCATCCATGGCCACTCATGGATGAGAAACTGAGGCAGCTGACTTTGTGGCACCCTAGGGTTTTGTAGCTGGTATTCCATCAAAGGTCTCTGCTGCTCAACCACTCTATTCAACATCTGAAACGTTGAGTTCCAGCGTGTGGGGACGTCGCACAAAAGCCGGTGTTGTGGCACATGCAGGCGTTGCTGGAGAGATTTTAAGCTAGCAGCGGCTACTGTCGACTTGCGAAAGTGGGCGCACATGCGCCGCACTTTCACCAGTAGCTCTGGAACATTGGGGTAGCTCTTTAGGAAACGTTGCACCACTAGGTTGAAGACGTGGGCCAGGCATGGAACATGTTGGAGTCCGGCAAGCTCCAGAGCTGCTACCAGGTTCCGGCCGTTATCACAAACGACCATGCCTGGGCCCAGGTGCAGCGGCTCAAACCATATTGCCGTCTCATTGAGGAGGGCATCCCTCACCTCGGAGGCAGTGTGCTGTCTGTTCCCCAAGCTGATCAGCTTCAGCACGGCCTGCTGACGTCTACCAACGCCAGTGCTGCAACGTTTCCAACTCATAGCTGGGGTCAATCCAACAGCAGAGGAGGAGGCGGTGGCGGAGGAGGAGGCGGTGGCGGAGGAGGAGGCGGTGGAGGAGGAGGAGGAGGGGGATGTTCTTCTCGTGTCCCTGCCAGGAATGTTAGGCGGGGAGACGAGGTACACCGGGCCAGTTTGGGAAGCAGTCCCAGCCTCAACTACATTCACCCAGTATGCCGTCAGTGAAATGTAGCGTCCCTGTCCGCATGCACTTGTCCACGCGTCGGTGGTCAAGTGGACCTTTGTGCAAAGCGCGGAACTAAGGGCCTGCCTGATGTTGAGTGACACGTGCTGGTGCAAGGCGGGGGACGGCACACCGGGAGAAGTAGTGATGGCTAGGGACGGCATAGCGAGGTGCCGCAGTTGCCATCAGGTCCAGGAAGGCGGGAGTTTCAACAAGCCGGAACGCCAACATCTCCTGGGCCAGCAGTTTAGCGATGTTGGCGTTCAAGGCTTGCGCGTGTGGGTGGTTAGCAGTGTATTTCTGCCGCCGCTCCAATGTCTGAGAGATGGTGGGTTGTTGTAAAGAAGCGCCTGATGGTGCCTTTGATGGTGCAGGAGAAGGAGATAAGACAGGAACAGGGGAGGATGAGGAAGAAGTCAACAAAGTGGCGGAGGCAGATGAAGTGGTGTCCTGGCTTGTCCTCTGGAGTGCATCGCCAGCACAGTCAGCAGTGACAGTGGCAGAGGCAGAGGCAGTGGCAGAGGCAGTGGCAGTGGCGTGAACGGCAGGCGGCCTTTGTCCTGCCGTTGCTGCCTGCCACTGATTCCAGTGCTTGGATTCCAAATGACGGCGCATTGAAGTGGTGGACAGGTTGCTCTTCTCAGAGCCCCTAATCAGTTTCGAGAGGCAAATTGTGCAGACAACACTATATCTGTCCTCGGCGCATTCCTTGAAAAAACTCCACACCTTCGAGAAACGTGCCCTCGAGGTGGGAGTTTTTCGGGGCTGGGTACGAACTGGAACATCTTGGGAGATTCCGGGTGTGGCCTGGCTTCGCCTAAGCTGCTGACCTCTGCCTCTGCCTCTAGCTACCCTTTTTGGTGCTGCACCTGCCTCAACATCCACACTACTTTCCCCGCTTGACATCCCCCCTGTCCAGGTCGGGTCAGTGTCCTCATCATCCACCACTTCCTCTTCCAACTCCTGTCTCATCTCCTCCTCCCGCACAATGCGCAGGTCAACTGGATGCCCTGACGGCAACTGCGTCACATCATCGTCGATGAGGGTGGGTTGCTGTTCATCCACCACCAAATCGAACGGAGATGGAGGAGACTCTAGTGTTTGAGCATCTGGACACAGATGCTCCTCTGTTAGGTTCGTGGAATCGTGACGTGGAGGGGCAGGTTGAGGGACAATAAAAGGAGCAGAGAACAGCTCTGGGGAGCAGGGACAGTTGGGGGTTATTGTTCTGTGAAGCTTGGGAATTTTGGGAGGAAGGAGGACAAGACTGTTGGGTAATAGGAGGAGAGGAGGCAGAGTCTGACTGGCTGCTGGACAATGTGCTGTAAGCGTTCTCCGACAGCCATTGCAAGACCTGTTCCTGGTTCTCGGGCCTACTAAGGTTTGTACCCTGCAGTTTAGTTAATGTGGCAAGCAACCCTGGCACTGTGGAGTGGCGCAATGCTTGCTGCCCCACAGGAGTAGGCACGGGACGCCCTGTGGCTTCACTGCTACCTTGCTCCCCAGAACCATTCCCCCGACCTCGCCCACGGCCTCGTCCACGTCCCTTTCCGGGAATTACCAGTCAGAAACTGGCACTATATGGCAGTAGCAAGAAATGAGGGTATTTGTAACCCCAATATATTCTTTGAATTCCCAGTCAGACAATGGCACTATATACCAGTAGCAAAAATTGTGGGTGCACGTTACCCCAATATATTCTTTGAATTACCAGTCAGAAACTGGCACTATATGGCAGTAGCAAGAAATGAGGGTATTTGTAACCCCAATATATTCTTTGAATTCCCAGTGAGACAATGGCACTATATGGCAGTAGCAAGAAATGAGGGTATTTGTAACCCCAATATATTCTTTGAATTCCCAGTCAGACAATGGCACTATATACCAGTAGCAAAAATTGTGGGTGCACGTTACTCCAATATATTCTTTGAATTACCAGTCAGAAACTGGCACTATATGGCAGTAGCAAGAAATGAGGGTATTTGTAACCCCAATATATTCTTTGAATTCCCAGTCAGACAATGGCACTATATACCAGTAGCAAAAATTGTGGGTGCACGTTACCCCAATATATTCTTTGAATTACCAGTCAGAAACTGGCACTATATGGCAGTAGCAAGAAATGAGGGTATTTGTAACCCCAATATATTCTTTGAATTCCCAGTCAGACAATGGCACTATATACCAGTAGCAAAAATTGTGGGTGCACGTTACCCCAATATATTCTTTGAATTACCAGTCAGAAACTGGCACTATATGGCAGTAGCAAGAAATGAGGGTATTTGTAACCCCAATATATTCTTTGAATTCCCAGTCAGACAATGGCACTATATACCAGTAGCAAAAATTGTGGGTGCACGTTACCCCAATATATTCTTTGAATTACCAGTCAGAAACTGGCACTATATGGCAGTAGCAAGAAATGAGGGTATTTATAACCCCAATATATTCTTTGAATTCCCAGTCAGACAATGGCACTATATACCAGTAGCAAAAATTGTGGGTGCACGTTACCCCAATATATTCTTTGAATTACCAGTCAGAAACTGGCACTATATGGCAGTAGCAAGAAATGAGGGTATTTGTAACCCCAATATATTCTTTGATTTCCCAGTCAGACAATGGCACTATATACCAGTAGCAAAAATTGTGGGTGCACGTTACCCCAATATATTCTTTGAATTACCAGTCAGAAACTGGCACTATATGGCAGTAGCAAGAAATGAGGGTATTTGTAACCCCAATATATTCTTTGAATTCCCAGTCAGACAATGGCACTATATACCAGTAGCAAAAATTGTGGGTGCACGTTACCCCAATATATTCTTTGAATTACCAGTCAGAAACTGGCACTATATGGCAGTAGCAAGAAATGAGGGTATTTGTAATCCCAATATATTCTTTGAATTCCCAGTCAGACAATGGCACTATATACCAGTAGCAAAAATTGTGGGTGCACGTTACCCCAATATATTCTTTGAATTACCAGTCAGAAACTGGCACTATATGGCAGTAGCAAGAAATGATGGTATTTGTAACCCCAATATATTCTTTGAATTCCCAGTCAGACAATGGCACTATATACCAGTAGCAAAAATTGTGGGTGCACGTTACCCCAGTATATTCTTTGAATTACCAGTCAGAAACTTGCACTATATGGCAGTAGCAAGAAATGAGGGTATTTGTAACCCCAATATATTCTTTGAATTCCCAGTCAGACAATGGCACTATATACCAGTAGCAAAAATTGTGGGTGCACGTTACCCCAATATATTCTTTGAATTACCAGTCAGAAACTGGCACTATATGGCAGTAGCAAGAAATGAGGGTATTTGTAACCCCAATATATTCTTTGAATTCCCAGTCAGACAATGGCACTATATACCAGTAGCAAAAATTGTGGGTGCACGTTACCCCAATATATTCTTTGAATTACCAGTCAGAAACTGGCACTATATGGCAGTAGCAAGAAATGAGGGTATTTGTAACCCCAATATATTCTTTGAATTCCCAGTCAGACAATGGCACTATATACCAGTAGCAAAAATTGTGGGTGCACGTTACTCCAATATATTCTTTGAATTACCAGTCAGAAACTGGCACTATATGGCAGTAGCAAGAAATGAGGGTATTTGTAACCCCAATATATTCTTTGAATTCCCAGTCAGACAATGGCACTATATACCAGTAGCAAAAATTGTGGGTGCACGTTACCCCAATATATTCTTTGAATTACCAGTCAGAAACTGGCACTATATGGCAGTAGCAAGAAATGAGGGTATTTGTAACCCCAATATATTCTTTGAATTCCCAGTCAGACAATGGCACTATATACCAGTAGCAAAAATTGTGGGTGCACGTTACCCCAATATATTCTTTGAATTACCAGTCAGAAACTGGCACTATATGGCAGTAGCAAGAAATGAGGGTATTTGTAACCCCAATATATTCTTTGAATTCCCAGTCAGACAATGGCACTATATACCAGTAGCAAAAATTGTGGGTGCACGTTACCCCAATATATTCTTTGAATTACCAGTCAGAAACTGGCACTATATGGCAGTAGCAAGAAATGAGGGTATTTGTAACCCCAATATATTCTTTGAATTCCCAGTCAGACAATGACACTATATACCAGTAGCAAAAATTGTGGGTGCACGTTACCCCAATATATTCTTTGAATTACCAGTCAGAAACTGGCACTATATGGCAGTAGCAAGAAATGAGGGTATTTGTAACCCCAATATATTCTTTGAATTCCCAGTCAGACAATGGCACTATATACCAGTAGCAAAAATTGTGGGTGCACGTTACCCCAATATATTCTTTGAATTACCAGTCAGAAACTGGCACTATATGGCAGTAGCAAGAAATGAGGGTATTTATAACCCCAATATATTCTTTGAATTCCCAGTCAGACAATGGCACTATATACCAGTAGCAAAAATTGTGGGTGCACGTTACCCCAATATATTCTTTGAATTACCAGTCAGAAACTGGCACTATATGGCAGTAGCAAGAAATGAGGGTATTTGTAACCCCAATATATTCTTTGATTTCCCAGTCAGACAATGGCACTATATACCAGTAGAAAAAATTGTGGGTGCACGTTACCCCAATATATTCTTTGAATTACCAGTCAGAAACTGGCACTATATGGCAGTAGCAAGAAATGAGGGTATTTGTAACCCCAATATATTCTTTGAATTCCCAGTCAGACAATGGCACTATATACCAGTAGCAAAAATTGTGGGTGCACGTTACCCCAATATATTCTTTGAATTACCAGTCAGAAACTGGCACTATATGGCAGTAGCAAGAAATGATGGTATTTGTAACCCCAATATATTCTTTGAATTCCCAGTCAGACAATGGCACTATATACCAGTAGCAAAAATTGTGGGTGCACGTTACCCCAATATATTCTTTGAATTACCAGTCAGAAACTGGCACTATATGGCAGTAGCAAGAAATGAGGGTATTTGTAACCCCAATATATTCTTTGATTTCCCAGTCAGACAATGGCACTATATAGCAGTAGCAAAAATTGTGGGTGCACGTAACCCCAATATATTCTTTGAATTCCCAGTCAGAAACTGGCACTATATGGCAGTAGCAAGAAATGAGAGTATTTGTAACCCCAATATATTCTTTGAATTCCCAGTCAGACAATGGCACTATATACCAGTAGCAAAAATTGTGGGTGCACGTTACCCCAATATATTCTTTGAATTACCAGTCAGAAACTGGCACTATATGGCAGTAGCAAGAAATGAGGGTATTTGTAACCCCAATATATTCTTTGAATTCCCAGTCAGACAATGGCACTATATACCAGTAGCAAAAATTGTGGGTGCACGTTACTCCAATATATTCTTTGAATTACCAGTCAGAAACTGGCACTATATGGCAGTAGCAAGAAATGAGGGTATTTGTAACCCCAATATATTCTTTGAATTCCCAGTCAGACAATGGCACTATATACCAGTAGCAAAAATTGTGGGTGCACGTTACCCCAATATATTCTTTGAATTACCAGTCAGAAACTGGCACTATATGGCAGTAGCAAGAAATGAGGGTATTTGTAACCCCAATATATTCTTTGAATTCCCAGTCAGACAATGACACTATATACCAGTAGCAAAAATTGTGGGTGCACGTTACCCCAATATATTCTTTGAATTACCAGTCAGAAACTGGCACTATATGGCAGTAGCAAGAAATGAGGGTATTTGTAACCCCAATATATTCTTTGAATTCCCAGTCAGACAATGGCACTATATACCAGTAGCAACAATTGTGGGTGCACGTTACCCCAATATATTCTTTGAATTACCAGTCAGAAACTGGCACTATATGGCAGTAGCAAGAAATGAGGGTATTTGTAACCCCAATATATTCTTTGAATTCCCAGTCAGACAATGGCACTATATACCAGTAGCAAAAATTGTGGGTGCACGTTACCCCAGTATATTCTTTGAATTACCAGTCAGAAACTGGCACTATATGGCAGTAGCAAGAAATGAGGGTATTTGTAACCCCAATATATTCTTTGAATTCCCAGTCAGACAATGGCACTATATACCAGTAGCAAAAATTGTGGGTGCACGTTACCCCAATATATTCTTTGAATTACCAGTCAGAAACTGGCACTATATGGCAGTAGCAAGAAATGAGGGTATTTGTAACCCCAATATATTCTTTGAATTCCCAGTCAGACAATGGCACTATATACCAGTAGCAAAAATTGTGGGTGCACGTTACCCCAATATATTCTTTGAATTACCAGTCAGAAACTGGCACTATATGGCAGTAGCAAGAAATGAGGGTATTTGTAACCCCAATATATTCTTTGAATTCCCAGTCAGACAATGGCACTATATACCAGTAGCAAAAATTGTGGGTGCACGTTACTCCAATATATTCTTTGAATTACCAGTCAGAAACTGGCACTATATGGCAGTAGCAAGAAATGAGGGTATTTGTAACCCCAATATATTCTTTGAATTCCCAGTCAGACAATGGCACTATATACCAGTAGCAAAAATTGTGGGTGCACGTTACCCCAATATATTCTTTGAATTACCAGTCAGAAACTGGCACTATATGGCAGTAGCAAGAAATGAGGGTATTTGTAACCCCAATATATTCTTTGAATTCTCAGTCAGACAATGGCACTATATACCAGTAGCAAAAATTGTGGGTGCACGTTACCCCAATATATTCTTTGAATTACCAGTCAGAAACTGGCACTATATGGCAGTAGCAAGAAATGAGGGTATTTGTAACCCCAATATATTCTTTGAATTCCCAGTCAGACAATGGCACTATATACCAGTAGCAAAAATTGTGGGTGCACGTTACCCCAATATATTCTTTGAATTACCAGTCAGAAACTGGCACTATATAGCAGTAGCAAGAAATGAGGGTATTTGTAACCCCAATATATTCTTTGAATTCCCAGTCAGACAATGACACTATATACCAGTAGCAAAAATTGTGGGTGCACGTTACCCCAATATATTCTTTGAATTCCCAGTCAGAAACTGGCACTATATGGCAGTAGCAAGAAATGAGGGTATTTGTAACCCCAATATATTCTTTGAATTCCCAGTCAGACAATGGCACTATATACCAGTAGCAAAAATTGTGGGTGCACGTTACCCCAATATATTCTTTGAATTACCAGTCAGAAACTGGCACTATATGGCAGTAGCAAGAAATGTGGGTATTTATAACCCCAATATATTCTTTGAATTCCCAGTCAGACAATGGCACTATATACCAGTAGCAAAAATTGTGGGTGCACGTTACCCCAATATATTCTTTGAATTACCAGTCAGAAACTGGCACTATATGGCAGTAGCAAGAAATGAGGGTATTTGTAACCCCAATATATTCTTTGATTTCCCAGTCAGACAATGGCACTATATACCAGTAGAAAAAATTGTGGGTGCACGTTACCCCAATATATTCTTTGAATTACCAGTCAGAAACTGGCACTATATGGCAGTAGCAAGAAATGACGGTATTTGTAACCCCAATATATTCTTTGAATTCCCAGTCAGACAATGGCACTATATACCAGTAGCAAAAATTGTGGGTGCACGTTACCCCAATATATTCTTTGAATTACCAGTCAGAAACTGGCACTATATGGCAGTAGCAAGAAATGATGGTATTTGTAACCCCAATATATTCTTTGAATTCCCAGTCAGACAATGGCACTATATACCAGTAGCAAAAATTGTGGGTGCACGTTACCCCAATATATTCTTTGAATTACCAGTCAGAAACTGGCACTATATGGCAGTAGCAAGAAATGAGGGTATTTGTAACCCCAATATATTCTTTGATTTCCCAGTCAGACAATGGCACTATATAGCAGTAGCAAAAATTGTGGGTGCACGTAACCCCAATATATTCTTTGAATTCCCAGTCAGAAACTGGCACTATATGGCAGTAGCAAGAAATGAGGGTATTTGTAACCCCAATATATTCTTTGAATTCCCAGTCAGACAATGGCACTATATACCAGTAGCAAAAATTGTGGGTGCACGTTACCCCAATATATTCTTTGAATTACCAGTCAGAAACTGGCACTATATGGCAGTAGCAAGAAATGAGGGTATTTGTAACCCCAATATATTCTTTGAATTCCCAGTCAGACAATGGCACTATATACCAGTAGCAAAAATTGTGGGTGCACGTTACTCCAATATATTCTTTGAATTACCAGTCAGAAACTGGCACTATATGGCAGTAGCAAGAAATGAGGGTATTTGTAACCCCAATATATTCTTTGAATTCCCAGTCAGACAATGGCACTATATACCAGTAGCAAAAATTGTGGGTGCACGTTACCCCAATATATTCTTTGAATTACCAGTCAGAAACTGGCACTATATGGCAGTAGCAAGAAATGAGGGTATTTGTAACCCCAATATATTCTTTGAATTCCCAGTCAGACAATGGCACTATATACCAGTAGCAAAAATTGTGGGTGCACGTTACCCCAATATATTCTTTGAATTACCAGTTAGAAACTGGCACTATATGGCAGTAGCAAGAAATGATGGTATTTGTAACCCCAATATATTCTTTGAATTCCCAGTCAGACAATGGCACTATATACCAGTAGCAAAAATTGTGGGTGCACGTTACCCCAATATATTCTTTGAATTACCAGTCAGAAACTGGCACTATATGGCAGTAGCAAGAAATGAGGGTATTTGTAACCCCAATATATTCTTTGAATTCCCAGTCAGACAATGGCACTATATACCAGTAGCAAAAATTGTGGGTGCACGTTACCCCAGTATATTCTTTGATTTACCAGTCAGAAACTGGCACTATATGGCAGTAGCAAGAAATGAGGGTATTTGTAACCCCAATATATTCTTTGAATTCCCAGTCAGACAATGGCACTATATACCAGTAGCAAAAATTGTGGGTGCACGTTACCCCAATATATTCTTTGAATTACCAGTCAGAAACTGGCACTATATGGCAGTAGCAAGAAATGAGGGTATTTGTAACCCCAATATATTATTTGAATTCCCAGTCAGACAATGGCACTATATACCAGTAGCAAAAATTGTGGGTGCACGTTACCCCAATATATTCTTTGAATTACCAGTCAGAAACTGGCACTATATGGCAGTAGCAAGAAATGAGGGTATTTGTAACCCCAATATATTCTTTGAATTCCCAGTCAGACAATGACACTATATACCAGTAGCAAATATTGTGGGTGCACGTTACCCCAATATATTCTTTGAATTACCAGTCAGAAACTGGCACTATATGGCAGTAGCAAGAAATGAGGGTATTTGTAACCCCAATATATTCTTTGAATTCCCAGTCAGACAATGGCACTATATACCAGTAGCAAAAATTGTGGGTGCACGTTACCCCAATATATTCTTTGAATTACCAGTCAGAAACTGGCACTATATGGCAGTAGCAAGAAATGAGGGTATTTATAACCCCAATATATTCTTTGAATTCCCAGTCAGACAATGGCACTATATACCAGTAGCAAAAATTGTGGGTGCACGTTACCCCAATATATTCTTTGAATTACCAGTCAGAAACTGGCACTATATGGCAGTAGCAAGAAATGAGGGTATTTGTAACCCCAATATATTCTTTGATTTCCCAGTCAGACAATGGCACTATATACCAGTAGCAAAAATTGTGGGTGCACGTTACCCCAATATATTCTTTGAATTACCAGTCAGAAACTGGCACTATATGGCAGTAGCAAGAAATGAGGGTATTTGTAACCCCAATATATTCTTTGAATTCCCAGTCAGACAATGGCACTATATACCAGTAGCAAAAATTGTGGGTGCACGTTACCCCAATATATTCTTTGAATTACCAGTCAGAAACTGGCACTATATGGCAGTAGCAAGAAATGATGGTATTTGTAACCCCAATATATTCTTTGAATTCCCAGTCAGACAATGGCACTATATACCAGTAGCAAAAATTGTGGGTGCACGTTACCCCAATATATTCTTTGAATTACCAGTCAGAAACTGGCACTATATGGCAGTAGCAAGAAATGAGGGTATTTGTAACCCCAATATATTCTTTGATTTCCCAGTCAGACAATGGCACTATATAGCAGTAGCAAAAATTGTGGGTGCACGTTACCCCAATATATTCTTTGAATTCCCAGTCAGAAACTGGCACTATATGGCAGTAGCAAGAAATGAGGGTATTTGTAACCCCAATATATTCTTTGAATTCCCAGTCAGACAATGGCACTATATACCAGTAGCAAAAATTGTGGGTGCACGTTACCCCAATATATTCTTTGAATTACCAGTCAGAAACTGGCACTATATGGCAGTAGCAAGAAATGAGGGTATTTGTAACCCCAATATATTCTTTGAATTCCCAGTCAGACAATAGCACTATATACCAGTAGCAAAAATTGTGGGTGCACGTTACCCCAATATATTCTTTGAATTACCAGTAAGAAACTGGCACTATATGGCAGTAGCAAGAAATTAGGGTATTTATAACCCCAATATATTCTTTGAATTCCCAGTCAGACAATGGCACTATATGGCAGTAGCAAAAATAGTGGGTGTATATAGCCCCAATCCTATTGCTAGGGGACTTGCAGGGTATTTCTGAGGTGAAGGTGGGGGGGGGGGGGCACACCGTTGGAACGGGGATTTGGGGTGTATATATGGGATATACGGGAATACACTGTCAGTGTATTCCATTCAGGATCCTGGGAAAGCAGGGTTGCGGCGATTGAGCCCGTCAGTGCCACGTTACACTGACAAGCTTCTCCCTGTTATTTAGCTCTTACAAGAGCTGTTGTGGTTGTCTTCTCCTTCCTATCCTAGCCTGTCCCTGCCTACCCAGAATCTAAGCCCTAGCTAACTGGACGGAAACCTCCGTCCCCGGTGAATTGCAAGCTCAGAATGACGCGAAGCTGGGCGTCGCTGTTCTTTTAAATTAGAGGTCACATGTTTTCGGCAGCCAATGGGTTTTGCCTACTTTTTTCAACGTCACCGGTGTCGTAGTTCCTGTCCCACCTACCCTGCGCTGTTATTGGAGCAAAAAAGGCGCCAGGGAAGGTGGGAGGGGAATCGAGTAATGGCGCACTTTACCACGCGGTGTTCGATTCGATTCGAACATGCCGAACAGCCTAATATCCGATCGAACATGAGTTCGATAGAACACTGTTCGCTCATCTCTAGTTATTTCCTTTTTTTTGTGTTATGGTCACCCAATACACAGTGTGATTGAGTGATGTTAGTCTAAGAAATCTTCATTCCTTAAGCATTTTTTAGCTGCGTACAGTATATACAGTACTGCAGCCGCTAGTCTTTAAAGAGGACCTTTCACCACTTTTGGGCACATGCAGTGTTATATACTGCCAGAAAGCCGACAGTGCGCTGATTTCAGCGCACTGTCGGCTTTCCCGATCTGTGCCCGGTGTAAAGAGCTTACGGTGCCGGTACCATAGTGCTCTATGGTCAGAAGGGCGTTTCTGACCATTAGCCAGAGACGTCCTTTTGCCTCGCGGCGCCTATCGCGCTGTGCTGTGGAGCGGGGAGGAACGCCCCCCTCCCGCTCCTGATAATGCTCGTCTATGGACGAGCGCTGTGAGCAGAGGGAGGGGGCGTTCCTCCCCGCTCCACAGCACAGCGCGATAGGCGCCTCGAGGAAGAAGGACGTCTCTGGCTAATGGTCAGAAACGCCCTTCTGACCATAGAGCACTACGGTACCGGCACCGTAAGCTCTTTTCACCGGGCACAGATCAGGGAAGCCGACAGTGCGCTGAAATCAGCGCACTGTCGGCTTTCTGGCAGTATATAACACTGCATGTGCCCAAAAGTGGTGAAAGGTCCTCTTTAAGAAAAGAATCTCATTCATTCATTTTTTGTGCATGTTCACCCAATATACTGTCTTGTTTGTGCTAGAAAAGAAAACAATCTGTTATTTGAAGCTAAATTTTATTGAAATACTTGTTTGTGAAAAGTGTCAGAATTGTTGCCACATTGTCAATGAATTACTGTAAATAAGAACTATGCACAGCAAAAAAAAAAATAAAAATTATATAAATATTACTGGAAAGGAGGCGTAAGAAAGAAACACTAATATAAGTACTAACAATAAGAATGTGGCTTCAGGATTGTTGTGGTTCTTGAGAATGACAATGAAGTTTTTGATTATTTAGCTGGTTCGAGTCACAGGAAGATATTACATCTGAAAATGATGTGATCTTCAGTCAGACTTATGTGTGTTCCTTCGGTAACCGTGTAAGGGTGACAAGGTGACATCAAATGAAGAGGGTGATGACAGTAGTGATATTAACAATTCCAGCCAGTGCGCAAGCCCAACTTTCAAAAACCCTGCCCAGGCTAGATCCAGGGGAAGCTCATAGGTTGGGTGAAGCTGCACTGTTGGTGGTAGAGATGTTTCCACTACTTTTTGTTTCAGCAGCAATAACAACACTCTCATTTCTCTATTTATTGTCAAAACATAAATCCATGGTGTTTTGCAAGATAAACAAGCCAAAACTTAGTCATTGCCGTGCAGGAACAAACATAGGAATGACATCTTTATGTACTGCAATGAAAAGGCATCACTAGCTTATTCTAGTTTATTACTTATATAGCACCATAATATTCTGCAGCACTTTACAGACTTTTTGAGTCACTGTCCCATATAGGGCGCACAATCTACATTCATTATAAGTAAATATTTGAAGTGTAGGAGGAAACCGGAGTACCCAGAGGAAACACACCCAGACATAGAGTAGAGACTTTAAACAGCAGTGTTTTGGGCCCTTGGAGTGAATAGAGCCTTTAAACAGCAGTGTTTTTGGCCCTTGAAGTGAGTAGAGCCTTTAAAAACATTGTTTTAGGCCCTTGGAGTGAGTTGACCCTTGCACTGGCAGTGTTTTTGGCCTTTGGAGTGAGTAGAGCCTTGCACCGGCAGTGTTTTTGGCCCTTGGAGTGAGTAGAGCCTTTAAAAAGCATTATTTTAGGCCCTTGGAGTGAGTAGAGCCTTGCACCGGCAGTGTTTTTGGCCCTTGGAGTCAGTAGAGCCTTGCACCGGCAGTGTTTTTGGCCCTTGGAGTGAGTAGAGCCTTGCACCGGCAGTGTTTTTGGCCCTTGGAGTCAGTAGAGCCTTTAAAAAGCATTATTTTAGGCCCTTGGAGTGAGTAGAGCCTTGTACCGGCAGTGTTTTTGGCCCTTGGAGTGAGTAGAGCCTTGCACCGGCAGTGTTTTTGGCCCTTGGAGTGAGTAGAGCCTTGCTCCGGCAGTGTTTTTGGCCCTTGGAGTGAGTAGAGCCTTGCACAGGCAGTGTTTTTGGCCCTTGGAGTGAGTAGAGCCTTGCACCGGCAGTGTTTTTGGCCCTTGGAGTGAGTAGAGCCTCTAACCAGCAGAGTTTGGGGGAATCAGGGTGGATTGAGACAAGTAGGAGCAGAATTGTGCAACACTGATGGTGGAGGAGTAGTATGAGGAGGAATTTTAGAGGGTGAGCACACACATGAAACTTCATGTTGGGGTGCTTGACATCGGTGGACATGAAAATGATGGGTCTATCCAGTGGCTGTTCATTTTGATCATCATCAGCCGGTCAGCACTGTCAGCTGAGAGCCGGCTGCGCTTATCCGTAATTACTAATTATGCCACTGGCTGCGCTGAAGACCCTTTCCGAATGCACGCTGGTGGCAGGGCAGGAAAGGACCTCCAATGCATACAGCGCAAGTTCCAGCCACAAATCCAACTTGGAGACCCAATAAGTATAAGGCGCAGAGGGATCGGAGAGGACAGGGCTGGGGTCGGCCAGGTACTCCTGCAACATGCGCCTATACTTGTCCCTCCTGGTGACACTAGGCCCCTCAGTGGCGGTAGTTTGGCAAGTGGGTGCCATTAACGTGTCTCAGACCTTGGAGAATGTGCCCTGTCGGGTGTGGACCGGATGGCAGTTGTTAGCCTGTTGGAGCAACTCTCCTCTCTGACGTCAACGAGAGTTGATGGAAACATCTTCATCATATTCTGCACCAGTTGCTTGTTGCAATCACTGATATAACTGGTCCTCCCCTCTACTGGAATGAAATTAGAAATATTATTTTTATACCGGGGGTCGAGGATTGTAAAAATCCAGTATTCGTTGCTCTCCAGGATTTTGACAATGCGTTTGTTAGTTGAAAAGCACTGGAACATGTATTGAGCTATGTGTGCTAGAGTGTTTACATGACATAACTTGGCTGACCCCACCAGAATGGTCACTCTCCATTTCCTCCTCTTCCTCCTCTTTCTCCTCCATTTCACCCCAACCGCGCTGCAGCAATGGGACGCACTGAACTTCCCCGCTAGCCTCCTGTGTCAATGAGATCTACCACTTCGTCATCCTCCTCCTCCTCCTCTTCCTCTTCCTCCCTCAATATATGCTGTGAAGCGGACAGGAGTGTGCCCTGACTATCCTGCTGGGATGGTTCTGCTCCTATGCCCGACTCCTCAGTGTCAATGCGTTATCCCTGATGGCAATGAGGGATTCTCGCATCACACACAGGGGCGGGATTGTTTTTTTTTTTATTTATTCTTTATTTATATTTATACACAAGAAAGTACAGTGACATTAGGTGTAATCAGTCAAAGATACAAACACCAATGATTTCTTTGAAAATTCAAATAAAACAAGTAAACGAAATCCAACAAATAAGTTGAGTATAATAAAACACATTATGTCAAAAGAACATACAGTTGTGTAGGTCATTCTGTATAAGTATTAAGTAATAGAGATGAGCGAACACTAAAATGTTCGAGGTTCGAAATTCGATTCGAACAGCCGCTCACTGTTCGAGTGTTCGAATGGGTTTCGAACCCCATTATAGTCTATGGGGAACATATACTCGTTAAGGGGGAAACCCAAATTCGTGTCTGGAGGGTCACCAAGTCCACTATGACACCCCAGGAAATGATACCAACACCCTGGAATGACACTGGGACAGCAGGGGAAGCATGTCTGGGGGCATAAAAGTCACTTTATTTCATGGAAATCCCTGTCAGTTTGCGATTTTCGCAAGCTAACTTTTCCCCATAGAAATGCATTGGCCAGTGCTGATTGGCCAGAGTACGGAACTCGACCAATCAGCGCTGGCTCTGCTGGAGGAGGCGGAGTCTAAGATCGCTCCACACCAGTCTCCATTCAGGTCCGACCTTAGACTCCACCTCCTCCCGCAGAGCCAGCGCTGATTGGCCGAAGGCTGGCCTATGCATTCCTATGCGAATGCAGAGACTTAGCAGTGCTGAGTCAGTTTTGCTCAACTACACATCTGATGCATACTCGGCACTGCTACATCAGATGTAGCAATCTGATGTAGCAGAGTCGAGGGTGCACTAGAACCCCTGTGCAAACTCAGTTCACGCTAATAGAATGCATTGGCCAGCGCTGATTGGCCAATGCATTCTATTAGCCCGATGAAGTAGAGCTGAATGTGTGTGCTAAGCACACACATTCAGCACTGCTTCATCATGCCAATACAATGCATTAGCCAGTGCTGATTGGCCAGAGTACGGAATTCGGCCAATCAGCGCTGGCTCTGCTGGAGGAGGCGGAGTCTAAGGTCGGACCTGAATGGAGACTGGTGTGGAGCGATCTTAGACTCCGCCTCCTCCAGCAGAGCCAGCGCTGATTGGCCGAATTCCGTACTCTGGCCAATCAGCGCTGGCCAATGCATTCTATTAGCCCGATGAAGTAGAGCTGAATGTGTGTGCTAAGCACACACATTCAGCACTGCTTCATCACGCCAATACAATGCATTAGCCAATCAGCGCTGGCCAATGCATTCTATTAGCTTGATGAAGCAGAGTGTGCACAAGGGTTCAAGCGCACCCTCGGCTCTGATGTAGCAGAGCCGAGGGTGCACAAGGGTTCAAGTGCACCCTCGGCTCTCCTACATCAGAGCCGAGGGTGCGCTTGAACCCTTGTGCAGCCTCGGCTCTGCTACATCAGAGCCGAGGGTGCGCTTGAACCCTTGTGCACACTCTGCTTCATCAAGCTAATAGAGTGCATTGGCCAGCGCTGATTGGCCAGAGTACGGAATTCGGCCAATCAGCGCTGGCCAATGCATCCCTATGGGAAAAAGTTTATCTCACAAAAATCATAATTACACACCCGATAGAGCCCCAAAAAGTTATTTTTAATAACATTCCCCCCTAAATAAAGGTTATCCCTAGCTATCCCTGCCTGTACAGCTATCCCTGTCTCATAGTCACAAAGTTCACATTCTCATATGACCCGGATTTGAAATCCACTATTCGTCTAAAATGGAGGTCACCTGATTTCGGCAGCCAATGACTTTTTCCAATTTTTTTCAATGCCCCCGGTGTCGTAGTTCCTGTCCCACCTCCCCTGCGCTGTTATTGGTGCAAAAAAGGCGCCAGGGAAGGTGGGAGGGGAATCGAATTTTGGCGCACTTTACCACGCGGTGTTCGATTCGATTCGAACATGGCGAACACCCTGATATCCGATCCAACATGTGTTCGATAGAACACTGTTCGCTCATCTCTATTAAGTAACTACCTGAAAAACTTCAAATGCGAGAATAAGAAGGCAAGCGGGGGGGGGGGGGGGGGGCAACAAAGAAAGGAGTGAAGAAGCAAGAAAAGAGGACCTGATTCCCAAAAGGAAGATATCCCAGAAGGAATCACGATACCAAGTTCCACCACTTCTTCCAAACCTTGACATAGCGATCGTGAGATCTATCTTTCCAACTCACTAACTCCTCGAAACGAGCAATTTGGTGTGATTTCTCCAGCCATGCCTGAAAGGTTGGGGGGGAAGAACTTAACCAGTGTAAGGGAATCAGCGACTTTGCTGCGCCAATCAAGTGGAACCACAGCTCTCGTTTATGTGGGCTCAAAGAACCTGCAGGGCCCGTAAGAAAGACTTGATCCGGGAAAAGCACCTGTGATGTTTTGAAAAGTCTGCTAATAAAGTCTGATATCTCTCTCCAAAATGGTTCAATTATATCACACGACCACCAGATGTGTAACATCGTGCCTACTTCAGAATTACAGCGCCAACACTTATTAGAATCTTTAAGGCCATGTCTAAAGAGCCAATCCGGCGTGCGATACCACCTAGTTAAAACTTTATAGTGGAGTTCCTGTAAGCGCACACACCTAGATTGTCCAAAACTACGTTTCAAGATAAAATCTACATCTTCCTCAGAAAAGGTCAAGGCCAATTCTTTCTCCCAAGCAGAGACATAAGGGGGTTTGTCAATGTCAGCATAATCCGCAAGCATTCGTTTACAGCATGAGACCTTTCGTTGGGACGGTAATTTTGCAAGTAGACCCTTCTCAAAAGCTGTAAGCTTACGACATGGGTTGGCAATTGATAGCAGTTTCTTAATAACACTATAAAATTGCGCGTAATGGAGGAAGTGAGGCTTGACAGAAGGAGCTAATTCATGAAGCTGTGTTTGAGAAATAGGTAAGCCGTCCTCAATTAAATCCTTAAGTCTAACTTCTTTCAAAACATTCCAGATGGAACCACTGAGTAACGGCGCGTTATGGGTTAACAGCGGAAGGAACGGAATGAGGTCTGCAGGCAAAATTGGGGAGGGTGTTGGAGCCAAACGTTCTTTATGTTTAAGCCAAACCTCGCACGGGCCCTTTAATAACAAATTTAGGTCTCCACGACAGTAAGAAGGTGTGGGGAACCAAAGAGGTTTGAAATAAAAGTCATCAAAGAGGCTTTGTGCCAAGACCGTGACTAAAGAAATCTTATGAAGGAGAGCATAGTACATCCAGCGGGAGAGCTGAATAGCCTCATAACAGATTTGTAGGTCTGGTAGAGCAATTCCACCGTTTTGTCTTCGTTTAACAAGAAGTCTATATGGTAACCTAGGAGGTCTGTGGTTCCAGAGAAAGGCCGAGAAAAGCCGTCGAGTTTGGTGAAAATAAGATCGAGGTACAAAAATGGGTAACATCTGCAATACATATAACATTTTTGGGACAATATAAACTTGCAAGAGATTTTTCCTGCCTAACCAGGACAAATATGGAAGATTATAATCCTTCAGCAGTGACTTGAGTTCAGAGAGCAAGGGAACATAGTTTAGCGAGAAAACATCCTCAATATCAGAGGGCAAATGTACACCAAGATATTTCAAGGACTTAGTTTTCCACTGGTAGGGTGTTGAGCTTTGCAAAACTTTAATCTGGGAAGGTGGTATAGACACATTGAGAATTTCCGATTTCGTGTCATTAATTTTATAATTGGAAAGGGAGCCATAAGTAACTATAAGAGATTGAAGTTCCGGCAGAGACGTTACGGGGTCAGACAGCAGGAACAACACGTCGTCTGCATAAGCCATCATGTGTATTGATTTATCCGCAAATTGGAAACCTGAAATATTTGGATTTTGTCTCACTGCCTGGAGGAAAGTCTCCAGGGAGAGGAAAAATAGGGTAGGGGAGAGAGGGCACCCCTGTCTGGTCCCGTTGGATATATCAAAGCAGCCTGAAAAGGAACCATTAATCTTAATCCGAGCATGAGGTTAGGCATAGAGAGAGAGAACAGCTCTAACAAAAGGAGGTGGAATACCAAAAGCTAGTAAAGTTTCCGACATATAGTTCCAACTTACACGGTCGAATGCCTTCTCGGCGTCTACACTAAATAGAAGTAATGGGCTATTCAATTTTTTTGCCAATGCAATAACATGTAGCAATTTATGCGTGTTTTCTTTACCCTCTCTGCCTTTCACAAAACCGACCTGCTCCTCATGTACTAAAGAGGGAACTATATCTCTCAGTCTCATAGCGAGAACCTTAGCCCAGACTTTCAAATCACAATTCAGCAATGATATAGGTCTATAATTGCAGCATTGCGTCGGGTCTTTGCCCTCTTTGTGAATCAAAGTAATATGTGCCTCCTGCGACTGCCGCACCATAGATGAGCCTTTCAACAAAGAATCACAAAAAGAAGTAAGATGAGGAACTAGCTGAGACTGAAAAGTTTTGTAGTAAAGGGAGGGCAGCCCGTCAGGGCCAGGGCTCTTACCACTAGGAAAACTAGATAAAACCTCTTGTATTTCAGATTCTGTGAATCTGAAATACAAGAGGTCGAAGCAATTTGGTCGAAGCAAAGAGTCACTCATCTCTTCTGTAACAGAAGGCAGTTTAAGAGAGTGAAGGAACTCTCGAATTCGTAACGTATCCTCCGTAGTCCTAACTGGACCATGAGGGTTAGTATCCTGTTGCTTTAGGTTATAGAGAGAGGAGTAATAATCTCTAAACTCTTTTGCAATTTCAGAAGTGTCATAAGTCAGAGAGCCATCTGTTTTCTTAATTGCTGCTATATGTGCTCTTGCTCTCTCCTTTCTCAGCATTGCGGACATAATTTTACCCCCCTTATTTCCATGAGCGTAAATACGGGCTTTAGAGTGTAAGAAAGCCTTAGCTGAGGAAGCATTCAACAAATTTTTCAACTTTTCTCTAAGTAGCAACAGATCCGAGTGGGCAGATAAAAGGGCATTACGTTTCTGCAGTCGCTCAAGGGTGGCAATCTGAGCCATCAGGGAGTCAATCATTTTTTGTTTCTCCTTCTTCAGGGCTGAAGCTTTTGAAATAAAGAGGCCTCGTATAACAGGCTTGTGAGCCTCCCAAACTAATGCCGGAGATACTTCCGGTGACACATTCAACAGGACATAAGCAGACAATTCCTTACCTATATGCTCTCTAAACTCAAGACTATCAAGTAATTGTTCATTAAGGCGCCAGGTCCACTCTCTAGGGGTCAGGTCTGGAAGTGCAAAGGTGGTAGAGACTGGCGCATGGTCCGAAACACTAATAACGCCAATTTGGGACTTGGTAATATTATTAGCCAACGACTTGGAGCATAAAATATAATCCAAGCATTGGTGTGAATTATGTGGCATTGAAAAAAAAGTATAATCTTTCACAGTTGGATTTACCAGTCTCCAGGAGTCTATTAGATTCAATTCCTGCAAAGCAAGGTGTAGTCTTCTAATAGCCTTCTGGGAAAGCGCAGATTTTTGTGAGGAGGAGTCTAAGAGGGGATCTAACAAGACATTAAGATCCCCGCCGATCAAAATTTCGCCCTCTGCAAACTGAGCCAGAGATTTCAGGATCTGTATTAACCAAGAGAGCTGACCATGGTTAGGGGCATAGAGTGAGGCTATAGTTAGTGGTCGGTTAGAAATGCGACCTTTAACAAAAATGGCTCTCCTTTCTACATCAGCATACTGTTGGGTGATAATAAACGGGAGCGTCCTTTTAATGGCGATGGCAACGCCTTTGGAAGAGGACGTCGGGTGAGTTGAGTAGTACCATCGATCATATATAGTTTTATAAGGCTTAGGAATCCTGTCTGTTCTAAAATGGGTTTCTTGGAGTAACAAAATATCCGCGTTAAACTTTTTTGAAAGGGACATTACCCAATGGCGCTTATTTGGAGAGTTTAACCCCTTTACATTAAAGAATGAGATCGTAAGAGAGGGGGGGTTACAGAAGCCATAATGGTAAGGTAGGCTAGATGTAAGAGGATATCTATAAAGAGTATAAACAAGACACGTACCAAATAGGGTATGGATGCCTTCTACACAAAGAACCCTAGAGGGTATCTCGTAACTATCAGGTAGTAAAAGAATATAAGAGTATGCAGTACCTACACAACTAGAACTAGTCAAGAAGTAACCAAATACTAAACTAGTAGACTGATGGAACGGGGTTTTTCCTGATCGGAATGGGACCCTAAGGGTCGTCCTATAAAGAAAAAAAATTAGCAAGTAAAATACCTGTAGGAGGAACATAGACAGTTAACAACTGAACGAAGTTCGGGAAATCTAAAGAGCACTGGCAGAGTATTGTTGTACCGGTCACACTAAACATCATGGTGCGATAAAGGATGAGTCCAAAGCCAACACGAGGTAATTATGGTATAAAAGGAAATGTCCCAGCGTCCAACTAAAAAGATACACAACTAGATAAGGCTAAAAGAGAAAAAACGAAACAGGGGCCAGACTCTTGCTCAAGAGATAGGCAGTGAGCACAATGTAAAGTTACCGGTAGGTCCATGAACAGATAACAACCAGGGAAGTCCAGGGCATATTCAGGTAAATTCTTTAGTCTCTGAGAAGGCTCTTCCGAGATTTGGGTGACCTGAATTTATTAGCACCAGGCCCATGCGAGATAGGTGGCAGTAGTGGTATCGGATCCAAATTCTGAGAGGGTAGCCAAGAGGGGATTTCCAGGGGTGATATATCCAAATATGACCATACAGCTGGTAAGTCCCGTGGAGTATGGACAACAATACGTCGTCCGCCACATAAAATAGCCAGTCCAAAAGGGTATAACCATGCATACTGTATATTCCTTGCTCTCAGTTCATCTAGTAAAGGCTTGAGCAATCTCCTCTTTGCCAATATGGAGGGGGCAATGTCTTGGTACAGAAAAATTTCAACACCCTCAAGCAAAATTTGGTCTTTAGCTTTAGCCGCAGTAAGGATGGCGTGTGTGTCTCTGAAGGAGAGGAGACCGCATATTATGTCACGGGGAGGGTCCCCTTGTCTGGGCTTAGGTCGAAGCGATCTATGTATGCGTTCTATGGTCACCTGAGCTGCACGTTCCTGGCCCAACAGATCTGTGAAAATGCTGTTCGCCATTTTGGGCAAGTCCTCTGGGGAGTAAGATTCAGGACCCCTTTCAAACGGAGATTGCGCCTGCGGTTTCTATTCTCCTGATCTTCTATTAGTAGCAAGGAGCGATCAAGTAGCTCTTCCTGTTGTTGGAGATGGTCTGACACCGCCCCAGCATGCTCTCTAATGGACGAGTAAGACTCCTCAAGAGCCTGAACTCTATGAGAAGTAGCTTTAATCTCAGAGGAAATATCCGCCAGTTCAGCTAAAACTGGTGACATCGCATTAGTAATTGCTTTTTCCAAAGTTTTAAGAAAAAATTTCCATGTGAGTTGCGTGGTATTTGCATCAGAAAGCTCACCTCCCGTTATGCTTCCAACTTCAGAGTCGTCCTCTGAGTCCACTTCCGGCTTAGACTCCGGCGCCATCTTAGGGAGAGTGTGAGGAGAAGTCCCGGCCTTCTTTCTAATAAAACGCTGCAAGTCCACCTGATGTTTGGGCATCCTAGGGGTGCTCGGAGCTTCCCCCTGCTTATCCCTGCCAGATTTGCCTATGTTCACCTCCAGGTAAGGCAAGACGACCGCTCAAAGTCCCCGGTATCACGGAGCTCTAGTGACTCGCGTCTACCATGCTGCGCGGTCAGGCCCCGCCCCCACAGGGGCGGGATTGTGACACTCACGAGTGCGTCGTCACAGCTGACCTTCATGGTTGGCTCCTCAAAGACACGCAAGATCTCGCATAAGTCTGCCATCCATGGCCACTGATGGTGCAGAAACTGCGGAGGAACCCTTGGGTTTTGGAGATGGTACTCCATCAAGGGTCTCTGCTGCTCACACACTCTATTCAACATGTGGTATGTCGAGTTCCAGCACGTGGGGATGTCGCACATCAGCCGGTGTTCAGGCAGATAGAGGCGTTGCTGGAAGCTTTGGAGGCTAGCAGCGGCTACTGTAGACTTGCGAAAGTGGGCGCACAAGCGCCGCACTTTCACCAGTAGCTCGGGTAAATTGGGGTACGTTTTTAAAAAACCGTTGCACCACTAAATTGAACACGTGGACCAGGCATGGAACGTGTTGGAGGTTGGCAAGCTCCAGAGCCGCTACCAGGTTACGGCCGCTATCACACACGACCATGGGCCCAGGTGCAGCAGGGAAAGCCATGTCGACGTCTCATCAAGGAGGGCATCCCTCACCTCGGAGGCAGTGTGCTGTCTGTCCCCCAAGTTGATGAGCTATAGCACAGCCTGCTGACGTCTCCCCACGCCAGTGCTGCAGCGTTTTCAGCAGGTAGCTAGAGTCGATGTGATGGCGGAGGAGGGTGGTGGTTCAGATGCCCTGCCAGAAATGTTGAGCGGGGAAATGAGGTAGACAGCCCAACTTTGTGACCCAGTCCCAGCCTCAACTACATTCACCCAGTATGCCATCAGTGAAATGTAGCGTCCCTGTCCGCATGCACTTGTCCACACGCCGGTGATCAAGTGGACCTTTGTGCAAATCGCGGAACTTAGGGCCCGCCTGATGTTGCATGACACGTGCTGGTGCAAGGCGGGGACGACACAGCAGGAGAAGTAGTAACGGATATGGACGGCATAGCGAGGTGCCGCACTTGCCATCAGGTCATGGAAGGCCTGAGTTTCTACAAACCGGAACGGCAACATCTCCTGAGCCAGGAGTTTGGAGAGGTGCGCGTTTAAGGCTTGTGCATGTGGGTGGGTAGCACTGTATTTTTGTCTGCGCTCAAAAGTCTGGGAGATGATGGGTTGCTGTGAAGACGTGCGTTATGATACAGGAGAAGGAGCTAAGGCAGGAGAAGGAGCTAAGGCAGTAGAAGGAGCTGAGGCAGGAAAAGGGGAGGATGAGGGAGAAGTCCCCATAGTGGTGGAGGCACATGAGGAGGTTTCCTGGCTGCTGGTCTGGACTGCAGCTCCAGCACTGGCAACAGTGGGAGAGGCAGTGGTGGCAATGCCGGACGACGATTGTCCTGTGTTTGCTCTCTGCCACTGAGCCCAATGCTTGCCTTCCAAATGACGGCGCATGGCAGTGGTTGTAAGGTTGCTCTTTTCAGAGCCCCTACTCAGTTTCGAATTGCAGAGTGTGCAAACTACACTACATTTGTCTGTCGCACATACATTAAAAAAATTCCACACCACCAAAGACCGTGGCCTCAATGTGGGAGTTTTTCTAGGCGTGCTACAAGAGGGAACATTTTGGGCCCTGCTGGCTGTGGCCTGGCTTCGGTGAGCAGCTGTCCTCTGCCTCTGGACATGCCTCTGCCTATAGCCACCTTCTTTGATGCAGCACTTCCCACCACATCTACACTGCTCTCCCCGCTTGACATCTGCCCTGTCCAGTGTCCTCGTCATCCACCACCTCCTCTTCCAATTCCTCTCACGGCTCCTCCTCCTCTTGCACACCGACGATAGCAACAGGCTGCCCTGATGGCAACTGTGTCTCGTCATTGTCGTCACTGAGGGCCAATTGCACAGCAACAACAAGAGATAACGGATGCTCCAGTGTTTGAGCATCAGGACACAGCAACTCATCTGTTACCTTCGGTGATTAAGGACGTGGTGGGAAAGAGGGAGGGACAGTGAATGGACCAGAAAACAGCTCCTGGGAGGTGGGAAAAGTGGGATTACTTTGCTCGGAATATTGGGCATGTTGTGAGGAGGGAGGGCCAGACTGTTGGGTAGGAGGAGAGGAGGTAGAGGCTGACTGGCTGGTGGAGAATGTGCTTAAAGCATTATCCGCCAGCCATTGTAACACCTCTTCCTGGTGCTCGGGCCTTGTTAGGGTTGTACCCTGCACCCTACTTAATGTGGCCATCAAGCTGGGGACTGTGGAGAAGCGCAATGCTTGCTGCTGCAGAGCAGTAGGCACAGTAGACACTGTTGGTTGAGCACAACCTTGCTCCACATCTGCATTTCCATTTGCATCTGCCCCCGTCCTCGTCCCCATCCCCTTGCGCTTGCCTTACGCATTTTTTTGATGTATACTAATGCCCTTTTTATGGTCTATATACTGCTCTGTATTCCTGCTATTTTGTGGGGGTCACCCCTCGAAAAGCTGGGTTGGGCGTATATAGCAGGCACTAACTGTTCTATATTCCTGCTATTTTGTGGGGGGTCACCCCTTGGAAAGCTAGGTTGGATGTATATAGCAGGCACTAACTGCTCTGTATTCCTGCTTTTTTGTGGGGGGTCACCCCTTGAAAAGTTGGGTTGGACGTATATAGCAGGCACTAACTGCTCTTTATCCCTGCTATTTTGTGGGTGGGCACCCCTTGAATAGCTGGGATGGTCATATATAGCAGGCACTAACTGCTCTATATTCCTGCTATTTTGTGGGGGGTCACCCCTTGAAAAGCTGGGTTGGATATATATAGCAGACACTAACTGCTCTATATTCCTGCTATTTTGGGGGGGGTCACCCCTTGAAAAGCTGGGTTGGATATATATAGCAGACACTAACTGCTCTGTATCCCTGATTTGGGGAGACACCCCGTTGAAATCTCGACTCCTCTCCCTGCAGTATAGCTCTGAAAAGAGCTGTTGTTTTTTTTTCGGTTTTTCCCTGCCTACTAGAAGCTAATACCGATCTAGCCCTCAGCAGATCTCTCTCTTTCCCTATCTCTCACCGCAAATGTCACGAAGATGGTGCTGGCTATTCTTATAAATGGGAGGTCACATGTTTTCGGCAGCCAATGTTGTTTTCCATTTTTTTCAATGCCTCAGTTGTCGTAGTTCCTGCCCCACCTCCCCTGCACAGTCATTGGTGCAAAAAAACGCACCAGGGAAGCTGGGACGGGATACAAATTTTTACTGCATATGCCACGTGGTATTCGATTGGAAACGAATACCTCGAACGGCCTGATATTCGATCGAATACCTATTCGATTGAACGCTGTTTGCTCATCTCTAGTAACTATAGAGTCACTGTAAGTCGGTCAGAGAAAGAGTAAGGGTATGTTCATACGGAGTTTTTTGCAGGTGGATTTTGACATGGAATCCACCTCATAATCTGCCTGCAAAGACAGCTCCCATTGACTTCAAAGGGAGCCGCTCGCTTTTTTTTCCGCTAGCTAGTAGCTGAAAAAAGAAGCGACTTGACCGATTTTGCTGTTAGTTCCACGGCTGTCAGCCAAGACACTCTCCTGTTTAGGCCCATTCATTCATTCATTCATTCATTCATTCATTCATTCATTCATTCATGCAGTGCATCAGCATCCCATTGCAGCTAGCTGCACCAAAAAAAAACACACAGTGGAAAACTTTTACGCCATGTGAACGTGCCCTTACTAGTTGGACTTGGAGTTGAAAAAGTGGTTTAATACCATGCGTCCAAAAAGTCAAATTAAAAATCTTTTCATGTTAATTGAGCACTTTCATTTGGAAAATTTGGTCCAGACTGAATGTTCCAAACAATTCGAGCTAATCTGACCCAAAATAAATTTCTGCGGATTTACTCGTATATAGTTTTAAATATTCATTATGAGAAAATTATTAGATTCTATTAATAGTACAGTAAACTATTCATTGACAGTAATTACTGTAACTCATGAACTTTTGAATAGTTAGCAGGTTTTTTTTTTAAATAAAATTTTTTAAAATAACAGATTTATATATAGCAGGGGTAGGGAACCTTCGGCTCTCCAGCTGCTGTGAAACTACAACTCCCAGCATGCTCCATTCACTTCCATGGGAGTTCCCAGAACAGCAAAGCCAGTATGCATGCTGGGAGTTGTAGTTTTGCAACAGCTGGAGAGCCGTACGTTCCCTACCCCTGATATATAGCAAAAACAGCAGCACTCCACAGATCAAGTGATTAGGCCTTGGAATAAAGAGACACTAATAGCTTTAGTTGTGGAGTGCTGCTGTCTTTACAAGTTTTGTAGTAGGATTCCTACCCGTACTTTTTGAGAATTGCTGTGCTGCTTTGGACATACGGTATATTAAGCACAAATTTATACACACACTACGTTTGAGGACCTTTGATGATGTCATCACAGGCCCTTCAGCCGTCCCATAGGATCACGCTATGTGGTGGGTGGAGCTACACACGAATTTGGAGGCAAAGCTAAACAGGAGGGAGGCGGACAGTTTGAAAGCTGAAGAAAATAGACTCTCATACAAGATCAGGACACTACAGAACATACAAGCTGTGTGTGGCCAAGAGGAGTATATCGGCTGTACAGTTTCAGTAAGTAGGACGTGGAATCTGTTGTTTTGCCTTGGATGGGGGAGGGGGCAGAACTGTTGTACATTTCAGTAACATCCATTCAGCCATGACTAACACAGAAGCTGCAGACACTCTCACACAAATTAGCAGATGTAGCAGAGCTGAGAAGCGCTAGCAGTTTGTGTGTGTAAAACGGGGATATGTGGTCTTCGAACTGTGCTGGGTGGAAGGGCAAACTGTCTCAAATTTCACCAGCAGCCATTCAGCCGTGTCTAACACAGACACTGCTAGGACCCTCAAAGAAGACAATCCCTGTGACTGAATTTGCTCGATGTAGCCGAGCTGAGGCAGCGTGGTACCACAGCTTGCTTGCAACAGATGGGGTTGCTGCGCATATGCACAGATGTAGCAGAACCGACACGTGGACGCAGGCGGATCACTGCCAACCACAGTTGGCTAATTATTAGCGCCTCATCACCAACAACAACCCACAGACGAAGTCGCGGGCAGAAGCTAATATATATATATATATATATATATATATATATATATATATTATATACTAGAGGGAGGACCCGGCTTCGCACGGGTATATTACATTTTATGTTTGTGTAGTGGCCCCATAAGAATTGTCCAATTTTGCACTGCTGTATTTTGTATGTTGTTTGTGTGTATGTCCATAAGCGTCATGTGATTATGTGTATCTCATTTTGAATGTCAGTGAAAAACCTGTGATCAGTTGTTATGGATACCTGGAGTAAAGCTGTATCTAATCCTACCCCATGTAGTACTGTGTTTAGATGCAAGTATCCAATCCTTGTTGATGTGGTACTTTGTGCAGATGCACATATCTAATCCTCCCCGTGTGGTATTGTGTGAAGATGCGCGTATCTAATCCTCCAGTAAGTGAAACTGTGTGCAGACTCGCGTATCTAATGACTCTGGCGTGTGGTACTGTGTGCAGATGCGCATATCTAATAGTCTGGCGTGTGGTACTATGTGCAGATGCGCGTATCTAATCCTCCCCCATGTGGAACTGTGTGCTGAGATGCGTATCTAATTCTCTAGCATGTGGTACTGTGTGCAGAGGCCTGTAGCTAATCCTCCAAAGTGTAGTACTGTGTTCAGATGCACGTATCTAATCCTCTCCTGTGTGGTATTGTGTGAAGAGGCGCGTATCTAATCCTACGGCGTGTGGAACTGTGTGTAGACGTGCATATCTAATCCTACAGCATGTGATACTGTGTGCAGACGCGTGTATCTAATCCTATGGCATGTACAACTGTGTGAAGATGCGTGTATTTATTCCTCTAGCGTGTGGATCTGTTAGCAGACGTACGTATCTAATCCTACGGCATGTGGTACTGTGTACAGACCTGCTTATCTAATCATCTGGTGTGTGGAACTGTGTGCAGATGCACGTATCCAATCCTCTGGCATGTGGTATTGTGTGCAGACACATTTATCCAATCCCCCGGTGTGTGAAACTGTGTGCAGACGCACGTATCTAATACTACGGCATGTGGTACAATGTGCAGATGTGCATTTCTAATCCTCCGGCATATGGAACTGTGTGCAGATGTGCATATCCAATCCTCTGGCGTGTGGTACTGTGTGCAGATGCGCATATCTAATCCTTCCCCGCGTGATACTGTGTGTAGAAACACGTATCTAATCCTCTGGCGATGACATACATATCATATGTGAAGACATGCGTATCTAATCCTACAGCATGTGGTACTGTGTGCAGACACACATATCTAATCCTACGGCATGTGGTACTGTGTGTAGACGTGCATATCTAATCCTACGGCATGTGGTACTGTGTGCAGACGTCTGTATCTAATCCTATGGTGTGTACAACTGTGTGAAGACATGTGTATCTAATCCTCCCCTGTGTGGTATTGTGTGAAGAGGCGCGTATCTAATCCTACGGCGTGTGGAACTGTGTGTAGACACGCATATCCAATCCCCCGGCATGTGGTACTGTGTGCAGACGCGCATATCTAATCCTACGGCATGTGGAACTGTGTGTAGACATGGGTATCTAATCCTACGGAATTTGGTACTGTGTGCAGACGCGCTTATCTAATACTCTAACGTGTGGTACTGTGTGCAGATGCGCGTATTTAATCCTCCCCTGTGTGGTATTGTGTGAAGAGGCGCGTATCTAATCCTACGGCGTGTGGAACTGTGTGTAGACGCGCGTATCCAATCCCCCAGCATGTGGTACTGTGTGCAGATGCGCGTATCTAATCCTACGGCATGTGGTACTGTGTGTAGACGCACGTATCTAATCCTCCCCCGTGTGGTACTGTGTGCAGACGTGCATATCTAATCCTCCCCCGTGTGATACTGTGTGCTGAGACGCGTATCTAATTCTCTGGCTTGTGGTACTGTGTGAAGAGGCGCGTATCTAATCCTTCGCATGTGGAACTATGTGTAGATGCGCGTATCTAATCCTACTGCATGTGGTACTGTGTGCAGACACACATATCTAATCCTACGGCATGTGGTACTGTGTGTAGACGCACGTATGTAATCCTACGGCATGTGGTACTGTGTGCAGACGCGTGTATCTAATCCTATGGCGTGTACAAATGTGTGTAGACACGCGTATCTAATTCTACGGCATGTGGTACTGTGTGCAGACACACATATCTAATCCTACGGCATGTGGTACTGTGTGTAGACGCGCGTATCTAATCCTACGGCATGTGGTACTGTGTGCAGACGCGTGTATCTAATCCTATGGCGTGTACAACTGTGTGAAGACATGTGTATCTAATCCTCCCCTGTGTGGTATTGTGTGAAGAGGCGCGTATCTAATCCTACGGTGTGTGGAACTGTGTGTAGACGCGTGTATCCAATCCGCCGGCATGTGGTACTGTGTGCAGACGTGTGTATCTAATCCTATGGCATGTGGTACTGTGTGTAGATGCACGTATCTAATTCTCCCCCGTGTGATACTGTGTGTGGAGACGGGTATCTAATTCTCTGGCATGTGGTACTGTGTGAAGAGGCATGTATCTAATCCTCCAAAGTGTGACACTGTGTGCACACACACGTATCTAATCCTCCCCTGTGTGGTATTGTGTGAAGAGGCGCGTATCTAATCCTTCAGCGTGTGGAACTATGTGTAGACGCGCGTATCTAATCCTACTGCATGTGGTACTGTGTGCAGACGCGTGTATCTAATCCTATGGCGTGTACAACTGTGTGCAGACACCCGTATCTAATCCTCTGGAGTGTGGAACTGTGTGTACACGCATGTATCTAATCCTACGGCATGTGGTACTCTGTGCAGACACGTGTATCTAATCCTATGGCGTGTACAGATGTGTGCAGACATGCATATCTAATCCTCTGGAGTGTGGAACTGTGTGCAGACGCCTGTATCTAATCCTTCGGCATGTGGAACTGTGTGCAGACGCGTGTATCAAATCCTTCAGTGTGTGGAACTGTGTGCAGAAGTGCGTATTTAATCCTCTGGTGTGTGAGACTGTGTGCAGACCCTATATTATAAAAATGATTTTCTGTCTGTCTGTCTGTCTGTCTGTGCTCTAATGCGAACCAAACGACTGGACCGATATTCACCAAATTTGGCACAGAGATACTTTAGGTATCCGGGAAGGTTTAAGATGAGACTCCAACTCGCTCGGACGCACCGTTGCTGAGATACAGCATTCCAAACACAGTGCCCCCCCTTAGCCAATACAAACCTGCAAGACTTTCACTCATATTCCAACTGCAATACACACAGTCACTCCACATGCACAATACAACACTGATATCCAAACTGAGATACACGCATCAGAGGATTAGATACACAGATCAGCACACAGTATCACACGTCAGAGGATTAGATACACGGGTCTGCACACAGTCCCACACACCAGAGGATTAAATACGCACTTCTGCACACAGTTCCACACACTGAAGGATTTGATACGTGCGTCTGCACACGGTTCCACTTGCCGAAGGATTAGATACAGGCGTCTACACACAGTTCCACACTCCAGAGGATTAGATACGCGCGTCTGCACACAGTTGTACACGCCATAGGATTAGATACACGTATCTGCACACAGTACCACATGCAGTAGGATTAGATACACGTGTCTGCACACAGTACCACATGCAGTAGGATTAGATACGCGCGTCTGCACACAGTACCACATGCCATAGGATTAGATACGCGCGTCTGCACACAGTACCACATGCTGGAGGATTGGATACACGTGTCTACACACAGTTCCACACGCCATAGGATTAGATACGCGCCTCTTCACACAATACCACACAGGGGAGGATTAGATACACGCGTCTGCACACAGTTGTACACGCCATAGGATTAGACACACGTGTCTGCACACAGTACCACATGCAGTAGGATTAGATACGCGCGTCTGCACACAGTACCAGATGCCATAGGATTAGATACGCGCGTCTGCACACAGTACCGCATGCTGGGGGATTGGATACGCGTGTCTACACACAGTTCCACACACCGTAGGATTAGATACGCGCCTCTTCACACAATACCACACAGGGGAGGATTAGATACACGTGTATTCACACAGTTGTACATGCCATAGGATTAGATACACGCGTCTGCACACAGTACCACATGCCGTAGGATTAGATACGCGCGTCTACACACAGTACCACATGCCGTAGGATTAGATATGCGTGTCTGCACACAGTACCACATGCCGCAGGATTAGATACACGCGTCTACACACAGTTCCACACTCCAGAGGATTAGACATGCACGTCTGCACACATTTGTACATGCCATAGGATTAGATACATGCGTCTGCAAACAGTTGTACATGCCATAGGATTAGATACACGCGTCTACACCGGGTTTCACACTCCAGAGGATTATATACGCGCGTCTACACACAGTTCCACACTCCAGAGGATTAGATAGACACGCGTCTACACACAGTTCCACACTCCAGAGGATTAGATACACGTGTCTGCACACAGTACCACATGCAGTAGGATTAGATACACGTGTCTGCACACAGTACCACATGCAGTAGGATTAGATACGCGCGTCTGCACACAGTACCACATGCCATAGGATTAGATACGCGCGTCTGCACACAATACCACACAGGGGAGGATTAGATACGTGTGTGTGCATACAGTATCACAAGCCAGAGAATTAGATACGCATCTCAGCACACAGTATCACACGGGGGGAGGATTAGATACGCACGTCTGCACACAGTACCACACGGGGGAGGATTAGATACGCGCATCTACACACAGTACCACATGCCGTAGGATTAGATACGTGCGTCTGCACACAGTACCACATGCCGGGGGATTGGATACGCGTGTCTGCACACAGTACCACATGCCGTAGGATTATATACTTGCTTCTACACACAGTTCCACACGCCATAGGATTAGATACGCGCCTCTTCACATAATACCACACAGGGGAGGATTAAATACGCGCGTCTGCACACAGTTCCACACGCCAGAGTATTAGATAAGCGCGTCTGCACACATTACCAAATTCCGAAGGATTAGATACGCGTGTCTGCACACAGTACCACACCAACAAGTATTGGATACTTGCATCTAAACACAGTACTACACGGGGAAGGAATAGATACAGCTTTACTCCAGGTATCCATAACAACTGATCACAGGTTTTTCACTGACATTCAAAATGAGATACACATAATCACATGACGCTTATGGACATACACACAAACAACATACAAAATACATCAGTGCAAAACTGGACAATTCTTATGGAGCCACTACACAAACATATAATGTAATATACCCGTGCGAAGCCGGGTCCTCCCTCTAGTATATATATATATATATATATATATATATATATATATATATATATATATATATATATATACTTCACTTTTAATTGTTCTAAATTTTCCTTTAACTTAGAAGATTTTTTTTTTTTTTTTTGTCAAAGCCAAGCAGCTTACATGGGGTACAGAAATATGGGAAATTGAAATAAAATGCATGATTAACACAGCATCTGGTGATGTACAATTATAACACATTAGAAAAAAATATGATACACCAGCAGTATGAAACAACAGGGGTTATAGCGAAGCTGACAAAAATTTTGAGTTTTACTTTACTACAGAGCTTTATTTTCATACAAAACAGAATGTATTCAATTGTATCAAAAATTAACTTTTTTTTCTGT
The DNA here is from genome assembly GCF_031893055.1 of Leptodactylus fuscus. Taxonomy (NCBI): domain Eukaryota; kingdom Metazoa; phylum Chordata; class Amphibia; order Anura; family Leptodactylidae; genus Leptodactylus; species Leptodactylus fuscus. The sequence continues at coordinate 177,712,878 of NC_134269.1, read as the reverse complement.
CCCTCATTCGAAAATCTCATTGCTACCTCACTTTGTGTAATGCAGACATTGGATGTGGGGTCACTCTTTTAAAACATTTGCTGGTCCCTTCTGGTCCTTGAATTTTCTAGACAGCCATGACTTTCCTGACCTTGTATATTTGAAATACAATGGGGAAATCATTAGATTAGACAATTTTTCAAGGTTCCCACCTACAAAGCATGGAGTGGTCTGCAATTTCTATCGTAGATACATTTCAACTCTAAGAAACAGAATCTAAAAATAAATCCAGAAAATCACATTGTAAGATTTTTAAATAATTAATTTACATTTTATTGCATGAAATAAGTATTTAATACAATAGAAAAACGGAACTTAATATTTGGCACAGAAACCTTTGTTTGCAATTATAGAGGCCAGATGTTTCCTGTGGTTCTTGACTAAGTTTGTACAAACTGCAGCAGGGATTTTGGCCCATTCCTTCATACAGATCTTCTCCAGATCTTTTAGGTTTCGAGGCTGTCACTGAACTAGATCGAGTTATAGCTCCTTCCATAGATTTTCAGTTCAGGTCTGGTGACTGGCTAAGCCACTCCAAGACCTTGAAAAGTTTCTTATAGAGACACTTCTTAGTTGCCCTGGCTGTGTGTTTTGGCTCATTGTCATGCTGAAAGACCCAACCATGATCGATCTTCAATGCTTTTACTGAGGGAAAGAGGTTGTTGGCCAAAATCTAACAATACATGGCCCCATCCATCCTCCCTTCAATATGGTTCAGTTGTCCAGTCCCTTTTGCAAAAGAGCACCCCAAAGTATCATGTTCCACCCCGATGCTTCATTGTTGGAACAGTGTTCTTGGTATTTTACTCATCCTTCTTCGTCCTCCGAAATTGACACCAAAAAGTTCTATTTTGGTCTCATCTGACCACATATGATGTTCTCCGATGCCTCCTCTGGTTCATTCAGACGGTCATTGGTGAACTTCAAATGTACCTGGATATGTGCTGGTGTGAGCAGGGGGAACTTGCGTGCCATGCAGGATTTTAATTAATGATGGTGTAGTGTGTTACTAACAGTAATCTTGGATACTGTAGTCCCCGCTCTCTTAAGGTCATTGACCAGGTCCTCCTGTGCAGTTCTGAGCTGATTCCTGACCACCATTCTCAGAATCATCCTTATCCCAACAAAACAAGTTCTTGTATGGAACCCCAGACCAAGGAAGATTGATAGTCATCTTGTTTTTCTTCCATTTTATAATAATTGCACCAGCAGTTGTTGCGTTTTCACCAAGCTGTTTTCCTGTTGTCCTGTAGCTTACCTCATATTTATCTAGGGCTGCAATTTTATCCCTGGTGTCCTTAGACAGCTCTTTGGTTTTGGCCATGGTGGAGAGGTTGGAGTGTATGGACAGGTCTTTTATATAGGTAACAAGATCAAACAGGTACAATTAATACAAGTGATGAGTGCAAAGTAGGAGGGCTTCTTAAAGAAAAACTAACAGATCCGTAAGAGCCAGAATTCTTTCTGGTTGGTAAATGATCAAATACATATTTCATGCAATAAAATGCAAACAATTTTCTAAAAAAAAATCAAACAATTTGATTTTCAGGATTTTTTTTAGATTCTGTCTCTCACAGTTGAAATACACCTACAATAAAAATTACACAACTCTCGATTCTTTGTAGGTGGGAAAACTTGCAAAATCACCATTGTATCAAATACGTATTTTCCCTAGTGTTATTACAAATAATAATAATAATAATAATAATAATAATAATAATAATAATAAACAGCAATGCTATACATCCTATCTGGAGTTTAACTCTTAAAGGGAAATTTAAAAAAAAGAAAAGCAAAAAAACCTTTGCAACACTCTGGCGTGAGATTTGTTTCCTGTGTGTGTTTCCTGGTTATGCTGCAGTCTGTTAATGATTTTGCTAGCATGTAGTATATTGTATTAATAAGCTTCATCAGGGGTTTACTCAGTGGGGTGGTTTCATGGTTAAAGCTACCTCATCGATGAACCTGACTTTCCACTGCTTTCCTGAATTAAAGGGGTTGTCCAGGGAAAAATGGCCTAGGATTAACATTTAAATCAGCTGGGGGAAGTGAAAAAAAATAAAAAGTATATATACTCACCTGACCTCATTACTCCAGTGCTCTTCCACATGTCCTGGTTCTACTGCTTCGGCGGCATGTCTTGGGTCTTTTCCAGAGTTCCACAGAGGCCAATCAGTAGCCTCAGCAAACCTTAGGAAGAGGACCTGGGATGTCTCTCTCAGAGAAACTGAAACACTGGGGCAGTCAACCCCAGAGAAAAGCTCTGCCAAAGAGGACGCTGCTAAAGTGCCGGTAATGAAAAATCTGGGTCAAGAGGAGAACTTTATCTGATCATGTTTACTCCCAGGAGTTCTGGAAAACAACATGCAAATAAGTTTTCCGAATTGGGAAAGGAAAACTGCTTCTAGTGCCATCTATTGAAAGTGATTGTACACTTGAAAAAGGACATGTTTCTGTCCAAAACGTGTTGTGCCTACAAATTACAATAAAGAAGACTGCCTTCAATTGCTTGGGTGAGTGCTGTGTCTTTTACCTGGTCTTCGGGTTGGTCCTTGTTCTGCTGGTGTACTACACGTCCTTGAGACGTTCTTGCAGCTGCTGCCACAGCAATTCAACATGGGACCTATGGGTAATTAAGGCTCTTGAGGTTGTTGTGACTCATCACAACCCACCAAGGTGAGCAGACACCTGTTGGTACCTATTTGTTACAATACTCAACTAGTGATAATACACGAGGATCGGCTCGGTATTTGTTTCTGTTGTTACGGGAGCAATGGGGACAGGTGAGTATGCATTTATTAAAAAACATTATCATTACAGATGAGCGAACAGTAAAATGTTCGAGATTCGATATTCATTTCGAGTAGCCCCTCAATATTCGATTACTCGAATCGAATATCGAATCCTTTTATAGTCTATGGGGGGAAAATGCTCGTTTCAGGGGTAGGCAACGTTCGATCAAATTATACTTACCAAGTCCACGAATGAGGGTCGGGCTGGATCCTCCGTGCAGTCTTCTCTTTGCAGCGTCCCCGCGGCATCTTCCGGCTCTGAATTCACTCTGCCAGGCATCGGGCCTGGGCAGAGCCGACTGCGCATGGCCTCACTACAAGCGGACATGAGCAGTGGGCTCTGCCCAGGCCTGATGCCTGGCAGAGTGAATTCAGAGCCGGAAGACGCCGCGGGGAAACTGCACGGAGAAGACTTCTAAAGGTAGGAGAAGAACCAGCGTTGATTGGCCAACTGTATAGCATTCGGCCAATCAATGCTAGTTCTGCATCAAACTTTTCCATTCGAATAGCGAGTGGTACTCGATTGAGTACGAGTATTTTGATTACCGTAGTATTCGATCGAATACCTACTCGATCAAATACTACTAACTCATCTCTAATTATCATCACTATAGTGGGGTCACAGTGCAACCTCTAATCCCCTCTGCTGTTGCACTTCTCCTTCGTCATCTCTGTCACTGCTTTCGTCAAGTCAGCACTTCTAGGGCAGGAAAATTACTAGTATACATAGGTGGAGGCAGTGGATCCTCCTTCTAAAGAATACCAGATATGATCCATGAGCTTCATAACAAATTGGAGTCACAGTGAATTTGAGCTATGATAAAGGTGGACACGTCTGCAATGTAATATACAATAACACATCTGGAAGCCATGGCAAACCACTGAATACAATATGTCTTCTATTTTATCAGCGAGATATTTGCAGGAAGACATGTCGTAGTATTTAATATAAATGCATGTAGAGATAGAGAATTATTACTGCAAGTTAAGATTCCGTGTTTTATATATAATTTTGAAGTTATTACTATTTGTCCTTTTTATCTCTATACTTGAAACAAAATTTGTAATCTGTCTAGACAAAATTCTATAATATAAGAAAACCACCCCATGATTTGAAGAAAAAAAAAGATGCCTTTTGAGTCTCTTGTGGCTTGGAAAAACTTTATTTCCTTGAGAATGTTTGGCAATGCACAGTGGAATATCACACCAAGGGGAGAACAAGACTAGAAGTAAAAGATAAAGCAGTGCGGAGGAATCCCATGGCTTGATAAAAATATATATACTGTATATAACATGCACAAGAAATCAGTTAAACAAATTTCATGAAGTGCAATAGAATATATGCCTATTAAATTGAAATTGCCATCCTACCTTGACATTCAGTAATTTAACCTAAAGATAACATTCTTATTCCCACTGCTACAAGATGTTCTTTCTAAAAACCATAAAATAGTTAAGATAAGACAAGCAATGTTATAATTTTTTATGTGAGATGTCTCTAGAGAAACTTAAGGAACCACTGAAGGAACATCAAACCGCTATTTAGATATGTACAATATTTCTGGTTTAGCGATTTCCTAATTTATGTACCAGGAATACATACAATCTGTATTTACATGTATAATAATCATTGCTAGAGATGAGCGAGTATTATTTAAAACTCCAGTTTCGAATAGCATAGGAATGAATGAACGTAGCCGGCACGCAGGGTGTTAAGCGGCCGGACGCTGGCAAAGTCTGTGTGCCGGCTGCTTGCATTCATTTTTAAGGGTGCGTACTATTCAAAATGACCGTTTCGAATAGTACTCGCTCATTTCTAATCATTGCATGTTATTTTAGTGTATGTTCACTTTTGTCACGTGATATTTTAAGACAATAAGTTACACAGTCCAGTCATATTAATGTACCACCTCCTACTTGACATCAACATTAAATAACCAATCGCAGAAGGCATGAAGATGTAGAGCACTGACCAGAGGTGGACAATGGTCTCCCTGCTTCCACTGGGGATAACTCACAGAATTACACCCCTTGACTAATTAGCCTAAGAGCCTAATTAGTATATGTGGAAATATTCACAGTCCAGTCATATTCATGTGACCACCTACATCTGACGTCAACATTAAATAACCAATCACAGAAGGCAGTGTCATCAGCCATCTGGGTGCACTCATCATTGTGGAAGGCATGATGGATCAACACAAGTATGCATCTATCCTTGTGGACCATGTTCATAAAGCTCGCAGTGTACGTGTGTAGTTTTGAGGAGCACCAGGGTGAGTTTACCGGGCTAGCAAATTCTCCAGACTTGAACTCAATTGAAAATCTGTGGGACCACCTCGATTAGGTTGTTTGCACCATGGATGCTCCACCGCGTAACCTAGCGCAGCTGGACACAGCACTGCAGTCGGCATGGCTCAAAATCCAAGTGAACATCATCACAACATCCCCTGTCTTCTTGCATGTCTCACGGCGGTCCGCTCTGTGAAAGGTGGTTTTTCTGCGTTTTGACAGGTGATCACATTAATGTGTCTGGACTGTGTATATACTCTTAAAGAGAAATGCAATAAAAATAGCCATTTTTCATTGCAATAAAGGACCTTTGCGGCCAAAATCAATTTCATAGAATAGGTCAGCAGTATGTGATCTTTCGGGGTCCGACACCTGGACCCCACACATATCATTAGTTCTAGCAGTCTTCGGTAGCTGGAACGTGCTAATGGACGGGCATTGCTTGTAGTAAGGCCCTATTCACATCTGCATTCAGGTTTTCATTCAGGAAGACCGCTTGGGGGCCCCCCTGAATGGAAACCTATCTGCATAAAAAAGCGATTATCTAAGGAAACCAATGGCTCCCATAGACTATAATGGGGTCCGTGTGGTTTGCACTCAATGTGGAGAAAGGTACTGCTTGTAGGACTTTCGAGATATTTCACATATTTCATGCGGATAGGCAAACGGAATGGCCCAAATGCAGGTGTTAACCAGGCCTAATAGGAGCAATTCAGCAACCCCATCCACTGCACAGAGGTTGTTCCAGTGAACTGCAGAATCACAGCTATTACTACCTTGTAAAGCCTGCCATTTTGAAGAGATATTCCGGCCAAGTCCTCAAACAATAACACTTCGGCCTAAGCTAGTCATGCATATTCCTACACTTGCCTCTTTTCCCTTCTTGCAACACATTGCAAACACTTGTAATATATACTGCTGCATGAAATGTAGCATTGTATTATATAGTAAGTTGGCTAAAGTCCCACGTTGCGAAAACTCAGTGTTTTCCAGTACAAGCAAATTGGATAGAATTCTGGGTAATCCCATACATATATTGCGGAAAAAAATCTGTAGCCCAAAAGCTACGTTTTCAAAAACGCCCATGTTTACAAAAATCGCATTTCAATTATACCTGCAGAAACACTTGCATTTTCATTGCGTTAGGGGCAAAAATGAAATGAAGAGCACTTCGGAAAAAAATGTGATGAGTTTTTACCGCAGCGTGCTTTTTTGCTGCGTTTTGCAACGTGGGGCTCTAAGTCACTTCTCCTATGTGCCAGTGTGCCTCCTTCACTCCAGGTAATAGTTTACGTTTCACAATGCCTATTACATTGTGTATTGATGGATGTTTAATTTTATTAGCCAAAAAAGCTTTTTAATCTCTATTAAATAGAAATGAATGGAAATCTTTTACAGCAAAGAAATTAGTCACCCAACATTAAATATGTGTTTAATGTTCCTCTTCAATAAATTTGCTAATGGCACATCAATGTTTCCCAATTATTAGAAAGGACAGAAAAATCAAAACATGTTTTGCGGCTATTGACAATGTAACAATGCTGCGTTCCGTTCCTTCCTCCTCATTTCCCTAGCATATTCGCTTCTTTTAAGTTTCCACATTGATTTAATCTTTGCCCTCCCCAATGAAGGGGGTAATTATTTTAGAGGCACAAAGGCCCAGTTGAACATATGTCGAAATTAAAATTCTTGTAAATTTCTATTCCCAAAAGTTACGAAAGGGTTATTACTAATTAATTGCATTAATTGACACGAATGCACAGAAGCTCAGTGTGATACTTGTATAGCAAGCTGCCTTTTTAAAGTAAAAATATATCCCCAGTGCTCTGGTGCTAATATTCTGAGGTTAGAGTGCAATATACTTACAATGAACATAATAAAGTATTTTCATTATACGTAGTGATTACACCAATGGAGTCCGTGTCCGCATTTCTGTTTATAACTGGATTAACGCTTGGAGTTCTAAATAGTTTAATGCGTTCCTTTGGGCAAAGTTATTGCAATTTTTTTTCTGTGAAATCTAATAATACAATTAGAAGGTATTTGTTTAGAAAATCTACTGGCGCTGGGAGGGATTTATAGCAATTATCAGAAATATTAATAGATTTTTTAATTCCAGTGTATAAAACAAAATGTTAGATACTAAAAATAATAACAGGTTAGTTTCGTGATATCATAGGAGCAGTGTTTTTCCTTAAACTTCCTTTCTTTTTCCAATAGTATATAATTACAATGGTGGTATATAAAGGCTTAGACTGTTGAAGCAATCTTCCACTATTTGGGGCTAAGGACTCACGTTGCACCCCCGACGCATTGGGGTTCTTCCCAGAGGTTTTGATGAGTTTTCCTCTGCTGCCCTATGCATAGGGAAACCGCCAGCGTTTCCATAGGTTTAATTGACATACTACGATTTCCAAAACCGTAATGGTGGGGGTGGGGAACGATACAGAGACAATCCCTGTGTCATCCTCTGCATTAGGCACAAAACAGTTGTTAGGATAACAGATGCAGATCTGAGCCAATAGTGAGAACCAGAACTAGATACACTGATCAAAATGGTAAATACGGTGCTGCATATCTATACCCCCCACGCGGCACCAACTCCAACCCCACAGTGTTCACCAGAATCCCAGATGGTGGGGATGGACTTGGCTACACAGCTGGGGAGAGCGGTACGGGTCGGGAAACACCAAAAAAAAAGCACACCACAAATTACAGTGGAACCAGACACTGGGAAATCTTACCAACAGATGTTTTGGGTAGCGGTGCAGGTCCAAGGAACCGGAAGGCAGCTGCAGGTGGTGGTCAGCAGGTGGCAGCAGAGAATCAAAGTATAGTCGTATGGTCTGGGTCAACAAGAGGGCAAGGCAATACAGTAGGAAATCTAAAGGGAAGGTCAGGCAGGCCAAGTCGGAGTGGTGGAGAAGTACAAAATTGGGTGTTCAGGAAGCGGAAGTCTAAAGGCAATCTGGGGACATAAACAGGAGCAGACACATCATAAAAATCAGGAGGCAAAGGCAGGGTCAGAGGTCAAGGCAAGAGGGTCAGAGCACAGGCAATCAGAACAGGATAAACGCTTACTATCAGGAACACAAGGAAATATTTAATAGCCAACAGTGGTCCTGAGCCAGAGCCATCCTTAAATAGTCTCCGGCCTGCTGCTAGGACAAAAACCGGAAGTCCCCTGTCCAGCTCAGGAGGACACCAGCAACCCCGCACAATGCTGCAGAGGTTTTTGACTGCCTCCTAGAGACCTAGAACCAGGAGACTCGGGAGAGCAGGAAGGAAAGGGCCATCTCCAGCCCTACTCCTAACAGTACATCAATTCTAATGTTTTTCTTTAATGAGTATATACTGAGAATTGTAAGGCACTATATGAACCTACTAGGGATATTTAACATACCAGGACTGTTAGTTCTTCCCTCATTGTACGCAATTGCCTGACGTTTTGCTTTAGAATTGAAATAACTCCATGGCGAAGCTTAGCTGAGCAGGAATTCCTTTAAGAAAAGAAAAAAAAAGAAAAGAAAAAGAAAAACATACCAGAAATCTATTTCCTTGAAAGGCCGGCCAACAACCATTATTACTGCAACTGCACGTGTCTAAAATGGGTTAGAGTTACTAGAGACCTGTATGACAGTTATAAAGGAATGAGAAATATATAATATTTTACTAAAACTAGAAATATCTGAGATTCCAGAAAACGTACTATAGATGAAAGGAAGTCGTGATGGTTAATACATTATTTTTGGGATTGTATGGCCACAACTAAACCTATTCAGTCATTTTGTGATTCCAAATTTTCAGCTTTCTGTTGAAAGTGGGAAGTAGAACTATAAGTAATTGTGAATTGACACTCGGATAACTTTCTTTCAATATGTTTTTTTTTTTTTTTTTCAGTACTGAATTCTCTGTGAATATTACCTTACTTGGTTATTTATATGTTAAAATGAATAGGATTCTTCTCTATAGTTGGTTGAGATCTCATTCTGACTAGAGAAACACTAAAATGTTTGAGGTTCGAAATCCGATTCGAACAGCCTCTCACTGTTCGAGTGTTCGAACGGGTTTCAAACCCCATTATAGTCTATGGGGAACATATACTCGTTAAGGGGGAAACCCAAATCCGTCTCTGAAGGGTCACCAAGTCCACTATGACACCAACACCACAGGGAATGATGCCAACACCTCTGGAATACAACTGGGACAGCAGGGGAAGCATGTCTGGAGGCATCTAACACACCAAAGACCATCTATTACCCCACTATCACAGCCTAACAACTACTCTTTTTACACACTCAATACCACCTCTCAGACAGTGGTTAAAACACCTTGAAACATATGTATTTGGCCCTTGGAGTGAGGAGAGCCTGTCACCAGCAGTGAATTTGGCCCTTGTAGTGAGTTGAGGTTAGCACCAACATTGTTTTTGAAAATCAAGGTGGATTGAGCCTCTAACCAGCCCAGTTTGGGGAAATTCATGGTGGAAGGAGCCTCTAACCAGCCCAGTTTGGGGAAATTCATGGTGGAGGGAGCCTCTAACCAACACAAGTAACAAGAAAAAAAGCGTTTCAGCTCACCCTGTAACGTATTGTAAGGGCTTCTTAGAGAGCACGGCTTGTGGGCAGACTCCAACCCTCTGATACAGCAGTAGACAACAATAAGAGACGCCAGCTGCATCCAAGGTGCCAATTTAGAACAAGGATCCACAAGGTTAAAAATTAACTCTTTATTCTTCCATATTAAAAAAGTTACAGATGTAACTGTACAGGTTAGTCTGGTACAAGGCTACGCGTTTCAGGCGCTATACGGTCCTTCTTCTCGGCTCACCCGAGAAGAAGGGCCGTATAGCACCCGAAACGCGTAGCCTTGTACCAGACTAACCTGTACAGTTACATCTGTAACTTTTTTAATATGGAAGAATAAAGAGTTAATTTTTTACCTTGTGGATCCTTGTTCTAAATTGGCACCTTGGATGCAGCTGGCATCTCTTATTCTAACCAACACAGTTTGGGGAAATTCATGGTGGAAGGAGCCTCTAACCAGCACAGTTTGGGGAAATTCATGGTGGAGAGAGCCTATAACCAGCACAGTGTGGGGAAATTCATGGTGGAAGGAGCCTCTAACCAGCCAAGTTTGGGGAAATTCATGGTAGAGAGAGCATATAACCAGCACAGTTTGGGGAAATTGATGGTGGAAGGAGCCTCTAACCAGCTAAGTTTGGGGAAATTCATGGTAGAGAGAGCATATAACCAGCACAGTTTGGGGAAATTCATGGTGGAAGGAGCCTCTAACCAGCCCACATTGGGAAATTCATGGTGGAAGGAGCCTCTAACCAGCACAGTTTGGGGAAATTCATGGTGGAAAGAGCCTCTAACCAGCACAGTTTGGGGAAATTCATGGTGGAGAGAGCCTATAACCAGCACAGTGTGGGGAAATTCATGGTGGAAGGAGCCTCTAACCAGCCAAGTTTGGGAAAATTCATGGTAGAGAGAGCATATAACCAGCCCAGTTTGGGGAAATTCATGGTGGAAGGAGCCTCTAACCAGCCAAATTTGGGGAAATTCATGGTGGAAGGAGCCTCTAACCAGCCCAGTTTGGGGAAATTCATGGTGGAAGGAGCCTCTAACCAGCCCAGTTTGGGGAAATTCATGGTGGAAGGAGCCTCTAAAGAGCCCACATTGGGAAATTCATGGTGGAAGGAGCCTCTAACAAGCACAGTTTGGGGAAATTCATGGTGATGGGAGCCTCTAACCAGCACAATTTGGGGAAATTCATGGTGGAAGGAGCCTATAACCAGCCCAGTTTGGGAAATTCATGGTGGAGGGAGCCTCTAACCAGCACAGTTTGGGGAAATTCATGGTGCAGGGAGCCTCTAACCAGCACAGTTTGGGGGAATTCATGGTGGAGGGAGCCTCTAACCAGCCCAGTTTGGGGAAATTCATGGTGGAGGGAGCCTCTAACCAGCACAGTTTGGGGAAATTCATGGCGGAAGGAGCCTCTAACCAGCACAGTTTGGGGAAATTCATGGTGGAGGGAGACTCTAACCAGCACAGTTTTGTGAAATTCATGGTGGAGGGAGCCTCTAACCAGCACAGTTTGGGGAAATTCATGGTGGAAGGAGCCTCTAACCAGCCAAGTTTGGGGAAATTCATGGTGGAGGGATCATATAACCAGCCAAGTTTGGGGAAATTCATGGTGGAAGGAGCCTCTAACCAGCCCAGTTTGGGGAAATTCATGGTGGAGGGAGACTCTAACCAGCACAGTTTTGTGAAATTCATGGTGGAGGGAGCCTCTAACCAGCACAGTTTGGGGAAATTGATGGTGGAAGGAGCCTCTAACCAGCCAAGTTTGGGGAAATTCATGGTGGAGGGAGCATATAACCAGCCAAGTTTGGGGAAATTCATGGTGGAAGGAGCCTCTAACCAGCCCAGTTTGGGGAAATTCATGGTGGAAGGAGCCTCTAACCAGCACAGTTTGGGGAAATTCATGGTGGAAGGAGCCTCTAACCAGCACAGTTTGGGGAAATTCATGGTGGAAGGAGCCTCTAACCAGCACAGTTTGGGGAAATTCATGGTGATGGGAGCCTCTAACCAGCACAGTTTGGGGAAATTCATGGTGGAAGGAGCCTCTAACCAGCACAGTTTGGGGAAATTCATGGTGGCAGGAGCCTCTAACCAGCCCAGTTTGGGAAATTCATGGTGGAAGGAGCCTCTAACCAGCCAAGTTTGGGGAAATTCATGGTGGAAGGAGCCTCTAACCAGCAGAGTTTAGGGAAATCAGGGTGGGGGGAGTCTCTAACCAGCGGAGTTGTTGGAAATCAGGGTGGAGGGAGCCTCTAACCAGCAGAGTTGTGGGAAATCAGGGTGGAGGGAGCCTAGAAGGAGCAGAATTGTGCAACGCTTATGGTGGATGAGTATGAGGATGCGGAGGAATTGGAGAGGTTGAGCACAGACATGGAGTTTCATGTTGGGGTGCTTTACACAGGTGGGCACAAAAATGAAGGCTCTATCCATTGATGGTTCATTTTTATCAAAGTGAGCCGGTCGGCACTCTCAGCTGACAGGCGGGTGCGCTTGTCAGTGATGATGCCACCGACTGCACTGAACACCCTCTCAGATAGGACGCTGGCAGCAGGACAGGACAGCACCTCCAAGGCATATAGGGCAAGTTCAAGCCACAGGTCCAACTTCGACACCCAATACATGTAGGGATAGGAGAGGACAGGGCTGTGGTCGGAAAGGTAGTCCCGCAACATGCGCCTATACTTCTCACGCCTGGTGACACTAGGACCCTCAGTGGCGGTACTTTGGCGAGGGGGTGCCATGAAGGTGTCCCAGAGCTTAGACAGTGTGCCCCTTGTTTGTGTGGACCGCTGAGCACTTAGTCGCCTAGTGGAGGAACTGCCCTCCCTGCCGCCAACGTCACATGCTGGAAACATCTCCATCATATTCTGCACCAATTCTTGTGGCAAGCATTGATGCGATTGGCCCTCCCTTCTACCAGAATAAAAGATGAGATGTTGTTTTTATAGCGGGGGTCAAGGATAGCAAAGATCCAGTACTGGTTGTCCTCCATGATTTTGACAATACGCTTGTCAGTTGCAAAGCACCCCAACATGAACTCAGCCATGTCTGCCACAGTGTTAGTTGGCATGACTCCTCTGGCCCCACCGGAAAGTTCAATCTCCATTTCCTCCTCATCCTCCATGTCTACCCATCCGCGCTGCAACAATGGGACGATTCGAAGTTGCCCGGAAGCCTCCTGTATCACCATCACATCATCGGACAGCTCTTCCTCCTCCTCCTCCATTAAACGCGATGAAGCGGACAGATGTGTGGACCTACTCTCCAGCTTTGACGGATCTGCTGCTATCCTTGACTCCTGTTTCATCTGAGTTATCCCTGATGTCAATGAGGGATTCTCTCAGAACACACAAGAGCGGGATTGTAAGGCTCACCATCGCATCTTCAGAGCTCACCCTCCTTGTCGACGCCTCAAACACCCGTAGGATGTCACAAAGGTCTCTCATCCATGGCCACTCATGGCTGAGAAACTGAGGCAGCTGACTTTGTGGCACCCTAGGGTTTTGTAGCTGGTATTCCATCAAAGGTCTCCGCTGCTCAACCACTCTACTCAACATCTGATAAGTTGAGTTCCAGTGTGTGGCGACGTCGCACAAAAGCTGGTGTTGTGGCACATGCAGGCGTTGCTGGAGTGATTTTAAGCTAGCAGCGGCAACTGTCAACTTGCGAAAGTGGCCGCACATGCGGCGCACTTTCACCAGTAGCTCCGGAACATTTGGGTAGCTCTTTAGGAAACGTTGCACCACTAAGTTGAAGACGTGGCCCAGGCATGGAACATGTTGGAGTCCGGCAAGCTCCAGAGCTGCTACCAGGTTCCGGCCGTTATCACAAACGACCATGCCTGGGCCCAGGTGCAGCGGCTCAAACCATATTGCCGTCTCATCGAGGAGGGCATCCCTCACCTCGGAGGCAGTATGCTGTCTGTCCTCCAAGCTGATCAGCTTCAGCACAGCCTGCTGACGTCTACCAACGCCAGTGTTGCAACGAGGAGGAGGCGGTGGAGACGGAGGAGGAGGAGGAGGGTGTTCTTCCCATGTCCCTGCCAGTAATGTTAGGCGGGGAGACGAGGTACACCGGGCCAGTTTGGGAAGCAGTCCCAGCCTCAACTACATTCACCCAGTGTGCCGTCAGTGAAAAGTAGCGTCCCTGTCCGCATGCACTTGTCCACGCGTCGGTGGTCAAGTGGACCTTTGTGCAAAGCATGGAAATAAGGCCCCGCCTGATGTTGAGTGACACGTGCTGGTGCAAGGTGGGGACGGCACACCGGGAGAAGTAGTGATGGCTAGGGATGGCATAGCGAGGTGCCGCAGTTGCCATCAGGTCCAGGAAGGCCGGAGTTTCAACAAGCCGGAACTCCAACATCTCCTGGGCCAGCAGTTTAGCGATGTTGGGGTTCAAGGCTTGCACGTGTGGGTGGTTAGCAGTATATTTCTGACGGCGCTCCAATGTCTGAGAGATGCTAGGTTGTTTGAAAGAAGCTCCTGATGGTGCATGAGATGGTGCAGGAGAAGGAGGTAAGACAGGAACAGGGAAGGATGAGGGAGAAGTCAACAAAGTGGCGGAGCCAGATGATGCAGTGCCCTGGCTCGTTGTCTGGACTGCATCACCAGCACTGTGAGCATAGGCAGAGACAGTGGCGTGAACAGCGGGCGACGTTTGTCCTGCCGTTGCAGTCTACCACTGATTCCGGTGCTTGGATTCCAAATGACGGTGCATTGAAGTGGTGGACAGGTTGCTCTTCTCTGAGCCCCTACTCAATTTCAAGAGGCAAATTGTGCAGACAACACTATACCTGTCCTCGGCGCATTCCTTGAAAAAACTCCACACCTTCAAGAAACGTGCCCTCGAGGTGGGAGTTTTTCTGGGCTGGGTACAAACTGGAACATCTTGGGAGATTCCGGGTGTGGCCTGGCTTCACCTAAGTTTCTGACCTCTTCCTCTAGCTACCCTTTTTGGTGCTGCACCTGCCTCAACATCCACACTACTTTCCCCGCTTGACATCCCCCCTGTCCAGGTCGGGTCAGTGTCCTCGTCATCCACCACCTCCTCTTCCAACTCCTGTCTCACCTCCTCCTCCTGCACAACGTCAACTGGCTGCCCTGACGGCAACTGTGTCTCATCGTCGTCAATGAGGGTGGGTTACTGGTCATCCGCCACCAAATCGACCGGAGATGGAGGAGGCAGAGCATCTGGACATAGATACTCGTCTGTTAGCTCCATGGAATCACGAAATGGAGGGGCAGGTTGAGGGACAGTGAAAGGAGCAGAGAACAGCTCCGGGGAGCTGGGAAAGTTGGGGTTATTGTTCTGGGAAGATTGGGAATTTTGGGAGGAAGGAGGACAAGACTGTTGGGTAGGAGGAGGAGAGGAGGTAGAGGCTGACTGGCTGGTGGACAATGTGCTGTAAGCGTTATCCGACAGCCATTGCAAGACCTGTTCCTGGTTCTTGGGCCTAGTAAAGTTTGTACCATGCAGCCTAGTTAATGTGGCAAGCAACCCTGGCACTGTGGAGCGGCGCAATGCTTGCTGCCCCACAGGAGTAGGCACGGGACGCCCTGTGGCTTCACCGCTAACTTGCTCCCCAGAAGCAATCCCCCGACCTCACCCACGGCCTCGTCCATTTCCCTTTCCGTGAGCCTTGCGCATTTTAATATGCTTTCCTTGCTTAAACACACTCAGAACCTGGGTGTATATGCCAATTCCAATAAATTGAGGGTGTATGTAGGCCCCAATTTATTTGGTGGGATTAACACTCAGAACCTGGGTGTTTATGCGAATATCAACAAATGCAGGGATGCAGGCCCCAATGTATTTGGGGAATTAACACTCACAAAAATGGCACTATACGCCTATAGCAACAATTGAGGGTTGTATGAAATCCCCAATATATGTTTTGAATTACCAGTCAGACCCTGGCACTATATGCCAATAGCAAGAATTGAGGGTGGTATGAAAGCCCCAATATATGTTTTGAATTCCCAGTCAGACCCTGGCACTATATGCCAATAGCAAGAATTGAGGGTGGTATGAAAGCCCCAATATATGTTTTGAATTACCAGTCAGAAACTGGCACTATATGCCAATAGCAAGAATTGAGGGTGTATGTAGCCCCAATATATTCTTTGAACTCCCAGTCAGACCCTGGCACTATATGCCAATAGCAAGAATTGAGGGTGTATGTAGCCCCAATATATTCTTTGAATTCCCAGTCAGACCCTGGCACTATATGGCAATAGCAAGAACTGAGGGTGATATGCAGGCCCCTATATCTTTTTTGAATTACCAGTCAGAAACTGGCACTATATGGCAATAGCAAGAATTGAGGGTGTATGTAGCCCCAATTCTATTGTTAGGGGAATTACAGTGTATTCAAGTTAGTTTCTGGGGTGGAGGTGGGGGTGCACACTGTTGGAACGTGGATCGGGGGTATATAGGGTATATGGGAATACACTTTCAGTGTATTCCATTCAGAATCCTCAACACTGTGGAAAGATGGGTTGCGCAGATTGAGCCTGTGATAGACCCTGACAAGCTTCTCCCTGGAATTTAGCTCTTAAAAGAGCTGTTGGTTTTCTTCTTCTCCTTCCTATCCTATCCCTGCCTACCAGAATCTAATTCCTAACTCTATGGCCGCAGACCTCCGTCGAAGCTGGGCGGCACTATTCTTCTAAATCAGAGGTCACATGTTTTCGGCAGCCAATGGGTTTTTAGTATTTTTTTCACTGCCTCCGTTGTCGTAGTTCCGGTCCCACCTCCCCTGCGCTGTTATTGGAGCAAAAAAAGCGCCAGGGAAGGTGGGAGGGGAATCGAGTTTTCCGCACTTTACCACGCAGTCTTTGATTCGATTCGAACATGGCGAACAGCGTGATATCCGATCGAACATGTGTTCGATAGAACACTGTTCGCTCATCTCTAATTCTGACCTATGAAGAACTATTGTACATGCTTTTTTCTGCAAAAGTCGTGCCAGAACTTCCTGATGCTGCAAGGACAGGACACACAAGCTCTTCACAAGGAGAACACAAACTTCTATCATTGCCGCTGCTAATGATGGGATAGCTTCTGTCAACTTGTAGTAATGAGGGCAATAACTGCTCAGTTTCCCTGACTGTATGCATATGGTCTCTTAGAATAATATAGAGAATAGGATAACTACACTGTCCTCTGCCAGACAGAGATGACACTGTCTATAGTTCCCCAAGTAATGCTGTGCTGAGGCATCATGGGATTGATAGTGGAGCATAGAAAAAAAAACCCGTAAAAACCAAAATGTTTTCTGGTCACAGTGAGGAGAGACTGAGCGACAGACATATCAATGCAATATACTGCACATAAAGTATATAGCAGGGGTAAGCACTCCAGCTGTTGTCTAACTACAACGCCCAGCATGCATACTTGATCTGCTGTTCTTGGAACTCCTGTAGAAGTGAATGGAGCATGTTGGGAGTTGTAGTTGGAGCTGGAGTTGGAGTGCCGAAGGTTGCTGACCCCTGGTATAGAGTATTAGGGGGAGTTCACACGGAGTAACGTGCTGCGTGATGTGGCACGTATACACCGTGTGAGATTTTGAGCGCCGTATACGCTCCCATTGATTTCAATGGGAGCCGGGATCGTATATGCAGCGCTATTTTGCGGCCGTGATTTTGCCGCCGCAAAATCACGGCCGCAAAATAACGCGGCGTTTACGATCGACGCTCCCATTGAAATCAATGGGAGCGTATACGGAGCTCAAAATCTCACACGGCGTATACGTGCCACATCACGCGGCACGTTACTCCATGTGAACTCCCCCTTAAAGACAATCAGATGAGAAGGTGCAAAGATGAAAAACATTATACAGATTATAAACCCCTTTCTGCAACCTCTACTTTTAATTTTTTTTTTTATTTTTTTTAGTCCCTGCTTTTTAAAAGTCATTTCTTTTAAAATTTTCTGTTCACAGAGAGGGATGTGGCCGATTTTTTCAGGGCTAGATTGTTCTTCATACTACTGCCTTTTTATGTTCCACATTATGTAATGAATTCAGAATAGGGAGTATTTAGAGAAAAAAAAAAATCATCCAACATTTCCGTAGATATAATTGACATGCTGCAATTTACAAAAATGCTACGGTTTTTAAAAGAGTAGCGTGTCGACTGCGGATATGTTCTGCAACGTGTTGACAGGACTAGCCAGAATCCCATCCATTTTGCAGATGTGGAATGGGATGATCTTGCTGTCCGGGAAACTGAAAGGGCAGGAAGGAAGTAGATGGTGGGGAAAAATGGGCGATCAGATGCTGTAGAAAGGGTTAATACTAGAGATGAGCAAACAGTAAAATGTTCGAGGTTCGATATTCGTTTCGAGTATCCCCTCAATATTCGACTACTCGAATCGAATATCGAACCCTATTATAGTCTATGGGGGGAAAATGCTTGTATCAGGGGTAGGCAACATTTGATCAAATTATACTTACCAAGTCCACGAGTGAGGGTCGGGCTGGATCCTCCGAGAAGTCTTCTCCGTGCAGCGTCCCCGTGGCATCTTCCGGCTCTGTATTTACTCTGCCAGGCATCGGTTCTGGGCAGAGCCGACTGCGCATGCCCGCACTACAAGCGGACATGCGCAGTCGGCTCTGCCCAGGCCCAATGCCTGGCAAAGTGAATGAAGAGCCGGAAGACGCTGCGGGGAAGCTGCACAGAGAAGACTTCTAAAGGTAGGAGAAGAACCAGCATTGATTGTCCGACTGTATAGCATTCGGCCAAACAATGCTGGTTCTGCATCGAACTTTTCCATTCAAATAGCGAGTGGTACTCGATCGAGTACGAGTATTTCGAATGCCGTAGTATTCGATCGAATACCTACTCGATCGAGTACTACTCGCTCATCTCTAGTTAATACCCATGGTCAGAGGAGACTCTGATAGCGGATATAGAAAACAAGAACATTAAAAAAAAATAGTCTGAATGAATCCATTGAAAATCAGTAGGACAGTAGATGGCTCCGTGACATGGGAATGATATCTAATAATAATCCAATATTTAAAACGTTAAGGACAGGGCCAATTACATTTTCGCATTGCTATTTCTTCCTCAGTTTTACAAGAACAATAACATGGTTATTTTTTAAATATATAAACAGTATAACTACGTGAGGGCTTTAGGTTAAGGCCCCATGGAGCGGGCTGTGGGGAAAACTGTGGCGGAAATGAATTGTGTTTTTTCCCGCAGCACTTTCACAGTTTTCCTCTGCAGGCCTCTCACTTCAAATATACCTATACCGAAACGTTTCCATAAATTTAATTGACAAGCTGAGATTTCAAAAAACACAATGTTTTTAGTAATCATAGCATTTCCGCTGCTGGTATTTTTGGGTACTTTGCAGGGTCTGTAAAATGCTTTGATTTTTGTCACGGTGTTCATGCAATGTGGGGCCCCAGCCTTAAAAATAGAATTTAAAACTTGCTTTTTCAATTTATGGGGCTATGTCATGGCTCATTTTCAGCAAGGTAATATGTAATATTTGTGGGTGCCCTTAACAGTTAAACAACTTTTTGATCACTTTTTATTCTGCTCATACAAATATGTTTAGTTTGCAAAAGATAAAGACATTTATTTTCCTCTTACAATTGCCCGAATCATTCTAAATGTGGTCTCTTATGAATACTAGAAGATTATTTCTCGTCTTGGAATTTTCTTGGAAAAGAAATCCACACACACACAGAGTTATTTATCTGAAATGTTATGAATTGTGAACAGTAATAGGTTGTGAGCTTTTCACTTTGCTTATGCTTACTGAAGTTCTAGCTGTGACATATACAGTAATGACAGACCCCCTTCCTTAGCAAAAAATCCCAGGTTGTATCGTCGCGTCGCCACATATCTGGGAATAGATGGCTACTGTGCAGGAAGAAAAGTTCAGCACAATAACATGAATGTGGTACAGCTGGCCGGTTATATTTTCAGGAAATAATAAACCTTTCTCTCTCTGGCTAACAACGTGTGAAATATCCTGTGTAACCTGGTCCAAGGATTCTTGTTACTATACAAAAAACAATGCTGTCTATATAACTCTTAGGCTTGGTTCACATCTGCGTCTGTATGCAGACCCTCCCGAACAGACCACTGAACACATTGGCAAGTGGTGTGCAGTGAGAGCACATGGACCTCATAAACTATAATGGGGTCTGTGTGCTTTCCGCACGGTCTTGCAGACAGGAAAATAGATTGACAGGGCCCCCCAGAGCATTAATTGCTCGGGGGACACATGGTACCATGGCAACATATAACAGTTTATTACAGTTTAATTCATTAATAACATTAAAAATCCCATAAGTTAATATTTTCCCTCTTTTAATTTCTGTCAGGTAATGTCTTTTCCCGCCTATTTTAAATCTCCTCAGGTGTCAGGGTCAAGTTCAGGTCACTCACCTCAGCTGACGGGGTCTTCGAGAATGTTCTAGGTGGGCGTGGCCTGGAATCAGCTGTTCGGATATCCCGTCAGCTGATTGGGTATCTTTGTTGTTTTGGCGCGAATTTTGAAAATAAAAGACCGGTAGATCAGCTGTTCGGGCCATTCGCGTCAAGATTCTTCAATCAAGCCCCCGCCCTCCCTCCCTAGGGGAGAAAGTATTTATATATTCATCGTCATGGTGTTTATTGAAGGTGGTTAGTCGATCAGCTTATGTTGATTGGACGTTGATTTTTATTGGTTATGATTATTTATTTGGTTCTTGATTAAAATTATTTATTTGGTTTTAAATTATTTAATTATTTATTTATTCAATTATTTATTTATTTATTGATATATGGTTGAATTCTGGATATGTTACCTTAATAAACACCGTGGCCAATTATTATCCACTAAAGAAATTGGTTGTGTTGTGTATTTATTTATTTATTTATTTATTTTGGTTGATCTAATATTTTTGATATTGGTGGGTTAGAATAAGGAAAATTGGGGCCTATGGTACCATGTGAACTACTTTTCTGTCCGCATGTTCCATGCGGAGACCAAGCGGAAAGCACACGGACCCCATGATAGTCTAAGGGGTCCATGTGCTCTCACTACACACTGCTTGCCAATGCGTTTGCTAGTCCATTCGAGAAGGTCCCCATGTGAATTCTCCCATACGGATTACCAATGCAGATGTGAACCAGTCTTTTAAGGAGTCTCATAGCATGTGCTTCTTTCCTCAATCTGACAAAGCACTGTCTAAATGAGTTGCAGACTTCTTTAAGGATCATCATACCTGATCCCTAAGTAACCAAATAAAGAAAAAAGCCCAAAGCAGTACAGGGCTAAAAATGTGGGTGCAAAATCCTAATAGGGAGCTGGTTACTCCCAATACATATGAAAACAGGTCAAGTTTTTTTTTCCTTTTGCTCTTTGCACAGAAATTCCATGTGAACATATTCTGAGAGAAATATCGACTGGTCTTCTTTGATGGATAATGTGTATTATATTTTGCAAAATGGAGAATTAAATTTAATGTCAAGTTGAAATTCACCTTTTATTGAAAAAAAAAAAAAGAAAAAGAAATAGAGCCGGGCAACTCTGCAAAACTATTAACCCCTTCACCACAGCCGTGGTTAAACGTGACTAAAATGCGCAGGTGCTACGGGCGATGCCATCTTCGTCCGAATACTGCTCTCTTGATCATCATCAGCTGTATGCATTGTGTAATAGAAGTGAACAGATTTCCCTATACAGTGCAATATATTAGTATTGCAGTGTATAATATGAGCGATCAGACCCTCTAGGAGGTCTGAAAATAAAAGTAAAAGAAAAATTAAAAAAGTTTTTAAAAGTATAAAAAATAAACACAAAAGACAAAAGTTCAAATCACCCCCCTTCCCTAGATCACAACTAAAACTAAACATCATTGCAAACAAAGGCATCTGAGAAGGTCGGCATGATGTTAAAGGAAGCGCCTTCTATTGGATATCTTGACTGAGACTCTGTCTTCCTAATTACATCATGGAAGACATACTTGCACATTCTCAGTCAGCGCCCTCTATTGGTGTGTATACTTGAGGCACTGGCTTCCTAATTATATCATGGAAGTCAGATTTGCATATTCTTCCCATGTTCCTTTGCAGTGGAGCGCTCATGGTTTAATAAGACTCCACACACCTATATGGTGGTCTCTCCCTATGGAGTGATGATATCCCCTTAAATAGACAATACTAAACATAAAGACTCTAGAGATCCCCTCGCTCAAAAATGTCCTAACTAGAGATGAGTGAACAGTGAAATATTCGGGATTCGATATTTGTTTCAAGTAGAGCCTCAATATTCGACTACTTGATTGAATATCAAATCCCATTATAGTCTATGGGAAAAAATGCTCATTTTAGGGGAAACCACTATTCGACTAAAGGAGAGTCATCAAGTCCATGAATAGCAGAAGGATAGTGTTTAGGAGGTGCGCAGCACTTGCAGTTGTGCTGATAAAAAATAAGTTCCCTTGTAACAGCAAGCTGCCAGCTCTCCTGACTAGCAAGGACGAGCCTGCTGCAGAACCAGCGTTGATTTACCACAGGCTCATCCCTGCTAGTCGGGAGAGCTGGCAGCTTGCTGTTACGATGGATCTTACTTTTTCTCATAGGAATGAATTGACCAGCGTTGATTGGCCAGTGTACAGCATTCGGCCAATCAACGCTGGTTCTGCCGGAGGCTCGTTTGTGAGGAAATGGAGTCTAAAATGGGACCACAATGGAGACTGTTGTGGTCCGATCTTAGACTCCGCCTCCTCACAGACGAGCCTCCGGCAGAACCAGCGTTGTACACTGTATAGCATTCGGCCAATCAACGCTGGTCAATGCATTCCTATGAGAAAAAGTCAGCTCCCGCATAACCGCAAGCTGCCAGCTCTCCTGACTAGCAAAGAAGAGCCTGCTGCAGAACCAGCGTTGATTTGCCGAATGCTATACAGTGTATAGCATTCGGCCAATCAATGCTGGTTCTGAATCGAATATTTACTGCAAATAGGAGTAGTATTCGAACGAGTACGAGTATTTCAAATATCGTAGTATTCTATCGAATGCCGACTCGATCGAATACTACTCGCTCATCTCTATTGATGACCTATCCTAAGGTTATAAAAAATTTTTTTTAAATGTAGTTAATCTAGTTCATACCCAACAAAGCATGTATAGCAGGACAGGGTGGCATTTTATTGAACTGCAATGTGTATTCAATATTTAGCTTTTTTGATGTCTCCTATTGTAGCTTTTCCAATTTTCAGTTTTACTTTTTTATGTTAGCTCCATAAACTTAAAGAAAATCGCCAGCCAAAACATAAAATGTGTCTGTCACATAATGATTATATATAGTCATACCGCTGCATTGTAAAACAGCAGCAAGGTGTCTTTGTAACAACACAATTCAAGTAAACAATATTTTGGGAATATGTAGTACCCCCATGGTTCACAATACTAGGGATACACCGGCACAGAAGAGATTTTTGTGACAGCCTCCCTAGGATTATATACTATTGTATGTGTCTGAATGTCTGAATGAACAATTACGCTATCGAAATGGCACAACTAAACTGCCAAATTCTGATACATTCTGACTATGAAATTTTAATAGATTTTATTTTCAGAAGCCAACACAAAACTCATAGAAGTATAATTCATGGGGTATTAAAAGGATTGCCGAGCCTTGTATTGAAATATAACATACTTTGCAACTTATCCCCTTGATAATCACCCACTAAAAGTCTGTTTATAACCAATACCCATATGAGGAACACTTAGAAAGGATTATCTTCTATTTTCTATATTCTGCCAATGCTTAGTATATGCTTAGCAAATTTCATATTACCATACTGAAGTGCTTAGATGAAATAGCCTTAAGCGAGCTAATTTTAGTTAGCACATCCTCCTAATAAAGAAAAACAAAAGTTCAATTTTGTCACTCAGTAGAAAAGAATAAAAAGTGATAATAGACTCTTATTTTGTGCTATTGAAGTCAGATTTTAGTGGATATTTTTTATTCTATTTGATGCAGTTTAAAGCCATTTATATAAATATGAACTTTTATTTTTTTCTGAAAAACAACTGTAATAAGAAAATAATAAAAAGTGTGGAAATATTTCACTTTACTCACATTATTAAAAAAGGAGGATCATCCTTATGCCATCCCTGAACGGTATGCTTTAGAGATGAGCGAGTAGTATTCGATCGAGTAGGTATTCAATAGAATACTACGGTATTCGAAAGACTCGAACTCGTTCGAATACTATCGCTATTAGCAGTAAAGATTCAATTCAGAACCAGTGTTGATTTGCCGAATGCTGTACACTGTATAGCATTTGGCAAATCAACGCTGCTTCTGCAGTATTCTTGTCCTTGCTAGTCGGGAGAGCTGGCAGCTTGCGGTTATGCGGGAGCTGACGTTTTCTAATAGGAATGTATTGACCAGCATTGATTGGCCGAATGCTATACAGTGTACAGCATTCGGCCAATCAACGCTGGTTCTGCCGGAGGTTCGTCTGTGAGGAGGCGGAGTCTAAGATTGGACCACAATGGAGACTGCTGTGGTCCAATTTTAGACTCCGCCTCCTCACAGATGAGCCTCCGGCAGAACCAACGTTGATTGGCCAAATGCTGTACACTGGCCAATCAACGCTGGTCAATGCATTCCTATGAGAAAAAGTCAGCTCCTGCATAAACGCAAACTGCCAGCTCTCCCGACTAGCAAGGACGAGCCTTCTTCAGAACCAGCGTTGATTTGCCGAATGCTATATAGTGTATAGTATTCAGCCAATCAATGCTGTTTCTGCAGGACGAGTAAGGGCCAGTTCACCTTAGCGCTTGCCTCCTGTCCGGAAGGAGTCCGCAAGAGGACCCCCCCTGAACAATATTAGCGCAACTGCAAGCGCTGTGCAGTTGAAGCGCATGGAACCCATAGACTATAATGGGGTCCGTGAGCTGTAACTGCACAGCGCTCCTCCTAAACAGTCTCCTCCTGCTACTCATGGACTTGGTGACTCTCCTTTAGTCGAATAGTGGTTTCCCCTGAAACAAACATTTTTTCCCATAGACTATAATGGGATTCGATATTCGATTGAGTAGTCGAATATTGAGGCTCTACTCGAAAAGAATATCGAATCTCGAATATTTCACTACTCGCTCATCTCTAGTATGCTTGATAAGCTAAGAGACCAGATGGAATATCTGGATGTACTGAAGACATTTATTTTGTTTATCTTATTCCACATCCTTATTGTAGTTAATATCCATATGATGAAGATAAATATGTTACATTGTTACTAATTGCAAAAGTGCAGACTATACATGTATCCATGATATAGATCATATATTATATACACTTCTCGCCACCAGTTATATAGGAATATAAAAAATATGAAATGTAAATGCTCCTTTTACATCATCTGGACATGACACAAGATTAGATTTCTCATTCATTCAGGATGTCATTACACTGATATTGTAATAAAATTCCCATTTTGTTTTGCCTACGTAGTCTTTGGGGAATTCACATTTCGGCACTTAAATAGCACCTTTCAATTTACAATTAATAAAACCTGTTCCTGTTAATGAACTTGAAACAATATGAACCAGAATGAATCAGATGTGAATGAGTTTATCAGAACATGTAGGCTTCTTAGGTTTTAGCAGTATGTTTTTTTTATTAAATGCAGTGTTATAGAGGACCTTTCACCACCTCCTCCAATGCTAGTTCTGATTCTGGCACACTGGGATTTTTTGTTCTTAATTCCCACTGTTCCTGAGCAATTAATGTAGTTAGTTTCAGCGCCTTAGTCTCTGTACTATCAGGATGGCAGTGTCAGGCAGGGGCAGACAAGATGTAGAGCACTGACCAGAGGTGGACAATGGCCTCTCTGCCTCCATTGGGGATAACTCACAGAATTACACCCCCTGCCTAATTAGCCTAAGAGCCTAATTAGTACAGTCCTATGAAAAAGTTTGGGCACCCCTATTAATCTTAATCATTTTTAGTTCTAAATATTTTGGTGTTTGCAACAGCCATTTCAGTTTGATATATCTAATAACTGATGGACACAGTAATATTTCAGGATTGAAATGAGGTTTATTGTACTAACAGAAAATGCGCAATATGCATTAAACCAAAATTTGACCGGTGCAAAAGTATGGGCACCCTTATCATTTTATTGATTTGAATACTCCTAACTATTTTTTACTGACTTACTGAAGCACAAAATTGGTTTTGTAACCTCAGTGAGCTTTGAACTTCATAGCCAGGTGTATCCAATCATGAGAAAAGGTATTTAAGGTGGCCAATTGCAAGTTGATCTCCTATTTGAATCTCCTCTGAAGAGTGGCATCATGGGCTACTCAAAACAACTCTCAAATGATCTGAAAACAAAGATTGTTCAACATAGTTGTTCAGCGGAAGGATACAAAAAGCTGTCTCAGAGATTTAACCTGTCAGTTTCCACTGTGAGGAACATAGTAAGGAAATGGAAGACCACAGGGACAGTTCTTGTTAAGCCCAGAAGTGGCAGGCCAAGAAAAATATCAGAAAGGCAGAGAAGAAGAATGGTGAGAACAGTCAAGGACAATCCACAGACCACCTCCAAAGAGCTGCAGCATCATCTTGCTGCAGATGGTGTCACTGTGCATCGGTCAACTATACAGCGCACTTTGCACAAATAGAAGCTGTATGGTTGAGTGATGAGAAAGAAGCCGTTTCTGCACGTACGCCACAAATAGAGTTGCCTGAGGTATGAAAAAGCACATTTGGACAAGGCAGCTTCATTTTGGAAACAAAAATTGAGTTGTTTGGTTATAAAAAAAAAGGCGTTATGCATGGCGTCCAAAAAGAAACAGCATTCCAAGAAAAACACATGCTACCCACTGTAAAATTTGGTGGAGGTTCCATCATGCTTTGGGGCTGTGTGGCCAATGCCGGCATCGGGAATCTTGTTAAAGTTGAGGGTCGCATGGATTCCACTCAGTATCAGCAGATTCTTGAGAATAATGTTCAAGAATCAGTGACGAAGTTGAAGTTACGCCGGGGATGGATATTTCAGCAAGACAATGATCCAAAACACCGCTCCAAATCCTCAGGCATTCATGCAGAGGAACAATTACAATGTTCTGGAATGGCTATCCCAGTCCCCAGACCTGAATATCATTGAACATCTGTGGGATGATTTGAAGCGGGCTGTCCATGCTCGGCGACCATCTAACTTAACTGAACTTGAATTGTTTGTCCAAAATACCTTTATCCAGGATCCAGGAACTGATTAAAAGCTACAGGAAGCAACTAGAGGCTGTTATCTTTGCAAAAGGAGGATTTACTAAATATTAATGTCACTTTTCTGTTGAGGTGCCCATACTTTTGCACCGGTCAAATTTTGGTTTAATGCATATTGCGCATTTTCTGTTAGTACAATAAACCTCATTTCAATCCTGAAATATTACTGTGTCCATCAGTTATTAGATATATCAAACTGAAATGGCTGTTGCAAATACCAAAATATTTAGAACTAAAAATGATTAAGATTAATAGGGGTGCCCAAACTTTTTCATAGGACTGTATATGTGGAAATATATACAGTCCAGTCATATTAATGTGACCACCGCCTACTTCTGACGTCAACATTAAATAACCAATCGCAGAAGGCACGTGTCAGCCATCTAGGTGCACTCTAGGTGCATCTATCCTTGTGGACCATGTTCACTCCTACATGCCTATTTTTCCTCAGGATGATGGCATCTACCAGCAGGACAATGTGACGTGTGATAAAGCCCTCAGTGCACGTGCGTGGTTTGAGGAGCACCAGGATGAGCTTACCATACTCCCTTGGCCAGCAAATTCCCCGGATTTGAAGCCAATCGAGAATCTGTGGGACCACCTCGATCAGGTTGTTCGTGCCATGGATGCTCAACTGCATAACCTAGCGCAGCTGGACACGGCACAGAACTCGGCATGGCTCAACATCCCAGTGAACATCATCACAACATCCCCACCCTTCCTGCATGTCTCGCAGCGGTCCACTCTGTGAAAAGTGGTTATTCTGCATTTTTGACAGCTGGTCACATTAATGTGACTGGATTGTGGATGATGCCGCAAATATTGCTGAGGAACGGTGGGGACAAGAGAAATAATTTCCCCTCTGCTGGAATCAGTGGAACAGTGCTTATGGACTGATCCAAAGAACCGGATTTGACAAAGGTAGTGAAAGGTGTTCTTTAAATAGTGAGTCCCTTATCAGGTTGTTTTTCATCATGTTTAACAATCTCCAAGACTTCTTGCTTGAATGATGTAGGTATTTATGCATGAATAGTTTTATCCTGAGGTAGAGAGATCATTTTTTGGGTATGCTCAATTTAAGGGAGTATGGGCAGGAGCCCTCCATTTTCAGGAGACTGCAGCGACTTAACTAAACCTCAACGATTCCTTACCAGTTCTTATGTCGGGAGGATCCCAGAATCCAGAATAACCACCTTTTGCACAGCAGACCACTGTGAGACGTGCAGAAAGAGAGGGGATGTTGTGATGATGTTCACTGGGATGGTGAGCCATGCCGACTGCAGTGCCATGGCCAGATGCGCTAGGTTATGTGGTGGAGCATACATGGAGTGAACAACCTGATCGAGGTAGTCCCACAGATTCTCGATTGGGTTCAAGTCTGGGGAATTTTCTAGCCAAGAAAATAAGGTAAACTCATTCTGGTGCTCCTTGAACCACGCACGTACACTGCGAGCTTTATGACACTTCGCATTGCCCTGCTGGTAGATGCCATCATCCTGAGGAAAAACAATTTGCATGTAGGGGTGAACATGGTCCGTACGGATAGATGCATACTTGATACTGATCCATCATGCCTTCCACAATGATGAGTGCACCCAGATGGCTGATGACACGTGCCTTCTGCGATTGGTTATTTAACGTTGATGTCAAAAGTGGGTGGTGGTCACATTAACATGACTGGACTGTGTATGACCATTTATATTTACCAACTCATGTTTCTCTTAAGGCTGCCCACAGTGAGATAGCTGTTATAGAGTGCCTATTGTAGCTGGCTAGCGAATGGAGCCCAGCACTGCTTATTATGATAACTCCATGCTCTGCATGCAGGAGCTATATAGTTCTGTAGCCCCCTAGTGGAACAGGCAGCACCATGACAGTGTTGGTCCATGTCCAGCAAATTAGAGAATTTTCAGCTTCAAATTTCAATCTTGGTTCCCTTAGGTCAGTATACTGTAATTATTAGACTCTCTAGGGGTCTTCAACCCCAGAGGGTCAGATCTCTAATGCATTACATCTCAATGTTAATGGTTTGCATGCACCTTCTAATCCACACGTTACATACAATGCAAGTAAATGGGATTTCACAGCATTAGAAATTTTCTATATTCTGCAATGAAATCTGTGTATCCCACATGCAAAATTCATAAGGACTTAGGCCTGGAGCTGAAGGCATAGCTAATGCTACATGGTGCTACAATAACAATCATTCTCCCTGCATCCTATAAACGTCTATATTTATGTATGCTATCACAGCTGTAATATAGTATATTGAGTAAGATCCTGTTTGTTTTGTATTATTCCAACTTTCTATTTTCCCTCACTTATAATGGTATATTTAAATTGATATATACATCTATATTCTCATATAATATGCTGCATTTGGTTTATTGCAACATTTTCATATTTGTCCAAATATTTCATACACCATCTATCGAAGGCAGGCCTCGTGTTCACAGCCATATTACAGTTCCTTGTTGAATGAAGTCATATTAGGACACTCATACATGTGCATGGGATGTCAACTAGATTACGAGACATGTTGCAGAACAGATGTGTTTTTTGTTTCAGATTAAGTTTTTTTGAGCCAAAGCCAAGAGTGGCTTCAAAAGGAATATAAAGGAAACACGTATACTTTACCCATCTGCTGAAACCACTCTACGCTTTGGTTCAAAAAATAAAAGAAGCAGAATCTAGAACAAGAAACTTGGCTTTCCTAAAATGTGTGGCCCTTGCTTTAGAATAAGTAAAATACAGAAAATACAAGTCCTGGGGGCCACACGGTGGCTCAGTGCTTAGCACTGCAGCCTTGCAGCGCTGGAATCCTGGTGTTCAAATCCCGCCAAGGGCATAAAACAATCTGCAAGGAGTTTGTATGTTCTCCCCGTGTTTGCATGGATTTCCATCCCATATTCCAAAAAAAGACATAATGATAGGGAAAAATGTACATTGTGAGCTCTATGTGGGGCTCACAATCTACATTTAAAAAAAAAAAAAAAAAGAAAAAGAAAATACAAGTCCTATTGGTACTAGATCACACATGTATGTATTAAATGTAGGTACAATGGTTCTTGAACATTTGTCAATTCTTCAGAATTCTTCTGTAATTCTTAATACATTTGAAAATACATCACATTTCCATACAAGTCATAACAGTAAATATAGAGACCCAAATGGCAAAAGTATTGGGACCTTTTAAAATTAGCACATCACTTGAAGGTGATATTACAATCAGATGTTCTCTGTGTATGGCATGACAATCAGGTATGAGTGGGTAAATGTAGGCACGACTGGAGGTAGATGGCACATCCATTCACTTTAATGGGTGTGCTGGAGATAGTAAAGTGAAGCACTTGACTACCTACCACAATCCCATTCACTTAAATTTAGCGTGTGTAAGGGAATTTCTAGAACAGCAATTCCCCAGTAGTTGCTGGTGAACCCTGGGGGAGGGACACAATAGACAGTTAGCCCTAAGCTGAAACGCTCCACTGTCCCTTTCTGCTTGCTGGTCCTATCCTAAGCAATAGGCAACAACTGGTCGAAGGGCCCTTCCTATATATGTGACAACACAGAATGCAGACAAGACAAACAACAACAAAGGGAGGTTAGATAGTCAAGGGTCCGGTAACAGTTGAGCAACGCAGTACAGAATCCAAACCCAAGAGAATAGTCACAAAGGAAGCCAAGGGTCAGAAATCAGTAAAACAATAGTAGAAGAAAGAGGAGCTTAGCAGGGACAAAGTCTAAGGACAGAGTCACAATAGCCAGCAAGCCTGTGTGGGCTGATGGCCTGTATATAGGAGGCCAAGGACCCGCGCTAGGCTTGATTGGAAGACAGGCTGTCAATCACAAAAGCAAGGCTAGAATTAACCATTTGATGAACAGAGAGAAACAATGTGCAGGAGATGGGTGTGGTAAAGAATCAAACTGAACTCGTCTCCTGCACCACAGCATGCAAGCGGAGGGTGGCACAGAGACCCAAACAGGCAGAGACATTACAGTGTGTACAAATAAAGGGGGGTTGGTTGAGCATTCAACTCTCAGACTCCATTGTACCCAGGGCCGCACCTGTCACAAGGCAACCGTTACACCAAACAATCCTAATCTGTTCCTGTAAACATGTCACTAACTGCTCAGTAAATCTCCCAGTCCCCGTCAATTTGAGATGCCTACTAGAGATGAGCGAACAATGAAATATTCAAGATTCGATATTCGTTTCGAGTAGAGCCTCAATATTTGACTACTTGATTGAATATTGAATCCCATTATAGTCTATGAGAAAAAATGCTCGTTTCAGAGGAAACCACTATTCGACTCAGGAGAGTCACCAAGTCCACAAATAGCAGAAGGAGAGTGTTTAGGAGGAGCGCTGTGCAGTTAAAGCGCACGGACCCATTATAGTCTATGGGGTCCATGCGCTTTAACTGCACAGCGCTTGTAGTTGCGCTGATAAAAAGCAAGCTCCCTTGTAATCACAAGCTGCAGCTCTCCCAACTAGCAAAGATGAGCCTGCGGCAAATAAACGCTGGTTCTGCAGCAGGCTCATCCTTGCTAGTCGGGAGAGCTGGCAGCTTGCTGTTACGAGACAGCTGACTTTTTCGTCATAGGAATGCATTGACCAGCGTTGATTGGCCAGTTTACAGCATTCGGCCAATCAACGCTGGTTCTACCGGAGGCTCGTCTGTGAGGAGGCGGAGTCTAAAATTGGACCACAATGGAGACTGCGCTGGTCTGATCTTAGACTCCGCCTCCTCACAGACAAGCCTCCGGCAGAACCAGTGTTGATTGGCCGAATGCTGTACACTGGCCAATCAACGCTGGTCAATTCATTCCTATGAGAAAAAGTCAGCTCCCTCATAACAGCAAGCTGCCAGCTCTCCCGACTAGCAAGGACGAACCTGCTGCAGAACCAGCGTTGATTTGCCAAATGCTATACACTGTATAGCATGCGGCCAATCAACGCTGGTTCTGAATCGAATATTTACTGTGAATAGCTAGTAGTATTTGATCAAGTACGAATATTTTGAATACCGTAGTATTTGATCGAAAACCTACTCGATCGAATACTACTCGCTCATCTCTAATGCCTACAGATCTCTGGTTGGGCTTCTACGTGCTAACATGTAGCGGCTAGTTGATGAACTACTACGCCATTTACTCATTCAGTGTTACCCCCCTTACAAGTAACTGGAATATTAAATCATATTTTAAGGATCATTTCTATGTTACATGCACCTTTCTGATTTCTTTTGTCTAAGTTTTTAGATGGTCTTGTTTTTGTGCATTTTCCGTAGTTATTTTTTGAATATATAAATTTGTCTGTTTTATTCATTTTCCCTGTAATTCCCGTGCTGTATAAAAACAAATGTGATAACTGCAAAACATGTACTCTGTGTATCAATATTCCTGCAAACAGTGAAGTTACTATGATGAGAACTAAGTCTGTCAGGTTGACAATAATTACCAGGCACCTTCTTAAGCTGCCATGAAAATCCTCTTTATGTGGCAGTTATTTTATGACATAATGAGTTTTAAAATTGAAGTGGTTAGAATTTGTCAGACATGGTTACATTTATGCACTGCTCATAAAGTCACATTCTCCGCTGCTACATTACAGGGATGTAGATTTGTCTTCCGTTCAATACGTGGATTTTTTTTTTAAAGGTTTACAAGAAAGAGTTGTGTACATAGATTATATATACTAATTAAGCTTCATTAATTATAAGAAATTCTTTAAGTGTCAGAGGCTTGAGAAAAGATCATGATCATGAGAATTAATCTGCTCTAACATGTGTGTTACATGGTGCAGACGGGTAATATTGACTGTTAATTAAACTTCTAATCATATTTTGCTAAATTATACAATAATTATGATAACATGTAATATTTGTCTTTAACCGCTTCTGTACTGGGCCAATTGGTCGTTCAGGACCAGATACATTTTTTGAGTCTTTGGGTTATTCAACTAATTTCTATGTCTTTTTTCGGTGACACATAGGGCTTTATTTTTACGTTGTTTGTAATTTTGCATGCGTTTTATTTATTTTTTATATCTGATAAAATATAAACAAAAGAGAAGTGAAAATGTGTGTTTTTCACTTTTATTTTTTCTTTAATAGCACAAGGTGTTATTAAAAAACACTTTATAATTAGTTTTCCCTCTCCGTTATGGTCATTTTTATTTTTTATGGTGTCATCATGAGTGGGGCTAGTGCCTGTAATAAGGGCGTTTTGCCCATATTGATGTACGATTTTATTTATTTTTTAAATTAATTTAAATATTTTTTTTTCCTTTTCTACTCATTTTGTTTTTTACATTGTGACCCCATAAGGTCATCATAGACCTTTGGGGACAGCATAACACTATTTTTTTTTTTACTGCAGGAGGTTGTACACAGTGATCGGGTAATAAACTTCCCCTGCCTTCTCTATGGGAGCTCCACCTGTAGTTACAGCCAGCTCCCTGTTTCAGCAGCTGCACAACTTCTTGCAGCTGCTCAAAACTGCTTAGATGTACTAGTAGCTCCCTGCAGAACAAGGCAATCCTTCTCTGGACTTATATACCCAATGAGCAGTCCAGTAGTGGTTATGGTATTATACACTACCGTTCAAAAGTTTGGGGTTACCCAGACAATTTTGTATTTTCCATCACAACTCACGCTTTTATTTATCGAATGAGTTGCAAAATGAATAGAAAATATAGTCAAGACATTGACAAGGTCATAAATAATGATTTTTATTTGAAATAATAATTTTCTCCTTCAAACTTTGCTTTTGCCAAAGAATGCTCCATTTGCAACAATTCCACCCTTGTAGACCTTTGGATTTCTAACTACAGTCCTATGAAAAAGTTTGGGCACCCCTATTAATCTTAATCATTTTTAGTTCTAAATATTTTTAGTTCTGATATTTTTCTTGGCCTGCCACTTCTGGGCTTAACAAGAACTGTCCCTGTGGTCTTCCATTTCCTTACTATGGTCCTCACAGTGGAAACTGACAGGTTAAATCTCTGAGACAACTTTTTGTATCCTTCCCCTGAACAACTATGTTGAACAATCTTTGTTTTCAGATCATTTGAGAGTGGTCTGTCCATGCTCGGCGACCATCAAACTTAACTGAACTTGAATTGTTTTGTAAAGAGGAATGGTCCAAAATACCTTCATCCAGGATCCAGGAACTGATTAAAAGCTACAGGAAGCGACTAGAGGCTGTTATCTTTGCAAAAGGAGGATCTACTAAATATTAATGTCACTTTTCTGCTGAGGTGCCCATACTTTTGCACCGGTCAAATTTTGATTTAATGCATATTGCACATTTTCTGTTAGTACAATAAACCTAATTTCAATCCTGAAATATTACTGTGTCCATCAGTTATTAGATATATAAAACTGAAATGGCTGTTGCAAACACCAAAATATTTAGAACTAAAAATGATTAAGATTAATAGGGGTGCCCAAACTTTTTCATAGGACTGTATAAATTTGCTGAGGTAATCTGGAGAAATTTCACCTCATGCTTCCAGAAGCCCCTCCCCCAAGTTGGATTGGCTTGATAGGCACTTTACCATACCATACGGTCAAGCTGCTCCCACAATAGCTCAATGGGGTTAGATCTGGTGACTGTGCTGGCCACTCCATTACAGATAGAATACCAGCTGCCTGCTTCTTTCCTAAATAGTTCTTGCATAATTTGGAGGTGGCTTTGAGTCATTGTCCTGTTGTAGGATGAAATTGGCTCCAATCAAGCGCTGTCCACAGGGTATGGAATGGAATTGCAAAATGGAGTGATAGCCTTCCTTATTCAAAATCCCTTTTACCTTGTGTAAATCTCCCACTTTACCAGCACCAATGCAACCCCAGACCATCACATCACCTCCACCATACTTAACAGATGGCGTCAGGCAGTTGTTCTGCGTCTCACAAATGTTCTTCTGTGTCATCCAAACACCTCAAACGTCGATACGTCTGTCCATAACACTTTTTTCCACTCTTCCTCTGTCCAATATCTGTGTTCTTTTGCCCATATTATTCTTTTCCTTTTATTAGCCAGTCTCAGATATGGCTTTTTCTTTGCCACTCTGCCCTGAAGGCCAGCATCCCAGAGTTACCTCTTCACTGTAGACATTGACACTGGCGTTTTGCGGGTACTATTTCTAAGCTGCCAGTTGAGGACCTGTGAGCTGTTGATTTCTCAAACTACAGACTGTAATGTACTTGTCTTGTTACTCAGTTGTATAGCGGTGCCTCCCACTTCTCTTTCTACTCTGGTTAGAGCCTGTTTGTGCTGTCCTCTGAAGGGAGTAGTACACACTGTTGTAGGAAATCTTCATTTTCTTGGCAATTTCTCACATGGAATAGCCTTCATTTCTAAAAACAAGAATAGGCTGTCAAATTTCACATAAAAGTTCTCTTTTTCTGGCCATTTTAAGCGTTTAATCGAACCAACAAATGTAACGCTCCAGATTCTCAACTAGCTCAAAGGAAGATCAGTTTTATAGCTTTTCTAACCAGCAAAACTGTTTTCAGCTGTGCTAATATACTTGCACAAGGGTTTACAAGGGTTTTCTAAGGGTAAGTGCACACGTAGTTTTTGGGTCAGGATTTTGAGGTGTGAACTTTCCCTAAACATCCATTAGCCTTCTTACGCAGTTAGCAAACACAATGTACCATTAGAACACTGGAGTGATGGTTCCTGGAAATGGGCCTCTATACACCTATGTAGATATTGCATAAAAAACCAGACATTTGTAGCTAGAATAGTCATTTACCACATTAACAATGTATAGAGTGTAATTCTGATTTATTTAATGTTATCTTCGTTGAAAAAAAACTGATTTTCTTTCTTTCTTTCTTTCTTTCTTTCTTTCTTTCTTTCTTTCTTTCTTTCTTTCAAAAATAAGGAAATTTCTAAATGACTCTAAACTTTTGAACGGTAGTGTACATGTCATCAGTAAATGTCATAATATAATTTGGTAACCTCCACCACTTGGAAGGTACAACTACAGTGTAGTACAGTATGGAAGTGGTAAAGTAAGGAATTCATAAAATAAGGAAATCTTACTAATAAACTGATGAGTGTGTATACAGTATATATAGTGGGGCAGATTTATTAAGTCTGGCTAGTCTTAATAAAGAATGCGACTGATATTGAATGACATATGATATATGAAGAGGTTCTGGCACAGATTTCCAGTATAACTCACACCAGAAAACGACTTAAAACCATAGCGCAATCCAGTTCCAATAGAACTATAAAACATGGCTGTCTTGTTATTCATGTTGCTACCCTTTCCCTACCCACTGCATGTCTGCTGCTTTGCATTGATGACAGTGTATAAAGACACATCTATCACGTTTACCAAAAGTTTTCTGATTTCCTACTGAGGCAGTTCATATGCTGTGAAAGAAAATATAATTCATCTGATACAAAAGGCACTTTCAGTCATGGAAAGGGACCTGCAATGGTTCTCAGATACACAGGCCAATATTCAGCGTTTCGATGTCCTGTGCATGACACTTTTCTAATATAGATAGCAATAATATTCAGTAATTTGTGCTACAGTAACACTTCAGTATAATCAGAACGGATGGACTAGGCCTCACACCCCAGACACATTAAGAAGCTCTGAATGCCCATGACCCGGTAGCCCTTTCTTTGACTACTGTTACTACTGTAGGGACTATCTACTTAATTCTATGAACACTCCACAATATCTGCTATTTTGGAACTAAACATCACTCCAATTACTGTATATACTCGAGTATAAGCTAATCCGAAAATAAGTCGAGGCCCCTAATTCTACCACAAAAAACTGGGAAAACTTGTTGAATTGATTATAAGCTGAGGAAGGGGGGGGGGGTGAATGCAGAACTACTGGAAAATTTCAAAAATTTAAATGGTTGGAGTTTTTGGGTGCAGTAGTTGCTGGGTGCTGGGAAAGGGGAGGGGGTGTTTTTGGTTGTCTGTCTTCCCCTTCCTTGAGGACTGTTTTTTCTTCCCCCACTTGGTATTCAGTCTGACTGAATATGGGGTATCTGCAGTGCTCCTATTAACCCTTTCCCGATGGAACAGGAGCACTGCAGATCCCCTATATTCAGTAGACCGGGCACTTTCAAACACAGGGATACCTAATGTGTATGTGTTACACAGTCATTTTCTACTTTTACATGTATTCTAGGGAAAGGAGTGATTCAGAAGTTTTATTTATTTATTTATTTTTCCCACTATTTTATGGGAGATTCTATACATTAATATTGCAGCTGGTTATAGACCCCCACCCCAACCTAAAAAAAAAATTAAAAAAATTGCTGACTCGAGTATAAGCCGAGGGGGTCTTTTTCAACACAAAAACTGTGCCGAAAAATTCGGCTTATACTCGAGTATATACGGTATCTCAATTTTGCCCTCAACAATTTAACTTTTTTGCCTATTTCCAATACAGTGACCAGGACCCGATGTATATAATTTATATAAGAGAAGAGGTACACTAAGAAACAATTGCTAGAATTAGAATGCATTGAATTCTCTGTAAGGGTGCATTCACACTGAGTAAACGCTAGCTTATTTTGTAGAGTAAAATTACACTTGTAAATTTTGCTATCCCATTGACTTTAATGATATTTTTTTACAAGTGTAAAAATACGCCTGTAAAAAATACGCCTGTAAAAATACGCCTGTAAAAATACGCCTGTAAAATGTAATTGAAGTCAATGGGATAGCAAAATTTACAAGTGTAATTTTACTCTACAAAATAAGCTAGCGTTTACTCAGTGTGAATGCACCCTAACACTGTTTTTTATGGTATTGAAGCATAACAATGAGTTAATTCTTTCCTAATCTGGCAGGAGGTTGGATTTTTTTGTATGCCTAATAAGAAAACTAATAATAATAATCAGTCTATATTTTATGTTTTCTCTACGGTACTCAGATGGTTTAACGATTTCTATCAGAAAGCAAGCCTGGGGAAACTATGAAAGTCATCTTAATCACAGCTGTAAGAATCCTTTAAAAGAAGATTCCCAGATGTTGAGTGACAAGGCCACACATTTGTGTATATTTACTGCAGTCCAAAATTCAAAGCAAGAAGTTGAAAGTTAAGTAAATCAGTTGATAATTAGAAGAGTTTGCTTGAAGTGAAATGGAAATGCAGATTGCCGGCACTTGATGTTAGCATCCAGGGATGGAGAACTGAATTCCAGAGCACCTGGCGAAGCCTCCAGTACCGATACTGTGAATAGTCTTGAGAGGAAGGATTTTCAAAGATAAACAATGGACCAATCCTCTACCATATTTTACATAGAGGCAAACAATGCAATTCATTTCTGCAGATCATCTACTTATGCTCACTGCAGGTTTTTGTAACATATTCTGACATTTAAGATCGTATATAGCGTGGATAGCCTTATATGTTTAAAGTAGCAATGTATTCGACTAGCTACAGGTGGCTGTCATAGTGAGTATACTTTAGTTTTTAATTGATAACAGAGGGTAATATATTGGGGGCAAAATGGGGCAGGTTTGCCTATATGTAGCTACCTAAAGGAAAGAACGCCTTTGTTTTGTTTTGGTTTTGGTTTTTTTAACCACTTCCGGACCATCCATAGACTATAAATGTCTGGGAAGTGGTTGCCTTGTTCTGACAGGACGTACCGATATGTCCAGTCAGAACACAGTAGCTGCACGGAGATCGTGCAGCTACTGAAGCTGCGAGTCGGCTGTAACCTCAGCCGGAGCTCCCAGAGAGATGGCAGGGAAGGTTTATTCCCTTCCCTGCCATCTCGATTGCTGTTTATACAGCGCTCAATAAGCACTGTATATATGGCTATGGGCGCTGCCGTGATGCGGCCGCCCTCTGACCCAGCGGTCACGTGATCCGCCGGGAGCAGCGTCTTGCAAGAGCTGCTGGGTCCTACAAGGGAAATCAGCCTCTGTAACAAAAAAAAAAGATGTCTCCAAAGGTCTCTTATGACCTCATGGGGACACAATCTGAAAAAAAATATATATATATATATATATATATATATATATATATATATATATATATATATATACACACAAAATAAAAATTACCGTAACAGAGAGGAAAAACTATTTTGCAAAGTTTTTCAGTAACACTTTGTGTTATTAAATAAAAATAAAAAAAATTGAAAACCAGACACAATTTCCCTCCTATTATGTTTATATTTTCCCGAATATAAATAAAATGAAAACATTCAAAAATAAAAACAACATAAAAATAAAGCCCTATGTGTCCCCGAAAAAAGATGCAAAAATTAGTTGACTGAGACATTCGGGAAAAATGTTACAGCCCTCAAAACCGCACATACAAAATAAACCTAAAATGTGTCTGGTCCTGGACCACAAATTGGCCTGGTACTGAAGTGGTTAAATTCTGTGTTTATTGATAAAATCAACAAAAAGTGGAACATACAATGATATAGCGCAAGAAAGACATATCAATGAAACATTTTGATATTTATAGTTAGAGAGGTGTTGTTAATATGGGGAAGATGTCCACAGCAGCCAATATCTTCAGAACTTTCATCTTCCAAAGTTGCGCTGGGCTTGGTTGCATCAACAGTTTGAAAAATCTGCTCCATTATGGACATTTTCTTATATCCATTTTTTTCTGATTCTAGCTGATGTAATGTGCAGGTGGGTGAATGAACACACAAATGATATAGAGAGAAAACAGTTGGATGACCTGTATTCTTCAGCCACTTGTCCTGTGCAAGGGAAATCTCTATTTTCCTTGGGTCTGGTCACTCTTCATTGTCTCTACACTTTTCTAAAGTTTTCCTAGCTTCCACACTGCACAAAAGGGTCTGCAATTTCTAACAGGTCGAAGTGAGTTCATTTATTTCTGACTAGCTGCTTCTGATATTGCTTATAGGATTTTAGTCATGTGCTCAGATCTCTCTTTTTCTAAGTTAGGGAGCATTTTAGTTGCATCATACCCTGGATTTGCAGTCAAGTGCCCATGGATCACCTGTATTATGTTCACTTGGGCTTTCCTCAGCAATTTGTTTGCTATTTAACAGTTACTCCTGGTAAAATAACATGTAAAGAAACCAGTAGTAGTAATAAGGGATGGGAGAGGTAGATCACTCTGTAAGGTACATATCCACAACCTGAGCCGCAAATGTAAAATGTGCTGCAGTCGTAGCGGGGCTATTATCAGCAGAAAAACTGATAGGAAACCTTGCATGAAGGCTTATACAGCTATAGAACAGATTGCTCAGCAAGACCACCAAGATATTTAAATTTTTGATGAAAACTCAAGTACTCTATAGAGGTATCTGAGTCCTGGTATGTTTGTGAGAAATACAATCATGTCTCATTAAAGTTTTTAATAGAGTACATAAATAGAAAGCTATATAGGAGCCCCCTAATGACCAGTATTGGAGGTTTTTTTTTTTTTTTTTTTTTTTTCTAAGTAGTTAGCAATTATGCTTAGGATTTACAATCTTTTTAGTCTGCCTGTCTCAAAAAGTGAGAGTGACCCTCAAATGTGCTATTTAAAACACAGCGCTTGCTATACCTGGAAACGCTATTCTCTATGTGTATATCACTACTATCATTGCAGCTCCTTACTTACTCCGCGTGAGACTTGTCTCCATACTACAGGTATTGTCTTCAATTATTTCCATCCCCGGCCTACTCAGCTTATCTTGTTTTGTAGCTTTCCTATCTTCTGTTATACCTCTATTATAGCCCTGGTTTACTTTATGCTATATGCCAACTATAATCATATGTTAATATGTATCAAAACATGTGCTTTATTATAATCAATTATTACCAAGCTGTTTTA
Source organism: Leptodactylus fuscus (assembly GCF_031893055.1). Classification (NCBI taxonomy): domain Eukaryota; kingdom Metazoa; phylum Chordata; class Amphibia; order Anura; family Leptodactylidae; genus Leptodactylus; species Leptodactylus fuscus. The sequence goes on along the minus strand of NC_134269.1, from coordinate 177,672,106 downwards.
TATCTGACAATTTTCCTTATGTTATTGCATAGACTTCTCCGGAAATTCCTATATTCATATCACCAACAGGTTACCTGATCCATATATTGTGCCTCTCTAAATATCAATTTCCTTGTTATAGACATTTGGCGACTTGTAATATAATGTACACTGTATATGCTTTGTTTATCTACTGTATACACTATTCACTAATTGTGCTATTGTATATATTCTTGTAGAGTCTGATGAAGGTCTGGACACAGACTGAAACGTCACATTATATTCTACATATTGATTTCTCTTCAAGTGTATAAATCACCAATTTTGCATCAATTTGTTAGTCTACGGAGTCTGTTATATATGTCAGTTAGGGGTTGGGACCCTACTCTTTACTATTGCAAGTGCGCTCCATACCCTCTCATTTACAGAGAAAGCAGTAATTTGTTTTTATGTATAAAGTAAATGTGAGGGATAGCACTTACTGTAATTATTTTACCAATCTTTAAAGGGATGACAGTACCTTGTAGTTCGGATTCTACACTTTCCGAAGATGCCTTTGTTATTCTGCATTGCAGTTCCATTTGCATTGAGGTCGGTGTTTATTGCTTGTTCAAAGTTATTGGGGAGTGATAAAAGAAAAAATGTCCTAAATATTAAATATATATATATATATATATATATATATATATATATATATATATATTTAAAAAAAACAATTAAACTCAATTTGCCTTCTATAGATTGTATATAAAAACAAATAAATTTAAATATAACAAATAAATAAATAAATAAACACATACATTAGGTATTGCTGTTGTAAAAAAAACAACTCATTATTAATACCTAAAAATATGTACTCTCATACAGTGAATGCTGCAATGTGTGTGTGTGTGTGTGTGTGTGTGTTTGTGTGTTTGTGTGTTTGTGTGTGTGTGGAGGGGATGGGGGTTGTTGATATTGAAATCAAGAATTGTTGTTTATTGCTAATTCCCTCACAAAGTTGAATAAAGAGTGTTGAAAACATCATACTTTTTCCAACATGGTATCTTGCTCTGCAAAAAAAGACCTATTACAAAGCTGTGTATATGGAAATATGAAAAAGCTACAAAATATGACAATGCATAAAAAAATTATTTATTTTTTATACATAAAAAAAATATGAAATTGTTATTGCCATAACCATACTGACCAGGAGAATAAAAGTATAGTAGGTTATTTTTATCACACAGTAAAACCATAAAAAACTGGTACAATTGCATTTTTACCCAATTACACTACATTGTGAATTTTGTTTCCAGTGTTCCCGTATAGAGATGAGCGAGTAGTGTTTGATCGAGTAGGTGTTCGATTGAATACTATGGTATTCAAGATACTCGTACTCGATCGAACACTACTAGCTGTTCGAAGTTTAAGGTTCGATGCAGAACCAGCGTTGATTGGCAGAATGCTATACATTCTGCCAATCAACGCTGGTTCTTCTCTTACCTTTGCGTCCCCGCGTCTTCTTCCGGGTGGAATTCACTCTGCCTAGGCATCCGGCCTAAGCAGAGCCGACTGCGCATGCGCGGGCATGCACGCGCATACACGTGCATGCGCAGTCGGCTCTGCTCAGGCGTCGGGCCTGGGCAGAGCCGACTGCGCATGCGCAGTCAGCTCTGTCTAGGCCCCAATGCCTAGGCAGAGTGAATTCCACCTGGAAGAGGACGCGGGGACCCTGCGCCGGAAGAAGACTTCAAGCAGAATCCAGCCCGACCGTCACTCGTGGACTTGGTAAGTATGATTTTATCGAATGTTGCCTACCCCTGAAACGAGCATTTCCCCCCATAGACTATAATGGGGTTCGAAATCTGTTCGAACAGTCGAACAGTGTGCGGCTGTTCGAATCGGATTTCGAACCTTGGACATTTTAGTGTTCGTTCATCTCTATTCCCGTACACTGTACAGAATATTAAATGGTGCTATAGGAATTCCAAGTTGTCCTGTCAAAAACAAGCCCTTGCGCCTGTTAACTGAAAATGTTAAAGGTTATCCCTTCTGGAAGGTGGAGAGAAAAAATGAGATGACCATATTGAAAAATGAGAGTGGGAATGGGTTTATTTAGTATTGGTGTAGCCATTTTCCCCTTTATAGATGGTTTTCACTCTTGGTACTTTACTCCACCCATCCATTCACTTTCCTAATATCTTTGACAGGACCAAGTGATAATTGAGTCTGTCCAGTTCCATTTTTGGATATCATTTTTACATTACCTAGGGGAATTTGAAAGCCTAAGAATATTTGTTTTTCCATCTCAGCATTGAAATTTTGTAGTAAACCTAATATAAACATCTAGTTGATTAAAAATATGACACATTCAACCCTCTTAAAGTTCTGCCTGACTGGTTTATGCTAGTCATTAAAGTCAGAATAATGTTTCATGTATAGTTTAACATCTGCTATTTGCAATTCCAAAAGGCCGTCATATTTAAATCATACTAAGTGGAAATGGCCATGCTAGTTATTTGCTTTACCACTAAATGCTAATGTAGCCATTTACTTGCTTCTCTTTAGTATCATGGAGAGGAAATAATTCATGAAATTGTTGTTGTGCTCAGTGCCCCAATGGGAAAATAACAAGCAGAGTCAACATTTTTACCATTGCAGACGCAATATTCTACAGATTGGTCATGGCTTTTCTGGACAGAAGACATTAGAATGATCGTTGTAGTGGCATTAATGGGGTTATAATACACATTAACAACTTTTACCTGGACTTTTCAAAATTTTTACTTTTTACTTAGCCAGTACATATTTATATAGAATTATAGATGATGGCTAACACAATGTGCTGAAGAATATTTTACAGATATATTCCCAATTATGTAGTAATACGAATGCAGAATGGGCAAGAAATTCAGGTTTCAAAAGGATTTAAAAAGCCTGTGTGTGGGTATGTTGTATACAGATGAAGCAGTCATTAAATAAATGGTCATTGTGCCACTTTCATGCTATGGTGTATTATGAAATAGTCACTCATATAAGCTGGACCTGGTTGGAGTGGACCACCATCTGTCCAACTGGATCCTAGGCTACCTCACAAACCGACCTCAGTATGTGAGAGCCCGGGACGGTGTCTGACACTGTGATCTGTAGTACAGGGGCATCATAAGGTACAGTTCTCGCCCCTTTTGTCTTCACACTGTACATTGCTGACTTTGGGTGCAACTCCTCTAGCTGTTACCTGTGAAAGTACTCAGATGACCCTGCAATAGTAGGCCTCATCACAGACAGAGATGACAGGGAATACAGAGACTTAAACTGGGACTTTGTGGAATGGTGTCAGCATAACCACCTCAGGATTAATGCTGGGAAGATCAAGGAGACAGTGGTGGACTTTAGTAAGTGGAGGAGTGCTCCGAATCCAGTGGACATCCAGGGCATGGGCATTGAGATAGTCAATATAAGTACCTGGGTGTGCTCCTAAATAATAAGCTGGACTAGGCTGATTACCTGGATGCTCTGCACAGAAAGGGTCACACCAGACTCTACCTGCTCAGGAGGCTGAGGGCCTTTGAAGTCCAAGGGGCACTCCTTAGGACCTTTTTCAACTCTGTAGTGGCATCAGCCATCTTCTTTGAAGTGGCCTGCTGGGGGAGTAGCATACCAGCCAGGGACAGAAATAGATTTGACAGACTAATTAGAAGGACCAGCTCTGTCCTGGGGAGCCCCCTGGATCCAGTACAGGTGGTGGGTGACAGATGGATACTATTTATGTTGAGCTCCATGCTGGAGAATAACTCTCATCCCATGTATGAGACCGTGACAGCACTGGGCAGTAATTTTCTTCAGTGGCTCTCAGGCAAGTAATAATGTCCTCTAGTAGTCCCCAGGCAACTAATAATGTTCCCCAGTAGCCACCCCAGGGAAATAATAATGTCTTCCAGTGGCCACTAGACAAGTAACAATGTCCCCAGGCAACTTGCAATCTCCACCAGCAGCCCCACACTGCAGTTGTGCTATATAAATAAAATAAATAACATTTACTCATTCTCAATCCCCTGAAGCTGCAGTTTATGCGTCAGGTCTTCACCAGGCATCACTAGCTGATGTCTGAGTGATATAGCAGGAAGTTTTAAGCCTTCCTGTTGCACCATTCTATTCAGCTACTTAATGTTGATGTATTTGAATGTGGACATCCAGCCATTTCCCCTCTAGATTGTTGCTGCACCCTGTTTGGGAATCTTAGGTGTAGAGTATATGTGTTCTCCTTGTGCAGTAATACACTTTGTCTTCCTTAAAGAGAGTCTGTAAGCAGGAAAATTGGTATTAACTTTCCAAAAACTTTTATTCGTATGCAAATTAGCTAAAAAAAAGGCTTTAGGGTTGTTTCTTCTCTTGCCAAGGCTTCATTCTCCACTCTAGATAATTGTTCCTAACTAGAGATGAGCGAGTAGTACTCGATCGAGTAGGTATTCGATCTACTCAAACTCGATCGAGTACTACTAGCTGTTCGAAGTTAAGATTCGATGCAGAACCTGCATTGATTGGCAGAATGCTATACATTGCCAATCAACGCTGGTTTTTCTCTTACCTTTAGAAGTCTTTTCCCTGCGCAGCTTCCCCGCGTCCTCTTCCGGCTCTGAATTCACTCTGCCAGACATCGGGCCTGGGCAGAGCCGACTGCGCATGTCTGCTTATAGTGCGGGCATGCACAGTCAGCTCTGCCCAGGCTCGATGCCTAGCAGAGTGAATTCAAGGCCGGAAGAGGACGCGGGGATGCTGTGCAGGGAGAAGAATCCAGCCTGACCCTCACTCTTGGACTTGGTAAGTAGAATTTGATCGAATGTTGCGTACCCCTGAAATGAGCATTTCCCCCCATAGACTATAATAGGGTTTGAAACCCGTTCGAACAGTCGAACAGTGTGCGGCTGTTCGAATTGGATTTCTAACCCCGAACATTTTAGCATTAGCTCATCTCTATTCCTAACTGCAGACAAAGTGTGACAAACTGTAAGATGTCATTCAAGTAATGGGAGGTGGAGTTGGGTAGAAGTTAAGGGCAATTGACTAGAGCGAAGAGTGAAGACCCAGCATAGGAAGAAACACTGCTTCAGTCCTCTTTAGTTAAATTGCATAGGAAAAAACATAGATTTTCATGAAAATGGAGCTGCAATGGAGAATAAGAAAGGCATCTTTGGAAAGTGTAGAAAGTATTGTCAAACTGATTCTTCTGCTGACAGATTGCCTTTAAAGGCTATGTACAGACCTTTGGGTCTTTTTGAAAAATCCTTGCATTATATCTATCATACGCTAAAAAAAAAAATAGTTCAACTGGGGTTTTATTAATATTGTTGTTTGCTTTTCCTTCTACAGCCTTCCCTCGTTCTCATATACAAGTTGCTCAGTCCCGTTTCTAAGAAGCTGTCTAATAGCTGATTCTTAGACTCTTATCTTTGTTCTCCTCACTGCTCATAAACACACATTTAAGCTGAATTCTTATCAGTTTGATGAGATTTCAGCCTAAATGAGTGGTTTATCGGCTCATATAGCAAAGTAATAAATTTACATTTTAAATAGCGAATTTAAAAATTATTAAACAGCACAATATTTTATTTTTGTGTATTTGGCAGCCTGACTAGCAAGATATTTTTATTGCTTTAAGGAATTATGAAGGAAATCACTGGAATACTTTATAACGTATCATGTTTAATGAAAATAAATTCCAATTGAATCCCTTTCTTTCTTATCAAGAAACATTTACAAGAAGAATGACTTGATGATTATGGTAATAGTACATTATACTGTACATTTTTTTTTAACCTTCAAAGTATTTAAAGTTTAAGCCGAGAATAATAAGTGCAAAGAAAATAGATAAGATAAAACGTAATGCAATACACAGTTAATCCTTAGAGAAGAGCATGATACAGTAGAACTTTACATTCTACACTATGTAGATTTTATTCTTCACTTATGTCTTATTTTCAGCTAGACATGTATATCAATCCTGGCATATAATGGTCTTTATTAAGCTAAGTGGAATATGACTACTGAGATGGAAGACAAATGAATTTAAGACAAATCATAGAAAGTATACGTTTAAGAAGGAAAATCCTTCTACAAATCAATTGGAAAAGCAATAGTCTATTGTAAAAGTGATTCTACTAAGCTATAGTACCCTATTATTAAGTCTAGAAGAACAAGACTTCTCCTTTTGTTTTTTTGACAAACACATCAAGCGTATCAGAATAGCTTGGAAGTAAGTAACAGTAGATAAGAAGACCAATTTGCATTATTCTAAAGTAAAGCTGGCAGATGGGAGTTTGTCATGGATATTTAGATAAAAACATATATATATATATATATATATATATATATATATATATATACACACACACACATTTGTCCTGTACTTCTTAAAGGGAACCTATCAATGGATACCCCTTTTTTCTGACTAACATATAGGAATAGCCTTAAGAAGGCTATTCTTCTCCTACCTTTAGATGTCATCTCCGCGCCGCTGTTCAGTAGAAAACTGGGTTTTCTTCAGTATGCAAATGAGATCTCTTGCAGCACTGGGGGCAGTCCCCAGCGCTCAAACAGTACTGGGGGCATCCCCAATGCTGCAAGAGAAATCTCCAGTGACACCTCTATCTTGTTCTGGAACAGTCTCACCCTGTGTCTTCTTCCGTCCCGGGTTTCAATCTTCCAGGCATGTGCAGTTGGCTATGCCATTGGGCCTCAGGCAGAGCCGACTGCGCATGCCCCACTGCCACAAGAAAATGGCTGCGTACTCAATAAGTTGTGTAAGCTGCCATTTTCTTGTGGCGGTTTGACTTTGGTTTTCACTGAGCTTGAGAATTGGGTATTTTTTCCCCCCACTTGGAATTCAGCCTGACTGCAGCCAAGCTGAATATAGGAGTGTCGCTTGGTGCATGGATGAACACATGCTACCATTCTCTTTAATAGCACTATATTCAGCCTGGTTGCGGTCAGGCTGAATTCCAAGTGGGGGGAAGCAATTCTCAAGTCGGTGGGGGTCTCAACAGACAGATACCCAAAACGCCAACCCCCTTCCCCCGCACACATCTCACCATCCCCCTGCCCGGACATACAGCCATGGACCCACACCTCACCCCACCCGACACATCTAACTGCCACTGCATCCCCCGCACAGCATCCCAACCCTTTCATCCGCACACACCTACAACTCACCCGACCCCCATCATCAATCAGATATTTATTCTCTATTGGGGCAACATGGTGGCTCAGTGGTTAGCACTGTGGCCTTGCAACGATGGGGTCCTGAGTTTGAACCTCACTGGGAACAACATCTGCAAGGAGTTTGTATGCTCTCCCCGTGTTTGCGTGGATTTCCTCCAATTCTACAAAGACATACTGATAGGAAAAAAAATGCATGTTGTGATCCCTATATGGGGCTCATTATCTACATTAAATGGCATAAGTAGAATCAGGATCCAGGAAGAATCAGGCCAGCAGTAGCATTAAAATCTTTCCTGAGAGTGCAGGAGCCATACTGTGTATCATAGGAGTGGTTTGGTGACATCAGGTCAATAGAGTGACATAAACTGTCATGATGCATGCAGCCCAGCTTGGGCGGGTGTGAACGCAGAGGCAGAGAGCAGCACAATCATCAAGGAGCAGGCCAAGTGAACGTCTGAGATGGACTGCTGGCGCAGCACTGTCACCATACAGCCAACCCTAAATACCTCTCTCCTCCCCTGCCTACATCTCTAAGCCAGCCCAGGACAGTTCCTACCCAGCCAGTTTGTTAAATCGGCCTGCCTTCGGCTGTTTTACATCAGTCAAAATGCCCCCTCCCCCCATCTGACACAGCGCCACCTGAGTTAGCCACCTGACTTTGCCTCATTAGAGGTGCGCCCCTGCATACAACCCTTCTCTCTGGAATGCATTACCTGCACCGATCAGGGAGATCTCATTCCTGGACAATTTTACAAGACTCTAAACAAATCTATTCAATTGGGCATTTAGGGGCAAACAGCACCCTTGCTATACATATTTTTTCTATTTTTCCCTTAGGGCCCCTTCACACGTTGTAAGCGCGCCACTCATTTAGACACGTATACACGTGTCCGAGCACAGCGCTTCAAAACAGGGCCCATTGATTTCAATGGGAAGCGCGCATATATGCTGATCTACTCCCGCTTCCCATTGACATCAATGGGCTCTGTTTTGAAGCGCCACGCTCGGACACATGTATATTTACGTCATGTGAAGGGGCCCTTAAAATGTATTCTACTGCCCCAATGTACTCTCCATTTCCAATATAAGCATCCATATCATAAAATAAAATAGCAGTAAAATGTCAAACAAAACTAATAGTTTTTACTAGAGATGAGCGAACACTAAAATGTCTGAGCTTTGAAATCCGATTCGAAAAGCCGCACACTGTTCGACTGTTCGAACGGATTTCGAACCCCATTATAGTCTATGGGGGGAAATGCTCGTTTCAGGGGTACGCAAAATTTGATAAAGTTATACTTACCAAGTCCACGAGTGATGGTCAGGCTGGATTCTCCTTGAAGTCTTCTCCCGGCGCAGCACCCCCGCAGCGTCTTCCGGCAGGAAATCACTCTGACGTCTGAGCAGAGCCGACTGCGCATGTGAGGGCATGCCCGGGCATGCGCAGTCGGCTCTGCCTAGGCCGGATGCCTAGGCAGAGTGAATTCCAGCCGGAAGATGCCGCGGGGACACTGCACGGAGAAGACTTCTAAAGGTAATAGAAGAACCAGCGTTGATTGGCAGAATGTATAGCATTCTGCCAATCAACGTTGGTTCTGCATCGAACCTTAAACTTCGAACAGCTAGTAGTGTTCGATCGAGTACGAGTATTTCGAATACCGTAGTATTCGATCGAACACCTACTCGATCGAACACTACTCGCTCATCTCTAGTTTTTACAATTTACTATTCTCTTAGATGAATACACTTAACGGGGTATACCTCAGAGGCTCTGCTAACATGACATCATACCCAAAATGTAATCCAGCAAAACTGGAACTTCAAAAGCAAAACGGCAACCTTTTCTTTGTGAATCCTGCAGTGTGCCATAACATCAATTTACAATTACGACCCTGTATAAATGCTTTACTGTACCTTGGAGAATCCATTAACATTTTAGTAACTGAAATGACATAACTGTGGACAAATTTACGTTTTTACTCTGCTCTAATTTCTGCACATTTATTGGCGTCACAATGCTCACTATTAAAGATGAGCGAGTAGTATTCGATTGAGTAGGTATTCGAACGAATACTACAGTATTCAAAGTACTCGTACTCGTTCGAATACTATCGCTGTATAGCATTCAGCAAATCAACGCTGGTTCTGCAGCAGGCTCGTCCTTGCTAGTCAGGAGAGTTGGCACCTTGCATTTATGCGGGAGTGGACTTTTTCTCATAGGAATGCATTGACCAGCGTTGATTGGCCGAATGCTATACAGTGTACACCCTTCGGGCAAACAACATTGGTTCTGCCGGAAGCTAGTTGATGTGGACGCTGGGCTGTGGATGCTATTAACTGTGACATCCAAAGAGATAAATTCCCAGGATCTGAGGTTTTTCAATTTTGAGAATTAATTGATCAGTCAGGCTTTTCTATTATATTAAAAGGGTTGTCCCATCCCAAGGATCCTATCTATACTGGTAGCTTATATATACAAAAAGACAGATGGATCCGCTCGACCAGGAAAAATATTTTTAAAACTTAGCCTTTAATCCATCCTTAGTTAAAAAACAACACGATAGGTATAGGTACAAACATTGTGAATAGGAAACAGAAAAACAAATAGTGAATTTAAAACCGCATGGCTGACGCGTTTCGAGACCTAGTGTCTCTTACTCATAGGTCTAGAAACGCATCAGCCATGCGGTTTTAAATTCACTATTTCTTTTTCCTATTCACAATGTTTGTACATATACCTATCATGTTGTTTTTTAACTAAGGATGGATTAAAGGCTAAGTTTTAAAAATAATTTTCTTGGTCGAGTGGATCCATCTATCTTTTTGTATATGTATTACTTGGAAGCTTCAAGAGTCATGAGTCTGGATCGTGCACCCAGGATCTAAAGCTGCAAGCTAAAGACAGTGGTGAGCTATCAGCTTATTTCTTTATCTTGACACTGGTAGCTTTTGTAAATTGAAGACTTTTCCTAAATATATTGCTTTAGAAATGCTGCTTTGTTTGCCTGCTATGTGAACTTATTCCTCCCATTGTTTTCACAGCATTGCTATAATCACAGACCTGTAGGACAAGTGATGTCACTCACTAACTGCTCTTGCCCGCAGGAAAATCACTCAATATTCTCCCTGTTATCTACAGCTCTTCTAGCAGGACAATCAATTCAGCTAATTGCAGTTTGCTGAAAAAGCCCTGTCTGTTATCTCACTATGTAAACACATAGACTAAGTCCAAACACACAGACTGAATCCATTCTGTACCAACATGTGAATATTATCTGATCTGCATAAGTGTTGTGATCCTTCTCAGGCCGTTCAGCAAGCTGAGGGGAAGGAATACAGGAAGTTAAAAGAAGAGACTTCAGGCAGACTGCTGAAACACTGAGATGGGACAATCCCTTTAAAATTACATCAAAAATAAATTGCTCTTAAAAATTTCTTGTAAATTTGAAAAATGTCTGCTATTATGATACTTTTGTGTCAAAAAGGCATATTGTAGGTATGATACTAATGAATAGGCCATAAAAAACTTTAACCATGGCAAACCCTTTAACTTGCCCAAGTCTATCATAATTTTTTTAACATCATTTTAATTTTTTAGGACTTGTAGGATCCGGCCCATAAGCTACAAACAGATGATCGGCTATGACTTTTAGAATGTGACAATGGGAAAAAAAAGGACCAACATCCTTAAGTTTCAAACTAGGCCACATCCTTAACAGGTTAAGGCTGCATTCACACAGAGTAACGCCAGGCGTCATTTGTGTGTAATTTGTGTGTCTTTTACGGCCGTCATAAAACGTTTACATAGAGTTCTATAGGAAAAGTTCTATAGAACTCTATGTAAACGTTTTATGACGGCCGTAAAAGACACACAAATTACACACAAATGACGCCTGGCGTTACTCTGTGTGAATGCAGCCTAACGAGACGGATACATTGGTTTCCTGTTTCTCAGTGTATAGGAGATTCATATTCTGCAGCTCAATAGATTATTGTTCTTATACTTTCTTTTTCATCCTATGCTTATATGATTGACAGGTTTTCACACACTATTTGCAGATCTAAGGCTGGATTCACACACAACGTACATTTTATGCCACAGATGCATGAGGATTTTGTTGTGGATTTAACTGCAGATTTGACTTTATAATGAATGTACAAACTCCAGTCACAACATCGTACTATACTTTATTGAATAGTTTTGGTTTATATTCCACAATTGAAATTCTAGGACAAATACTTCATGTGTGAAGCCTGCTGGCCATTTATCTACAGTATATAGTATATACACTGCTCAAAAAATAAAGGGAACACTCAAATGACACATCCTAGATCGGAATGAATGAAATATTGTCATTGAATACTTTGTTCTGTACAAAGTTGAATGTGATGACAACAAAATCACACAAAAATCATCAATGGAAATCAAATTTATTAACCAATGGAGGCCTGGATGTAGAGTCACCCTCAAAATTAAAGTGGAAAAACACTACAGGCTGATCCAACTTTGTCCTTAAAACATGTCAAAATGAGGCTCAGTAGTGTGTGTGGCCTCCACGTGTCTGTATGACCTCCCTACAACACCTGGGCATGCGCCTGATGAGGTTGCGGATGGTCTCCTGAGGGATCTCCTGTCAGACATGGACTAAAGCATCTGCCAACTCCTGGACAGTCTGTGGTGCAATGTGATGTAGGTGGATGGAGCGAGACATGATGTCCCAGATGTGCTCAATCAGATTCAGGTCTGGGGAACGGGCAGGGCCAGTCCATAGCCTCAATGATTTCATCTTGCAGGAACTGCTGACACTGCAGCCACATGAGGTCTAGTATTGTCCTGCATTAGGAGGAACCCAGGGCCAACCACACCAGCATATGGTCTCACAAGGGGTCTGAGGATCTAATGGCAGTCAGGCTACCTCTGGCGAGCACATGGAGGGCTGTGCGACCCTCCAAAGAAATGCCACCCCACACCATTACTGACCCACTGACAAACTGGTCATGCTGAAGGACGTTGCAGGTAGCAAATCACTCTCCACGGAATCCCCAGACTCTGTCATGTTTGTCACATGTGCTCAGTGTGGACCTGCTTTCATCTGTGACCATTTGTGCAGACACATGTACATTTGTGGCCTGCTGGTGGTCATTTTGCAGGGCTCTGACAGTGCTCCTCCTTGTATAAATCCTGCTGCTGGGTTGTTACCCTCCTATGGCCCACTCCACGTCTCCTGGTATACTGGCCTGTCTCCTGGTAGCACCTCCAACCTCTGGACACTACACTGACAGACACAGCAAACCTTCTTGCGACAGGTCACATTGATGTGCCATCTTGGATGTGCTGCACTACCTGAGCCACTTGTGTGGGTTGAAGAGTCCGTCTCATGCTACCACGAGTCTGAAAGCACAACCAACATTCAAAAGTGACCAAAACATCAGCCAGAAAGCATTGGTACTGAGATGTGGTCTGTGGTCCCCACCTGCAGACCCCTTCTTTATCGAGTGTGTCTCGATAATTGCCAATAATTTCCATCTGTTGTCTATTTCATTTGCACAACAGAATGTGAAATTGATTGTCAATCAGTATTGCTTGGAGTTACATTGTGTTGCTCCTTTTATTTTTTTGAGTGCTGTAGTATAGTACAGGCATTTGTATAAATAATTGAGTGGGTTTTTTTTCCTACTTTACAAAAAAATTAAAATTTTGTTGTGGATTTAGCTGCAGATTTGACTAAATGTGCATACATTGTTGCAGAATTTTGGTGCAGTGTAACATCCTTGCCCATCCAGGCTTTGGCGTCATCATCCGGCTGCATGCTGCGGCACAGGAGGCGTATCCAGGTGTGATTTCTTTTTTTTGGGTTCTTCTTGCATTGTCTAAACACTGTCCTATTCCTTCACCTTGATAATTGATTTTCCACCACACCCCTCTCCTTCACCTTCATTTCCCTCTGCTCCTTTAATGGTTAAGTTTAGCCTTGCCCTGTAAGTTTAGCCTATCCACCTATCAACTCCAGGGCGGTTTCTTCCTCCCTATTTATTTTTCGTTCACATTCACATTGGTCCTTGCTATTGCCTCATGCTTGCTGGCATTTCTCTTGCTGCTTAGTTACTTGTATTCTTTATCCTGACCTTGGCTTTCCCTATTGACTATTGTTTTGGACTTTAATTTGGCACTGCATTGCTCAGATGTTACTAGCCCCTGGCTAGCTGACCTCCCTTTGTTGTTGTTTGTCTTGTCTGTGATTTGTTTGTCACGTATATAGGAAGGGATCGTCTCCAAGTTGCCACCTATTATGTAGGATAGGACCAGGCAAGTAGGAAGGGGCAGTGGGGGGTTTCAACTTAGGGCTCACTGTCCCTTGTGCTCCTTCTCAGGGTTTCCAGAAGTTACTGGGAAATTGCTCTCCTAGCAATTCCCTAACATTACCCGAGAATTTGGGTTTCTGAGGTCAACAGTGTCTCGGGCAGACCTGGAATATCGCAGATACAACGTTGGCAGCCGTGTAAACCAACACACAATGAAAGGATGTCACATCACCACCGCAGAGTTGTACAGGGGTCTCGACGGTCTACTGTGGGTCAAATTGCCACCAATTTGATTGTGGGGCGCCAGGACCCTATTTCCACCAGGACTGTATGCTGAGAACTGCACAGGCTTCAACAGTCGTTGCCCGACCCATGTCCCTTCGTTGATGCCACAACACAAAGCTCAAAGACTGGAATGGGTTTGTGACCATCATCATTGGACCATGGAATAGTGACGGCATGTGGCATGGTCTGATGAATCGCGGATCCAGTTGTACAGAACCGATGGGCATGTGAGAGTGTGGTGAATGCCCTATGAAGCCTTGGATCCTGCATGCTAACAGGGATGTGTCCAGGCAGGAGGTGGCTCCATCATGTTCACATGGTCGCAATTGAGTCCCATGCAGGGATCGATAACCAGTGCTCGATACGTGCAATTTATGGCAGACCATCTGAACCCCTTTCTGGAGTTAGAGTTCCCTGATGGGGATGCTGTGTACCAACAGGACAATGCAACATGTCATCACTCGTTGGTGGCATGGAACTGGCTAAATGAACACACCAGTGACCCTCGATTGACCTGACCACTCACCCAACTTCAACCCCATAGAGCATTTATGGGATTCTGTGGATACCAGTGTCCGCTCCATGGACCCAGCGCCAACTACCCAGTACCAATTGTGGGCTACAGTGCGAACTGTGTGGATCAATATCCCTCCAGAACTCTCCTAACACCTTGTGGAGTCCATGTTTAGTTTTCCTGCTGCAGTTATCAGGGCTCGCAGAGGGGCGACCCGCTATTAAAGCCACATCCTGTACCTTTCCATGACTTTTAGCCACTCAGTGTTCATACTGGTGTTAATTCTACATATTAGTTTTGTGCTTTTTTAAAAAAAATTATCATTATTTCTTATTAATATTCTAGGATTTTATTTTTACGTCAAGACTTTATATGGTTCAGACTATTTAAATATATATATATATATATATATATATATGTATATATATATATATATATATATATATATATATATATATATATTTGCAGTATAATCCTTTGCAAATGAAATACTGTATGTAAGTCAATTGTACTTTGGTGGTGGATCTTTGAGATTTGTTGAAGTGGGTTAATAACAAGAAGAGATGCCAGTTAACCAATGAAGAGCTATCCCCCACAAAACAACAAATTTGACAACTAGAACCTTTTTTTTTTTTTTGCTTATTACCCAATTAGGTGACTCTGAATATACAGAATATACATCTTGTCATTAAAAAAAAATCAAATACTAGTATAAAACAGCTTTTTCGAAATATAAAGTACATTATGTCGCACGGATAACTGCATAATAAATGTCAGCCATGTAGTAACTCTGTGCAAAATATATATTTTTACATTTAAGGTAATGTATTCATTTAATAACATGCAAACCAGGTTCAATTTATCCTATAACAAAGTGTTCTATTTCTGCTTACTAAGTGAATCTAATGAAATCTGGATGATTTCTGCTATTGATTGGTACAAATGTGGCTTAATGGCAGAATCATTACTTTTTTAATCTTAAAACTGCCAGCCTGTACTGTTTCCCACTGAACCTTGGGTACCTCAATTAAGTATTGTCATTACTAATTGTTTTTAAAGTCAGGCTAGTATATAGCTAGTTCAAAAAGTTTAGCTTGTCATGATGATCTCTAAGATAACACTTTTTTCACTTGTTTTGACAAACTTACACTTAGTGCTTTGCAAAAAAAAAAAATCGGATGACTTAGAATGATCTTGAAGATGGCATGAATAGAAATATACAATAGAAAATACATTGTTTAGTGGGTTTATAATATTGTTATTTAGATTAATTTAGTGCACAATACATAAGGTAATGTTTTAAAAGAGGAGACCAAATACAAAAATGTTCTTCGTATTTTATATAAATTTGAACTACACTCTTTAAAATTAAAACAATCCTACATATTGGAAATTTAAGGGAACCTGTCGCTAAAATACAAAATGCTAAATTACTATACTTCTAAGATAAGAGTCCCTCTCCCAGTCGGTAAATCTGACTAACACATGTACCAAGTTTCACAGGTGAAACCTGGTCATGTGAGTGCAACCTAAGGTGCTCATATTAATTTTATATTAATAACTCATGTTAGTTAGTCAATTCCCAATTAATCCTACTAATAGTATAAATGTGAAAGTTTGGATGTTTGGATATTTGTTACTCAATCACGCAAAAACAGCTGAACAGATTTGGATCAAATTGGGCACATAGATAGTTTGTAACCTGGATTAAATCATAGGTTAAACTTTTTATCCTGGTAAATGACATGGCTTAACAACTATTATGAATTTATGTTCACATACTATATTAAACTGCTCTTGCCAGCAGGACTCTCTCAGCTAATTGGAGTTTGCTGATAAAAGCCAGGTAATACTGAGTCCATTGTGTACAAGCATTTGCATATTATCTGATCTGCTCCACTGAGACACTAAAATGGGAAAAAAAACATGCCGAAAAAAAGAAAATCTAATTTGTCGCAAATTTCTAAAACAACCAGAGCTATGAAGGTGGCCAGAAGTCAACAGAGTTCTCCTCAAGCAGAGCTGAGGGGAATCATCAATTCCAACAACACACTCATTATATGGTGTCCCAGCAAGCTACTGAGATGCCGGAACAATCACTGGCACAGCGCGAGGAACAAGTTCAGTGGCAGGCCAGCTTGAGAGCTGTTGAAACGCTGGAGTAGGTGGATCATCGACACCAACAACACACTCATTATATGGTGTCCCAGACAGCTGCTGAGATGCCAGAACAATCACAGGCACAGCATGAGGAACACATTCAGCAGCAGGACAGCTTGAGAACTGCTGAAACGCTGGAGCATACAAAACATTTGCTGAATATAGGTGAATTTAGGATCATAAACGCCAACAACACGCAGATGAAGTCTCAGGCAGAGGCTAGTTAATCATAAATATTGTGTTTTAGAGATATTGATTATTTTGTTTTGGATCAGATCAGATTGCACACAAAAACTCGATTTATATGAAATGAATGATACAATGTAAACAGAGAAGGGGTCACAGTGCTTGCATAAGTCCCTTCACACAAATTGTGCTGGATGTTGGAACTCCACTGACTTTTCATTGCTGACATAGAAAATTTCTTTAACTAGAAAACACATGGGGCATTAATAATAAGGGGCACTATTTAAGGGAGAACACAGAGACATTATTTATTTAGATATGCACTCGGGAGTATTATTATCATTTTGGCGCATGGAGATCTATCATACATTTTATAATTGGTGGTAGCAGCACGATGGAAACTTTATGTAAGTGAGGACAATGTGGGCCAGGGCCCTTGAAAATGAAGGGTTAAATGTATCTGTGTTTCTAACTTTATAGAGACAAGTCACTGATGGAAAATGGTCCTGATGAAAGAGATGAAAATTGTGAAGGATTACAGTCACATATATCATCTGTACGTTCTACTGTATTTATCTCAATAGTGTAGAAATATATATGAATAGGATGAGCAGCTCCCACAGTTTACTTCTCCATCATCCAGGTAGAGGTTGCACCTTCATTACACACTCTTGTCTCTGCCAAGATGGTTTCTAGCAGTATAAACACTTCCACTTCTATGATGTGTTCTGTTGCAAGATTTATTGCCGAACATTTTCACTGATGAGTATGTAGGATCTACAGGTGCAGCTGCTACATCTATGGGAAAATGTACAGCTCAGAACCTGCATATCTCTATGCCCAACTGTATATCATCTGCAGTCCACGCCAGAGGTGACCCAATAACGTACTAGAGCCTCTAGCACGGACTCATTCCCTCTACTATTGTAATCTCTTACATACTATTACATTGACACTTATAAAGTTTAATTTGATTCCAACAACTGTTTGGTGTGTATAATATATATATTATAATTTTGCAACATGGCGGAGCAAGTCCATAATACATAAACATGCAATGCACCCGGGGGCTCAGTGTCACATATATGCTATTATTAAGCAATTCTACTTATTATATTTATTTTATACTGTATGTTTATTTAATCAATTAGTGCACAAATGCTTGCCTGGATCACGCTTTTAACATAAAGGGAGTCTATCAAGATTAAATTTATTATAAACCCAATCACAATATCTTGTAGAAGAGATTCTACAATTTCCAAATATGCCTCCTTATTCAGCTTTGCAGCCCCATTTTCATGCCAATCACTATTTTATTAATATTAAAATGAGGTAAAGTATTTTGGGGCATGCCATACTTGCTTGGGCTGCAGTCTCAGCTCTCGATTCCAGGACAGCACCCCCCCCCCCAATTTGCATATGAATCAGACAGTTATTTACATGAAAATGGGGCTCCAAAGCTCAATGAAAGGTACTGTGATTAGGTTTGTAACCTATTTACTGCTGACAAACTCCCTTTAAAACCCCTGAGGATGCTGGGTGACACTTGTACAAACACAGTTGTGGGAGCAATTTACACCTGCACATTAAAGTTTATAGACAGTGCTATTTGTGTGTGTTTGTTAATGGTGATGTGGGGCAGGAACAGAAACCAATATATGCATTTGGAGTCAACCATTACAACCATACCAGTTACACTGTCCATTGGATGCCAATATAAGTCTAAAGCATTCATTATATGCATTGAACATTTCACTTATTATATGTGTAGTTTTGACTCAGCAAAATTATTATTGAAATGTAAAACTTCTCCATATTTTGTCTCCTTGATGTTTTATTTTAGATTAGATTTTGTTGTGTGGAATTATTGCACTCATTCTGTGTGCTGCCATTTTATATTTGTGTTTTTTGTTAAATGGAGAATTTATATTAATTGTATAAGGGGATATTGTCACTCCTTGGGGAGAGCATGATGCTAAAGGGAGCAAACCTTTATTGGGTTGGTTCATTGAAATTCTGTCTTCCTAATTACATCAGGGAAGACAGGCTTGCACATTCCAGTGAGCGCCCTCTATTGGTTTGCAACACTGAGGCAGCAGCTGACTTCCTAATTACATCATGGAAGACAGATTTGCTTATTATTCCCATATTAATTTTATAGACATACAGTCACTTGTATAATTAGATGTACCATAAAACATACATCCATATGTACATCCTGTACTCTATAGTGAAAAATGGTCCAAATGTATGGCAAAACATAGATCCCTCCAATCTCTTGCCTGTATCACCCCCTGCAGGGACAGTTGATGACCTGAACTTACACCCTACTTGAGCAGCGAGCAGTTTCTCCCAAGGCATAAGGACCACCGTCATTTCCATGAGACTTCAAAGTTCTTCTTCTCTCCAAATCAGCCAAAGTTGCACCTATGACAAAGGTATGTATATCAATGTAATGTGCTCTGTAATGTAGTCATATCAGTTGAATATGTTTGGGGAAGGTGGTAGACTATCGTTATATACTGTATATAGAGGCATTCCCAAACATTGTCATTCATAGCATGATACATGTATGCCCTACACTAGATAATGCTTGTACTGTAAATATACTTTAGACCAATATCCTACTGGTTTCCGAATGAGGTCTTGTAATACCATTCATATTTCACATTCCAACTGGCACAAATAGGATCAATAAGCAGTAATTCAGCGGGACATTGATCTGCCCGACTGCCAAGACATTTAGTTCACATATTCTATGGCTTCAGTCAATATTTTCAGTTTATGAATATCATAACTAGCCAAGTAGTTAACTTTTCAACAGAGCCATCAAGTTGTATAATTTAAGCCTTGTTTGCATGATATTAGAAATACTTATTCTGTCTTGTAATGTTGTTAAGCCTGTTGTGTATTTGATGATATGGGTTATCATTAGAGATGAGCAAACAGTAAAATGTTCGAGGTTCGATATTCATTTTGAGTAGCCCCTCAATATTCGACTACTCGAATCAAATATTGAACCCTATTATAGTCTATGGGGGTAAAATGCTCGTTTCAGGGGTAGGCAACGTTCGATCAAATTATACTTACCAAGTCCACGAGTGAGGGTCGGGCTGGATCCTCCGTGCAGTCTTCTCCTTGCAGTGTCCCCGCGCGTCTTCCGACTCTTCATTCACTCTGCCAGGCATCGGGCCTGGGCAGAGCCGACTGCACATGTCCACACTACAAGCGAACATGCGCAGTCGGCTCTGCCCAGGCCCGATGCCTAGCAGAGTGAATGAAGAGCCGGAAGACACCGGGGGAAGCTGCACGGAGAAGACTTCTAAAGGTAGGAGAAGAACCAGCGTTGATTGGCCAACTGTATAGCATTCGGCCAATCTAGCATTCGGCCAATCAATGCTGGTTCTGCATCGAACTTTTACATTCGAACAGCGAGTGGTACTCGATCGAGTACGAGTATTTCAAATACCGTAGTATTCGATCGAATACCTACTCGATCGAGTACTACTCGCTCATCTCTAGTTATCATGTAATAGGATGCTCCTACAGAGTTGGTGGCATTGCCACTACCCCTATGTATTACAACTAGTTCTCATTCACTGATTGCAATGTATGCTGAAATATAAAAATATGTAGGAGATGGAAATGGTAGCAAAACACTTCCTTCTTCTTACATGAATTTTCAACTTGGCACAAAATATTAACCCATGCTGTACATTTATAATAGCATGGGTTCATGAGAAGGCATCAAGCATTTATTGGGGTTTTCTCATTTCAGTGTATCAGTCATCTGCCTGCAGTGTCTGCTCACTTCCTGTATTTCTCTCTCTCCCCTCCCGCCCCTGCTGAACAAGACACACAATCATTCTGCAGATCAGATATTATGCAGATTTTTGTACAGAATGGACTCCGTATTATCTGTGTGTTTACATAGAAAAATAACAGACTCAACTTTATCAGAAAACTGCAATTAGCTGAACGGATTTCCTGCCAGCATTGAGTAAATAACATCACTTGTCCTATCTCCCAGGCCAATGGTTAGTTTGTGTAAACAAATGGAGGAATAAGGTCACATTGCAGGCAAACAAAGCAACATTTCTAAAGCAATATATTTAGGAAAAGTCTTCAATTTACATAAACTTCCAGTATAGATAGGATCCTTGAGATGGGACAACCTTTTTAAGTTTCATAGCACTTAAAGGAAATCGGGTGACTGCAGCCCCACCTGCCACTCCATTTGCCCATTTTCAGAAGTTTTAATCTGTTGAAGAGGAGTCTGAATAATCCCCAGCAGCTACTGGTACCTGAGCCATGTCCATGTACATCTTGCTTTACTGTTATGCAAGGTATAGTGTGTTTGACTTCAACTGAACTTGTCACATGCATCAAGTGCTGCCGAGGATTAGTCAGGACTAGAGATGAGCGAATCGTATTCAAAACTCTAGTTTCAAATACCTCGCTCCATAGGAATGAACAGAATTCCTATGGGAGCGAGGTATTTGAAACTAGAGTTTCGAATACTATTCGCTCATCTCTAGTCAGGACACTTATCCTTCAAACTAAAACTTTTGAAAACAGATGTAAATACAGACAGACCAGGTGTGACGTCCTGAATCCCAGTAGGATAAGGACAAGCTGTTGTTTTTGGGGCCCATAATTGTTGACATATTCACTTTAACAAGTTACAATATCCTGTATATAAAAATTTTCATGCATTGGTTCTACTTTCATATTTTTTATTGTTTACAATAATTTGATTCACTTGATTCATTTATATTCCGATGGTGCAACAGATAATTTAGCCAAATAAGATTCCTGGCATTCAGTTTATGTCACAGCTGTCAAATGAAGATCTGTCACTTCTTAATTAACCTTTCACAGTGGAGAAAGAGTAAAGGTTGCAGACAAAAAGTCTTTGGGCCTTATGGACACCATTGTGAAATTATAGGAAAAATATACGGTTTATTCCAGGTGATGTATTTCTATGATCATCCCACCTGTTGCATACCCCACAGGCAATAGAATGCTCATATTAATTTTTAAATATGCAGATGTGACATGTTCTCATAGATTTTTAATATTCTGAAGGTTTTTTCGTCCCTCAATGACCAATTCAAACTTTTCACCAAATTAAGTTTATTGATGATAAATAGAGATGAGCGAACACTAAAATGTTGGAGGTTCGAAATTCGATTCGAACAGCCGCTCACTGTTCGAGTGTTCGAATGGGTTTCGAACCCCATTATAGTCTATGGGGAACATAAACTCGTTAAGGGGGAAACCCAAATTCGTGTCTGGAGGGTCACCAAGTCCACTATGACACCCCAGGAAATGATACCAACACCCTGGAATGACACTGGGACAGCAGGGGAAGCATGTCTGGGGGCATAAAAGTCACTTTATTTCATGGAAATCCCTGTCAGTTTGCGATTTTCGCAAGCTAACTTTTCCCCATAGAAATGCATTGGCCAGTGCTGATTGGCCAGAGTACGGAACTCGACCAATCAGCGCTGGCTCTGCTGGAGGAGGCGGAGTCTAAGATCGCTCCACACCAGTCTCCATTCAGGTCCGACCTTAGACTCCGCCTCCTCCGGCAGAGCCAGCGCTGATTGGCCGAAGGCTGGCCAATGCATTCCTATGCGAATGCAGACTTAGCAGTGCTGAGTCAGTTTTGCTCAACTACACATCTGATGCACACTCGGCACTGCTACATCAGATGTAGCAATCTGATGTAGCAGAGCCGAGGGTGCACTAGAACCCCTGTGCAAACTCAGTTCACGCTAATAGAATGCATTGGCCAGCGCTGATTGGCCAATGCATTCTATTAGCCCGATGAAGTAGAGCTGAATGTGTGTGCTAAGCACACACATTCAGCACTGCTTCATCAAGCCAATACAATGCATTAGCCAGTGCTGATTGGCCAGAGTACGGAATTCGGCCAATCAGCGCTGGCTCTGCTGGAGGAGGCGGAGTCTAAGGTCGGACCTGAATGGAGACTGGTGTGGAGCGATCTTAGACTCCGCCTCCTCCAGCAGAGCCAGCGCTGATTGGCCGAATTCCGTACTCTGGCCAATCAGCACTGGCTAATGCATTGTATTGGCGTGATGAAGCAGTGCTGAATGTGTGTGCTTAGCACACACATTCAGCTCTACTTCATCGGGCTAATAGAATGCATTGGCCAGCGCTGATTGGCCGAATTCCGTACTCTGGCCAATCAGTGCTGGCCAATGCATTCTATTAGCTTGATGAAGCAGAGTGTGCACAAGGGTTCAAGCGCACCCTCGGCTCTGATGTAGCAGAGCCGAGGCTGCACAAGGGTTCAAGCGCACCCTCGGCTCTGATGTAGGAGAGCCGAGGGTGCACTTGAACCCTTGTGCACCCTCAGCTCTGCTACATCAGAGCCGAGGGTGCGCTTGAACCCTTGTGCACACTCTGCTTCATCAAGCTAATAGAATGCATTGGCCAGCGCTGATTGGCCAATGTATTCTATTAGCCTGATGAAGTAGAGCTGAATGTGTGTGCTAAGCACACACATTCAGCTCTACTTCATCGGGCTAATAGAATGCATTGGCCAGCGCTGATTGGCCAGAGTACGGAACTCGACCAATCAGCGCTGGCTCTGCTGGAGGAGGCGGAGTCTAAGATCGCTCCACACCAGTCTCCATTCAGGTCCGACCTTAGACTCCGCCTCCTCCAGCAGAGCCAGCGCTGATTGGCCGAATTCCGTACTCTGGCCAATCAGCACTGGCTAATGCATTGTATTGGCGTGATGAAGCAGTGCTGAATGTGTGTGCTTAGCACACACATTCAGCTCTACTTCATCGGGCTAATAGAATGCATTGGCCAATCAGCGCTGGCCAATGCATTCTATTAGCGTGAACTGAGTTTGCACAGGGGTTCTAGTGCACCCTCGGCTCTGCTACATCAGATTGCTACATCTGATGTAGCAGTGCCGAGTGTGCATCAGATGTGTAGTTGAGCAAAACTGACGCAGCACTGCTAAGTCTCTGCATTCGCATAGGAATGCATTGGCCAGCCTTCGGCCAATCAGCGCTGGCTCTGCCGGAGGAGGCGGAGTCTAAGGTCGGACCTGAATGGAGACTGGTGTGGAGCGATCTTAGACTCCGCCTCCTCCAGCAGAGCCAGCGCTGATTGGTCGAGTTCCGTACTCTGGCCAATCAGCGCTGGCCAATGCATTCTATTAGCCCGATGAAGTAGAGCTGAATGTGTGTGCTTAGCACACACATTCAGCTCTACTTCATCAGGCTAATAGAATACATTGGCCAATCAGCGCTGGCCAATGCATTCTATTAGCTTGATGAAGCAGAGTGTGCACAAGGGTTCAAGCGCACCCTCGGCTCTGATGTAGCAGAGCTGAGGGTGCACAAGGGTTCAAGTGCACCCTCGGCTCTCCTACATCAGAGCCGAGGGTGCGCTTGAACCCTTGTGCAGCCTCGGCTCTGCTACATCAGAGCCGAGGGTGCGCTTGAACCCTTGTGCACACTCTGCTTCATCAAGCTAATAGAATGCATTGGCCAGCACTGATTGGCCAGAGTACGGAATTCGGCCAATCAGCGCTGGCCAATGCATCCCTATGGGAAAAAGTTTATCTCACAAAAATCACAATTACACACCCGATAGAGTCCCAAAAAGTTATTTTTAATAACATTCCCCCCTAAATAAAGGTTATCCCTAGCTATCCCTGCCTGTACAGCTATCCCTGTCTCATAGTCACAAAGTTCACATTCTCATATGACCCGGATTTGAAATCCACTATTTGTCTAAAATGGAGGTCACCTGATTTCGGCAGCCAATGACTTTTTCCAATTTTTTTCAATGCCCCCGGTGTCGTAGTTCCTGTCCCACCTCCCCTGCGCTGTTATTGGTGCAAAAAAGGCGCCAGGGAAGGTGGGAGGGGAATCGAATTTTGGCGCACTTTACCACGTGGTGTTCGATTCGATTCGAACATGGCGAACACCCTGATATCCGATCGAACATGTGTTCGATAGAACACTGTTCGCTCATCTCTAATGATAAACTATTTGGCTTTTTTTTTACTGCATTTCCCAAAAATTTTGGTTGGCATGAACCAGCTTAAATAGAAGTCACCAAGTGAAAGCATGCATAAAATAGGAAAAAAGAATCGGAAATAGTATAGTTCAGAGGTCACTGAAGATTCATAGTCAGTATAAAAAGCTGGAATGATAAAGAAGGTGTCCATTTGGTGGGGAAAGATTACAGAGACCGGTTCTCAGGCAGACTGAGCAATAATACAAAGGAAAATACACTGTTTGGATTCTGTATTGTATTCTGTTTGGATTTTGGAAAATTTAATGCTAAGGCCTGGTTCACATCTGCGTTCAAAGATTCAGCTCCCGTCTCCGCATGAAAAATGCGGAGAGAAAAGTCCTGCAAGCAGCATCTTTCTCTCTGCATTTTTTTGTGTGGAAACCGAGCAGTTACCACATGGACCCCATTATAGTTTATGGGGTCCACAGGTTTCCTAAGGTAACCGCATTTCTATACGGATTAGGTTTCCATTCTGGGGAGTCCGCAAGCGGACCCCCAGCAGAAATCCATTTGCAGATGTAAATCAAGCCTGAGCCTGGAGAAGACTTTGATTGAAGTGATAGTGATATTAGTTACTCTGTCCGTCTGTCACATTTCCTGTGTGCCAGTGTTAGGCTGAGTTCACACAAGTTTTTTTTGGTCAGGATTTTGAGGCGTAATCCGCTTGAGAATCCTGACCAAAAAATGACTCCCATTGAAAGCAACGAGAGCTGCTCAGTTCTTTATAACACGAGCGGTCTGTTCCAGCTCCCGGAAAAAGAAGCGACATGCTCATTCTTCAGATGGATGCCGTGGCTGGATGTCTGCCTGAAGACACCTCCCTCCTGACTAGGCCATTCATGTGGGCCTAATCCCAAGCGGAGAGCTGTGACTGGATGTCGGACCAAAAAACTTTGTCTGAACTCAGCCTTAGGGTCCATTCACATGGAGGAAAATGGTGGGGAATTTAGTGTGGAATTTCAGCGCTGAAAAAAAAGCCTCCCATTGACTTCAATGGTTTCCTTTTTCTGCCAAGCAGACTCCCCAAATGGAATACTGAAGGCAGATGTGAACCAGGCCTAAGAACTAGAGATGAGTGTTCGATCGAGTATGTATTCGATCAAATAATATGGTATTCGAAATATTCATACTCGATCGAATACTACTAGCTATTCGCAGTAAATATTTGATTCAGATCCACCATTGATTGGCTGAATGCTATACAGTGTATAGCATTCAGCAAATCAACGCTGGTTCTGAAGCAGGCTCGTCCTTGCTTGTCAGGAGAGCTGGCAGCTTCCTGTTACGAGGGAGCTGACTTTTTCTCATAGGAATACATTGACCAGCATTGATTGGCCAGTGTACAGCATTCGGCCAATCAACTCTGGTTCTGCCGGAGGCTCGGAGGCGGAGTCTAAGATCAGACCACAATGGAGACTGCTCACAGACGAGCCTCTAAATCTCCTTCCTATCAGCACCAAGTCTCCTCCAATCCATTCTACCTCAGTCAGCGTTGAACCAGCGTTGATTTGCCGCAGGCTTGTCTTTGCTAGTCGGGAGTGCTGGCAGCTTGCGGTTACGAGGGAACTTACTTTTTATCAGTGCAACTGCAAGCGCTGTACAGTTAAAGCGCATGGACCCCATAGACTATAATGGGGTCTGTGCGCTTTAACTGCACAGCGCTCCTCCTAAACACTCTCCCTCTGCTACTCATGGACTTGGTGACTCTCCTTTAGTCGAATAGTGGTTTCCCCTGAAACGAGCATTTTCTCCCATAGACTATAATGAGATTCCATATTCAATTGAGTAGTCAAATATTGAGGCTCTACTCGAAACAAATATCGAATCTCGAACATTTCACTGTTCGCTCATCTCTACTAGAGATGAGCGAACACTAAAATGTTCGAGGTTCGAAATTCGATTCGAACAGCCGCTCAATGTTCGAGTGTTCGAATGGGTTTCGAACCCCATTATAGTCTATGGGGAACATAAACTCGTTAAGGGGGAAACCCAAATTCGTGTCTGGGGGGTCACCAAGTCCACTATGACACCCCAGGAAATGATACCAACACCCTGGAATGACACTGGGACAGCAGGGGAAGCATGTCTGGGGGCATAAAAGTCACTTTATTTCATGGAAATCCCTGTCAGTTTGCGATTTTCGCAAGCTAACTTTTCCCCATAGAAATGCATTGGCCAGTGCTGATTGGCCAGAGTACGGAACTCGACCAATCAGCGCTGGCTCTGCTGGAGGAGGCGGAGTCTAAGATCGCTCCACACCAGTCTCCATTCAGGTCCGACCTTAGACTCCGCCTCCTCCGGCGGAGCCAGCGCTGATTGGCCGAAGGCTGGCCAATGCATTCCTATGCGAATGCAGAGACTTAGCAGTGCTGAGTCAGTTTTGCTCAACTACACATCTGATGCACACTCGGCACTGCTACATCAGATGTAGCAATCTGATGTAGCAGAGCCGAGGGTGCACTAGAACCCCTGTGCAAACTCAGTTCACGCTAATAGAATGCATTGGCCAGCGCTGATTGGCCAATGCATTCTATTAGCCCGATGAAGTAGAGCTGAATGTGTGTGCTAAGCACACTCATTCAGCACTGCTTCATCACGCCAATACAATGCATTAGCCAGTGCTGATTGGCCAGAGTACGGAATTCGGCCAATCAGCGCTGGCCAATGCATTCTATTAGCCCGATGAAGTAGAGCTGAATGTGTGTGCTAAGCACACACATTCAGCACTGCTTCATCACGCCAATACAATGCATTAGCCAGTGCTGATTGGCCAGAGTACGGAATTCGGCCAATCAGCGCTGGCCAATGCATTCTATTAGCCCGATGAAGTAGAGCTGAATGTGTGTGCTAAGCACACACATTCAGCACTGCTTCATCACGCCAATACAATGCATTAGCCAGTGCTGATTGGCCAGAGTACGGAATTCGGCCAATCAGCGCTGGCTCTGCTGGAGGAGGCGGAGTCTAAGATCGCTCCACACCAGTCTCCATTCAGGTCCGACCTTAGACTCCGCCTCCTCCAGCAGAGCCAGCGCTGATTGGCCGAATTCCGTACTCTGGCCAATCAGCACTGGCTAATGCATTGTATTGGCGTGATGAAGCAGTGCTGAATGTGTGTGCTTAGCACACACATTCAGCTCTACTTCATCGGGCTAATAGAATGCATTGGCCAGCGCTGATTGGCCAGAGTACGGAATTCGGCCAATCAGCGCTGGCTCTGCTGGAGGAGGCGGAGTCTAAGATCGCTCCACACCAGTCTCCATTCAGGTCCGACCTTAGACTCCGCCTCCTCCAGCAGAGCCAGCGCTGATTGGCCAGAGTACGGAATTCGGCCAATCAGCACTGGCTAATGCATTGTATTGGCGTGATGAAGCAGTGCTGAATGTGTGTGCTTAGCACACACATTCAGCTCTACTTCATCGGGCTAATAGAATGCATTGGCCAGCGCTGATTGGCCGAATTCCGTACTCTGGCCAATCAGCACTGGCTAATGCATTGTATTGGCGTGATGAAGCAGTGCTGAATGTGTGTGCTTAGCACACACATTCAGCTCTACTTCATCGGGCTAATAGAATGCATTGGCCAGCGCTGATTGGCCAGAGTACGGAATTCGGCCAATCAGCGCTGGCTCTGCTGGAGGAGGCGGAGTCTAAGATCGCTCCACACCAGTCTCCATTCAGGTCCGACCTTAGACTCCGCCTCCTCCAGCAGAGCCAGCGCTGATTGGCCAGAGTACGGAATTCGGCCAATCAGCACTGGCTAATGCATTGTATTGGCGTGATGAAGCAGTGCTGAATGTGTGTGCTTAGCACACACATTCAGCTCTACTTCATCGGGCTAATAGAATGCATTGGCCAGCGCTGATTGGCCGAATTCCGTACTCTGGCCAATCAGCACTGGCTAATGCATTGTATTGGCGTGATGAAGCAGTGCTGAATGTGTGTGCTTAGCACACACATTCAGCTCTACTTCATCGGGCTAATAGAATGCATTGGCCAATCAGCGCTGGCCAATGCATTCTATTAGCGTGAACTGAGTTTGCACAGGGGTTCTAGTGCACCCTCGGCTCTGCTACATCAGATTGCTACATCTGATGTAGCAGTGCCGAGTGTGCATCAGATGTGTAGTTGAGCAAAACTGACTCAGCACTGCTAAGTCTCTGCATTCGCATAGGAATGCATTGGCCAGCCTTCGGCCAATCAGCGCTGGCTCTGCCGGAGGAGGCGGAGTCTAAGGTCGGACCTGAATGGAGACTGGTGTGGAGCGATCTTAGACTCCGCCTCCTCCAGCAGAGCCAGCGCTGATTGGTCGAGTTCCGTACTCTGGCCAATCAGCGCTGGCCAATGCATTCTATTAGCCCGATGAAGTAGAGCTGAATGTGTGTGCTTAGCACACACATTCAGCTCTACTTCATCAGGCTAATAGAATACATTGGCCAATCAGCGCTGGCCAATGCTTTCTATTAGCTTGATGAAGCAGAATGTGCACAAGGGTTCAAGCGCACCCTCGGCTCTGATGTAGCAGAGCTGAGGGTGCACAAGGGTTCAAGCGCACCCTCGGCTCTCCTACATCAGAGCCGAGGGTGCGCTTGAACCCTTGTGCAGCCTCGGCTCTGCTACATCAGAGCCGAGGGTGCGCTTGAACCCTTGTGCACACTCTGCTTCATCAAGCTAATAGAATGCATTGGCCAGCACTGATTGGCCAGAGTACGGAATTCGGCCAATCAGCGCTGGCCAATGCATCCCTATGGGAAAAAGTTTATCTCACAAAAATCACAATTACACACCCGATAGAGCCCCAAAAAGTTATTTTTAATAACATTCCCCCCTAAATAAAGGTTATCCCTAGCTATCCCTGCCTGTACAGCTATCCCTGTCTCATAGTCACAAAGTTCACATTCTCATATGACCCGGATTTGAAATCCACTATTCGTCTAAAATGGAGGTCACCTGATTTCGGCAGCCAATGACTTTTTCCAATTTTTTTCAATGCCCCCGGTGTCGTAGTTCCTGTCCCACCTCCCCTGCGCTGTTATTGGTGCAAAAAAGGCATCAGGGAAGGTGGGAGGGGAATCGAATTTTGGCGCACTTTACCACGTGGTGTTCGATTCGATTCGAACATGGCGAACACCCTGATATCCGATCGAACATGTGTTCGATAGAACACTGTTCGCTCATCTCTAATCTCTACTAAGAACACCTAGAATTGATGCTCACAAATGCTTCATGTGAAACTTAAAAAGGGTTTATCTATTAATATTTAACTTTAAGATGAATTTAAAAAAAATTAACCACTTGACCATGGAAGTGTAAAATAATTAACATTCTATAGTATTTAGAATCAAAGATATCTATACCAGCCAGTGGAAGTTTAGTACCATCTATCTATATTACTATTTATTGTGGTAAAAAAGAAAAAAAGAAGCTTAAGTCTTATTCACACGTCCGCATTTCATGTATTTTTGCCATCCACATTTTTCATGGCATTCATATTGATTCATTTCAATGTACTTATTCCGTCATCGTTTTTTTTCACAGATGCTGATGCATCTCACTAGTGAAAATCTATTGGTTTGTGTAAAAGAAAACACATGTCATCTGTGTGCCATCTATGTATTCACAGAACCAGAGACATAGAGAGTATAGATAAAAAAAAAAAAATAGAAAAATATCTGCTTTTCTCAGACATGAAAAACAGATTGACATACTTACATATAGTTACATAGTAGATAAGGTTGGATGGAGATATCAGTCCATCAAGTCCAACCTATAACCTTACAATACCCTACAGTGTTGATCCAGAGCAGAGGTAGGGAAGCTTCGGCTCTCCAGCTGCTGTGAGACTACAACTCCCATCATGCTCCATTCACTTTCAAAGCAGTTCCAAGAACAGCAGAGCAAGTATTTATGCTGTGAATTGGAGTTTTGCAACAGCTGGAGAGTCAAAAGTTCCCTAGCCCTGATCCAGAGGAAGGCAAAAAAAAACCATGAGGCTCATGCCAATTGCCATAAAACAGATCTACCGTGGACAACACAACACCCACAAATTAGCAGGGCAAGGTCCATGAATATCATGCAAATCACGTCATTCACAAAATACAGATGTGTGAATAAGGCGTCCTGCGGGTCATGTGACGTCCAACGTCATTGAAGAAGGATGGCAGCGGAGGCCGACAGCGTAGGAGCCGGGGGACAAGTAAGAAACAGTAGTTTTTTATGTTTTTATTCCCCCGGGTCTCCGATTATTATACTCTGGGGTCTGAAAAGACGCCAGAGTATAATAATTGTTTATGGGTGTCCACAGTGGGACATAATACTGTGTGCAGGGGCTAGTAAGGGACATAATACTGTGTGCAGGGGCTACTATGGGGGATGATACTGTGTACAGGGGCCACTATGGGGGATGATACTGTGTGCAGGGGCCACTATGGGACATAATACTGTGTGCAGGGGCCACTATGGGGGATAATACTGTGTACAGGGGCCACTATGGGGGATAATACTGTGTGCAGGGGCCACTATGGGACATAATACTGTGTGCAGGGGCCACTATGGGACATAATACTGTGTGCAGGGGCCACTATGGGGCATAATACTGTGTGTAGGAGCCACTATGGGACATAATACTGTGTGTAGGGACCACTATGGGGGATAATACTGTTTGCAGGGGTTACTATGGGGCATAATACTGTGTGTAGGGACCACTATGGGGCATAATACTGTGTGCAGGGGCCACTATTGGGGATAATACTTTTTGCAGGGGCTACTATGGGGGATAATACTGTGTGTAGGAGCCACTATGGGACATAATACTGTGTGTAGGAACCACTATGGGGGCATAATACTGTGTGCAGGGGCCACTATTGGGGATAATACTGTTTGCAGGGGCCACTATGGGGGATAATACTGTGTGAAGGTGCCACTATGGGGCATAATAGAATGCGCAGGAATGCGTAGGAGGGGGTCGGTCGAGGTCTTCGGCGTCGGTGTCGGTCGGGGGGGGGGCTGGGGGCTCCATGTCAAAAGTTCGCCATGGAGCCCCGCCATTCCTAGTTACGCCACTGCACTTGCCAATGCAATCGATATTCTGTTGTGGGGGGTCCCAATGCGGACTACCCGAACGGATTACCAAACGCAGATGTGAACCAGGCCTTAGGCTGGCAGAGGGCTGTAGTATAATGTTTCAGTTTTACAGATGTTCGAAATGGCTGCGCAGAAACTGTAAACTACAATATGACACACAAAATATCCCAAATTGATTCAAATGTTTCATCATTGTAGTTATTATCGTGCAAGAATGCATTCAATTGCTTCTGCTAGTAAATATTTAATAGTATATTAATAGAAAACTGGCAAAGTGAATAAATTCCATAATAAGTCACATCAGGTGTAAAATCAATAAAGTACACTCTTGGTTTCTAACACATTTTCCACATAAATATACCAGGCAGAATGTTCCAGGAAACAGTGCACTGAAAACAGCAGGGCTTAGGAAAATATATGAAAAATGGGAAATGAAGTCTGCCTGCTAAGCAAAAGCAAACATATTAAATACAAAGCGATGGCTGAAGAAATATGATTTTAAATCCAGAAAACACTGCCAGAGCATTGAATTGCCAATGAATATTTTCAGCTCCCAAATGTAAAAACTCTAGAGAGCAATTCCAGTGATATCAAATTATCTTCATATATTACATCAGATCCTAGTGCTTTACTTGACACTGAATCAATTTTAACATCACTTCCATAGGGTGAATGAGATATGAATTCCGCTGTCTGCCAGCTCTAGTCCTAAAGCAACACTTACATAAAGTGACTAAAATAACTAGTCTCACCGAGGATGTTCCCCTGCACTCGCTGCATGTATTGCACTACGGTGTTCCTTCTGATGATGCATTGTAATACATGGCATTTCTGCAGGTGCAGTAACAACAAATATTATAGATGAAGCATGCTATATGTCCTCGTAGTGGACTATGTAAATGTCTATCAATAAGTATTTGTACACCCATGCAAATGAAGATATCTGCGGTCGTGATGTACGTCACGCCTTTCGCCATTAAATATCGTGTAGGAAACAGCATTGGCATTAGTCACATGCAAGATGCCCCAGAGTGCAGAGTTGTCCAATTTTGAGAAAGGGGTAATTGTCGGGTACCACAGAAATGGTTGATCCTTAAGCGACATAGCTAGTAGCGAACTTTTTTTTTTTCTCTGTACTGTAATTTCAAACTCTCTCTTTCCCCCAAGATTCTTGAAGCCCAAAGAATCTGGTCACTAAAACTCATTACATCATTAACGCATAAAGCATCCTGTAATAGAAGTGCATGCCAGACAAGCCTGAGAGCCTTCAATAGACTCTTGGCTGTCATAATAATGGACCACACTCCATACTGCAATGGAAGAATAGCACCTCATTCTACTTGAGGCATTAGGAGGGGTTAATGTCTGCAATCGGTATGAGCACCAATCGCAGGTATTGCTGCCAAGTCTCCACTGTATAATACAGCAGCAAGTCGGCAGCTAAATTGGTCACTCAGCATCTGAGCAGCCGCCATATTTACATACCCGACATCAACTGTACTATTATGGCAGATATCCGGAAATAGGTTAAACTTTTTTTAAAATTTTTTACACTTTCATTTTCACTTTCTAAACTTATCGTCATCGTGGGGGAGCCGAAGAGTTGAAATGGAGGGTGGGGGCCAATCTTGCCACCCAAACCAAACAGATGCAGTGATCGCTATTGATCATGTCATCAGAGGGGTTAAAGGTATTCTATTAATAGAATCCCGTTTTAAGCTAAACACATGTTGGAATAACTTTAAGAAAGGTTATTCTTCTACTACCTTTAGATGTCTTCTCCACACCACCGTTCCTTAGATATCCTGGTTTTCGTCCATATGCTAATTAGTTTTCTTGCAGTACTAGGGGCGTCCCTTGTGCTGTGAGAAAAGTATCCAGCATCACCTTCTTCTTGGTCACCGTCTCACCTATTCTTTTTTGCTCGGCCACAGGAAAAAGGCCAAGTGTGCCGACTGCACATGTCCATCGCCCATTTTCCTGTAGCCTCTCTTGTTCGGCCTACAGGAAAATGGCGACAGACATGCGCAGTTGATGCTTTTTGAAGACGACGTGACAGGACAAGGAAAAAGAGGCAGAGGAGGCGAACAACAAGAAGGCAGCACTTGCTGTGAGAAAACAAATTAATATATGGATGAAAACCATGATATCTAAGGAACAGCGGTGCGAATAAGACATCGAATTCAGCGCACTGTCGGCTTTCACGATCTGTGCCCCGTATGAAGAGCTATCGGTGCTGGTACCATAGCTCATCACCGTCACAATAATGCCTATTGTGCTGTGCTGCCAGTCAGGAACTCTCACAGTGAATTCAGCGCACTGTCGACTTTCTAGTGATATATAAAACTGCATGTGCCCCAAGTGGTGAAAGGTCCTCTTTAAAGGGGTTGTCCCATCACAAGGATCCTATCTATACTGCTTGTTAATGTGGATTTAAGACTTTTCCTAAATACATTGCTTCAGCAAAACTGCTTTGTCCACTATCTTACTTTATTCAATTCATTGTGGACACAGCCCTTGACTTATCTGCTCAAAAGTCAAGTGATGTATCTGCTGCTCTCAGGGGGGAGGAGGGGCTAAGAGCACGGGAGCGATCCTGTGTATCTAGCTATTCCTGTGTCTACACCACATGACCTAGCTTCCTGCACTCAGATAGGGGAGAGGAGCTGTTTTCATTTCTTCTGTTCTCCCAGTTATCAGGCTAGCTAATTCAGTTGTGTTCATTATGGCAGAGACAGGCAGTGTCTGTATGTAACACAGAATGGAGTTGCTGCTGCCTGTACTTCATAGTGCAATATGGGTGGGCGGAGCTACATGCTAATTTGGGGGTGGAGCTAAACGGCAGGTTGCATGTGAAACCCCACCCACCAAATGATGCAAGAAACCAGGAAGAAAGAAGATTTTACAGCAGTGAATACTGGTGAGTATGCGACGAGGGAATACCCCTTTAAGCCTCTGCAGTAGGAGTATTTTCCGACTCAGGGAGTTTGTCCTCCTGTCATGCAACCGAGAACCAAAACTCATGCCTCAGGCTTGAAAGAGCAGGAAGGGATTAAGTCTGGTCACATTTATTTTATTTTATTGCACATAATGGGACTCAGTCATTCAAAAGTCTTATATCAATCCAGCCAAATTGTAAGGGATGTTGTGCAAAGCATTATTTTTTTTCCCTAGATAGTCCAGTAATAAATAAAGAAAGGCTTAAACCTCCAAGGGCTCTGCATTCAGCTTTGGAAACATGAGGCTTTGGCACACCCCATTGCATTTATGCCTCTTTTGCATAAAACAGCTTTTATCCAGGAAATGGTGATCTACCGTACTATGTGAAGGTATTCTAATGCTCAGCCTAATGACCCCTATAATGCACTATGACTGGTGGGATATGAAGTTTCTTGGTGACGGACTGCTTTTAACTGATGCAATTTCTCATTAAACCAATTTAACACAATATCACAACATGCTAAAAAAGCCCTGAAATCCATGCCTTCCCCACCCCCATCTGTTAAGTCATACATAGACACAAATAAGATAATTAGAATATCCCTTAGAAATTCAACACGATCAGAACATGTTTTTACTTTAGAAAAAGTGCTTAAAGCCTGTCTAAACTCCCCAATAACTTTTGATTTTCTTCCAACACATTTACGCTTCTGAACATTGATATTGTATCCCCAAGATGGTAAAGTTCTGGATTTATGGAAATCATTGGATAGGTATACATGTTAATGATATGCAAATTCTAAAAGAAAACTTGATAAATTTACCTCTGTGCACTTGTTGCTGCCATTCCAGTTAGGTGCTGTGCTTTCAACCACCTGGACATGCAACGTTGAGCATTTCTGACATCTTTACCTAGGCGCATCGCAATCTTCTGTAGTGATAACACCAAGGCCTCTGAGTTCAAGGATCCTTTCCATCATAGTCTGTAACAAGCAGGGATATCTGGCATGTGAATGAACAAGAAACATCATATAATCATCCCACACCCCTTGATCCATTTTTGAGGTTGCATATGGCTAAAAAAAAAAATCAATTTTGCTTTTGCTACTTGATCATCTGCAATTCTTATCTACACCCGCTACTTCCTCAATTTGCATAAGTTTATGAATGTCCTTCTTGGTGTTGCAATTTCAATCTTGAGAAGTGTATATACAGATGAAGTTAGTCCTAATCCTGACTGAGGAAATCTCCAGACATAATAAAGATAAAATTGTGCTTATATGACACCAGATCCACGGTTCTAAGTTTGATAGTTCCTCCAGCCTCCGCTTCTCTGTATTACACTCGCACTTACAGAAGTAGTTAGGATTTCTGCTGCCAATAATATTGAATGATTATGAATGAATATTTCAGATATGTTTTTATAGATGCCTGCTGGTAAACCAAACTAATAGCTAATAACTCAG
Organism: Leptodactylus fuscus; assembly: GCF_031893055.1. Lineage (NCBI taxonomy): Eukaryota > Metazoa > Chordata > Amphibia > Anura > Leptodactylidae > Leptodactylus > Leptodactylus fuscus. Next base: position 177,635,921 of record NC_134269.1, on the reverse strand, counting down.
AAACATATTACTATTATATGACTAATCTACATTGATACATCTGGAACATAAATGGAAATGGATCAGCCTTTAGGTTGTGACCTTCAATGACCTTACATATATGTAGCATAATTGCAAATGTTCCTCTTCTTGAAGAGAGAAACTATTACACACGAACAGACAACTGTATCATTGCATTGTTTGTACAGCCTGCATAGAAAGTGCCCACAGTCTCCAGTGGTCTTTTATAGATTACAGAAATAATGTCTCGCACTAGTCAGCCAGTCACAAAGACTTCCTGATTGTCAGAGCCGCTCTCATGGGCACATGGTAGTCATGATCAGGTGAAGAGTAAGGGTATCTATGGGCTCCTTGCTTGGGTCTCCCCATTCACGCCAAAGATCCCTGTAACAGAATAATGTAACATAGAAATCCTCTACCTAGTATAATTCCTCATATTGGCCCTACTCACAGTATAATGTCTCATAGTGGTCCCTCCATACATTGTAATGTACCACAATAGCCCCTTCACAAAGATGGGCTCTTCCATGGTGGAACATACATAGGGATGACTGATGCCTCAGCAATTACATGGGTAATGTGGTTACTTCCATCTGTGCATCATTACATCAGTCACCCAATCAAAGGCCATTGACACAATTCATTTGGCTGGAAGAGGGCAGAAGAGGGTGGGGACTTGTGTGCCAGAGCCATGGGAGATGAGTAATACTGTTATGCTTACTCCCCGGGGCCTCCATTTATTATGTCCTGGAATCTGAAGAGATTCTAGCAGTTCCTGTTCAGACATGTACGGTCCTAGCTATCTGCCATACACCCACCGACAAATACCCAGCTACAGTAATAGACTATTACTAATTGATTATGGGATTGGATTATAAAGGGGGCAAATGGACAGGTACATGACATTGAGCCCCCTTGCAGCCTTGGACAGCGGACAACCACCCATTTCACACATATTAACTTATCAGTGTCTTCCAGGAAGTTCTCATTATCCTTCTTACTGGCTTGGTCCACCCAAGATGTTGGGATTAACCCCTCGGCAGCATCCTCCCTACATGTATGATAGAGGCACCATATGTGGTGGATACTGGCTGTTCTATATAGCAGGCACCTGCTGCTAAGAGTTGGTGACTGTACCAATTACAACTGTTGGTTGGGGTTGTCTAGATTTTTTTTTTTTTTGCGTATTCCCAGCCACTAAACAAAGCTTTCCGGCCTGTATTGTGTACTGGACAGGCACTGAAACTGGCTCCCTACAGATGATCGGTCCACGTGCCAGCTATAGATCCCAAATTGAACAGATATTACCGTGAGGATAGAGCATATACAATAATTCCTTTAACTTCTTAAACGATTGAAGATTTTTAAACTTTTCTTAAGTGAAAATAGGCAGCATATAAAAGAACAGCAGTAATATTACAATGTACTGTAATAAAGAAATAGAAGATTACATTGCATGAGCATTCTAAACGATCACAAGGGTTAATAATAAAGAGAAAAAGTTTTTAAAAGTTTGCAAAAATATAAAAACAAACAAACATTCCTTATGAACATTTTTTTAGCTATAGAAAAACAATAATAAAAAAAACAAAAAAAAAAAAAAACTTGTTAGCTGTTGTAACTTAAAAAATAGTTCCTCTTTGCAGCACATTTTTTGCCTATCCAGTCCTCCAAAAAGCGGAATAAAGACAAGCAAAAAGTCATAAAGTATGCATGCAATAATGGTACCTATAAAATATATCTACATCTCACCCTATATAAATGAACCCCTACATAGCTTCATAGAGGGAATATCAAAAATAGTTATTGATTTTAGAATATGACAATAGGAATATTTTTCACACTTATTTTTTTTTAAAAAGTAATACAGCATAAAGATATTCTGTATATTTTAGTATCCCTATAATCATACTGACCAACATAGTAAAGGTAATTTGTTCAGTAAATGTCATTTTTACACCACACTGAAGCCTCTAATAACACCCCACTGTTTGCACTTATGACAAAAAGCAGATTATATGCATGTATGGATAAAAACAAAATAATAGTAGCTCCCACTTCATCAGAAGGCATAGTATGTTATAGATTACATCATTCACACAATATCAAGCATGTGTGCTGAAAGCTTATCTGCAAGGCCCTGGAGTTCAAAGGTTCACCCCGGTCCCCCTCTGCACTTCTCTGAATGGCCGTCCATCATTCTTTACATTTTCCTTTTCTACTTTATCTGGCCCAGACCATCATGAAAACTTTTCTACAACATGTCTGTGTGCACAGTTTTCCATCATTTTCATCCCCTGTCGGTTCCCCCCAACACAGCAACTGCACCCCCTTTTGTGCCACAGCCTCTGTCCACAGAATCTCTCCTTAAAGGGGTTGTCCCATCACAAGGATCCTATCTATACTGCTTGTTAATGTGGATATGAAAAAACGATGTCATAAAGACAGGATCACTCAAAAAGTAAAGTACAAATATTTATTCAAAAGAATAAGAATAATATAATATTCAATAAAATATTAAATATGAGGAAGACCAATATAGTGAATGTACCATAGTGAGGGAGGCAAATATAATAGAATCAAATAGTGGTAATAACACACAGCTGGGTTATCTATAAAACCATTGTGTAAACAACATATAAAACACTGCCAAAGTACCATGAAGATCCTCAGTGATAACATGAAAACACTTAGTGTATAAAGCAGTAAACAGTATAAATCCAATAGTGAAAAATTTTTTTAAAGACCCAACACAGAGTGTAATCCACTGATATAATGAACCTAATGAACCAAACTATGGAACGCCCGACGCGCGTTTCGCCACTTCCTGGCTTCGTCAGGGGGTAATTTTAATCCCAAAACACGATCTTTAAATAGCCCAGACAATAAGTGTTACAGACCAATGGCCGCGGAAAAGAATAGAACGCCGCATATCATTGGTGGCAGCGGCCGTATAAAAAGAACGCCGCGCATCATTGGTGGCAGCGGCCGTATGAACAGATGTTTATAGCGCATGCGCGAGTATATAGATTCTCGCGTGATACAACATCTCCAATATTTGGCAATATGAGGCATAGTAACCACATATAGCGCATGCACAAGTGAGAACTAATATCGAAGGACAAACCGTGTGTGAACGCGGAAGAAATTTAACTCCGCGCATGCGTCAAACTGCCGCCTACATCACTGACTGTCCTGCTAAATGGAAAGCCGCAAGTTTGAAAGTAACTGCTGGGCATATATTAGGATAATATATCTGCACCCAATTTAAACAAACAGTAGACATACAAAATGAGCATAAAAAGACATACAAAGATTGACAAATACAAGAAAAAAACGCATAATGTGAATACATACTAAATGGTTGACATATATTAAAATACATTCTTAGACCAACACAAATATTAAAGGGAAGTGAAAAATAAACAGTGCCGGTGCGCAGTGAAGGTGAAGGTAAGTGAAAATAATAATAAATAATTAATGAATGATAAATAATAAATAAATAATAAATAATAAAAAATGCCAAAATAGATGATGACACTGTATGAAATCATGTGCTCCAACATAGCAGAAGATGCCGAAATGAATGATGACTCTGTATGAAATCGCGTGCTCCAAATATATGTAAGACTGACATTGCAGATACGTGAAAACTAGACAGTGCTGAAAAAAAACAAAAAAAAATAATTAATAATCAATAAAATCAGGATTAAAATCAAAGCAAAGAATGAAGAAAGAATGAAGGAAAACTGCCAATACAACAAATTTTTTAATGTAATAATGCGTGAATTGGTGGAACAAATCAGATGGAATAATCTAGAGAAATGGGGCAAAACTTAATGACTCATTGAGTCCCTTAGGTGCTACTGTATCTAAATGGAAAATCCATTTGCACTCTTTTTGTGCTAGGATTCTGCGCCAATTACCTGCACGTGCATTCACTTGAACACGATCGATTGCGCGAATGCGCAGCAGTGTAGAATCACAGTTATGAAAAAGCTTGAAATGTTTCGGTATTGTTTTTAAAGATTCCACTTCTGTACATGAGCGTGCATTTTCAATCCCAATGGCATGCTCTCTCACCCTTCTTCTCAGTTCTCTCGATGTCAATCCGATATATATCAGATCACAGGGGCAAAGAAGAACATAAATTACTCCAGTGGACAAACAGTTAAGAGGAAAAAGAATGGAATATGTTCTTGTTTTATCCGAATTCCAAAACTTGTCGGATGTGTCAATGTTACAGCATGCAACACAACCACCACAGGGCTTACACCCATTCCTAGGTGGACCTGAACCAAAGATCAAAGGTTCTGGGGCCGGTTTGTAATGGCTGTGTACCAAAATGTCCCGTAGATTACGGCTTCTACGATATGTACTCATAGGATGTTGATTCACATATGATCCAATAATTGGATCACGTGTGAGAAGATGCCAATGTTTACACAGGATATTACGCAATTCAAAACTACGAGAGGAATAATTCATGATGTACCGAACAAATTCGTTCGATTCCGATTTCTTCTTTTGCTTCAGTAAAGTGTCACTCCGATTGGTCAGCATAGCTCTTCGAAAGCCATTAACTATGTCATCATCTTTGTAACCACGATTTCGGAAGCGCTCACTTAAATTGCGAGATGTAAAAACTGTCCAACCGGAATCCCCTTAATCAATTTCTTTGGATGGGATGATGTTGCATGAAGCAATGAATTGGTGGCCGTTGGTTTACGGAAAACATCTGTATTTATGTATCCATCCGTCGCCACCTCCATGTTAACATCCAAGAAGTCCAATGTTGTGGGACTAAATCTATAGGTGAGAAAAATGTTCTTGTTGTTGGTATTGAGACTATTGAAAAATATTTCCAATTCATGACTACTTCCTTGCCAAATCAAAAACACATCATCAATGTATCGACCCCAAAAGTGAACTTGGTCAATGAATGGTGGAGGATCGGTAAAGAAAATTGTGCGCTCCCAATAACCCAAAAATAAATTAGCATAAGGTGGTGCACATGATGACCCCATAGCGGTGCCTTGTGATTGTAAATAAAAACATTCCTTAAATGTGAAAAAATTATGAGTGAGTGAAAATTTTAATAATTCTAACAAAAACTCACCCAAACTTTCTTCTAAATTGGATGTAGTAAGAAAGAAACGAACAGCTTCAAGGCCATCATGGTGACGAATAGAAGTGTATAAAGATTCCACGTCACATGTTACAAGTAACATGTTGGAGTCAAGATGAATGCCGTCTATCTTAGACAAAAAATCTGTTGTGTCCCTGATGAAAGAGGGTAAAGTCTCGACTAAGGGTTTAAGATGGAAATCAATATATTTACATATTGCTTCACATAAATTGCCGTTACCTGAGACTATTGGGCGGCCTGGTGGACATGTCAGATTTTTATGAATTTTGGGCAGCAAATAGAAGGTGGCGATGGATGGAGACCCAGGAAACAGGTAAGTGTATTGTTGCTGAGTGATGCCGTTGATGACAGTATCATCACTCAGCAACAATACACTTACCTGTTTCCTGGGTCTCCATCCGTCGCCACCTTCTATTTGCTGCCCAAAATTCATAAAAATCTGACATGTCCACCAGGCCGCCCAATAGTCTCAGGTAACGGCAATTTATGTGAAGCAATATGTAAATATATTGATTTCCATCTTAAACCCTTAGTCGAGACTTTACCCTCTTTCATCAGGGACACAACAGATTTTTTGTCTAAGATAGACGGCATTCATCTTGACTCCAACATGTTACTTGTAACATGTGACGTGGAATCTTTATACACTTCTATTCGTCACCATGATGGCCTTGAAGCTGTTCGTTTCTTTCTTACTACATCCAATTTAGAAGAAAGTTTGGGTGAGTTTTTGTTAGAATTATTAAAATTTTCACTCACTCATAATTTTTTCACATTTAAGGAATGTTTTTATTTACAATCACAAGGCACCGCTATGGGGTCATCATGTGCACCATCTTATGCTAATTTATTTTTGGGTTATTGGGAGCGCACAATTTTCTTTACCGATCCTCCACCATTCATTGACCAAGTTCACTTTTGGGGTCGATACATTGATGATGTGTTTTTGATTTGGCAAGGAAGTAGTCATGAATTGGAAATATTTTTCAATAGTCTCAATACCAACAACAAGAACATTTTTCTCACCTATAGATTTAGTCCCACAACATTGGACTTCTTGGATGTTAACATGGAGGTGGCGACGGATGGATACATAAATACAGATGTTTTCCGTAAACCAACGGCCACCAATTCATTGCTTCATGCAACATCATCCCATCCAAAGAAATTGATTAAGGGGATTCCGGTTGGACAGTTTTTACATCCCGCAATTTAAGTGAGCGCTTCCGAAATCGTGGTTACAAAGATGATGACATAGTTAATGGCTTTCGAAGAGCTATGCTGACCAATCGGAGTGACACTTTACTGAAGCAAAAGAAGAAATCGGAATCGAACGAATTTGTTCGGTACATCATGAATTATTCCTCTCGTAGTTTTGAATTGCGTAATATCCTGTGTAAACATTGGCATCTTCTCACACGTGATCCAATTATTGGGTCATATGTGAATCAACATCCTATGATTACATATCGTAGAAGCCGTAATCTACGGGACATTTTGGTACACAGCCATTACAAACCGGCCCCAGAACCTTTGATCTTTGGTTCAGGTCCACCTAGGAATGGGTGTAAGCCCTGTGGTGGTTGTGTTGCATGCTGTAACATTGACACATCCGACAAGTTTTGGAATTCGGATAAAACAAGAACATATTCCATTCTTTTTCCTCTTAACTGTTTGTCCACTGGAGTAATTTATGTTCTTCTTTGCCCCTGTGATCTGATATATATCGGATTGACATCGAGAGAACTGAGAAGAAGGGTGAGAGAGCATGCCATTGGGATTGAAAATGCACGCTCATGTACAGAAGTGGAATCTTTAAAAACAATACCGAAACATTTCAAGCTTTTTCATAACTGTGATTCTACACTGCTGCGCATTCGCGCAATCGATCGTGTTCAAGTGAATGCACGTGCAGGTAATTGGCGCAGAATCCTAGCACAAAAAGAGTGCAAATGGATTTTCCATTTAGATACAGTAGCACCTAAGGGACTCAATGAGTCATTAAGTTTTGCCCCATTTCTCTAGATTATTCCATCTGATTTGTTCCACCATTTCACGCATTATTACATTAAAAAATTTGTTGTATTGGCAGTTTTCCTTCATTCTTTCTTCATTCTTTGCTTTGATTTTAATCCTGATTTTATTGATTATTAATTATTTTTTTTTGTTTTTTTTCAGCACTGTCTAGTTTTCACGTATCTGCAATGTCAGTCTTACATATATTTGGAGCACGCGATTTCATACAGAGTCATCATTCATTTCGGCATCTTCTGCTATGTTGGAGCACATGATTTCATACAGTGTCATCATCTATTTTGGCATTTTTTATTATTTATTATTTATTTATTATTTATCATTCATTAATTATTTATTATTATTTTCACTTACCTTCACCTTCACTGCGCACCGGCACTGTTTATTTTTCACTTCCCTTTAATATTTGTGTTGGTCTAAGAATGTATTTTAATATATGTCAACCATTTAGTATGTATTCACATTATGCGTTTTTTTCTTGTATTTGTCAATCTTTGTATGTCTTTTTATGCTCATTTTGTATGTCTACTGTTTGTTTAAATTGGGTGCAGATATATTATCCTAATATATGCCCAGCAGTTACTTTCAAACTTGCGGCTTTCCATTTAGCAGGACAGTCAGTGATGTAGGCGGCAGTTTGACGCATGCGCGGAGTTAAATTTCTTCCGCGTTCACACACGGTTTGTCCTTCGATATTAGTTCTCACTTGCGCATGCGCTATATGTGGTTACTATGCCTCATATTGCCAAATATTGGAGATGTTGTATCGCGCGAGAATCTATATACTCGCGCATGCGCTATAAACATCTGTTCATACGGCCGCTGCCACCAATGATGCGCGGCGTTCTTTTTATACGGCCGCTGCCACCAATGATATGCGGCGTTCTATTCTTTTCCGCGGCCATTGGTCTGTAACACTTATTGTCTGGGCTATTTAAAGATCGTGTTTTGGGATTAAAATTACCCCCTGACGAAGCCAGGAAGTGGCGAAACGTGCGTCGGGCGTTCCATAGTTTGGTTCATTAGGTTCATTATATCAGTGGATTACACTCTGTGTTGGGTCTTTAAAAAAAATTTTCACTATTGGATTTATACTGTTTACTGCTTTATACACTAAGTGTTTTCATGTTATCACTGAGGATCTTCATGGTACTTTGGCAGTGTTTTATATGTTGTTTACACAATGGTTTTATAGATAACCCAGCTGTGTGTTATTACCACTATTTGATTCTATTATATTTGCCTCCCTCACTATGGTACATTCACTATATTGGTCTTCCTCATATCTAATATTTTTTATTGAATATTATATTACTGTTCTTATTTATTTGAATAAATATTTGTACTTTACTCTCTGAGTGATCCTGTCTTTATGACATTGTTTTTTCATATTATCCCAGTGGATTTACTTTTTGGTGACTTTGTTGCATTTGTGTTTGAGTTTGTTAATGTGGATGTAAGACTTTTCCTAAATACATTGCTTCAGCAAAACTGCTTTGTTTGTCCACTATCTTACTTTATTCAATTCATTGTTGACACAGCCCTGACTTAGCTGCTCATGAGTCAAGTGATGTATCTGCTGCTCTCAGGGGGGAGGGAGGAGGGGCTAAGTGTACGGGAGCGAGCCTGTGTTTCTAGCTATTCCTGTGTCTACACCACATGTGACCTAGGTCCTGTTCTAAGATAGAGGAGAGGAGCTGCTTTCATTTCTTCTGTTCTCCCAGTTATCAGGCTAGCTAATTCAATTGTGTTCATTATGGCAGAGACAGGCAGTCTCTGTATGTAACACAGAATGGAGTTGCTCCTGCCTGTACTTCATAGTCCAATATTGTGCATATGGTGTTTAAGGACCTTTGATAACATCACAGGCCCTTCAGCCGCCCCATACAATCACGCTATGCGGTGGGCGGAGCTTCACACTAATTTTGGGGCGGAGCTAAACGGCAGGTTGCATGTGAAACCCCGCCCACCAAATGATGCAAGAAACCAGGAAGAAACAAGATTTTACAGCAGTGAAGACTGGTGAGTATGCGACGTGGGAATACCCCTTTAACTATATGCTGCTGGACAACTTTTACTTTTGCCATTAAAAGATTAATTTTCTCCTTTCTGACAGTGAAAGGCTGTGTATCATAAGGGTACATTCACATGGAGTGTTTTGGTCAGGGTTTTGAGGCCGTATTCGCCTCAAAACCCTAACCAAAAAGACAGCTCCCATTGAAATCAATGGAAGCCGCTCAGGTCTTTTTTCTGGGAGCTGTTTCTTACGACTCCCGGAAAAAAGAAGCAAGGTGCTCATTCTTCAGGCCGAGTCGCCTGAAGACACACGCGCGGCTGGATGCTGGTGCAGTGCACCAGCTTTCAGTTGTGGCTACCCGGTTTTTGAATCGGAAACCTGAGGCAGCCTCCGCTTCAGGTTCCGATCCAAAAAACACCCCGTGTGAACTTACCCTGGATCTTCACTTGACTCGCTGCAGTGCATCAGAGGGCAGGAGTAATACATTTCTGATGCACAGACTGCCAGAAACTAAAGATATCCAGAAAGGGTATCAAAGTAGTTCAATTAGTCTTAGTTTGGTGAGGATGACGTGTGACCTGGTCACCCGCGATTGTGGGCCCCCTAAAGGCCTAGATCTGGGAAAGTTATGCCCCTGGAAACAGCAATATAATCCAGTATAAGGACCTAGCAACAAAGGAAAATATTGAGATTTATTTAAGATTTTAGTGCAGGAACCTTGTCCTGTAATGCATGGATTCAGACGTGTATATCTCCTGCTCCAGCACACACAGGCTATAAAAATGTTACACACAGTGACCCATAAAGAACTCATATGGATAACATGCTTGGGAAATGTATATAAAAGTAAAAAAAAAAAAAAAAAAAAAAAAAAAATCCCCACAAGGAGGTCCCATAAAATGATGTCACACTGCTCAGCAGACACCACTGCTAAGGTGAACCAAAATGTCTTTGGAAAAATACATGTAGAAGTCACACCATTTGGGAAACATACAGTACTTTACATATTATGGGTAAGATGTCTAACCTGACCATAATGACCTTACTGAACTGAGGGGTTTAAGCATGTCTAAGAAATGTGCTGTGATCATTACTTTATGGGGGGTATTGTTAGATATACTGTAAGTGACTGACCTAAGCTGTTGACATTTATGTTCATTCTCCTCTCTGTCTGGCTGCTCCTTCCCTGTATCCCTGCCTGTTCCAGAGTCCCAGTAGCCATTGGTAGCTGGCTTCACAATGCTAGGAGAACAGTGAGTGCCATTCCTCGGTGTTCACATCTCATCCATCCTCCCCATGGCATCACTGGATTGCTGGTAAACTCAGCTTTCAGTCTGACTGCTTTCCTAGTATTGTGCACAACACTGCATTGAACTCCAGCCCTGTGCTCCTGAATTCTAGAAAAGCGGGACACCAAGATACTGCTGCTACTTATTAGAAACCAGTGCAACATTTTTCTCTTCAAAAATAAGAGAGGGCCTTATATCATATATCTTTTTTTTTTTTCTCCAAAAAAGGCTAGGGCTTATTTTTGGGTAGGTCTTATGTTTTAGGCACCAGAGTAAGTCAGAATCACTCCGGATGAATCATAAGTGGGTCAGTGGGTCTTGAAGAAACTTACTGGCACTTTTTCTTTCTAAACACTGTGTGTGGCAGTGGCACCACGTCCTTTCTATCTCCTTTATGCCACGTTGGTGGTGCTACAGTGGAGCGGCTGTGTCAGTGGAAGCAAAAAGGGGTGGCACCTGGTGTATGAAAATGTAGGTACCCAAGCCCACAGCAAAGCAGCGGCGCGAGGGCCAGGAGGTAGCACTCAGAAGATGGACTCAGGGGGCAAGAGGTGGGACTGTGGAGCAGATTTGAGAGTGGGTGAGTGAATTTTGCTCCAGTAGGACGGGAGATAGTGGAGGACTAGTCCATGACAGATAGGAGTTACTTTATTTCTATTGTCCATCATGACATAAACTAGCACTGAAGGCACTGACCGGAACTAGGGCTTATTTTTGGAGTAAAACTTATATTTCAGGCCTACTCCAAAAACCCTGCAAAATCAAGCTAGGGCTTATTATCAGAGTGGGGCTTATTTTTGAAGAAACAGGATATCTATCTATCTATCTATCTATCTATCTATCTATCTATCTATCTATCTATCTATCTATTGCAATGTGCTGTGTAGAAAATTGACTGTTAAAATAATGTGGTATAATGATAAAAAAAAATTAAAAAATCTCCCTTAGAACACAAAGTCTAAATGAGAAAAAAGGAAAAAGAGGAAAAAAAAAAACAACCTAAATATTGATAGTGGCCTCATGATGTTATACTTTTCACTGCCCACTTTTCATTGACCACCAAGGATTTATTTCTAAACATTTTCACTCCCCTGGATCTCAAGGGATTGATTTTAAATTGGGTATTTTTATAGATGGAATTTAGTACTGAAATGGTTGACAACAATCAAAGTGAGTAAAATATATACAGTTGTCGATACTGGAAACGCGATTACAAATGCATTTCTTGTGCTTTTGGGATCTATGACTCCTTAGTTGTGCCTCTTTTTGTCTCATGCTAATACTCTAATTCTCTTTCTAGTGTTTTTCTGTAGATGTGCAGTACGCTGCATCTACCATAGTTAACCTTGTCATCCTACAGAGGCAGAGGCATACATAACAGAATAATAGCAAAGTCTACTGACAGGGAGGAAAGGAAATGAAATTATACAGTATTTAAAGGATATAGCACAATGGCATTACAGACATAAAAATTATATAAATATTGTAGTTGAAAATAGATCTAATGTATGAATTTGTCTGTGCAACAATGTTGGTACTGTATACCAGCTCAAACATGTACATAGTCTTTTTTCAGGAGTACCACAATCTTTGACTTACACTTTCAAAGATTTCAACCCAACTTGTTGCTCCAAAGAGCTCATTTTAAGCACTGCAGACAAATTGCAATTTCCAAGACTATTGCTGTTTTGAAAATCAGAGCATGTGAATTATACCTATGGAAATGTTGACGGTTTTCCCATAGGTATAATGGAAGCAGAAAGTCCACAGAGGAAACCTTTGCAGCCTTTTTGTGAAAAGCGCTATGGGAAAAATTGCAATGCGTTACAACCATGGGATGTGACAATCAACTGTGTATGGAAGGGTTAATACTGCTGACCTTGATGGTTCTCCATTTCTATTTCAGCTCATTGTCCTTGGCGCAGACTAGTCTGATGTTAAAGAGGTCCATTCATGTCCTCGGGGACATGCACTTTTATATACTGTTAAAAAGCCACCAGAATTCAGTGCACTGATGGCTTTCCCGTTATGTACCCCTGGGGGGAGAGCTATTGGTGCCCTTACCAATAGATCTGCACTGTCAGAAGGGAATTTCTGACAGTCTGTGAGGAATACCCCTCTAGACAGTAGTGTCCATAGCTCTGTACTGTCAGACAGGGCGTTCCTTACTGCCCAGCCATGACACTGAGAGATGAGGAACACCCCCCTAGTACTAGCCCAACGATGACACTGAGTGGTGAAGAACGCCCCCTCCTCCTGACAGTACTCGCCCATGGACTAGTACTAGGGGGTGTTCTTCAACACTCAGCGTCATCGTTGGGCGGTAAGGAACGCCCCCTCTGATCGTATAGCTCTATGGACACTACTTTCAGTGAAGAGCTACGGTAATGGCACAGGTAGCTCTTTCCCCGGGGCTCATAACGGGAAAGCCGACAGTGTGCTGAATTCAACGCGCTGTCGGCTTTCTATCAGTATATAAAACTGCATGTGCCCTAAGACCTGAAAGGTCCTCTTTAAATAAAGACGCTTCTGCTACCATTGTTAAAGTCTATATTTACTTAGTTTTATGGGAGAATATGCAAATCTGTCTCCCAAGATGTAAACAGGGAGACATCTTGGGAGACAGATTTGCATATTCTCCCATGTTCCTTTGCAGTGGAGCAACTATGGCTATAAGTCTCCACACACCTGAGAAGGTGGTCTCTCCCTAAGGATAGACGTTATCCCCATATACTTAGTTTTAAGAATATATTAGTGAGGGAGCTAATAGAGTATATAAGTTGAGTGGATATTTTTAGGCATCTATTGGTCTGCCACTACCATGAATTGCCTGCATACCTTGGGTATTGGCATATTCAACATATGGGAAAGAGAGACCTTACCAATGCTAAGTGACTACTTTTGTTCTATTATGCTGGTTTATTCTAAGCTTAACCACTAGAGATGAGCGAGTAGTACTCGATCGAGTAGGTATTCGATCGAATACTACGGTATTCGAAATACTCGTACTCGATCGAGCACCACTCGCTGTCCGAATGTAAAAGTTCGATGCAGAACCAGCATTGATTGGCCAAATGCTATGCAGTCGGCCAATCAACGCTGGTTCTTCTCCTACCTTTAGAAGTCTTCTCCGTGCAGCTTCCCCGCGGCGTCTTCTGGCTCTTCATTCACTCTGCCAGGCATCGGGCTTGTAGTGTGGGCATGCGCAGTTGGCTCTGCCCAGGCCCGATGCCTGGCAGAGTGAATGAAGAGCCGGAAGACGGGGACGCTGAAGGAGAAGACTTCTCGAAGTATAATTTGATCGAACGTTGCCTACCCCTGAAATGAGCATTTTCCCCCCATAGACTATAATGGGGTTCGATATTTGATTCAAGTAGTTGAATATTGAGGGGCTACTCGAAACGAATATCGAACCTCGAACATTTTACTGTTCGCTCATCTCTATTAACCACTATTCACATTGTTTTAATTGTTTCCTTTTCCAACATATTTATTAAAGACACCGCTTTCCTGAAAATTTCTACATCTTTGTTCTCACTCCCCCAAACCTACCATAAAACGTCGACCACCTTGATCTTGTAGAAATCTTTACACAAAAACAATGTAGGCGCAGCAATACTATTCCAATATTTGTAACAAATCAAAAAACAACAAGGTAGAATTTGACATTATTTTTCTTGTGATATTTCCATTTCCATGACATACTTATTATCCATTAGACCTGCCATACATGCAGTTGTTCTCAATTACAGCACAATTGAACAAGAAAGCTTTATGTCAGCCATTGTAATGACTTTCTGATTGTTTGTACTGAAATGATAAATGGCACAAGAAAATGAAGCTCCAGCTCCATGAAACAGTGTAAGACAGCCAAGTAAGAACAAGTCAAGACCAAGATGCTCCATAATTAGATATGAATATTTAAAACTGGTTATAATTAGAGATGAGCGAACAGTGTTCTATCGAACACATGTTCGATCGGATATCAGGGTGTTCGCCATGTTCGAATCGAATCGAACACCGCGTGGTAAAGTGCGCCAAAATTCGATTCCCCTCCCACCTTCCCTGGCGCCTTTTTTGCACCAATAACAGCGCAGGGGAGGTGGGACAGGAACTACGACACCGGGGGCATTGAAAAAAATTGGAAAAAGTCATTGGCTGCCGAAATCAGGTGACCTCCATTTTAGACGAATAGTGGATTTCAAATCCGGGTCATATGAGAAGGTGAACTTTGTGACTATGAGACAGGGATAGCTGTACAGGCAGGGATAGCTAGGGATAACCTTTATTTAGGGGGGAATGTTATTAAAAATAACTTTTTGGGGCTCTATCGGGTGTGTAATTGTGATTTTTGTGAGATAAACCTTTTCCCATAGGGATGCATTGGCCAGCGCTGATTGGCCAGAGTACGGAACTCGACCAATCAGCGCTGGCTCTGCTGGAGGAGGCGGAGTCTAAGATCACTCCACACCAGTCTCCATTCAGGTCCGACCTTAGACTCCGCCTCCTCCAGCAGAGCCAGCGCTGATTGGCCGAATTCCGTACTCTGGCCAATCAGCACTGGCTAATGCATTGTATTGGCGCGATGAAGTAGAGCTGAATGTGTGTGCTTAGCACACACATTCAGCTCTACTTCATCGGGCTAATAGAATGCATTGGCCAATCAGCGCTGGCCAATGCATTCTATTAGCTTGATGAAGCAGAGTGTGCACAAGGGTTCAAGCGCACCCTCGGCTCTGATGTAGCAGAGCCGAGGCTGCACAAGGGTTCAAGCGCACCCTCGGCTCTGATGTAGCAGAGCCGAGGGTGCACTTGAACCCTTGTGCACCCTCGGCTCTGCTACATCAGAGCAAAGGGTGCGCTTGAACCCTTGTGCAGCCTCGGCTCTGCTACATCAGAGCCGAGGGTGCGCTTGAACCCTTGTGCACCCTCGGCTCTGCTACATCAGAGCCGAGGGTGCGCTTGAACCCTTGTGCACACTCTGCTTCATCAAGCTAATAGAATGCATTGGCCAGCGCTGATTGGCCAATGCATTCTATTAGCCTGATGAAGTAGAGCTGAATGTGTGTGCTAAGCACACACATTCAGCACTGCTTCATCACGCCAATACAATGCATTAGCCAGTGCTGATTGGCCAGAGTACGGAATTCGGCCAATCAGCGCTGGCTCTGCTGGAGGAGGCGGAGTCTAAGGTCGGACCTGAATGGAGACTGGTGTGGAGCGATCTTAGACTCCGCCTCCTCCAGCAGAGCCAGCACTGATTGGTCGAGTTCCGTACTCTGGCCAATCAGCACTAGCCAATGCATTTCTATGGGGAAAAGTTAGCTTGCGAAAATCGCAAACTGACAGGGATTTCCATGAAATAAAGTGACTTTTATGCCCCCAGACATGCTTCCCCTGCTGTCCCAGTGTCATTCCAGGGTGTTGGTATCATTTCCTGGGGTGTCATAGTGGACTTGGTGACCCTCCAGACACGGATTTGGGTTTCCCCCTTAACGAGTTTATGTTCCCCATAGACTATAATGGGGTTCGAAACCCATTCGAACACTCGAACAGTGAGCGGCTGTTCGAATCGAATTTCGAACCTCGAACATTTTAGTGTTCGCTCATCTCTAGTTATAATTTATAAATCTATTTTATGTATTAATGGTATGAATTTCACATTAACAGCTATAAAATTATATGGATTT
This sequence comes from Leptodactylus fuscus, assembly GCF_031893055.1. Lineage (NCBI taxonomy): Eukaryota > Metazoa > Chordata > Amphibia > Anura > Leptodactylidae > Leptodactylus > Leptodactylus fuscus. The sequence goes on along the minus strand of NC_134269.1, from coordinate 177,619,742 downwards.
TATATGTTTTAGAACTCTCTGGGATACAGTGCTTTCGACATGAATGCTTAGAAAGATTAACCCTCTTGTGACATCTGCCAATACCTGATCTTTAAAGATTCTGTAGGCAACAATTCTGTATGCATTGTGAGGTGACAGGCAGAGTGCTGGAGTCCCGGTATATCTCCTCCAGGTTTCTGACATATTTTTGGTCCAGTGCGGGTCTTGGATAGGCCTCAGCCCCAGCTATGGGTCCTGGACTCGTTACTGGGCCATAAAAGGCTGCAGAGCCTGAACTTCAGGGCAGACCCTGGGAGCGGGAGGAGCTGTCTCACCAAAACTCAGCTCTCCAGGAAAGACCCAAACTGGAACTTGTGTTTTGTTTGATCGTGTTGGTCGGATGTAAGCCACCCATATAGTTAGCCTTATTATGTATTCGTTAGAACTTGGACAAGCAGGAGTTTTGTTTTCTGTATTAGTTAGGGCTAGTTCACACGTGAACAAAGGGGCGGATTTTGACAGCGGATTTCGCTTCACAATGGTGGTCTATGTAGACCACCAGGCTTTTTTTTTCCGCTAGCGGCGGGCTGCCGCTAGCAGAGAAAAGAAAGGACATGCCCTTTCTTCAGGCGGAAGCCGTGTGGCTTCGGCCACCGGCAGCTTCCTCCTCATTCATTTGAGCCGACAGCGGAGGGGAAAGCCGCGACCGCGGCAGGCGGGTTTTGACAAGAGAGAGACGCGGTGAGCCGCGTCTCTCTCCGTGTTAAAACCCGCGCGGGCAGTTCATGTGTGAACTGACCCTTAGAGCTCAGACGAGCAGGAATTTTGTTTTCCTGACGTTTATTATTTTTGTACCTGACATGAAGGTTTATTTATTTTTCAGTTTTTTCTAAATAAACCTGTTTGCACCAGATTTTGTGTCCCTGTCTCTGACTGGTTGGGTGCACACCACTGCTGATACCGAGCTACCTTCCCTACAGCATATACCGCTACTATCATTGCTGCTCTTTATTTACTCCATGTGGGACTTGTCTCCATACCTTTACAACACTACAGAGTCTGATGAAGGTTTGGACACGGACTGAAACGTCACATTACACTCTACATATTGATTTGTCTTCAAGTGTATAAATCACAATTTTTGTATTGATTTGTTTCTCTACAGAGTCTGTTATATACAGTCCTATGAAAAAGTTTGGGCACCCCTATTAATCTTAATCATTTTTAGTTCTAAATATTTTGGTGTTTGCAACAGCCATTTCAGTTTGATATATCTAATAACTGATGGACACAGTAATATTTCAGGATTGAAATGAGGTTTATTGAACTAACAGAAAATGCGCAATATGCATTAAACCAAGATTTGACCGGTGCAAAAATATGGGCACCTCAACAGAAAAGTGACATTAATATTTAGTACATCCTCCTTTTGCAAAGATAACAGCCTCTAGTCGCTTCCTGTAGCTTTTAATCAGTTCCTGGATCCTGGATGAAGGTATTTTGGACCATTTCTTTCTACAAAACAATTCAAGTTCAGTTAAGTTAGATGGTCGCCGAACATGGACAGCCCGCTCTCAAATGATCTGAAAACAAAGATTGTTCAACATAGTTGTTCAGGGGAAGGATACAAAACGTTGTCTCAGAGATTTAACCTGTCAGTTTCCACTGTGAGGAACATAGTAAGGAAATGGAAGACCACAGGGACAGTTCTTGTTAAGCCCAGAAGTGGCAGGCCAAGAAAAATATCAGAAAGGCAGAGAAGAAGAATGGTGAGAACAGTCAAGGACAATCCACAGACCACCTCCAAAGAGCTGCAGCATCATCTTGCTGCAGATGGTGTCACTGTGCATCAGTCAGCAATACAGCGCACTTTGCACAAATAGAAGCTGTATGGGAGAGTGATGAGAAAGAAGCCGTTTCTGCACGTACGCCACAAATAGAGTTACCTGAGGTATGCAAAAGCACATTTGGAGAAAGCAGCTTCATTTTGGAAACAAAAATTGAGTTGTTTGGTTATAAAAAAAAGGCGTTATGCATGGCGTCCAAAAAGAAACAGCATTCCAAGAAAAACACATGCTACCCACTGTAAAATTTGGTGGAGGTTCCATCATGCTTCGGGGCTGTGTGGCCAATGCCGGCACCGGGAATCTTGTTAAAGTTGAGGGTCGCATGGATTCCACTCAGTATCAGCAGATTCTTGAGAATAATGTTCAAGAATCAGTGACGAAGTTGAAGTTACGCCGGGGATGGATATTTCAGCAAGACAATGATCCAAAACACTGCTCCAAATCAACTCAGGCATTCATGCAGAGGAACAATTACAATGTTCTGGAATGGCCATCCCAGTCCCCAGACCTGAATATCATTGAACATCTGTGGGATGATTTGAAGCGGGCTGTCCATGCTCGGCGACCATCTAACTTAACTGAACTTGAATTGTTTGTCCAAAATACCTTTATCCAGGATCCAGGAACTGATTAAAAGCTACAGGAAGCGACTAGAGGCTGTTATCTTTGCAAAAGGAGGATCTACTAAATATTAATGTCACTTTTCTGTTGAGGTGCCCATACTTTTGCACCGGTCAAATTTTGGTTTAATGCATATTGCACATTTTCTGTTAGTGCAATAAACCTCATTTCAATCCTGAAATATTACTGTGTCCATCAGTTATTAGATATATCAAACTGAAATGGCTGCTGCAAACACCAAAATATTTAGAACTAAAAATGATTAAGATTAATAGGGGTGCCCAAACTTTTTCATAGGACTGTATGTCACGATCAAAGTGGAAGAGGCAATAATAAGAAAAAGTGCGAGGAGTGATCTTCTAGTATCCAGGCCTTCTGATAGTTTAGACAGAAGACAACCATTGTGCATGCAGTTTGCTTTTGAACCTTGACACAATTACAAAGGTATAATATGGCAGCTAAAGGAGAGTTCCATTTTTTTCTCAACAACTCTGGACAATTTTGTATGGATGTATGTGACAAAAAGACCAGGGTACGAGAGGGGCATCCTCTGACCCCACAAAGCAGACTTACTGCAGCCACATCTGTGCTCAGCTGAAATATCCAGAAAAGAGAGTCAGGAACAAGGACCACGTTCCATTATAAGTAAGGACCAACCTCCTTACAACTAATGCACAGCACAATATTTCATCTTCTTTTTTTGTTTGTTTTAAATCAGCACATCATGCAGAAAACAAAAGGTTACTGATCTAAAGAAAAAAAAATCACAATATATAAATATTGAAATCTACTCCCATTCCTAATTTCACACATGGAATATCTTAAAATACCCATACTATTATAATAAAAATATGTATCCTAATAAGTGAACATTATTCAATGTATCCCCACAAAGTGACCCCTTAAGGGGCAACACGGAGCCTTGCAGCACTGTAGTCCTGGGTTCGAATCCCACCAGGAACAACACCTGCAAGGAGTTTGTATGTTCTCCCCGTGTTTGCGTGGATTTCCTCCTAGTATACAAATATATACTGATAGGAAAAAAAAAATCCTATAAGGGGCTCACAATCTACAAAAAAAAAAAAAAAAAAAGTGGCCCCTTACATAGCTCCATAGACAGGAACACAAAAAAAAAAGGATTCTGATTTAGGGGTTATCAGTAGGTTATTGAAATATGTTAGGTCCTGAAGACCTGAGATCTACAACACATTGTACAAGAACAGAGGAAGGGATAAGAAAGGAAGGACGCAACTACAAATAACCGTGCAGCTGAACTAAGAGACATTATTCAGCCTTGCAATGCTGGAGTCCTGGGTTCGAATCCTGCCAAGGACAACATCTATAAACCATTTGTATATTCTCCTGTATTTGTATGGGTTTCCTCCAGTTACTCTGGTTTCCTCCTACACTCCAAAGACATACTGAAAATGGATGTAGATTGTGAGCACTATATGGAGACAGTAACTGATAATTATAATCAGTTATAATTAGAGGTGAGCGAACAGTGAAATATTCGAGTTTCAATATTCGACTACTCGATCGAATATTGAATCCCATTATAGTCTATGGGAAAAAACGCTAGTTTCAGGGGAAACCACTATTCGACTAAAGGAGAGTCATCAAGTCCACGAGTAGCAGGAAGACAGTGTTTAGGAGGAGCGCTGTGCAGTTAAAGCGCATTGACCCCATTATAGTCTATGGGGTCCATGCGCTTTAACTGCACAGTGCTTGCAGTTGCGCTGATAAAAAGTAAGCTCCCTTGTAACAGCAAGCTGCCAGCTCTCCCACCTAGCAAAGACGAGCCTGCGGCAAATCAACACTGTTTCTGCGGCAGGCTCGTCCTTGCTAGTCGGGAGAGCTGGCTGGTATTCCCTTGACTGAGACTCTGTCTTCCTAATTACATCATGGAAGACAGACTTGCATATTCTCAGTCAGCGCCCTCAATTGGTGTGCATACTTGAGGCACTGGCTTCCTAATTACATCATGGAAGTCAGATTTGCATATTCTTCCCATGTTCCTTTGCAGTGGAGCGCTCATGGCTTAAAAGACTCCACACACCTATATGGTAGTCTCTCCCTATGGAGTGACTATATCCCCTCAACCCTGTCTAAGCCTCTCCCCTCTGCCAGATCAGTCCTCTCTACGCCAAGCTGATGAGATGCAAATACATCGAAATGGCTGTCCTTGGCTGAGAAGACTGTATCTGGTATAATCCCGACATATTTGCAAACAAAGGCCTCTGAGAAGATCAGCATGATGTTAAAGGGAGCGCCCTCTATTGGATGTCTTGACTGAGACTCTGTCTTCCTAGTTACATCATGGAAGACAGACTTGCACATTCTCAGTCAGCGCCCCCTATTGGTGTGCATGCTTGAGGCACTGCCATCCTAATTACATCATGCAAGTCAGATTTGCATATTCTTCCCACCATTTTGATGTACAAATAATTTTTATTAGCTTTTATTATTGTTTTTTTGGGTTGTCATTGTGAAAAAAAAATTACAGTTCTAGTGTTAGTGTTTGCATTTTGTTTCTACATCGCTCATCTTGCATTAAAAATGACAGGGCAACTTTGTCTGATGGGTCATTACAGTCATAACAATACCATATCTATATTGGTTATTACATTTTACCACTTTTATTAAATAAAAAAATAGACAATTTTCCTGGGCTCGCCATATTCTGATGTCTATAAATTTTCTGCTGTTTTGTTGATAGGTCATGGATTTTTTTTTTGCAAGGAAAGTTGTAGTTTTTATTGGTACCAATTAGAAGTGGGAGAACTTCTGAAGGTTTGTTTTGGGTATGATCTCATTTCAGGTGCTTAAATTGGCTTACAACATAGTGAGTGACATGGTCAGTGCTCTTAAGATCTTATTTATCCAATTTCTAGAAGTTATATCAAGGTGAAAGGGACATGGATATTAGAGATGAGCGAGTAGTATTCGATCGAATACTACGGTATTCGAAATACTCGTACTCGATCGAGTACCACTCGCTATTCGAATGGAAAAGTTTGATGCAGAACCAGCATTGATTGGCCGAATGCTATATAGTCGGCCAATCAACGCTGGTTCTTCTCCTACCTTTAGAAGTCTTCTCCGTGCAGCTTCCCCGCGGCATCTTCCGGCTCTGAATTCATTCTGCCAGGCATCGGGCCTGGGCAGAGCCGACTGTGCATGCCCTCGCTACAAGAAAATGGCCGCTTTGACTGTAAGCGGGTTGGGTTACTTTGATGGAAAACTAAAAAAATATATTTCTCTTGGTATGCAATGATGATAAACACAAAATGTCGTTGTCATTAAGGCGTAAAACAGACTGATCACTAAGGGGTTAAAGTGGGATGAAAGTATACGTGCAAAGTAACTAATATACTGCATTATTACAGAATTGTATGTGTACTACAGGTTATATTTTTCAGCTTCTACACTGTCTACACAGTATATATAAGTAAATGGAAAGCATCTCACAGTCAAAGTATGTAACACGTATGTTCATGACACTATGTGCCAACAATATATCTTTGATATGTCACACCGTATATGCAACTTTTGTAAAACTTGTAAGGCTCGCCTATCATATTTCCAAATGCGGACACTGGCCTGACTTATATACAGTATTCACATCATTACATTGCTAACAAAAACCAGACTTGTTTCTTGAGTGACATTACTATTTATATTCGAAGGTTTGAAGAATGGAAAATACTCAGAAAAGGCTACCATTATAGAATTTAACGTTTCTTGTTTTAATCCAAATGTGGAAAATGGTAATAAATCAGGATCCAAAGACCATTCAGTTTATCTTTACAATGCACTATGTATCTACTATGTATCTCATTGGGATCAATTATAGTATAGGAAATGGTAACACAAGGTACTAAATTAGTGCACTGTAAAGCAAACTGAGATTAATGTGTTGTACATTGTATGGAAGGTGTTTTATGTTGATCTGATGGAAATCAGACTGAATTGTAATATATATATATATATATATATATATATATATATATATATATATATTATAAACTTGCTCAAAATCTCTAAAATATGTGACGATATTTACAATGTGAGATATGGTGAACAACATGACAATGACAAAAGATGATCATTTCACCATCAGTGTTCCCTTTTTTGCATTTTTAAATGTTTTGATGTTGCTTTTTTTTTTTTAGTGATGACTCCTCGAAAATAAATAAATAAATAAATAAATAAATATAATATTAGACCCCATTAGTTCATCTTCTTATGCGATAGTAGGGTGTCAATAGGTTGCCATGACTATCAAAAACCTAACATAAGCATGGTAAGGCTGGGTTCACACCAGCGTTGGCTCTCCGTTCAGGGATTCCATTCCTCTCACCGCTTCAAAACTGCGTAGAGAAAAGCGTTGCATGCAGCACTACAGAACACATTACAGTAATGAGTAAAATGCTTTAATTATGTGTATCGGTTTTGTAGATTTGGTAAAAAACAACTTTGAAGTCTAATGCCATTGGTTTGGCGCACTGTGGGTTGGGTCTTCAGAGGCTTTTGCTACTACCATCTCCTTCCTGCACCAACCTGTGCAATGAGAGCTGATACATGCGCTTCTATGACATCACCCTTTCTGGTTGAGCAACAAGAGCAGTAGATGAAGCAGTCCTCTATATTTCAGCCATGTATAACTAAGGTTAAAGGGATTCCACCACTAAACCTACATTTTTTCTAATTACCACATCGGAATAGCCTTAAGAAGGGCTATTCATCTCTTACCTTTAGACGTGGTCTCCGCCAAGATGTTCCTTAGAAAAACCGTTTTTTTACTGGTATGCTAATGAGCTCTCCACAGCGATGATGGTGGACCCCGGCAATCAAACGGCGATGGGGACGTCCCCACTGCTGCCCAAGAACTCTGTTCCAGTGCCACCTCCATATTCAGCTGCAACCCTGCCTCTTCTGTCTTCCGACACGGTTTAACTTCCGACGCCTGCACAGTTCAATACAGGAGCGTAAGCGGCCTCCCAAAAATGGCCGCCGGCCGGCTGCAGTACGCTCCTGTATTGAACTACAACAGCAAGAGCAGCCACCCAAAAATGGCCGCCGGCTGGTGGCCATTTTTGGGAGGCTACTCTTGCTCTTGTAGTTCAATACAGGAGCCTACTGCGCAGGCGTCGGAAGTTGGAACGCGTCGGAAGACAGAAGAAGTGGGGTTGCTGCTAAAGATGGAGTCGGCGCTAAAACAGAGCTCATGGGCAGCAGTGGGGATGCCCCCATCGCCGTTTGAGTGCTGGGGCCCGCCCTCATTTCTGTGGAGAGCTCATTATCATACCAGTAAAAAAAACGGTATTTCTAAGGAACGCCGTGGCAGAGACCACGTCTAAAGGTAAGAGACGAATAGCCTTTCTTAAGGCTATTCCAAAGTGGTAATTAGAAAAAATGTGGGTTTAGTGGTAGAATCCCTTTAAGTTCACATCTGAGCCAGACTCTCCAGAAACCACTAAAAATCACTGCAAGGAGAAAATTTCTCTCTGACACATCAAGAGGACCTTTCACGTCATGGTTTTATATACCACTGGAAAGATGATGTTGAATTGCGTGAAGTGCGTTGAATTCAGCTTTGAAGGTACATTTCTGGCTGAAGGAGATATCACTGCCATTTGTTTTGGCACTGATATCACTTCACTATCAGAAGGGTGGGCCTTACTGCTCAGACAGTACAATGCTATAGAAGTTGTAGTTTCAGAGGGGAGGGGTGACATTCCTTATTGCCCAGCAATGACGTTGAGCAGTAAGGACCATCCTTCTGACAGTGGATAGATATCTGCACCGATATCACTTCACTGTCAGAAGAGTGGGCCTTTCTGCTCAGCGTCATCGGGGGTGGGTCATTCCTCACAGTGCAGCGATGACACTAGGCTGTGAGGAACGTCCGTCTGACAGTGTGGAGGTATACCTCCAGCCCCCAGGCATATAACAGCTGACATATGGATGAGGACACAAAAGGTCCTCTAAGTATATAGATTTTCATGTTAATAAATTTATATTATATTCCCTTGATAAAACTATCGAGGCTATAATTTTGCACCATTACATTACTGTAATCACCATTGGTTCACAATTTAGTAAAGGAAAAAAATACTATTTTTAAGTTTTTTTAAAGGGAGTCCTACTGCTCTTAGTGCTCAACCAGAAACAGTGATCTCATAGCAGTGAGTGTATCATGAGATGAGATGGTATTAGCAAAAGCCTCCGAAGCCCCAACCCCCAGTGCACCATCCTCAATGGTATTAGACTTCAAAGTTGTTTTTTAACCAAATATACAAAAGTGATACATAATAAAAGCATGTTGTGCGGTGGTGGTGTGGGGGGTGCATAAATATTCATACTTTTAGTGAACAAAAACATGTAAATGATGTCAACCCACATCCAAATCCATAATGCGGTTTAAATAGTTTATAAAGGATTGATTTAAGCAGAGTGAAACAATACAAACCTTTTGTCTGCGCTTTCTACAGAACACAAGAATACAACGTAATTGTATATTAGTACACCGAAAGCAAATTAATTCAAGTACTAAGCTCAATATAGTGAAGCAATGTTCAACACAGGCCATTTGAAAAAGTTCTAAACCACTTTACAATGTCAATGATCAGCATTTCTTACAGTTACAGGATCATCTGCCCATAGAGTAACAAGATAATAACATAGAACACAGAACATCCTGCTGTGCCTATTGCATTTATCATCTTCCATAGATTAAAGATCAAAAAAGTAATTTGCTTTGGGATTTTGGAGACACAAAACAGGATGTTAGGGTACATTTGGAATAAGAATAAGTGACCTAAATCAGACTACAATACAAACCACTCCTTTTGAGGTTTTGGAAATGTGATTTAATATTGCAGAACATATTAGGCTCAGACATGAAACCACAGTTTATCATATTTCTAAGTTCAATTAAAATGATATTTTGAGAATCGAGTGTGGTTAAAAATCTTAGGTTTTTATTATTAATTTCAGAATAAATCATAATGAATACAATGTTTTTCAAATAATTGAACATAACAGTGATCTTACATTTTAATGTGATCTTCATTATAAAACAGTAACCTCACCCTCTTATTCCTGACATCTGCTGTCAACATGAGTAAATGCTGCCAATTACTGTCTTAGGAAATCTATTTAGACATCTCCCTTTGGTCCTTGCTAGCGCCATTTTTTGTTGGTGTTAGGAAATCCATATCATATCCACTAGATGAGAAGCCATAAATAAGTGGTGTATAAGTGGTGTACCACTGGGCTCAGTGCTGGGTCCTCTGATATAAGTGGTGTACCCCAGGGCTCAGTGCTTAGTCCTCTGTTATAAGTGGTGTACCCCAGGGTTCAGTGCTGGGTCCTCTGTTATAAGTGGTGTACCCCAGGGTTCAGTGCTGGGTCCTCTGTTATAAGTGGTGTACTCCAGGGCTCAGTGCTGGGTCTTCTGTTATAAGTGGTGCACTCCAGGGCTCAGTGCTGGGTCTTCTGTTATAAGTGGTGTACTCCAGGGCTCAGTGCTTAGTCCTCTGTTATAAGTGGTGTACCCCAGGGTTCAGTGCTGGGTCCTCTGTTATAAGTGGTGTACTCCAGGGCTCAGTGCTTAGTCCTCTGTTATAAGTGGTGTACTCCAGGGCTCAGTGCTGGGTCTTCTGTTATAAGTGGTGTACTCCAGGGCTCAGTGCTTAGTCCTCTGTTATAAGTGGTGTACCCCAGGGGTCAGTGCTGGGTCCACTGTTATAAGTGGTGTACTCCAGGGCTCAGTGCTTAGTCCTCTGTTATAAGTGGTGTACCCCAGGGGTCAGTGCTGGGTCCACTGTTATAAGTGGTGTACTCCAGGGCTCAGTGCTTAGTCCTCTGTTATAAGTGGTGTACCCCAGGGGTCAGTGCTGGGTCCACTGTTATAAGTGGTGTACTCCAGGGCTCAGTGCTGAATCCCCTGTTTACCTTATTTATTAAAATATAGATGAAGGGATTAATAGCATTCTCTCCATTTTTTTCAGATGACACCAAGCTTTGTAATACTTTACTGTCCATGAAGGAAATACGTAGGCTTTAAGCTTATTTGGATTCACTGAGTGTGTGGGCGTCCACTTGGCAAAGAAGAAATAATGTGAATAAATGTAAAAATAAAAGCTGCATGCAACATATGTCCTAGGCTGAGTAAGGCCTCTTGAAGACAACCATGGGCGAGATCAGTGTGCTATCCTTTTTTTTAATTTGCGAATAACACACTGACCCATTCATTTCTATGGGCACATGCACACGACGTACGAGTACGAGCCGTGTTTCCTCACCATATACAGCAGGTCCTATTCTGTTTAGTGTCTGCGGAATGGACTCGTCCATAGAAGCCTATGGGAGACTAAAAACCTAGGATGGCACACTGATGTACTCAGTGGGTCATTAGTGTACCGTCCGTTTTCGGAGACAAGCTATGGATATCATGAGATGTCTCCTGTGTTTGTTTTTTTGGTGGATCCGAAAACTAGAATCAGACACTGCTAGCACACTAAAGATACACTGTTTTTGCAGACCTACGTCACTGATGCTGAAGACACACTGAAGACACTCAGTCTGCAAAAACTGAACACTAATTACTAGTTTGCTGACCGCAAAATACCCATGGTCATCTACAACTAGCCATAGGCTGGGAGAATCACTGGTGGAGAATGTCCTGGGTGTACTTGTAGATCATGGATTGAATAATAGCATACAATATCAATCGGCTATTTCTAAGGCTCAGCAGAATATTATCATGTATTAAAAGGGGTATGGACTTTGCGGGACAGGCACTTTATAAATCATTGGTGAAGCCTCATCTGGAATATGCAGTTCAGTTTAAGGAAGCAGTTCATAGAAAGTAATGGAAGGCCACAAAATGTGTAAAGGGCCTGGAGGACCTCAGCTATGAGGAGAGATTAAAGGAGTTAAAGGGATTCTGTAAGCAGGAAATCAGTGTCAAACTATTGGCATTTTCTTCTAGAGTGACTTCTACACTTTCCAAAGATGTATTTTTTATTCTGTATTGCTGCTCCATATTCTTGAAAATCCTATGCTGAAAACGGCTTTAGGGGTGTGTCTTTTCCTGCAAAGGTGTTTGCTCTCTGCTGTAATAATGACCCCAAATTAAAAGTTTAACTTTTTTGCAGGTATAAATAGCAAAAATGTTGTTGATTTTTCAAGATTTTCTCTAACCATCTTACGTTAGGTTCACATTTTTTACCATAACTGCCCCCTGCCAAACTGTTTAAAAAAAAAAACCTGATTAATCCAAAAAGGTTTCCCGAATCTGTGTTTTTAGACGGATTAGTCAATTAATGTCAGTCAAAAAAAATGACAATTCCATAAAAAAAAACTATTTAAAGGCGGGTTCACACTCGATCTCCGCTTTGTGGGTTTCTGTCTTCTACCGACAGGAGACGGAAACCCGGCATTCTGTGTCTGGTCGTGAGCGACTTCTGGTCTCTGCGGCAAAACCATTTTTTTTTTATCCGGACACAAAGTCCTGCATGTCCGACTTTGTGCCTGGTTAAAAAAAGAACGGTTTCTCCGTGGAGACCAGAAGACACTCATGGGTGGACACTTTGCAAACCCATTCAAATGAATGGGTTTGAAAACTGACTGCTGGTTTCCGTCTCCTGTCCAGTTTCTCGGGCAGGAAATGCAAACCTGCAATGCGGAGACTGGGCGCAGTTGTGATACCTAGCCAGCAGGGATGTCCCTTGTCAGTGCTTCTATATATGATAGCATTGGAACACCTTGCAGTTACCAGAGTCAGCAATTTTAAGGGTCCATTCACATTGCTAGCAGAAAAGGGAACCCATTGAAGTCAATGGGAGGCTTTTTTTTCAGTGTTGAAATTCCACACCAAATTCCTCACCATTTTCCTCCGTGTGAATGGACCCTAAAGTTACTTACTCCCCAGCAGCTCTCCGTTCACCTTACCAATAGTATTAGTGTCCCAACTCCAAGCAAACTTTTCATTCCGATGGCAGCCCATGTCTGTGAGGTATCTGTCCATATTTCCATCATCCTCTCTGACTTACAACCTCAATGTGGCATCATAGATCATCGAAAATAATTAAAGTCGGTCTTGTCTCATCTTTAAGTGCGAGAAAGAACACTCTCCTCAAAAACGCATACTAACTTTTAAAAAATATTATTTTAGATGGTCCCTGTGATCCCATCTTTCAACTTGATGGCGACAGCAGCCACTGATTTACAATATTTAACCCCTTAAGGACACAGCCCAAAAGTATGTTAAGGACCAGGCCTATTTTTTCAAAATTGACATGTGTCACTTTAAATGGCAATAACTTTGAGACGCTTTAACTTATACAAGTGATTTTGAGATTGTTTTCTCGTAACACATTATACTTCATGTTAGTGGTAAACACTAATCAATATTTTTGTATTTACTTATTAAAAAAAAATAGGAAATTTGATGGAAATTTGGAAAAAATTGCAATTTTCAAAATGTGAAATTCTCTGTTTTTCAGGCAGATAACCATATCACCCAAATACATGAATAAATATTATCTCCCATATCTCTGCTTTATATCGGCATCATCTTTTGATTGTATTTTAATTTATTTTGGACGTTACAAGGCTTACAAGTGTAACAGCGATTTTCCAGATTTACAAGAAATGTAACTATGTTTGTTTTACACACTTTATTATTTATTTATTTTTTTAAACTTTTTTACATTTGTGCTGTAAGCACACTAGAACCTGCGATCAGAGAGGATCGCTGGTTCTATAATAACTATAGACTGCAATACACGTGTATTGCAGTCTATAGAGGAAGCTAGCTATGCAGATGCATAGACTAGCTTCCTCTCAGCCCGGCATCCAAGGGGTTAACCCTCCCCCCATCGGAGCTCACTCCGATGGGGGGATTAAGGAGCAGCGTGTAGCTGTAAATTACAGCTAACACAGACTCCTTATGCAGCCGGCAGCATGCTTTATAGCCGGCCAAACCCCTAGGGTGCCATGGTCACTATGGATCATGGCACCTTAAGGGTTAAACAGCGGGGGTTCGGTGCAATCACCGTCCCTGCTGCTACAGGGGAAGCCTGGCTGTCAGACACAGCCGGCCTCCCGTGGAGATCGCACGGGCTCTGCTTCTGAGCCCGTGCGATCTCCATCACGTACAGGTACGTGGGAATGCGGGAACTAACCACATTCCCTGACGTACAGGTACGTGATTTAGCGTTAAGGGGTTAATACCTGTGTTTGTCATTTTTGTCAGATATCTACATACAGTATATAGGGTAACATTTGGGATGGAAAAAAAATTCAATGTGATAAAATGTATAAATGTTATATGTGTTCATAGTTGTGATAGGAAGTCGCTTTAATGTGTCAGCATGATTCCTGTTTAATGTGTATGGTGATTTTATATTCACTCCCCCGGGGTGGAGGTGAACAGTTGAGCAGTATATGAATAGAGTACAAATTGTGTTTTGTGTGTGGTTGGTGAAGGTTTGACTTATTTTATCAGTCTGGAGGCCAATCAAGCAAAAACAGATATCCAGCATAGGAAAATTATAATTTTGGAGCCACAATCTAGTATATAGTCTGTACCTTCCTTCTTCAGCGTTTTACCACCAGGCTTAAAAACAGGTCTGTTCTTTATTTATCCCTTTTGATTTTATATTGTGTGCATGCATATGTCTTTTCATTACATTTGATTGGTTAACCCCTTCCCGCCGATGGCATTTTTTGATTTTCGTTTTTGGTTTTTGACTCCCCTCCTTATAAACCCCATAACTTTTTTATTTCTCTGCTCCCAGAGCCATATGAGGTCTTAATTTTTGCGGGACAAATTTTTCTTCATGATGCTACCATTAATTATTCTTTTTTTTTTATAACTCAAATTTTTATTGAAAATTTTTTTAAACAATAAGAAAAGAAAAAACAATTACAAGTTACAAGGCGAACACCCGCCCTGCGAACAGAAAAAGCACACAGTGCAACACAAAATACAATCAGAAGAATAAAATTAAAAAAAAAAAAAAAAAAAAAATTAAAGACAAAGAAAGCAACATAGAAAAAAAAAAGAAAAAGGAAAAAAAGGGGGGGGGGGAGGGAGGGGTTAGTGGGACAGATGAGTGGGGGAGAGGACTAAATGTGGGGGGTGAAAGGGTAGGTAGGGGTGAGTGTGAGCAGTCAGGAAACCAGTGAGAGCGCTCGCCAGGTCATCCATACCACAGCCAGTTGGGAAGGGCTCGGGAGCAACCACTGGTCAAATACTTGAGACGAACAACAAGAGTATCAATCAGAGGAGGGGTCAGAGCCCAGGAGCGTCCGGTACTCTGCAGACTGTTGAAACCTGAACCAGTAGAACCAGGTTTTGATGTACGCCTCAGTCGTGCCATGCAGGAAAGACGTGAGATTTTCCATGCGCATTATCTTGTTGACCTTCGAAATCCAGAGGGAGAGAGGAGGAGGATCCACTCGTTTCCAAAAAAGGGGGATACAAGCCCGGGCAGCGAGGATCAGGAATCTAAGTAGGGAACGCTTAAAGACCTTTACAGAAGACTCACAATGATTAAGGAGGAACAGGGCAGGGCTCAAATGGTGAGAAGTTTCAGTAAGCTGGAGGGTTATCCGCTTGACCCCCTCCCAGAAGGACGAAAGGGCAGGACAGGACCAAAAAATGTGTAGCAGCGTGCCTTCCTCGTCGCCACAGCGCCAACATAATGGGGAGACCTGAGGAAACATAGCATGGAGTCTCGTAGGAACCCTATACCATCGGGACAAGATTTTGTAGCTGGCCTCCTGGTGGCGAGAGCTGATGGAAGCAGTATGAGAAAGGCGAAAAATGCGCCTACGCTGTTCCTGAGAGAGGGAAAGGGATAAGTCAGATTCCCATTTCAACAAGAACGGCGGAACAAAGTCCTCCGGAGGTTCAACCAGGATCCGGTAAGTGAGCGAGAGGGAGTGGCGAAGGGGGCCAGCACCAACAAAAATCTTCTCCAAGGGGGTAGGTTCGACGCGGAACTCTGCAGGAGCAGGGAGAGAATGTAAAAAGTGACGAAGTTGCATCCCCCGCCAAGCGTCCAAAGGGGGCAGCTCAGGAGGGGCCTGGGAATTCAGAAGTGTAGTCCATCCCCCAGCGTCCTGGAAGTGACAGGCACGGAAAATCCCATGACGGCGCCAATTACGAAAAACTCGGTCAAACATTCCAGGTGGAAAGGCAGGATTGCCCAGCACTGGGAAAAGAGCGGAATCCTTAGGGAGGAGAGTGGAGCGAACAAGGCCCCTGGAGCAAATCCGAAGCGTGGGACCAAGGGTAGGGTGAGAAAAGAGAGATGACAATGAGGAGGAGTCCAACCATGGGGCAACCTGCAAAGGGATCGGAGAGAATGCCTGTTCGATGTAGACCCAAGGTTTAGAAACAGCATGCCTACACCAGTCCACGACACGAGTCAGGTGGGTAGCCAAGTAATAGGACTTCAGGTCCGGAAGCGATAAACCACCACAACTCTTGGGACGAAAGAGAAAAGCCTTGCTCACTCGGGCGGGTCTGCCCGACCAGATGAACTTCAGTTGGACGGAAGTGAGGGATCTAAGAAAAGACAGAGGGATGTGAATGGGAAGCGCCTGCATCAAGTAGAGAAGACGAGGGAGAATGTTCATTTTAAAAATCGCGCATCTCCCGAACCAAGTAAAGGCTCCAGCGGACCATCGAGTACAATCAGCCCTGATAGACGCCAGAAGTGGGGGGAAGTTGCAACGAAAGAGATCTTTCGGGTCCGGAGTAAGATAAACCCCCAAATATTTGAGAGAAGTGGGGGCCCAATGAAAAGGGAAAGATTGACTCAAGGAGGTGGCCGCCGAGGAGGAAAGGGTCACATTAAGGGCTTCTGATTTCGAAAAGTTGATTTTAAAATTCGAAAGGGTCGAGTAAACCTGAAAGGCAGACATCAGAGCTGGAAGAGAAACATGAGGGGAGGAAAGAAAAAATAGCAAGTCGTCTGCATAAGCCGCCACTTTGTATAAACAGGAAGAATGAGCAGCGCCTGAGATGTTCGGGTCGGCTCGAACCTGGCGGAGGAAGGGTTCAAGAGTCAGGACGAAAATGAGAGGCGAGAGGGGGCATCCTTGCCTAGTGCCATTTCGGATAGGGAAGGACTGGGACAATAAACCGTTCACCCTAACCATCGCTGTAGGGAGAGAGTATAGAGCCATGATCCAACTCATCATGCGATTTCCAAGGCCAATATGTAACAGGGTCTCTTCCATGAACCGCCAGTTGACCCTGTCGAAGGCTTTCTCAGCGTCAGTTGAAAGAAGCATGAGAGGAGAGCCCGATTGTTTAGCCCCATACATGAGGTTGATAGCTTTGGTAGTATTATCTCGAGCCTCACGGCCGGGTAAAAATCCAGCTTGATCCGCGTGAACAATATTTCCTAACAAGGGCGATAAACGCGTCGCAAGGATCTTGGCTAAAATTTTTAGGTCAACATTGATTAGCGAAATGGGGCGGTAGTTAGAGCACAGAAGAGGGTCCTTTCCGGGTTTGGGGATAACCGCTATGTGAGCACACAGGGAGTCACGACAAAGGGCCGAGCCATCGGTGAGAGAATTGAAAACTTTCAACAGTCTGGGGCGGAGTTCAGGGCCAAGTTTCTTATAGTATACCAAGGTAAGGCCGTCTGGGCCTGGGGCCTTACCCGTTGCCATACTGGAGATAGCTAAAGAAATTTCCTCTTCAACAATAGGAGATTCCAAGGCCGTCAATTCCTCTAGAGACAACGACGGGAGACCAGAGGAGGAGAGATAAGAACGAATGCGATCTCGGAACTCCGCTTCAGGGAGAGGAGAAGGGCCAGAGTTTACAGAATACAAAGAGGCATAGTAGTCCCGAAAGGCAGCTGCAATATCAAGGGGCATGTGTAATCGAGTACCCTGGGTGGAATTGATGCATGGAACGTAGGTGGAGGACTGCTGAACCCGAAGGGCCCTAGCTAGTGAACGCCCGCTCTTATTTCCAAACTCATAAAAATGACGTCTGCATTTAGCTAGAGTACCCTTCACCCTATCAGTGACGAGCGTACGCAATTCCTCTCGGGCGCTGGCAAGCTGGGAATAAACATCAGGAGTGATTTGGCGTTTATGAAGAAGTTCCAATGAGCGGATCCGCTGCAGCAGAGATTCAATACAAGCCCGGCGTTCCTTGTTTAAGCGGGAACCATGTTGCAACAGGATACCCCGGATAAAACATTTGTGAGCCTCCCACACCATTGGAGGAGCAATCCCCGACAATTCCTCCCTCTCAAAGTATTCCCCCAAACGGGTCTTAATGTCATCCAGGATGGTTACGTCATCAAGAAGTGATGCGTTAAGTTTCCACTGACGCTGGAAGGGAATAGGAGAGGACAAGGAAACAGACAAAGTAACCAAAGCATGGTCGGAGAAAGTAATGTTATCGACTTCCGCAGCCAACAAAGAGTGGAGATGTTGGTGACGGATAAAGAGGTAGTCGATACGAGAATATCGGTGATGGACCGGAGAGTAATAGGAGTAATCCCTATCCAATGGGTGGAGTAACCTCCAGGAGTCCACAAGCTGGTGGGAATGAAGGTCCCTCTTAATCCTCCTGATGAGCGAGTAAGGGTGAGAAGAGACGCCAGCAGAAGAGTCCAATGAAGGGTCTAGGACCAGATTAAGATCACCCCCCGCCACCAGGAAGCCCTCCACAAAGCCGTCCAACAGCCCTAAGTAAGAACTAAGGGCACGACCCTGTCCCGAGTTAGGCAAATACAAAGAGGCAAAAGTAAAAAGCTGAGAGGAGATACGACCCTTGACCATAACAAGTCTCCCCTCAGAATCAGTGCGAGTCTCCAAATGTTCCCAAGGCAGGGAGCGAGAAATCAAGATACTAGTCCCTCTGGATTTCGGATCAGGAGAGGAGCTATGATATGCATGAGGAAACCAAGCATTAGTCAACTTGTATGGCTTGGTAGAGCAATGGTGAGTTTCCTGCAAAAACACAACATGAAGGCGCTTACCTTTGAGCAGATTGAAGAGTACGGAGCGCTTCTCTGGACTATGAAGGCCTCTCACATTGAGGGAGCCCACAGCGATGGAGGAAAGGCGATCAAGCGGAGGCATGGAGGGAGACGGGCTTTCCCAGCTCACACCCTAGGAGCAGAGGGGAAAAAAAAAAAAAAAAAGGGGGGGAGAGGGGGGAGGGAGGGGAGAGGGCGAAGAATTGAAGAGGGTAAAGGGGAGGGAAAGAAAAAAAAAAGAGAGAAAAGTAACAGAGTAGAGGAAGGAGAGCAGTAAAGAATGAGGGGGGGGGGGGGAGAAAGGAAAGGGAAAAAGAACCAAGAGTAGAACAAATCTAACTACCCCTAGACAAATGGGCCAGGGGCACAACAACAGACAGGAAGGAGTGAGGGAGTAAGAAAAGATGGGGGGAGAAGTGGGCCCGCAAGCACCACGAGTGTACCTGGTAAGGAAGACCCTATGCCCCCACCCCCAACAAAGTGTAAAGGGATAGGAAGCACAGGGCTACAAACTGATTCTAAGGTCCAAATAACAACATTGTATAAAAACACAGCAATACCAACAACAAGGGCCATCTATAAAGCCCAGCAGGAACAGGATCAAGAGGAACAGAGTAGTCACAGAACAAAATAAAATAAACATAGTGAAAATGTCCACCAATCGCGAAACAAGTCCAAGACCACTCAACATAAAAGGATATTAACACTGTCCTGTGGGCAGATCAAAGACCGGCGGTATGAG
This sequence comes from Leptodactylus fuscus, assembly GCF_031893055.1. NCBI lineage: Eukaryota > Metazoa > Chordata > Amphibia > Anura > Leptodactylidae > Leptodactylus > Leptodactylus fuscus. Next base: position 177,600,516 of record NC_134269.1, on the reverse strand, counting down.
GGCTCATGCTTCAATGGGAAGCTGAGCTGAGAGATCTGGTTGGCGGAGTGGAGACCCAGGCGGATCCGGTATTGGAAGACATCGTGGAGATGAGTTTCGCCGAGGTCTCTCTCTGGAAGCAGCCGAAGAAGAACGCCTGGAACCGCGGCCGCGCCTGGGTATAGTAGGGCGGGAGGAATCCAGAGCAAGCCAGTTCGGGACTGAGACAGGGCGCACATCCAGGGAGGCAAACAAATCAGGCAAGTCCGCCGGGGAACGGACAACAATCGAAGACGAGCCAACACGAACAATCAAATGGAAGGGATGACCCCACCTATAGGAACCTCCACAGTCCTTAATCAGAGTCAACACCGGCTGAAGGGCACGGCGCATAGCCAATGTGCGGGATGAGACGTCAGGATAGAGCTTGACAGAGGTATTCTCAAAAGGCACCGATCCCATATCCCAGGCACACCTCAGGATGTGTTCCTTGTCCGTGAAGTAATGTAGTCTACACAGAACGTCTCTAGGATTAGCAGGGTCAAGCGGGCCAGAACGTTGGACTCTATGCACACGGTCCATCATGAAGGTAGCATCCAGCGGGCGTTGAGTCGCCATATTGAAAATGGTATTAATACGGCTGATCAGATCATCCTGAGGGCCTTTTTCTGGCACTCCTCGTAATCGAATATTATTTCTGCGACCCCGGTTCTCCTGGTCATCCAGGAGCAAGGCAATTTGTTGAAGGCGGGCCTCAGAGTGGGTTTGATTGCTCTCCACTGCAGACAGGCGTTGTTCCAAAGAGGACAGTGTTTGATCAGTAGCGTCAGCCCTAGTAGTAAGTTGAGACACATCAGACTGGATCGCACCGAGGGCCTGTGCCTGGGATTGTTCCATTCGGGAAACTACAGCATCCAGGTCCTGTTTAGTGGGCAGAGCTTGAATAAGGTCCCGAAGTAGCTGAAAGTCCGCAGAGGCAATATGGGCTGCCGAGCAGGGCAGGGAGGCCGAATCCATGGATTGCACGTCATGTCCAGGGAGGGTGGCAGACAGTGAAGGAGGTGGCTGCGATTGGCGAAGCGGAGGAGATGGAGGAGCCATGTCATCAGTGCCAGACCCAGTAGCCGAGGTTCCAGATCGGGACAGGAAGGTAGAGATTGACGGTGAGTGAGTAAGAGAGCGACTCGGCGTGCGGGAAGAAGCAGTAGAGGTGTTAGGACGTCTTCTGGACATATCACAATGAGAAGCGACCATAGAAGGTAAGGAAGGTACACTCGCAGTATCACCAGGCCTTACATGAGGCGGTCACACAGTTTCATAATCAAACCCGGTACCCATGAGGTGCAAAAGGAGCAATGGGAGAAGTGCTAGTTCCGTGGGGATATACTGCAGAACGTGGAACACACAGCAAGTGGAGGAAGGTGAGGAGCCCCCCCTGATGGTGGAGTAGGGGCTCAGCACTCCCTTCACACCACTGCAGTGCACGACAACAAAAAAAAAAAAAAAAAAAATTCCCTGCTAGAAAGGTCTCTGAAGAGGGTAAGAAAGTCCAAAAAACAGCAGGGAGTACTCACAGAGTTAGCAGAATGTCCCAGCAGAAAGTGTCAGGATGGGAGCCAAAACAGCAGGGGGGGGTGAGGTGTCTCCACTTCAGGCAATGCAGGGAGGCCAGGCAGCAGGTAGAGCAAGGGGTTCAGAGAGCAGAAGAGTTCCCTTACACACTGCATTAACCCCTTCACCAGTGGAAGTGTTGTCAGTTAGTCCCAAGGGACACTGTCTATGTGTGCCAGATGTAAAGGGAGGGGGAGGGAGGCTCACATCAATAGTGCAGACAGAGCAAGGGTTCTCAGACCTTCAGCTATGGCCCTCTAGTATAGCAAGTTTACTGTTGTCCTGGGTGGAGAAGTATCAGTCCATACATCCAGGTTCCCCTCCCCCCTTAGGCTGTAGCTGCAGTGGCTCCTGGTGTCTGCTGCAGGTGACGTTTATGTAGCAGAGCCTTGTTAGTATACTATGCAGCCTGGGAGGATGGTGGTGCGTCTGTGTCTCTCCCCGTGTGTTACCGACCTGAGCGCTTCAGCAGGCTGGGGTCAGATGCAGGTCAGAGCCTTCAGGCTGACACTTCCAGCAGGCCTCTCCGCAGGATTCCTTCTCTGAGGATGATGTCCCAGTGAAGCAGTGCAGTCTGTAGAAGGCCCACTGTCCCCCTGTCACTGGGCAAGAGAACGGAACAGCAAGGCAGTGCAGTGGAGGAGAGGTGCTGCGAGAGGACTCTCCGTGTGTGTGCAGCAGCCGGAATCAAGATGGCGGAAGGCTTCAATCCGGACAGGTAGGCCGGAGATTCAAAGACAGCAGGCTCTGTTCGGAGGTGCCTGAAGTCGCCCCAAAAGTAGCTGTAGGGTTGGGGGATGTCCCTTGGAGCACAGGTCTTGAGTTTAGTGGCTTGGATCGGGTAGATGGTGATGGAGTAAGTCTGTAGTTAGCAGAGCTTCTATCTAGCACGTCTGCTCGTCCTGACAGCTAGGCCACGCCTACCATTAATTATTCTATATAATGTACTGGGAAGCAGGAAAAAAATTCAGAATGGGGTGGATTTGAAGAAAAAATGCATTTCTGCGACTTTCTTACGGGCTTTGGTTTTACGGCGTTCACTGTGCAGCCAAAATGACATGTCCCCTATATTCTGTGTTTCGGTATGGTTCCAGGGATACCAAATTTATATGGTTTTATTTACATTTTGACCCCTAAAAAAAATTCCAAAACTGTGTTAAAAAATTTTTTTTCTAAAAGTCGCCATATTCCGACGGCCGTAACTTTTTTATACGTAAGTGTACGGGGATGCATAGGGCGTCTTTTTTTGCGGGATCGGGTGTAATTTTTAGTTCTACAATTTTCGGGAAAGGTTATTGCTTTGATCACTTTCTTATTCAAATTTTTATCAGAATCAAAACAGTGAAAAAACGGCGGTTTGGCACTTTCGACTATTTTTCCCGCTACGGCGTTTACCGAACAGGAAAAATATTTTTATAGATTTGTAGAGCGGGCAATTTTGGACGCGGGGATACCTAACATGTATATGTTTCACAGTTTTTAATTACTTTTATATGTGTTCTAGGGAAAGGGGGGTGATTTGAACTTTTATTACTTTTTATATTTTTTTATATTTTTTTTTTACTTTTTTTATTTATTTATTTTTTTGCATTTATTAGACCCCCTAGGGGTGTTGAACCCCAGGGGGTCTGATCACTAATGCAATGCATTGCAAATAATCATCCTTTCTTTTGCAGGCTGCATAGACCAGCCTGCAAAAGAGAGGATTTGCAGACAAGCCTGGGAGCCTTTTACAGGCTTCCGGCTGTCATGGCAATGGGACGTCAGCCCTGGAGCATGCTCCAGGAGCCGGCGATCCCGGGCAAAATGGCGGTGCCCATGCGCCGCCGGGAAAATGGCGCCTCCGGCGCCTTTGACCGCGGCGCCGGAGGGGTTAGTGCCTCCGATCGGTCCGGACCGATCGGAGGCATTAGAGCCAGTTGTCTACTGCTTAAAGCAGTAGACACCCGGCGGCTATGGCGGCCGCCCGGCTCCCGGGCGATCGCCATAGTTACAGACCCGACATGCACCGTACTATTATGGCGCATGTTGGGAAGGGGTTAAAGGGATCGCATCATGAGAATCCTTTTTTCAGTTAATATCACAGAAGACTACATGAAGCGATGGAGAAGCGTGGCTGTAGAATATGGAGGCATCGCTGGAGAGTCTTCAGGTAGCAAGGAAGATGCCCCCTTTACTGTCTGGAGAATCATTCGCATACCAGGAAAAAAACAATATCTCAACGGAATGGCAGCGTGGAGCAGAAATAAAAGGTAGGGGACGAATAGCCTTTCTTAAGGCTATTTGGATGTAATATTACCTGAAAAAGGGATTCTAATGATAGAATCCCTTTAAGCACTATACTTTTTATGTATTCTAAATTTAAAATTTATTAACGTTGTCCTTAGCTCTAAACATCCCCACAATTATGAATTGTATAAATATCACTTTGACTAGCAAAGGTTTATTACCTGCTTGTTTGCTATTATTCTGAGTGGTTTGGGAATGTTGATGTCTTGCCTACCATAAAGAGGCAGGTGGTGGCAACTATTTGTGTGGATGTGTGATTGGAGAAGGTTGCTTCATTCCTGTGTAGCATAGCGTGATAGGTAAGCTGGAAGTGAAATGTGCAAGTGTGGTGAAGAAGGTGTAGAGATACCCAATATAATTTTTATATAGCGAGTCTGATATATATGTATATATGAGACTGATCCAGTGGCGTAACTAGAAATGACGTGACCCTGTGGAGAACTTTTGACGTGCCCCTCCCCCCGACCAACGCTGAAGACCAAGACCGACCGACTCCCCCCCCCCGCATTCCTGTGCGTACTATTATGCCCCATAGTCTCCCCTGTACACAGTATTATCCCCCATAGTGGCCCCTGCACACAGTATTATATCCCATAGTGGCCCCTGAAAACAGTATTATGCCCCATAGTCTCCCCTGTACACAGTATTATGCCCCATAGTGGCCCCTGTACACAGTATTATGCCCCATAGTGTCCCCTGTACACAGTATTATCCCCCATAGTGGCCCCTGCACACAGTATTATCCACCATAGTTGCCCGTTCACCCAGTATTATGCCTCATAGTGGCCCCTGCACACAGTATTATCCCCCATAGTGGCCCCTGTACACAGTATTATCCACCATAGTTGCCCGTTCACCCAGTATTATGCCCCATAGTGGCCCCTGAAAACAGTATTATGCCCCATAGTGGCCCCTGCACACAGTATTATACCCCATAGCTGCCCCTTCACCCAGTATTATGCCCCTTAGTGAACAATTATTATACTCTGGGATCTTTTCAGACCCCAGAATATAATAATCAGAGACCCAGGGGGTTACAAACATAAAAATCACTGTTAGTTACCTATTTCTGGCTCCGCTGCAGTCCCCGCTGATGGCGCCCATCTTCAATTACACCCGAGATGTCAGGTGACCCGGGGGCCTGCGACACAAAGCATAAGTATGCAGGCTCCGGTCATGTGACATCAGGGACGTCACATAAGTAGACCCGAAGCCTACCCGGAGATGTAAGTAACACTGTTTTTTTATGTTCCCTTACCTCTCCTAGGCCTCTGATCATTATACTCGGGGGTCTGAAAAGACTCTGAGAACAATAATAGTGTTTCTGGGGCCTGTGGCGTCACTTACCGATCCCGACCCCTGAAAGGATTGGTAAGTAAATAGGGCCCGTTATCGGCTGGAGTAGCTCCAGGAGGTAATGGCCTATTAAAAAAAAAAAAAAAACTGTAGCGGTAGAAGCTGTTGCCAGACCCCCTAATGTCGCGGGCCCTGTGGCAGTCGCTACCGCGGCAATCCCAGTAGTTACGCCCCTGGACTGATCCCTGACACTCAGTATTAAGGCAGTAGGTATATTGAGGTATAGTAGGATCCCATCTATTTCTATATAATGGTTGTACAGAGCTGTAACGTGGTTATGTACATAAATTCTTAGTAATATTAATTTAAATACTATTCTTATTCATCTTAGCAAGGTGCAATAAACAAAATTAATTTTATTTACCAAACAGAATGGCATTCAGCTCGCTATGGATGGAAAGTATAGTTCTAATTAAAAAACATTATGTTACACAAAGCCTATTACAAATTACAGTATCTGCTGAATTGCTCACTTCATCAGATGCAAAGAATTGGCACTTTAGAAAATTAGAGTTGCCCTTATGTGCTGTTATTGCTTCTTAAATATAAATCTCATCTTTTTTTAAATAGTCAAACCCAAGCAAGGATTTTAACAGGTGAAAAAGTGTTTATTTTAGGGTTTTAGTGACATTTTCTCTTATTTTCTACAAACTTTCTTACAAGCATTAAAAAGTTCTATTAATAAGCTCCTGGAGAGAAAAAAAAAAAACACTTTGAGAAACAGCCATCATGTTAAGTTTTCATTTAAATGCCATCGACTAGAACATAGCAAAAAAACTAAATAATAATAAGAAGAAGCTATTCTGAATGTGCTGAATTCTGGCTTAAAGGGATATTCACTCCTGACCCATTTATAACAGATCTACAGAATATTCCATAAATGTTCAACACATGCAATAGATGTTGACTAGGGTTGAGTCGATTTTGACTTTTCAGGATCAATTTAAAATCCAATTTCCGATCATTTTTCATTCGAACCCGATCTTGATCCCAATTCCGATCCCAATGCAAGTCAATGGGATTTTTTTAATAATCGCAGATCGGATTTTAAAAACAATCCTATTCACTATACAGCATGGAATCTAACATTTGAACGTTATAATTGTTAGAATTCATGCTGTGTAGTGATTTTTTTAAATCACTAAGTAGCCAGAGGATTTTTTTTAATCCTCTGGCTACTTAGTCCCCCCTGGTGTCCACTTACCTGCAGAGATGGCTGGTCCGGTGCCCGGTGTTCTCGTTCTTCTTCGCCTCACTGCCCCCTGCCTCCCAGGTTAGGAGAGTGTGGGCGGGTTAGGACAGTGTGGGTGGGTATTGGGAGGGGAGACGTCACGTCTCCCCATCCTGTACCTGCCCACACTCTCCTGAGCCACAAGCTCCACCTTCTTCCTAGCTCTTTAAACACTAACCTGGGAGGCGGGGGCAGCGATGTGAAGAAGAACGAATACACCGGGTACCAGACCAGCCATCTCTGCAGGTAAGTAGTTACTAGAGATGTTAGCTAGTCTCCCATTAGAATGAATGGATGCAAGGGGCCACACGGTGGCTCAGTGGTTAGCACTGCAGCCTTGCAGCACTGGAGTCCTGGTGTTCAAATCCTGCCAAGGGCATAAAACCATCTGCAAGGAGTTTGTATGTTCTCCCCGTGTTTGCATGGATTTCCATCCCATATTCCAAAAAAGACATACTGATAGGGAAAAATGTACATTGTGAGCTCTATGTGGGGCTCACAATCTACATTTAAAAAAAAAAAAGAAAGAATGAATGGACGCAGCCGCCGCGCAGGGGGTTAAGGCTCTGTGCCGGCTTCTTCCATTCATTCCTATGGAACCGCAGCGGAGCCTTCACACTGAGTATACACTCAGTGTGAAGGCTAACATTGTTAGCCTTTCCCACAATGCTTGGCCAGTAGCAAAGCATTGTGGGAAATAATCACCAATCTCGATCCCACCTAAAAAGATCGTGTTCGGAATTCCGATCGCGATCGTGAAATTTTCTCGATCACCGATCGGAATCTGATCTTTTCCAAACACGATCGCTCAACCTTAATGTTGACCCTTGGTTTATGAGAGTTAGTTGAACAGTCAGCTTCAGCTACCTTTGGAACTCTCATAGACATAAATAGGGGTAATCGGCACATGTGCAGACGTCTCTCTATTAGCAGCCTCAAGATGAGGATCAGTGGATATTCTATAAATAGTGAGAAGTGTCAGATGGGAGCCGAAATTAAATTTCCGATAACAAAAAGTGGCCTAAATATCAGGTAACACATGTATCGTGTTTCTGGTGCAGTACAGTGATAGAGTACTAGTTTTCTACAGTACTAGCAAAGTGAATGAGATTTGGGTTAATTTTATCAACACATTGTGGAAAAATATAGGTGCAGAAAAGCAGCATTTGCAAAAACACATGTACTATTGAAAAATAGCAACAAGTTAATTTTAGCCTTGGAATCAACGGTGTTTTCCCTATATATTTAATAGGGGAAGTGCCAAGGCACAGTGGAGCCTTAGCCTTTTTGGTCTTGTTGGACAAAGTTATATGGCTGAGTGGGGAAAGGGACTTGGGGAAAAGGGGCATGGACTAAAATGTGACAAATCAGTGAATTTTTTTTAAAAAATTCCATTCGGCAGCAAATTTTCCAAAACTATTCTATTTAATCTGAATTAATTTGCAGTGAATGGCATTAAAAACACAGCTACGTGTATTGCAGTCTATAGAGGAAGTCAACCTATTCAGACACATAGGCTGAGTTCCTCATTTCTGGGCAAGACCAACCAGGTATTGAGGGCTACTAACAGCCCAGTCACTGGCCAGACCCCGAGCTGCAGATGATGCATATCGGAACCTCCCGATCTCGCTGCGGGTGTACCTAAGGGGACATGCAGCATGGCAAACTCCTTGGATGCCGCGGTCAAGTTTGACCGCGGCATCCAAAGGGTTAAAACCTGTGATCATAGCTGCGCTCTGACCAGGGGTTATGGAGCAGGGTGTTAGCTGTCAAATGGGTTAAAGGGCTGTGATATCACAGGGCTGTCTCGATACAGATTGGCTACATGCATGGCATTGTGGATGATTCCAGACTTTCCTGCCCCAAGTCTTAATGGGAAGCAGCCCATTCATTTCTATGGGGAGCGCTCGTATGCCGGCTCCCATAGAAATGAATGGAACTGCTTTATACGCCGCTGATTCTGAACGTGTTTTACGTTCAGAATAAGCTGCCGTTTACTCCGTGTGAATGAGCCCTAAATGCAGAATTTCCCTAGCAACTGCCCGCAGCAGTAGATCTTAATAACATATAACAAAATAGTTCCTAAAATTGTTTGTCCTACACAGTTATTACAATAAAATACTACTATTACAATCATTTCTATTTATGTAAAAGCAATAGAAAATTTCACAGTAAATTACTCTATATCAATAATCCCATAGAGATAATAAAAACAGCAAGCAAAAAGTAGGGAAAAAAATATTTGTTGAAAGCAAGACATGTTACTAGCAGTGAGTCACTCTTAATGTATCTGAACAAAAAACAGCAAACTAGTATTCTATTTGTCTCCATCCCTTGCCTCATTGTTAGCTTCATTCAAAGGGAATGCAAGCCTCATCAGAGCTCTTCTAAATAGTTGATTTTAGGATATTAAATGATGTATAATTTCCTTCCTTTTTACCATCAGCATCTTATTACAATATGGGATAATGGAGATCGGATGAAGAGAGCTACAAAATTAGATTCATAATACAAATTTTGCTTTTCATTGTTTTTCATACTGAATACATGAAAAAATACTTTGGGAAAGAAATGTGTAAAATCTACAGTTGCAAAATGTGTCTGGAGGTACAGTAGTTCAAAGGAAATGAGTAGGGCGCATGGTGGGATTAGCATGCCAGTTTGTAAAATTTGCATTCATGTGACACAAATGATTTTGCAAATTAGCGGCAATTACCAGCGTGATTCATCATCACCTCATCGGAATCTTTTAGGATGGTGGAACATTTAAATACATGTCAAGTACTCTGTAGAAATGTGATATTAACCCTCTTGTACTGAAGATAAAAAGTCACAGTTGCTCTCTTTATTCTTTCCTGCAACTAGTATACAGTAGTTTTGTTAATGTGACTGTACAACATTGACTTTATACTAATCTCAATAACAAAATAGGATCCATTGCTATGACTGCTAGACCCAGCTGCTAACACAGAGTATGTCCAGAGAAAGCATCACTAGTATCCTATGCTCCTAGGTTACCAAGTGTAGTTTCCGAGATACAGTAAAGGGGTAAAAGCAGTAACTAGGGTTGAGCGACCGTGTTCGGAAAAAATCGGGTTCCGATCGGCGATCGAGAAAATTTCACGATCGCGATCGGAATTCCGAACACGATCTTTTTAGGTGGGATCGAGATCGGTAGTATTTCCCACAATGCATTCACACTGAGTATATAGCGTATACTCAGTGTGAAGGCTCCGCTGCGGTTCCATAGGAATGAATGGAAGCAGCCGGCACACAGCCTTAACCCCCTGCGCGCCGGCTGCCTCCATTCATTCTAATAGGAGACTAAAGTAGCATCTCTAGTAGCTACTTACCTCCAGAGATGGCTGCTCAGCTGCTGTTTGCCTCGCTTCCGCTCCAGCTGCAGTCTTCTTCTCCCTTTGCTGCCCCCTCTGTGCCAGGTTAGGAGAGTGTGGGTGGGTACAGGGCGGGGAGACGTGTCGTCTCCCCTCCCAGTATGGCAGCGAGGCAAGGTACGGCAGCGGAGCAGCGGACCAGCCATCTCTGGAGGTAAGTGGACACCAGGGGGGACTAAGTAGCCAGAGGACTAAAAAAAAATCCTCTGGCTACATTAGTGATTCACTATACAGCATGGATTCTAACAATTGTTAGAATCCATGCTGTATAGTGAATAGGATTGCTTTTAAAATCCGATCTCCGATTAATTAAAAAATTGACTTGCATTGGGATCGGAATTGGGATCGAGATCGGGTTCGAATGAAAAATGATCGGAAATCGGATTTTAAAATCGATCCTGAAAAGTCAGGATCGGCTCAACCCTAGTAGTATAATTTCTAGAATTAGAAGCTAATACAACAGCCGTAGCCATAGCAGACTCCATGTTTAATGGGATATACAGTATGAAAAGATTAGTGCTTACCCAGCTAGCCTCAGTAGTAGCCATTCCTAAAAAATGCTCTCACTTTTAATTGCACAAATGGAGCATATTCCAATAGAAAATGAAAAGGGAGATTTGTGAATTTGTAAATATACATACATTTTGACAAGTGAATATCATGTGCTATATTGAGGTAACGTGTGCATCAGGGCAAGTGATAAGATAAGATAATCCTTTAATAGTTTCAGCATGGGGAAATTCAGTGTGTTACAGCAACATGGATAATACAGTAGTATATTGCAAGAAAGACACATACAAGCTAAAAATAGCAGATAGAAAAAGGTACTAGGAGTCATAGCAACTAAGAAGAAAAAGAAAGACTGCAGGATCATTTAGTTCTCTGTGCGGAGTGATGTTGATTATACAGCCTGACCACGGTTTGGACGTAGCACTTGGGTGGGTAATGGTATGCTTACTTTAAGGTTGAGCTACATCACAGTCTTAGGGTCCATTCATACCTGGCACGTATACGGCGTGTGAGATTTTGAGCGCCGTAAAAGCTCCCATTGATTTCAATGGGAGCCTGGATCGTATACGCCACGTTATTTTGCGGCCGCAAAATTTAGGTTGACCATACACAATAAGTTTCGAACTGCAAACATGCAACATTCTGAATGATGTGATTGTACGTATGAATGATCCCACCATCAACAATAACAACTAAACTTCCTATCAGGAGCTGTTAAGGCTTCGTTCACATCTGCGTTGGAGTCTCCATACAAGATTCTGCCAAAGATCCCGACGACAATTGGTCGAGACAAAAATCTTGCACGTAGTCCGCAGGTAACTGCTTTTTTAGTGGGTGAACTCTCTGTCGTTCAGGTCCCATGGAGGAAAAGAACGAAGAAAAGCACAGTGCAAGTGTGACCCTAGCATTAGTAGATCATGCCAAACATTGATATTTTTGGCAGCCAAAAATATTCAGTATCAATGATCTGCTTTTCAAGTACTAAAGTCTACTGCTGGTTGTTGATCGTCGTTGGAAATGGGTGAAATCAGCAAAATCTAAGGTGTATCACCAGCTCAAGGCAAAGTAAAAAATCTACTTGTCACAGCTTTGTCAAAGCACAAAAGCATAAAACATTAATGGCAATGGCAAAGACAATTTTTTTTTAAATTGGACAGGTCCCCCTCAGCTACCTCCATGGTTTAATGCCCCCTCCTCTTGTCCCCAGTTTAATCTCCCCCTAATTTAAGTGCTCCCCTTCATCTATCCCCAGTTTCATGCCCCCCCTCCCTTTCTTCCCCAGTTTCATATCCCCCTTAATCTGCCCCATTTCATGTCTCCCCCCCCTGCATCTGCCCCAGTTCCATGTTTCCCTTCCATCTCTGCCCCTAGGCTACTGAGACAGACAGACAGAGACACACACACACAGACAGACACACAGACACACACACTCTCCACTCTGCATGACACAGACAAGTGTTACTACTTACACAGGAAGACACTGCAGATAGTTCTGCTTTGCTTTGCTATTCTCTGCATGGGACTGGACTGTGGAGGAGGCCGAGGGGGGCTCATAGGTCACATGTTCAGTCTCCTCTCTCAGCGGGAGGTCTTGCGAGTGAGAGGTGGGGGAGGAGATGCAGCAGAGAGCCGGGAGATTGGGGCAAAGTGACATTTTAAAGAGAAAACACTCAGGGGCAGAGCGGGACAATCTCTAAGCTGTTCAGGATGGCGGAACAGAACTGTAAATGCGGGACTGTCCCGCAAAATCGGGACTATTGGGAGGTATGTCCTTGTGATGGGACAACCCCTTTAAGTATAATAAAAGAGCTATGAAAAGCGCTGTGGGAAAACTGCGACCTTTTTTGCTGCACACACTACATGGGAAAGCAGAGCAGAAGAGAAAAGCTTGTGGAACGTTGGGTGTTTCATTTTGTTTTCAGACAAGTGGGTTGATAAGAAGGTTAATTATTCGCCAGGTGGCGGCTCTACAAGTAAGACGTCAACCCTTCCCATAATGCTCCCTGTCCGGGGAAGACAGAACTACATGAAATAATGGGAACCACTGTGCTTGAGGAGATACTGGGTAGTAGACCCAGGGTCTCTAAGGGACACTGAATGCCCAGAAGGCTGAGGATTTATTTTGAGGTCAGTTTCGAACCATCACTATGTGGAAATGAGAATTCATTGCAGGTTTCTGGTGTTTCAACCATTTTGATGAAGGGATGGTGATCTAGTGATCTAAAATAAACCCCGATTTATCCCAAATAAATATATTTAGTATAATATACTGTATATCAGTAAGCAAATATCTGGAAAATTGTAAGGAATTGATACAAAAATATATCTGAAAATATACAGTGATGACATTTTATTGGTATAAAACCAGCTACAGATTTGAAAATTCTATTTACACATCCATTACTTTGACCCATTGGGATTTACCAAAGATTCAATAGTATGTTTGCAGATAGAAATAAAATCATCTAACAAAATATTTTGCATATAGCACAAATTTAGTTGTCCATTTTAAGCTGGTATTTGTTTGACATTTTAACTTATCAGCTGTATTTTTATACAATTTATACACCTTGCAAAGTGATGTTTTTGTCAAAATATGTTATCAAAACACTTTATTTTGGAAAGACTTTTCACTACGAGATTATCAAAGAAAATAGCTATAATCAACCTCAAATAACTATCTTTAAAGAAAAATGTTAGGTTTGTACATGAAAAACTGGATGAATTACAATGGTGGATGAGCTGAGTAGTCAGAACTTTCAGCGCTTTCACTTGAATATGTAGATCGATGGGTTTCTATACTTGAATCCGACAATGTCAAACATCAGAAGCCCAAAGTATAAGTCCAAGTGAAACAAAAGAAAGGGACAGGAGTGAAGTGAAAACATTCAGAGTGTTGTATGTTAGCAAAGAGACATCTAACCACAAACATGTATCCTTACCTTGCTGAGTTAAAGAGGTTTTCAGTAGAGATGAGCGAGTAGTACTTATTCAAGTAGGTATTCGATCGAATACTACGGTATTCAAAATACTCGTACTCGATCGAGTACCACTCGCTATTCGAATGGAAAAGTTTGATGCAGAACCAGCATTTATTGGCCAAATGCTATACAGTCAGCCAATCAACGCTGGTTCTTCTCCTACCTTTAGAAGTCTTCTCCTTGCAGCTTCCTCGCGGCATCTTCCGGCTCTTCATTCACTCTGCCAGGCATCAGGCCTGGGCAGAGCCGACTGCACATGCCCGCACTACAAGCGGGCATGCGCAGTTGGCTCTGCCCAGGCCCGATGCCTGGCAGAGTGAATTCAGAGCCGGAACATGCCGCGGGGACGCTGCATGGAGAATACTTCTCGGAGGATCCAGCCCGACCCTCACTCGTGGACTTGGTAAGTATAATTTGATTGAATATTGCCTACCCCTGAAACGAGCATTTTCCCCCCATAGACTATAATAGGGTTCGATATTCGATTCAAGTAGTCGAATATTGAGGGGCTACTCGAAACGAATATCGAACCTCGGACATTTTACTGTTCGCTCATCTCTATTACTGAGTGTTAAAGGGGTTTTCAGGGCAAAAAATGTTTCTCTTAAAAATTGCTATTAATGAGTTAATAATTATAATAAATGTAACCATATGTTTTTGAGTGATTTCTGGGAGTCTCTGGGTTCCTGGTGTCTCCTGCTTTTGTTTATATATTTCTGCTGCTTGCTATGTAACTTCCTTAGTAACCCTCTTACTTCTCTCCTCCCTCTTTTTTTTTAAGACTGGACCATCAATTGAGACCCAATATCCTTTGGTAATCTTCAGATTTCATAATGTTTTATACACATTCAAGGCACTAGAGATGAACGAACACTAAAATGTTCGAGGTTCGAAATTCGATTCGAACAGCCGCTCACTGTTCGAGTGTTCAAACGGGTTTCGAACCCCATTATAGTCTATGGGGAACATATACTTGTTAAGGGGGAAACCCAAATCCGTGTCTGGAGGGTCACCAAGTCCACTATGACACCCCAGGAAATGATACCAACACCCTGGAATGACACTGGGACAGCAGGGGAAGCATGTCTGGGGGCATAAAAGTCACTTTATTTCATGGAAATCCCTGTCAGCTTGCGATTTTCGCAAGCTAACTTTTCCCCATAGGAATGCATTGGCCAGCGCTGATTGGCCAGAGTACGGAATTCGACCAATCAGCGCTGGCTCTGCTGGAGGAGGCGGAGTCTAAGATCGCTCCACACCAGTCTCCATTCAGGTCCGACCTTAGACTCCGCCTCCTCCGGCAGAGCCAGCGCTGATTGGCCGAAGGCTGGCCAATGCATTCCTATTGGTAGCAGTGCTGAGCCAGTTCTGCTCAACTACACCGTGTGCCGGTCAGCCCATCTGATGTAGCAGAGCCGAGTGTGCACAGTGTCCCAGTGTCCCAGTGTCCCATGCAGAGACTTAGCAGTGCTGAGCCAGTTCTGCTCAACTACACCGTGTGCCAGTCAGCCCATCTGATATAGCAGAGCCGAGTGTGGATATAGGAATCCATAGGAATGCATTGGCCAGTGCTGATTGGTCAAATTCCGTACTCTGGCCAATCAGCGCTGGCCAATGCATACCTATGGGAAAAAGTTTATGTCACAAAAATCACAATTATACACCCGATAGAGCCCCAAAAAGTTATTTTTAATAACATTCCTACCTAAATAAAGGTTATCCCTAGCTATCCCTGCCTGTACAGCTATCCCTGTCTCATAGTCACAAAGTTCACATTCTCATATGACCCGGATTTGAAATCCACTATTCGTCTAAAATGGAGGTCACCTGATTTCGGCAGCCAATGACTTTTTCCGATTTTTTTCGATGCCTCCGGTGTCGTAGTTCCTGTCCCACCTCCCCTGCGCTGTTATTGGTGCAAAAAAAAGCGCCAGGGAAGGTGGGAGGGGAATTGAATTTTTTTGGAGTTTGCCACGTGATGTTCGATTCCAATCGAACACATCGAACAGCCTGATATCTGATCGAACATGTGTTCGATAGAACACTGTTTGCTCATCTCTACAAGGCACCTAGTGTCAAAGGCAGCAAAACTAGCACAAAAATCTTTGAACCTCCATCATATTTGACTGTTGGTACTGTGTTCTTTTCTTTGTAGGTTTTAATCGGTTTTCAGTAAACAGTAGAACGATGTGCTTTACAAAAAGCTCTATTTTGGTCTTATCTGTCCACAAGATGTTTTACAGAACAATTTTTTCTTACTCGTTGTATTACATTTTGGCAAACTGCAGTCTAGCTTTATTTATGTCTCTGCACCAGCAGTCGGGTCCTCCAGGGTCTCTTGCCATAGCATTTCATTTCATTCAAATGTTGACTAAAAAGTTGTCACTAACACTAATACACCCTGAGCCTACAGAACAGCCTGAATTTTTTTGGGACTTGCTTGGGGCTGCTTATCCACTCTCCAGCCTATCCTGCATTGCAACCTTTTATTAATTTTTCTCTTTCGTCTAGGGTGATTAGTAGAGATAAGCGAGTAGTACGGTATTCAAAATACTCGTACTCGATCGAGTACCACTCGCTATTCGAATGGAAAATCGATGCAGAACCAGCATTGATTGGCCGAATGCTATACAGTCGGCCAATCAACGCTGGTTCTTCTCCTACCTTTAGAAGTCTTCTCCATGTAGCTTCCCCGCTGCATCTTCCGGCTCTTCATTCACTCTGCCAGGCATCGGGCCTGGGCAGAGCCGACTGTGCTTTCCCGCGCTACAAGAGAATGGCCGCTTTGACTGTAAGCAGCCATTTTCTTGTAGTGCGGGCCTGCGCAGTCGGCTCTGCCCAGGTCCGATGCCTGGCAGAGTGAATTCAGAGCCGGAAGATGCCGCGGGGACGCTGCACAGAGAAGCCTTCTCGGAGGATCCAGCCCGACCCTCACTCGTGGACTTGGTGAGTGTAATTTGATCGAATATTGCCTACCCCTGAAACGAGCATTTTTCCCCCATAGAGTATAATAGGGTTCAATATTCGATTCGAGTAGTCGAATATTGAGCGGCTACTCGAAACGAATATCAAATCTCAAACATTTTACTGTTCGCTCATCTCTAGTGATTAGCTAAACTTTTTGATTATGTTGTGCACCATGGACAAAGGAACATCAAGATTAAAGATGAGAGAATTGAAGCTGATGAAGTGGAATTTGATCCAAATTTCAGGAAATATTCGATTTGCATCAAATTCGGATTTCCTCATGTTTCGCGGTTACAAGTTGCATTTTTTCCTAAAATGGCCACTTCACATGTTAGGACACGGGGCAAGGAACTCCTACAATACGGGATCATTCACAATGCCATGCATGCAACCAATCAGCAGCCAGCCAGCCTTGTGATGTCACAACCCTATAAATAACCTCCACCATCTTGGATTCAGGCATTTTCCATTGTGCTTAGTACAGGGAGAGACGTGAGCAGGCGCTAGGGAAAAAGTAGTAGAAAAGACATAAAAATTAATATTTAGCTCAATTGAAGTTCAGGGATAGAGCAAAGTGTAGGGAAGTGATAGGGAGGAATTTATACTGAGTATTGAAGCACAACCATGATTCTAAGAGCGAACGCCTGTCATGTGTGTGTCATACTGACTACCACAGCAGACTCCTTATGCGTTTTACTGCAAGACACAATGTTCTATACCACTATACAGGCTGCCTGCAGCCAGGAAATAGCTGTTTTTTTTTAACACGATTCACCGCAAATTAATTCGGATCATATTGTTTAGAAAAATTTGGCGAAGCAGCCAAATCAAATTTTTGAAAAATCTTTAAATAAGATCTTAGGACATGGACTTGTAACCTTGAGACTGTTGATATTATTCCACAATCTTGGTTCTCAATTCCTTCGACAGATCTCTTCTCTTCTTTCTGTTGTCCATGGTTAGTGTGGGACATGCAGACAACTTCTCTCCTTTTTATCTTGTTCCAGGTGTGATTTTTATATTGCCCACACCTGTTACTTGCCAAAGGTGAGTTTGAACGAGCATCACATGCTTGAAACAAAGTTACTTACTCACAATTTTGAAAAAGTGCCAACAATTTTGTCCATCTCATTTTTGGAGTTTTGTGTGAAACGATGTCCAACTTGCCTTATTTCAGTCTATTTGTATAGTTCCAATACATAAAAATGATATAAACATATGTATAACAGCATGTGCATGGAAGCATGAGTTCACAGCAGCACGATGGACAAAGTAGGAGATATCTGGATGTGTAGAGTAGGCAAGCCAACAGTACAGCATGTTGTGTAGGGACAGTAGTGGCAGCAGTGGCAGTCCAATAGTAAGGTATGGAAAATTACGGACAGGCAGACAGCAGCAGTATTAACATTTGAGTGGTGAAAATCAGTTCCCGCTGTCAACATTGATCTTTTTATTGGTGTCTGCTGAACCAGGAATCCATGGGATAAAGTGCAAGGGTATCTAACAGAGAAAGGGCACAGCAAAGACACAACTGAACCTTTTTGTTCGGACAGTGAGAATCCCATTGCTGATGTGTATCAGGTTGGCATAGTGGGCATAGTGGATGGACAAACTGTTCCATCATGTTCAGCAAAGCATATTGGCTGGAATTTGTGCTACATGTACTGTAGTGGTAACATGAGAGAGGAAATTGTAGATGGACAGAAATGTCAAGAGGTAGGCATCTGCTTGTGGAAAGCTGCAACAAGATAGATACTGAGTCTATCCTGATAAAACAACAATTTTGCCTCTCAAAAGGAGAATAAAAAAATACTCATTTTGCTTTTATAGTGAAGTCTGAACAATTGACCTCCATTAACATGACTCTAATGATAGACTTGTCAGCACATAAGCAACCATCATTCTGCTTGCTATACTTAGAAGTAGGAACCCAGTTGTTTTGCACTCTGCCCTGAACTCAATGGTTGGTCACTGTCATCATCATCATCATCATCATCATCATCATCATCAATATCATTGCTTTCAATCCTGCTGCCTTTCTCAGACTGTGATAAATCATATGCTCTTTTCTATATTCCACCTCTATTTTTTTCCAAGTGCCACTACTACCGCTATAGCTACAAATGCCACTAGAACTACTACAACCAACTAGAGATGAGCGAGTAGTATTCAATCGAGTAGGTATTCGATCGAATACTACGGTATTCGAAATATTCATACTCAGTCGAATACTACTAGCTATTCGCAGTAAATATTCGATTCAGAGCCAGCGTTGATTGGCCGAATGCTATACAGTGTATAGCATTTGGCAAATCAATGCTGGTTCTGCAGCAGACTCGTCTTGCAGAAGAGCTGGCAGGAGAGCTGGCAGCTAGCTGTTACGAGGGAGCTTACTTTTTCTCATAGGAATGAATTGACCAGCGTTGATTGGCCAGTGTACAGCATTCTGCCAATCAACGCTGGTTCTGCTGGAGGCTCATCTGTGAGGAGGCGGAGTCTAAGATCGGACCATAGCAGTCTCCATTGTGGTCCGATTTTAGACTCTGCCTCCTCATAGACGAGCGTCCGGCAGGACCAGCGTTGATTGGCCGAATGCTGTACACTGGACAACCAACGCTGGTCAATTCATTCCTATGAGAAAGAGAGTCAGCTCCCTCATAACAGCTAGCTGCCAGCTCTCCTGACTAGCAAGGACGAGCTTGCTGCAGAACTAGCATTGATTTGGGCATGTTCTGCAATCCACAGGATCTGAGCACTTTGCAGGGACTGAGTAGACCATGAACTCCTCGGGATGCCAAAGTATACCACATTTAGTTATGCAGTGGCCTAGTGAAAGTCTAGACACCAACACAAATTAAATGTTGTATGAGAACCTTAAGATAGCTGTGCCTAAACAAATATACCTTATTCTTATTCATTGCAGGTGGTAGTTATCTAATGTTAAGATCTTCAAGATCTTTTTATGTCCTGACATGTAAAATCATACAATTCAAAGATAGTGCACTTTGTTTTTCTTTAATTTTTTATGATATATTTTTAACTTTTATATGAACGTAATCTTTTAACCTAATATATGATAGATAGATAGATAGATAGATAGATAGATAGATAGGAGATAGATAGATAGATAGATAGATAGATAGATAGATGATAGATAGATAGATAGATAGATAGATAGATAGATAGATAGATAGATAGGAGATAGATAGATAGATAGATAGATAGATAGATAGATAGATAGATAGATTACTAGACATGAGCGAACACTAAAATGTTCGGGGTTTGAAATCCGATTCGAACAGCCGCACACTGTTTGACTGTTTGAACGGGTTTCGAACCCCATTATAGTCTATGGGGGAAAATGCTCGTTTCAGGGGTACGCAACATTCGATCAAATTCTACTTACCAAGTCCATGAGTGAGGGTCGGGCTGGATTCTTCTCCCTGTGCAGCATTCCCGCGGCATCTTCCGGCCTTGAATTCACTCTGCTAGGCATCGGGCCTGGGCATAGCCGACTGCGCATGCCCGCACTACAAGCGGACATGCGCAGTCGGCTCTGCCCAGGCCCGATGCCTGGCAGAGTGAATTCAGAGCCGGAAGATGCCGCGGGGAAGGTGCACAGAGAAGACTTCTAAAGGTAAGAGAAGAACCAGCGTTGATTGGCAATGTATAGCATTCTGCCAATCAATGCTGGTTCTGCATCGAATCTTAACTTCGAACAGCTAGTAGTACTTCATCGAGTACGAGTATTTTGAATACCGTAGTATTTAATCGAATACCTACTCGATCGAGTACTACTCGCTCATCTCTAATAATTACTCAAAAAATCACCAAATGATTGAGCTTTGCAGGAAAACATGTCTAGAAAGGAAAATGTTTTTATAAATAACATCAAATGTCATTTACACATATATGTAAAGCTCGCACATGGTCCCAATTCAAAAAGATGTTAAACACTGCAGGATAAAGGGGAATTGTAGTGATTTTCCAACTAATTAGTTGCTCTTATTAAAAAGAACAAGATAATTGATTTTAGAATACACTACCTCTTATTATGTCCTCATTAAGCTGTATATCAAGACTAATTAAATGGCATTATTCTATCTCATTCTTGTTACAGAATTGAATAGATTTGGTTGGTGCTTTTATTACCAGCCATGCAACCCAAGATTCTTTCAAATTCTAAATGTGTTGAACATTCTATTTGTGAAACAGAAGGTAATGAATTTAATAATTTAGATTTTATATAGTGAACATAAGGGAGTTCTTTGAATTTAGAATTTTCCTGACGTGGTAAAAGAGAAAAAAATTGCATGTGGTTAATGTATATATATATATGTATAAAGTGCTGCCGTGAATGAATGTCTCCTCAGAAAGATGACTTTTGCTATTATTTAAGCTGGTTCTTCTCTTACCTTTAGAATTCTTCTCCCTGCGCTGTCGGCTCTGCCTAGGCCCGATGCCTAGCAGAGTGAATTAGAGGCCGGAAGAGGACGCGGGGACACTGCGCAGGGAGAAGAATCCAGCCCGACCCTCACTCATGGACTTGGTAAGTAGAATTTGATCAAATGTTGCCTACCCCTGAAACGAGCATTTCCCCCCATAGACTATAATGGGGTTCGAAACCCGTTCGAACAGTCGAACAGTGTGGGGCTGTTCGAATCGGATTTCGAACCTCAAACATTTTAGTGTTCGCTCATCTCTAGTAGCATTATGAAGAACAATTTTTCCTGCAAACATTGAGACCTCATATGGCTCTGAGAGCGGAGAAATAAAGAGGTTTGGAAGGGGGTGAGTTAAAAACGAAAAATCAAAATCAAAAAATGCCGTCGGCGGGAATATATATATATAGCGTATGTATATATATACGCACACACACTATATATATGTATATATATATATGTATATATATATATATATATATATATAAATATATATATATATATATGCACACACCATATAAATATAAATGTATATATGTGAATGAATATATATATATATATATATATATATATATATATATACTGTGTATATATATGTTTTACAGCGTTTTTAATTAGGAATATTATAGGAATTTTTTGTATACTCAGCACAACCCAGCATATAGAAATGACATTCTCTATAATCCTCAGGAAGGAATATGATGACATAACTTACTGCACCGGCAGTGGACTACAAAAGCAGACATCTGTTGTAGCTGTACATTGTTACACAGAATCTAAAATCATTTTGCCAAGCAAGAAGCTGTTTCAACAATGTTATTTATGATGCCCATGCTGTCATTCTTCAGGATTACCTTGGAGAAGAGTGTCAGCAGGGGATGCACTCTGTAAACCTCTTACATAGATGTTTTTGGTCTGTAGGTCTTTGTTGAATTTGAAAAGAGAAATCACTGGTTGAAGCCATCAGATTTATGACACTTCCCAGGAACCAGAAAAAATATACGAAAATATCCACACTAAACCTTTACTTTATAAATAGAGAATGCATCAGAAAGAGAGGTAGATTAGTGGATTTATCTGAGTGGTGACAGTTTTCTATACTTCAGAAGTGGCAAGATGGAATGGATTTTTGTAAGGGATTACATTCGAGAAAAGGAACGGCGAGTATATTTCACTGAAGCGCAAATATTTTGGAGATTTTTCATAAATTTAAATGCAAGATTTTGGGAGAGAAAATTTAAAGGGAAAAAAAAAAACATACGGAAAATAGATCGACTGAATTTTTTATAAATGCGAGATATTTGGGTATTCCATGATCTAGATGACTTGTATCAAATGTAAGGTGGATTTATTATAGGATGTCTGCTGTCGGCTGATATTATGTGAATATTTTTCCCATAAACATGCACATAGATAAGGCTTTGCACTGTAAGCTTCTCATTTTATATTCTATTTGATGGCTACATATTCATTTCATTCATCATTCGAAGACAGATAATCAGGAAGTCATTACCTTGCCAAGACTGGGCTCCTTATGAATGAGGTGTAATTCAGCACCTCAATATGCAAATATTACAGATAATAAAGTTTAAAATTGTTTGCAGTATTGGACTTGTCCTTTTACTGCATTGTGGTGTCAGATTCAATTAATGTCAGAAATAGTAAAAGCCTGTTTTGAAGGTCACTTTTTGAAATGTATTTTGGAAGATCTTCTGCACGCTGGGAATTAACCAAGATCTCGATTTTAATCTACATTAAAAAATGGATGATATTAATTAGATTGTTGAATATGACAGCCATAATTTACTTGCCTTGAGAAGTGGCAGCTTTATTAGAAAAAAAAAAATTAATAAACAAAACTTTCCAAATTTTTAACATTAAATAATAGGAAATTGATATTCCTACCTTCATTAATATTTAAGGATTTTTTTTTCTTTAATGCTAACTATTTTTGTAATGGTCGATGATACATCAAGTTTGTATCACACATCTCAAATTTAATTAGACACCAATATTTTATACATGATTGAATAAGGCCCGGTTCACATCTGCGTTTGGTAATCCATTTGGGGAGTCCACATGGAGACCTCCCAAACGGACTGTGGTGAGCAGTGAGAACACATGAACTCCATTAAAGTCTATGGGGGTTTGTGTGCTCTCACTGCTCACCACTTGTCAATGCGTTCAGTACAACTGCTCACCGCTTGTCGTACTGAATGCATTGACAAGTGGTGAGCAGTGAGAGAACACGGACCCCATAGACTTTAATGGGGTTCGTGTGCTTCCCGCACGGTCTCTGCACAAGTCATGCGGACAGGAAAGTAGATCGTGAAATACTTTTCTGTCTGCATGTTCCCCGGACTACCCAAACGGATTCATTGGGTAGTATACATTGGGTGTATACTTAAAAAGTCATGGTTAAACATCCCTTTGTAGGCTAAAAAAATCAAAGGCTTTGAAAAAATTTACATAAAATAAGTATAATAATAATAATAATAATAATAATAATAATAACAACCTAATAGAGATGAGCGAACACTAAAATGTTCGAGGTTCGAAATTCGATTCGAACAGCCGCTCACTGTTCGAGTGTTCGAATGGGTTTCGAACCCCATTATAGTCTATGGGGAACATAAACTCGTTAAGGGGGAAACCCAAATTCGTGTCTGGAGGGTCACCAAGTCCACTATGACACCCCAGGAAATGATACCAACACCCTGGAATGACACTGGGACAGCAGGGGAAGCATGTCTGGGGGCATAAAAGTCACTTTATTTCATGGAAATCCCTGTCAGTTTGCGATTTTCGCAAGCTAACTTTTCCCCATAGAAATGCATTGGCCAGTGCTGATTGGCCAGAGTACGGAACTCGACCAATCAGCGCTGGCTCTGCTGGAGGAGGCGGAGTCTAAGATAGCTCCACACCAGTCTCCATTCAGGTCCGACCTTAGACTCCGCCTCCTCCGGCAGAGCCAGCGCTGATTGGCCGAAGGCTGGCCAATGCATTCCTATGCGAATGCAGAGACTTAGCAGTGCTGAGTCAGTTTTGCTCAACTACACATCTGATGCACACTCGGCACTGCTACATCAGATGTAGCAATCTGATGTAGCAGAGCCGAGGGTGCACTAGAACCCCTGTGCAAACTCAGTTCACGCTAACAGAATGCATTGGCCAGCGCTGATTGGCCAATGCATTCTATTAGCCCGATGAAGTAGAGCTGAATGTGTGTGCTAAGCACACACATTCAGCACTGCTTCATCACGCCAATACAATGCATTAGCCAGTGCTGATTGGCCAGAGTACGGAATTCGGCCAATCAGCGCTGGCTCTGCTGGAGGAGGCGGAGTCTAAGGTCGGACCTGAATGGAGACTGGTGTGGAGCGATCTTAGACTCCGCCTCCTCCAGCAGAGCCAGCGCTGATTGGCCGAATTCCGTACTCTGGCCAATCAGCGCTGGCCAATGCATTCTATTAGCTTGATGAAGCAGAGTGTGCACAAGGGTTCAAGCGCACCCTCGGTTCTGATGTAGCAGAGCTGAGGCTGCACAAGGGTTCAAGCGCACCCTTGGCTCTGATGTAGGAGAGCCGAGGGTGCACTTGAACCCTTGTGCACCCTCAGCTCTGCTACATCAGAGCCGAGGGTGCGCTTGAACCCTTGTGCACACTCTGCTTCATCAAGCTAATAGAATGCATTGGCCAGCGCTGATTGGCCAATGTATTCTATTAGCCTGATGAAGTAGAGCTGAATGTGTGTGCTAAGCACACACATTCAGCTCTACTTCATCGGGCTAATAGAATGCATTGGCCAGCGCTGATTGGCCAGAGTACGGAACTCGACCAATCAGCGCTGGCTCTGCTGGAGGAGGCGGAGTCTAAGATCGCTCCACACCAGTCTCCATTCAGGTCCGACATTAGACTCCGCCTCCTCCAGCAGAGCCAGCGCTGATTGGCCGAATTCCGTACTCTGGCCAATCAGCACTGGCTAATGCATTGTATTGGCGTGATGAAGCAGTGCTGAATGTGTGTGCTTAGCACACACATTCAGCTCTACTTCATCGGGCTAATAGAATGCATTGGCCAATCAGCGCTGGCCAATGCATTCTATTAGCGTGAACTGAGTTTGCACAGGGGTTCTAGTGCACCCTCGGCTCTGCTACATCAGATTGCTACATCTGATGTAGCAGTGCCGAGTGTGCATCAGATGTGTAGTTGAGCAAAACTGACTCAGCACTGCTAAGTCTGCATTCGCATAGGAATGCATTGGCCAGCCTTCGGCCAATCAGCGCTGGCTCTGCCGGAGGAGGCGGAGTCTAAGGTCGGACCTGAATGGAGACTGGTGTGGAGCGATCTTAGACTCCGCCTCCTCCAGCAGAGCCAGCGCTGATTGGTCGAGTTCCGTACTCTGGCCAATCAGCGCTGGCCAATGCATTCTATTAGCCCGATGAAGTAGAGCTGAATGTGTGTGCTTAGCACACACATTCAGCTCTACTTCATCAGGCTAATAGAATACATTGGCCAATCAGCGCTGGCCAATGCATTCTATTAGCTTGATGAAGCAGAGTGTGCACAAGGGTTCAAGCGCACCCTCGGCTCTGATGTAGCAGAGCTGAGGGTGCACAAGGGTTCAAGTGCACCCTCGGCTCTCCTACATCAGAGCCGAGGGTGCGCTTGAACCCTTGTGCAGCCTCGGCTCTGCTACATCAGAGCCGAGGGTGCGCTTGAACCCTTGTGCACACTCTGCTTCATCAAGCTAATAGAATGCATTGGCCAGCACTGATTGGCCAGAGTACGGAATTCGGCCAATCAGCGCTGGCCAATGCATCCCTATGGGAAAAAGTTTATCTCACAAAAATCACAATTACACACCCGATAGAGCCCCAAAAAGTTATTTTTAATAACATTCCCCCCTAAATAAAGGTTATCCCTAGCTATCCCTGCCTGTACAGCTATCCCTGTCTCATAGTCACAAAGTTTACATTCTCATATGACCCGGATTTGAAATCCACTATTCGTCTAAAATGGAGGTCACCTGATTTCGGCAGCCAATGACTTTTTCCAATTTTTTTCAATGCCCCCGGTGTCGTAGTTCCTGTCCCACCTCCCCTGCGCTGTTATTGGTGCAAAAAAGGCGCCAGGGAAGGTGGGAGGGGAATCGAATTTTGGCGCACTTTACCACGTGGTGTTCGATTCGATTCGAACATGGCGAACACCCTGATATCCGATCGAACATGTGTTCGATAGAACACTGTTCGCTCATCTCTACAACCTAATGTTTAAAAAAATTACAATAACAAACAATTACAATAAAGTTGACACCTTATTACTAGAGATGAGCGAGTAGTACTCGATCGAGTAGGTATTCAATCGAATACTACGGTATTCTTAATACTCGTACTCGATCGAGTACCACTCGCTGTTTGAATGTAAAAGTTCGATGCAGAACCAGCATTGATTGGCCAAATGCTATACAGTCGGCCAATCAACGCTGGTTCTTCTCCTACCTTTAGAAGTCTTCTCTGTGCAGCTACATGTCTGCTTGTAGTGCGGGCATGCGCAGTCAGCTCTGCCCAGGCCTGATGCCTGAAGAGTGAATGAAGAGCCGGAAGATGCTGCGGGGATGCTGCAAGGAGAAGACTGCACAGAGGATCCAGCCCGACCCTCACTCGTGGACTTGGTAAGTATAATTTGATCGAATGTTGCCTACCCCTGAAACGAGCATTTTCCCCCCATAGACTATAATAGGGTTCGATATTCGATTCCAGTAGTAGAATATTGAGGGGCTACTCGAAACGAATATTGAACCTCAAACATTTTACTGTTCGCTCATCTCTACTTATTACAACACACATACATGGAATTAAAAATTGAGTAGTATCCATCCCTCTCTATCTTATAAAGTATAAGCATTTAATACTAACCTTGTTTATTGGACCAGTGTAAAATGTAATTCATTAAGCAAAAAATAAGCCCTTATGTAGATAATATCACTGGAGAAATGGAATACTGCCAAATACTGCAAAACATTTCTGAACATTGTTGCAGTATGTGATGGAGTTCAAGTTGACTGGGCCTCCATATTCTAAATATATGATCAAGCTTCTGTTGGATGTGCTCATAAGAGAAATTTACAAACTTCAAGAATTTATTGGTAACATCCTGATGATTGACACTACAGATTCAAGTCCCAAAGCTAAAATTTTAAATAAACTAACGTGTAAGAAAAAATTTTCAAATTGGAGAAGAAATCTAAACTGATGCAAAAGCTGTCCCGCAAATATAGTCTGAAGACCCAAAATAGGCGATATTCTTAGTATGTTAAATTTGTAAAATGGCTGATAAATGGTGATGTGATATATTTTGTATCATTGGACATTCTAACAAATTAAACTATACAAGACTTCATTTATTTTCCTCTTTGTGTTTTATACCAATGGAGACATGTAAAAAGATACAACATATTAGAGATATACACAATCCAGTCACATTAATGTGACCAACTGTCAAAATCCAGAATAACCGCATTTGGCAGAGCGGAACACTGCGAGACGTGCCGGAAGAGAGGGGATGTTGTGATGATGTTCTCTGGGATGTTGAGCCATGCCGAATCCAGTGCTGTGGCCAGATGCGCTAGGTTACGCGGTTGAGCATCGATGGCGCAAACAACCCGATTGAGGTGGTCCCACAGATTCTCAATTGGGTTCAAGTCTGGGGAATTTGCTGGCCAAGAGAGTATGGTAAACTCATCCTGGTGCTCCTACTGTTGATAAACTTTACTACTCGAGCAGTTTTCTAAATCTTTTATTTGTTGGTGTGCACTCGGCGAGTCTGTGACCTGTGAGCTGTAAGATGTCTATGCTGTTTCTGTGATCACATCTCATTACAAAAATATTGGCAAAGAATCTTCAAACAGAACCCGTTTTTGTCAAAAGTCGAGACATGAATTTATTTTGGCAATTACAGTATCACCATGGATATCATTTTTGTGAATCACAGGGCTGAGGGTTTTCACTGATACTGGTGCTCTTAAACTTGCATTCAACTCTGGAGATAATTGAGGAGCCATACTTTGGGGGGGGGGGGGGTTGGCAACAAATCATGAAGATGCTCTTCTATCTGTCTTGTCAAGCTTTGACTTTGAACCAAAGCTGCAGATATTTTACTGGTCTTTGCATATTAGAATGAGATCTATTAGACCTTGACACACCCATCTGCTTGAAACACATGCACCCCTCTTGGGAACACACAGACAATGATTCTCTTTGGAGGTCTTTCAGGTCTAACATATGTTAAAATGTTCCAGCTATCCAAAGTACCAGAGCTCACCATCAGAGCTCCAGGAACTGCAGTTTTGAATCCATGTGTATTATTTTTGTTGGGTTGGTGGCATGCTCCTTATCTGAAAGGGGAGTTTCATCCTTATTTCTATCAGTTCCTTACGAACACCAGTATCTAAACAAAGGGGGTAATTGCATTGAACTATTTACTCTGTAACAATTTATGGGAGACTGAGGGTATTATCAGTATTTGTATGGAACTATTATTAGAGACTGGACCAACTACTACCCTCACCTTGGTCCTCTCTCCTTGCTATATGTATTAGAAGAGTGGGGAAATCGGCAACTGCAGTGATGTTGTGTACTAGGGGGATCAGTAATAGCTACGCCAGCCCCCTACTTTTTACCCTTTTCTTTGATTTAGGAACTGTCAGTTTTGTTAAGTTATCTGCATGCACCTTATCATTGCCTTGTGTTGGCTGTGGTTGGCACTTATCTTCAACCTGGTTGGTGTCAGTCCAAGGGTAGAAATAGCAGTTTTACCAGCAGGACCCTGAGACCCAAGTGGTTACTTAGTGATTGGCACCACTAAGTTTCTGAGAGACCTTGTGGCTAAGCACCCTGGAACATTTTTAGATACTCTGTTTACTGGAATGCGCCACAGTCACAAAATAGTCACAGTTGTGGAACATGATAGTGTGACTTGAGACATTATGAGGGTGTGTGACATAGCAGAACCTTTAGTCCTTATTAATGTTGTGGGGCCAAGAAAATATAGTAATTATTACACTCAGAGAGAGAGAGGACTGTGTTCTATTTGGAATGGTATATGACCCTCTGCGACACATAACCAAGAGTAAGGGAATGGAAACTATGGCAGCTCTGGTTTTCACTTTCAGATCTACAGATGTATCCTTCATCTTGAATCTGATAACTCACAACAAAAGCCTTTGACAGATATGGATATAGAGTTTATTTGAATGTAAACCTCAAGATGTCGTATGTTGTTATTTGAAAGTTTTTTTTCAATTTTTTTTAGTTTTTTATGAAAGTCCTAAAAGTACTTCACTGGATAAAAGGAGCAATCTCTCACTAAATCTTGCACTATTCAATGAGAATAAAGTGTGAGAAATGTATGTTAATATGTAAAACTTAAATTTTACTATACTTATTCTGATACAAGGAGGCCATTTGGCCTTGACAATAAAAACCTCAATAAAGTCTAAAAAACATGTAGTAGGGACTAAGGTAGTGGCTGGTTCCTAATTACTATAAATGTACTATAAATGTTAGTCTGGACTGTCCCAGAAACAAGGGGACACAACCTTCCTTAATCACAACCAGAACTGGGACAATGCAAAGCCAATGACAAACTAGCAGAGGAGGAGCGCACCGCGAGGCTATTGGCCCAATGCCACATCAACAGTGCCAGACACCAAGGCCTTTATTTGCTTGTTGGCTACTCTGGGTTATTTTGTGACCACACAGATTATTATACACGTAGTATTATTTACTGGAAATGTTAATAATGGTATTTTACTCCATTTCTACACAATCTGTCCAGGGGTGGATTGATCATGTATATTAGTGGGAAAATTTCAATTGGGCCATCTGTAATATGGCAAGCTACCTGTCCTGAGGCCTGGCCCTTACCCTGATTTTTGCTGCAGAGTGCAGCCCTGAAGGTATATAATGGCGGGGCACCGAGCGGCACTGAGAATATGTGTTGGACAATTCTCGTCAGATTCATTGCACAAGGTTTGCCCAGTGGTTTTCTTTGGCATGCACAGGTCCTTACTGAAACTGCTATTATACTATGGGGTCTATTCAGACACAAACAAGTAGACAGAACCCTCCCTAATCACAACCAGAACTGGGACAATGTTAAGTCAATGATAAACTTGCAGAGGAGAAGTGCACCACGAGTCTACTGGCCTAATGCGACACCAACAGCATCAGACACCAAGGCCAAACCAAGACAAACATAATAAACAGTGTTACTCACCATTCCTAGGCTCAGATATGGGTCTTATGACCTCTTCTTTGCTTAGAGATGCCTTGAATGATGGCAGAGACCACTGAGGCCTGTGATTGGTGCCGGCTCCATGACGCAAAATTACACTGTCATGACCCATGTGACGTTACACCAGCATCATTCATGGTGTCTCAAATGAAGATACCCAAAGATGGATGCCAGAGCTAGGAGAGGTCAGTAACTGTTTATTATGTTTCATCACCATGGCCTCCGATCATTATAAGGTCGGAAGAGATAATGATGATTTATAGATGGCAAACACTGAAAATTTCAAATCAAAGCCCCAAATTTTCTGACTTTATATAGAAAACCACATGGGGAATATCAGAAATTATAGTGTGCGGAGGGACCACTTTAGGGCATTATAGTGTGTGGAGCGGCCACTATAAGAACATTTTGCTGTGTTCAGAGGCCACAATAGGGCAATATAGTCGAGGGGCCACTATGGAACATTTTAGGGGGCATTCACACGGAGTAACGCCGGGCGTGCATCACAGCCGTACACGCCGGCGTTACGGCAGACTGCCGAAAACTTCCCATTCACTTCAATGGGAGTGCTCGTAAACACCGCTGTTACGAGCGCTCCCATTGAAGTGAATGGGAAGTATTCGGCAGTCTGCCATAGCGCCGGAGTGTACGGCTGTCATACACGCCCGGCGTTACTCTGTGTGAATGCCCCATTACTGTGTTTTTAAGGGCCCCGGATAGTTCACTATAGTGTGTGGAGGGCCACTATGAAACATTATATTTATTTTTTTAAATGTAGATTGTGAGCCCCACATAGAGCTCACAATGTACATTTTTCCCTATCAGTATGTCTTTGGAATATGGGATGGAAATCCATGCAAACACGGGGAGAACATACAAACTCCTTGCAGATGGTTTTCTGCCCTTGGTGGGATTTGAACACCGGGACTCCAGCGCTGCAAGGCTGCAGTGCTAACCGCTGAGCCACCGTGTGGCCCCTCACTATAAAACATTATATTGTGTGCACTGTGGTACATTATTCTTAAAGAGGAGTAACATTAAGAAAAAAAAAATCAATCACCTGTCCGCAACTTTAAAGTGTACCGTTATGCACCCCATGTGACCACTGTGGCCAATTAGGTCGTCGCTAGTCCTTCTCCAGCAATTTCTGTGGCTGCTGATTGGCCTCAGTGGTCACATGGGGTGCATGGGTTCGGAATACCGAAGCATTATGTGTTTTTCTTTTTTTATGTTACACCAGCCTATGATGAGAACCTATGATTGAGAAGTCAGTGAACTGTGAGTGTGATGGCAGCCGCTCCACTTAATATTTAATGACCATCCTATCCCTTCTGCCTATAACTTTTCTTACACAGGACTGCTGCCTTTACATATAAATCAGGCAGCCCTGTGTAACAGAAAGTTTTGCATAGAGTGAGAGGCGGCAGTCCTGTGTAAGTTATAGTTTCAGCCTGGCATGGTGATTTACACAGGACTGCTGCCTCTATCTCTTTGTAAAGCAGTCCTGTAAAAAATGACTTTACCCAGGACTGCTGTACATGGAGGGGCTACTTGTTCTGGACCTGTTTACTTGTATTGACTATATCTACGTGCACTGAGCCCGCCTATAAAATTGAGACACTTAAATTTTTTTCAATGACCATCTTAAGGTCCCAATCTGCCCCTCAATCTGTCTGACTGGTAGAGTTCAAACTCTTTATAGAGTCTTTTTTCTTTTACCTTTTCCAGCCTGATGTCTTTGTAGTGCCATAAATACACTTCCACATACATATTGATAAGATCAGATTTTGATAGATCCCGGTTCTTTAAATAACCTCACACCTTATTGTCATCCTATTTATTGAAAATATTAGAGATGAGCGAGTAGTGTTCGATCGAGTAGGTGTTCGATCGAATACTACGGTATTCAAGATACTCGTACTCGATCGAACACTACTAGCTGTTCGAAGTTTAAGGTTCGATGCAGAACCAGCGTTGATTGGCAGAATGCTATACATTGCCAATCAACGCTGGTTCTTCTCTTACATTTAGAAGTCTTCTCCGTGCAGCACCCCCGCGGTGTCTTCCGGCTGGAATTCACTCTGCCTAGGCATCCGGCCTAGGCAGAGCCAACTGCGCATGCGCGAGCATGCCCTCGCATGCGCATTCGGCTCTGCTCAGGCGTTGGGCCGGGCAGAGCCAACCGCGCATGCGCAGTCGGCTGTGCCTAGGCCCCGATGCCTAGGCAGAGTGAATTCCAGCCGGAAGACACCGCGGGGGCGCTGCTCCGGGAGAAGACTTCAAGGAGAATCCAGCCCGACCGTCACTCGTGGACTTGGTAAGTATAATTTTATCGAATTTTGCCTACCTCTGAAACGAGCATTTCCCCCCATAGACTATAATGGGGTTCAAAATCCGTTCGAACAGTCGAACAGTGTGCGGCTGTTCGAATCGGATTTCGAACCTCGGACATTTTAGTGTTCGCTCATCTCTAGTAAATATCAGATCATTTTCTTCTACAAATATTGACCACATCTAATATTTTTCATTTATTTGTATGATTTGGTTCTCTTTTTCTGCGGAAATCTGATGTCACTTGAGGTCAAATTTTTGCCCAAATATAGATAATTCCGAAGAGTTCCCAAACGTTCTTGCACCAATGCATATCAATAACTGGCATAAAAATATCATTATTATGTACATTAGTATATTCTATAACTCCATACCTATATAGACAAGAAAATGGATCACAACAGGTATTAGAATCAGTATCTGAATGAAGGTGTTAATTATCGGCTCGTTCCAGCTACATATAAATAATATATAAGGCGCTGCGGTTCCACGTTATACAGTCCTATGAAAAAGTTTGGGCACCCCTATTAATCTTAATCATTTTTAGTTCTAAATATTTTGGTATTTGCAACAGCCATTTCAGTTTGATATATCTAATAAGTGATGGACACAGTAATATTTCAGGATTGAAATGAGGTTTATTGTACTAACAGAAAATGTGCAATATGCATTAAACCAAAATTTGACTGGTGCAAAAGTATGGGCACCTCAACAGAAAAGTGACATTAATATTTAGTAGATCCTCCTTTTGCAAAGATAACAGCCTCTAGTCGCTTCCTGTAGCTTTTAATCAGTTCCTGGATCCTGGATAAAGGTATTTTGGACAAACAATTCAAGTTCAGTTAAGTTAGATGGTCGCCGAGCATGGACAGCCCGCTTCAAATCATCCCACAGATGTTCAATGATATTCAGGTCTGGGGACTGGGATGGCCATTCCAGAACATTGTAATTGTTCCTCTGCATGAATGCCTGAGGATTTGGAGCAGTGTTTTGGATCATTGTCTTGCTGAAATATCCATCCCCGGCGTAACTTCAACTTCGTCACTGATTCTTGAACATTATTCTCAAGAATCTGCTGATACTGAGTGGAATCCATGCGACTCTCAACTTTAACAAGATTCCCGATGCCGGCATTGGCCACACAGCCCCAAAGCATGATGGAACCTCCACCAAATTTTACAGTGGGTAGCATGTGTTTTTCTTGGAATGCTGTTTCTTTTTGGACGCCATGCATAACGCCTTTTTTTATAACCAAACAACTCAATTTTTGTTTCCAAAATGAAGCTGCCTTGTCCAAATGTGCTTTTTCATGCCTCAGGCAACTCTATTTGTGGCGTACGTGCAGAAACGGCTTCTTTCTCATCACTCTCCCATACAGCTTCTATTTGTGCAAAGTGCGCTGTATAGTTAACCGATGCACAGTGACACCATCTGCAGCAAGATGATGCTGCAGCTCTTTGGAGGTGGTCTGTGGATTGTCCTTGACTGTTCTCACCATTCTTCTTCTCTGCCTTTCTGATATTTTTCTTGGCCTGCCACTTCTGGGCTTAACAAGAACTGTCCCTGTGGTCTTCCATTTCCTTACTATGTTCCTCACAGTGGAAACTGACAGGTTAAATCTCTGAGACAACGTTTTGTATCCTTCCCCTGAACAACTATGTTGAACAATCTTTGTTTTCAGATCATTTGAGAGCGGGCTGTCCATGTTCGGCGACCATCAAACTTAACTGAACTTGAATTGTTTTGTAGAAAGAAATGGTCCAAAATACCTTCATCCAGGATCCAGGAACTGATTAAAAGCTACAGGAAGCAACTAGAGGCTGTTATCTTTGCAAAAGGAGGATCTACTAAATATTAATGTCACTTTTCTGTTGAGGTGCCCATATTTTTGCACCGGTCAAATTTTGGTTTAATGCATATTGCGCATTTTCTGTTAGTACAATAAACCTCATTTCAATTCTGAAATATTACTGTGTCCATCAGTTATTAGATATATCAAACTGAAATGGCTGTTGCAAACACCAAAATATTTAGAACTAAAAATGATTAAGATTAATAGGGGTGCCCAAACTTTTTCATAGGACTGTATTCTTCAAAGACTATTATAACAGACTAGTATCTCATCTGGGTGAGTGTTCACCAATTTTTGGCAGGAGTTTTACCGTCAGATCACACAAGGTGCTGATGCTACATAAGCTGGATTTTTTTTATCCAGTGTCTACAAGAATAAATCAGCAATTTGAGGATGTAATAGCTTTGGGAATAGTGCATACCCATCAAAAGCAAAATAGCAAGGTGGCAATGTCACAAAGTATTCTACATTGACATGTTCATATTCAGCACATTTACTTCTTCGAAGAAGTGTAAATAAACCTCTATGCAAAGTGTTACAAGGATCAAACATAATGAAGATACTTCACATTTGACCCTCACATGACCAATATCCTCAAAAGTAGATGAATGTATCAGTAACAAAACTGTATCCATTCTTATGTTGAAACTATTTCTTTGCATTTCTCTGATTTTTGTGCAGGACACTTCTATGCAGCACAATAGATTGCTTATTATTTTTTTCCTAAATTCCATATATTTTGTTTAAATGAGTTGTTCTTTTCATATTTGTTACATTTGAATCTTTACAAATACAGTTTAAAATTATATCTAGTGACCCTTTTATGTGAACAAAGAATAGGGAAATTAATGTTCTGTTGGCAATGCAGGCGAGCTACTACAGATGTTGCCAGATGTAACTGATCTCCAGTTTAGGTATTGTGAGAAGGTGACAGGCAGAGTCCAGATATGTCAGCCCCAGGTTTCTGACATATGTGTGGTCCAGGGTGGATCTGGAGTAGGCCTCAGCCCAGGTGTAGATTCTTGGCTCAGTACTAGGCCAGAAAAAGGCTGCAGCTCCTGCATTGCAGTTCCATGAAGTGTAAGGAGATGTGTGGTTCTGTCCTGTAACCCTGAGTCCGGTGAGACAATATTGCTCCTGTTTTGTTTGTGTGGCTGGAAGTAATCCACGTGTATAGTTAGGTTATCTGTTCTGTTTAGCTAGTGGCTCAGACGAGCAGGTTTTTATTTTGTTTTTGCCTGAAGTTAAGGCTGTATTTTGTTTTATTTATTTTGTGCCTGAAGTCAAGGTTTATTTTTAAAAAATTTTTCTAAATAAACCAGTTTGCTGTATATGTTGTGACCACTATCTTGACTGTTCGGATTCACACTACTGCTTCTACTAAGCTAACTTTCCCACATTATCTAATGCGTTCTCTCATGAAACACACTATCACACCATGCTCACCTATCCTACCATCTGCAGAGTGGCCACACAGACACAAATAGAGCAGTTAGAAAATTGGGTTATTTATATATCCGTGAGAAGGTGACAGGAAGAGTGCTGGAATCATGCTATATCTCTCCCAGGTTTTTAACTGATGTGTGGTCCAGTGCCGGACTTGAGTAGGCCTCAGCTCCAGGTATGAGTCCTTGGCTCATTTCTGGGCCAGAAAAAGGCAGCAGATCCAGGGAGTGAGAGGAGGCGTCTGGGTCTGTTCTGTAGCCCTGAGTCAGTGAAGACAAAGTTGTGCTTGTTTTGTTTGTGTGACTGATAGTAAACCACACATATAATTAGGTTAAGATTTCTGTTTCGTTAGTCACTCGGACGAGCAGGATTTTATTTTGTTTTTGCCTGAAATTAAGGGTGTATTTTGTTCCACACCACTGTGTCTACTTAGCTACCTTCCCCATAAATCTCACATATATAGTTACATGAAAAACTAAGGACAACTGTAGACATATTTTAAATGGCTATATCACAGATTCATAGCCATAAAGTGGACACTAAGGCCAGGTTCACATGATGTATTATGGCACGTAATGTGGCACGTAGATGGCGCGGGAGCTTTTGCGGGCCATATACGCTTCCATTGTTTTCAATGGGAGCCGGTACCATATACACGGCGCTATTTTTCGGCCGTGATTTTGCGGCGGCCGCAAAATAGCACCGCATATACGCTACCGGCTCCCATTGAAAACAATGGGAGCGTATACGACCCGCAAAAGCTCCTGCGCCGTCTACGTGCCACATTACGTGCCATAATACATCGTGTGAACCCGACCTAAAAGCCATATTATGGACATCTCAATGAGACCTTAGTCTACTTTCACATGGCCGTAATGCAGTTTTATTATTGTCATATATTACCCTAACCTCCAACCTACTGAATTATATTTAAATCACAATAGAACTTTTGAATAACCTGATGATCCAAATCAGGTTGAACAAATCTGTCGGAGTTATGAGTGCCGCAGGTATAATATATGCTAATATTTGTATTGTAGCCACATAAAAGCAGATGTACTTGTTTTAATTCTAAAGAAGTAGTAGGCAGAGATTTACCTAGAATTTCCCTTACCTATCGGAAATACACAGTTTACTGCCTAAACCAAATATCTGAGTCCCTGTTGCTCTACTCTGCATCCATCATTCTGAGAATATACACTGTGAAACCCTCTCAAGCTTTACACCTGATTTTAAAGAAGCACTCCAGCCCCCCTTCCCCTCCAGTTTCACATGTCCCCTCAAAATTATCTTTTCAGAATCCAGGTTTTAAGTTTCAGATTCTGGAGGTTTTATGTATAATAAGTAAAGATGAGCGAACAGTGTTCTATCGAACACATGTTCGATCGGATATCACGCTGTTCGCCATGTTCGAATCGAATCGAACACCATGTGGTAAAGTGCGCGAAAACTCGATTCCCCTCCCACCTTCCCTGGCGCCTTTTTAGCTCCAATAACAGCGCAGGGTAGGTGGGACAGGAACTATGACACAGGTGACGTTGAAAAAAATAGGAAACACCCATTGGCTGCTGAAAACATGTGACCTCTAATTTAAAAGAACAGCGACGCCCAGCTTCGCGTCATTCTGAGCTTGCAATTCACCGGGGACGGAGGTTTCCGTCCAGTTAGCTAGGGGTTAGATTCTGGGTAGGCAGGGACAGGCTAGGATAGGAAGGAGAAGACAACCAACAGCTCTTATAAGAGCTAAATTCCAGGGAGAAGCTTGTCAGTGTAACGTGGCACTGATGGGCTCAATCGCCGCAACCCAGCTTTCCCCGGATCCTGAATGGAATACACTGACAGTGTATTCCCGTATACCCTATATATACACCCGATCCACGTTCCAACGGTGTGCCCCTCCACCTCCACCCCAGAAACTAACTTCAATACACTGTAAGTCCCCTAACAATAGAATTGGGGTTACATACACCCTCAATTCTTGCTACTGGTATATAGTGCCAGGGTCTGACTGGGAATTCAAAGTATATATTGGGGTTACATACACCCTCAATTGTTGCTACTGGTATATAGTGCCAGGGTCTGACTGGGAATTCAAAGAATATATTGGGGTTACATACACCCTCAATTCTTGCTACTGCCATATAGTGCCAGTTTATGAGTGGAAATTCCCCAAATAATTTGGGGATTCATTCACCCTACATCTCAGGTTCTTGCCATATTCACCCAGGTTGTTAGTGCTGCACCAGCTCGTTCCCAGATAGCTCAGCCCATTACCTATATAGAGGATTTTGACAATGAAGACAACATGTTCTAAATCTAATCTGTCTGCACCTTCTCCTTAATTAAAATGAAGGCAGCTATTAACTTTCAAATAGCACTGCACAAAGGAAGATCTTATCACCTTGTCTCTTGACATGCTAATAAAAAGTGTCATTTGTGTATCTTAATGTAAATATAGTTGTAAGCTTGTTGGGTTTTAGGCACTGCCAAGTTATTTATTACCACTGCTCCCTTATAATGATGACGCCAAAGTCACTGTGGGTGTTCAGAGCTCACAGCTTTTGTTGACATTTGTCTTGCTCTCTGTCAGTACCAGCTGTCTTTTTGGATACTGTAAAGTTATGTTGACTTTATTAACAGCTATAGAAGCTTTAGCCAGGTTGTGACGGTGTGTAACCCCAACAACACTAAGTGGGATACACATTAATAGTCAGTCTATGTACGCTAAACGCATCACTTAAGTATTTTTTTTTCCTCTCCCCTAATATAAGAAAGGAACAGACATTAGACCTAGACCGTGGTTCGAGGCTTGCAAAAATCCAGTATTATTTGCTCTCCATGATGTGAAGTATGCGTTAGACTCTTGACAACCCAAGATGAAGTCAGCCATGTGTGCCAGTGTGTTACTTGGCATGCCTTTTCTGGCCCCAACTGTAAGGGTCACTCTCCATTTCCTCCATTTTCCACTCCCCTTCACACCATCTGTGGTGAAGCAATGGGATGCACTGAAGTGCACCTTCTAGCCTCGTGTGGGACAGGGACATCAGATGCCACTCCAACCCCCTTGTCTTCCTCCGCCAGCCAACGGTGCGAAGATGAGAGGAGTGTGCTCTGAATGTTTTCTGCCTAGCAGAGGCTAGTTCTCACTTACGAAAATGGCCCCACTTTGATCTGTATATCAGGCACAATGGTGTAGGTTTCAAAGAAACATGGCACCAACAAGTTGAAAACGTGGGCCATGTGTGTACCATGTTTGAGTCTGGTAAGCTCCAGATCTGCTACCAGGTTCCAGAAAAAACATGATGCCGCAAGTCTCGGCATCTTGGTTTTTCTCACTTTTCTTTCTTTTTGTTGCACTTTTTAAATGGACCAATGTTTTGTCTGGAGGTCCCTTTGACCTGTCTTAATTTGATGGAACAAAAACAAGATTTTATACTTACCTCAGTGTTGCGGATCTATATCAAGTTACCACTACATTCACCCTGCCTGTCATTAAAGATAAGCAGCATGCCTTACCACAGGCGCTTGTCCATGTGTCGGTGGTCAAGTGGACCTTGCAGCAAAGCGCGGAGCTCTGTGCCCGACTGATGTTATGGGACACATGCAGGTGCAAGGCAGGGAAAGCGCACCAAGAGCAGTAGTAACGGCTAGGCCCAGCATAGGGAGGTGCCCCAGCTGCCATCTGCTGACGGAAGGCCTGGGTATCCAGAAACCTAAACTCCAACATCTAAAGGGCCAGCAGTTTTTCGATGAGGCTGTTAAAGGCTTGGGCATGGGGGGTGGGTTGTGCTGTACTTCTGCCTGCAATGAAATGCCTGGGAGTTGCACCACTAAGTTAGACGTGGGCCAAGCATGGAACATGTTGGAGGCTGGCAAGCTCCAGAGCCGCTACCAGGTTCCTGCCGTTATCACACATGACAAAAATGCCTGGCCCCAGGTGCAGCAGGGAAAAACACATTGTCATCTCAGCCAGGATGGCATCCCTGACCTCGGAGGCAGTGTGCTGTCTGTCCCCCAAGCTGATGAGATTCATCGCGGCCTGCTGACGTCTCCCCATGCCAATAGTTGGGGTCGATTCAAGGGCGGAGGAGGGTGGTGTTTCACCACTCCTGCCAGGAATATTGGGCGGGGAGACAAGGCAGGCCGCCACAGTTTGCGACCCGGTCCCAGCCTCAACTACATTCAGCCAGTGTGCCGTGATTGAGATGCTGGTGCTGGAAAACACTGCTGGTGCAAGGCTCTACTCACTCCAAGGGTCAAAAGGACTGCTGGTGCAAGGCTCTACTCATGCCAAGGGCCTCAATCTCTGCTGGTAGCTCAGCTTAAGGTCCTGTAACTTTGTTTGGAAGGGCTCATGTTAAGGGCTAGGAAAGTGAATTTTGGAAGGTCTTACCACATCACACACACACACACACACACACACACACACACACACACACACACAAAATGACAGTTGAGGGTGAGGACTAAAGGATTTCCCATTGCCTATTCCATCTGTGGTTGTCATGGTTTAAAGGGGTGGTTGTTACTGTTTGTTGAGCTTAAATTGGGGTTTGTGTCCATCCATTTGGGGAGTAAAGAAGGTTTCCAGGTATTTTCCCACTTTGATAGAGGTTTTTTTGAATGTGTAAAGTGTGTAGTTGTTAGGTTGTGATGTTGGGGTAATAGAGGGTCTTTGGTGTGTTAGATGCCCCCAGACATGCTTCCCCTGCTGTCCCAGTTGTATTCCAGAGGTGTTGGCATCATTTCCTGGGGTGTCATAGTGGACTTGGTGACCCTCCTGAGACGGATTTGGGTTTCCCCCTTAACCCCTTCCCGCCGATGGCATTTTTTGATTTTCGTTTTTCGTTTTTGACTCCCCTCCTTCTAAACACCATAACTTTTTTATTTCTCCGCTCCCAGAGTCATATGAGGTCTTAATTTTTGCGGGACAATTTTTTCTTCATGATGCCACCATTAATTATTCTATATAATGTACTGGGAAGCAGGAAAAAAATTCAGAATGGGGTGGATTTGAAGAAAAAATGCATTTCTGCAACTTTCTTACGGGCTTTGGTTTTACGGCGTTCACTGTGCAGCCAAAATGACATGTCCCCTATATTCTGTGTTTCGGTACGGTTCCAGGGATACCAAATTTATATGGTTTTATTTACATTTTGACCCCTAAAAAAAATTCCAAAACGGTGTTAAAATTTTTTTTTTCTAAAAGTCGTCATATTCCGACGGCCGTAACTTTTTTATACATAGGTGTACGGGGATGCATAGGGCATCTTTTTTTGCGGGGCCGGGTGTACTTTTTAGTTCTACCATTTTCGGGAAATGTTATTGCTTTGATCACTTTTTATTCAAATTTTTATCAGAATTAAAACAGTGAAAAAACGGCGGTTTGGCACTTTTGACTATTTTTCCCGCTACAGCGTTTACCGAACAGGAAAAATATTTGTATAGCTTTGTAGAGCGGGCGATTTCGAACGCGGAGATACCTAACATGTATATGTTTCACAGTTTTTAACTACTTTTATATTTTTTCTAGGGAAAGGGGGGTGATTTGAACTTTTAATACTTTATATATTTTTTTTATATTTTTTTTACTTTTTTTTTAAATTTTTTTTTTTGCATTTATTAGACCCCCTAGGGGTGTTGAACCCCAGGGGGTCTGATCACTAATGCAATGCATTACAATGCTAATGCATTGCAATGCATTGCAAAAAATCATCATCTCTTTTGCAGGCTGTATACACCAGCCTACAAAAGAGAGAATTTGCAGACCGGCTGGGAGCCTTTAACAAGGCTCCCGGCTGTCATGGCAACGTGACGTCGGCCCTGGAGCATGCTCCAGGAGCCGGCGATCCCTGCCCATGCGCCGCCGGGAAAATGGCGCCTCCGGCGCCTTTGACAGCAGCGCCGGAGGGGTTAATGCCTCCGATCGGTCCGGGGACCGATCGGAGGCATTAGAGCCGGTTGTCTACTGCTTAAAGTAGTAGACACCCGGCAGCTATGACGGCCGCCCGGCTCCCGGGTGGTCGCCATAGTTACAGACCCGACACGCGCCGTACTATTATGGCGCATGTCGGGAAGGGGTTAACAAGTATATGTTCCCCATAGACTATAATGGGGTTCGAAACCCGTTCGAACACACGAACAGTGAGCGGCTGTTCGAATCGGATTTCGAACCTCGAACATTTTAGTGTTCGCTCATCTCTAATAATAAGGTCCTGGAGTAGGTGGTCTTTCCTTTCTGGGAGCGAAAAAATTATCTTCTAAGGCTAAGGCCCCATGAGACGCTTTAGCGCTGCGGGAAAAACTGTGGCGGGAACGCATCGCGGTTCTTCCTGCGGTGCTTTGAACAGAAGGTTCACAGAGTTTTGCTCCGCGGATTTCTGTTACAATTATATCTATGGGAAATATGCTGACATTTCCATAGATATAATTGACATGCTACAATTTCCAAAACTGCGCTGGCTTTGCAAATTGCAGCATGCACGCGCTGTGATTTTAAATGCAAAGTGGACATGGAATTCACATGACCCCCCAAAAAAAATCTCATCTTGGATTTAGCGCGTTGTTTCTTCAGCTGAGAAATTTGTAGTTTCTCTGATGGCTTGTAACTGAACATTTATATCTTCAAAAACAACATAAAAAAAGAGGCTTCTGCACCTTACAATTCTTCCTCTGATAGACAGTAGCAATCATGTTCTTAGTCATATTCAAAGCAGACAGGGAAGTATGACCCAAATCAGACACTAATTTTGGCCATTTTCTTGCAGATTCAGCTTCAATTTCTTGAGATGGAAGAGTGGAAGAAATTGCTGAACTTCATCATGTATCATAGATCTTAAATTCAGCATGAAAAGAGAGCTGTTCCTTTTGTAGGAGTTTAGCAATCCGTACATAGCTGCTTTCTGTAGTAGTCCTGTAAGACTTTACTACAGGTTGCACGTTTATTTGACCATTTTTTGTCTATGCTTTTTGGAATAGGGAAAATTATTTCTCCTAAGGAAAAATCACAGTATGTATCCCATAAATAACATAGAATATAATGGAATTGCTGTATATGCTAGCGATATACACACATCACAGGACTTACATAGCTCTGGAACTCTTCAGTATTAGGGCAGGCCTAGCCTTGCAAGAACCTCTCTCTTATCCATAAAGTCCAGTATTCCAGAGTGGTATGATACACAAAGACTCCTCATATTATTGCAACATACCTTAAATATTTTGAAAATAAGGAAGTGGAATGATCCAGATGGGCTTATATGGGCGAGCATAAGGCTGGTGTGCTGCACACTCTGCTTGCCAAGCCATACCATTCAATATGGTCTTGATGGTATATTAATGTATGTTTGTTTGTACCACTTTTTCATCCAGATGAAGGGTTATATACCCAAAACGTTACAATCCGTATACTAATAAATGAAAATCAGAAGCAGAACTATATGTGAGGTTCTATCTTTTTTTATTCAATTTATTTATTTTCCAGATGCCACTTTAATGACCACCCTGCTTTTGCTGTAGCCCAGGATGAAAAATTCTGGTTTCTCACAATCAAGATGGCCACCTGACCAAAACAGGACCAAAGACACTGGCTGCATACTAGTATTTCAACCTAGAAAATATTTGCATTGTATAGAACTCTGGATGCAGTGGAGATCATCTGGGTTCTTCATCCCATAGACACAAGGACAGGCAAGGACCTACTGATATGACCCCACCTAAAACTCCCCACCACATAAGTCCTCTCTGTTCCTGAGCCTGTAGGGACAGGAAGAAAACTAGGTAGTGGTGCTGTCAAGGGGGACTTGGAAAAGTTCAATTTGGTTTCAGTGTATCATTTGCAGGCTCTGTTTCCTCCCCTCTTTCCCTTGCTGTTGGGGTTCCTCAGGGCTCAGTCCTAGGCCCCCTGCTCTTCTCTCTCTACACAGCCCCCATTGGACAAACCATTGCCAGATTTGGCTTCAGGTACCATCTTTATGCTGATGACACCCAATTATACACATGTTCCCGTGACATCACCCCTGCACTCATACAGAACACCAGTGACTGTCTCTCTGCTGTCTCAAATATCATGTCCTCTCTCTATCTGAAACTAAATCTCTCCAAGACTGAACTACTACTGTTTCCACCATCTAATAGATCTGTCCCTGATATATCCATTGCAGTCTCAGGCCTTACTATAACTCCTAGGCAGCAGGCCCGCTGCCTTGGGGTTATGTTTGACACAGGCCTTTCCTTCACCCCTCATGTTGAATCACTTGCACGTTCATGTCACCTCCACCTCAAAAACATCTCCAGAATACGCCCTTTCCTTACCAGAGATACACTAAA
The DNA here is from genome assembly GCF_031893055.1 of Leptodactylus fuscus. Taxonomy (NCBI): domain Eukaryota; kingdom Metazoa; phylum Chordata; class Amphibia; order Anura; family Leptodactylidae; genus Leptodactylus; species Leptodactylus fuscus. The sequence continues at coordinate 177,556,502 of NC_134269.1, read as the reverse complement.
GACACTTATTGTCTCTCTGATTCATTCTCGCCTTGACTACTGTAACTCCTTACTAATCGGTCTTCCCCTCACTAAACTCTCTCCTCTACAATCTATTCTGAATGCAGCGGCCAGGCTCATCTATCAGGATAGACGCTACAGTGATGCCTCTGGTCTGTGCCAGTCGCTACATTGGCTGCCTATTCAATATAGAATAAAATATAAAGTTATCACACTCATCCACAAGGCTCTCCATAATGCCGCACCTCCCTACATTTCCTCCCTCATCTCTGTCTACCGCCCAACCCGTGCTCTCCGCTCACTCAATGACCTAACACTTACATCCTCTATTATCAGAACCTCCCACGCTCGTATACAAGACTTCTCCCGAGCTGCACCACTTCTCTGGAATGCTCTACCCCGGACAATCAGATTAACTCCCAATTTCTACAGTTTCAAACGCAAACTAAAGACGCATCTTTTCAGACAAGCCTATCACAATGTCTAACGTAAACCCTTAACCCTCCTCTGTCCCCGTTCCCACATTACCCCACATGATATGATGTCATCTCAGGATAACTTTATATGTCCAAGCTCCATCCACATGTTACAGGACACGACTGGTGACGGCTCATAAAGTTTTATGTTTGTGTAATGACAGTCACCTCTATTACAGAAGTGTCTGACCCCTGTATAAGTAATGCCGCCCCTGCTACCTCTTGTGTCACCCCCTCTACCTCATAGATTGTAAGCTCTTGCGAGCAGGGCCCTCAGTCCCATTGTGTGAAATGATTCTCTTTGTAATGTATCTGTCTGTATTTTAACCCTACAAATTGTACAGCGCTGCGGAATATGTTGGCGCTATAGAAATAAAATGTATTATTATTATTATTATTATTTCTTTAAACAGAAAGTGGTGGTGGTGGCTGTGGTGTTGGTGGTGGGGAGTAAAACCCTTTATCAATCTATTCCTTGGCACTACCACATTTTTGTGGCCTCTGATTCTAATGCTAGCATTTTTCCTCCGCTCCAGGAGACTTTGAACCTACAAATCTGTCTGGGGAAGGCTTTAGGCTTTACTAATTCCTCTTTTATGCCTAATAATATCCAACTAGTTGAGACAATATCCTTTTACGTGGAAAAGAAAAAAAAAGAGGTCTTCCCTCAACTGGAGACATTGTTGGGTTTTTTTTTTTTGTGGATTGTGAGCCCCACATAGAGCTCACGATGTACATTTTTCCCTATCAGTATGTCTTTGGAATATGGGATGGAAATCCATGCAAACACAGGGAGAACATACAAACTCCTTGCAGATGGTTTTTTGCCCTTGGTGGGATTTGAACACCAGGACTCCAGCACCACAAGGATACAGTGCTAACCACTTAGCCACCGTGTAGCCCCGACTGGTGATATTGTTGTGCTGAATGGAAGCTAGTTTCTTGCTGAGAAAATAAAAGATCCTTGTCCATTGCCCCCCTACAGGTTCTGTTCCTGTCCTCATACTCTTCTCCTAATCTTCTCCTATAGATTCTGTCTTGCACATAATTTCTGAGCTCCTGACCGGAGGGTCACACTATGTATCTTGTATAGGAATTTTCTGTTTCTTCTACTTTATAACATTTCAATTGTATTCATAAATGGAAGTAGTGAGGAAGCTGACAATTTATAAAGTAATGTGCTGTAAATAGTCTAAGTTATACATTGATGTGCTATAGGGCAAAGTGGACAAATGACTTCATGGAGAACTGGAACGTAAATCCTCTCAATGAAGTTTATAACATACTTACAGAGTCATAAAAGAAATGAAAACTATAATCATTTAAAATGGACAAAATTGCTTATAGCAAGAGAAAACAATGCAGGATTAAACACCTGCTTAAGGATGATTAATGGAAAGTTATTTGCAAATACATTCTGTCTGGAGAGCTGTGTGTGCTGTGTACGCCATAGAAAATGTGTTGGTTCCTAGAATATTATTTATACAGCAACTCTTAAAGCATGATGTGGGGAAAACAGCTTTAGGCCTCAGAGTGATCTGAAATATACATTAGAAAAACTCATTTTTTCAACAATAATAGGATCGGGATGTAGACAACATGTGCCGTGCAAAAGTAAATTGTTAATGGGGTTGTCCAGTTTCAATTACATATTATTTGTATAATGTATACAATTATCATTCTTTATTAATTCAACATTGTTTTCTAGATACAAATCAGAATATGGTCATGTGATATACAGTCCATGGGCACATAGGTGCACAGCTTGTTACAAGACAGAGCTCTGCTTACTTAATTGTGACTGTAATGAGCTGTGCGCCTGTGTGTCCATCACATGACCATGGACTGTTAATTGTTACATAGCAAATTAGTTACTGTTTTATTACTGCACTATTTTATAAGCTTACATTTAGTGCATAACATATATATTGTGCGAAGGTGACAGGCAGCGTGCTGGAGTTCCGGTATATCTCCCTCAGATTCCTGACATATGTGTGGTCCAGTGTGAGTCTTCAATAGGCTTCATCCTCAGGTGTAGGTCCTGGGCCTTGTTACTGGCCCATAAACGGTTGCAGAGTCTTCAGGGCAGATCCTTTGAGTGAGAGGAGGCATCTGGGTCTGTCCTGACACTGTGAGGTGGTATTTTGCTTTTTTTAGTTGATTCGTGTGCCTCCACATACAGTTAGTATTTACTGTTAGTTAGCAGTCAGATGAGCAGGATTTTGGTTCATACTTTTTTTGCCTGAAGTTAAAGTTGTATTTTATTTTGCTCCCTTTTGTGCATGACATGAAGGTTTTTTTTTTTTTTTTTTTTTTTTTTTTTTAATAAACCTGTTTGCTGCAGTTTTGTGTCCCTGTATATATATTGTAGGGTAGGTAGCTTGGTAGCAGCAGTGGTGCGGACCCAACCAGGCAGAGACAGGGGACAAAATATCTAGGAAACAGGCTTATTTAGAAAAAAAAAACAGGAACATAAATAAACCTTGACTTCAGGCATAAAATGAGCAAAATAAAATACAGCCTTAACTTCAGAGAAAACAATATGAAACAAAATCCTGCTTGTCTGAGCAACTAACTGAACATTAAAAATAAACTAACTATACATGTGGCTTACTAGCAGCCACATGAACAAACCACGATAAGCATGATACAGTGTCACAGGACTTAGAGCAACAGGACAGACCCATACACCTCCTCTCACTCCCTGGAACTTCACGGAAATGCAGGGTCTGCAGGCTTTTAAGGCCTAGTAATGAGCTCAGGACTCACACCTGGGGCTGAAGCCTATTCCAGATCTACTCCGTACCGGCTTAACATACTCATAATAAATAACAAAAAAATAATAGGTGGCACTCCAAAGAAATTGTAGTGAAAAAGAGTGAGGGTTTATTGCCTCATACCAGCAATATTTCAGCTTACTTGAGCTTTTTTCAAGTCAAGAGGATACAGATCTTCTTGAATCCAAGGCATGCTATGGTTTTCCTTTCTCACACTGGATTTTTAACAAAAAAGATGGCAAAATAATTTCTTTATATCTATGAAAACTAAAGAGGGCTTGAATTACCCATAGTCATCTAGATTATCTAATGGCAATAAGAATTGCAGTTTTGAAGGATAGAAATTTGATATTAATTTCTTCTAGAGGCTCAGAAGGTGGTTTGGATAATGGCCAAAATACAATGATAAGATCCCACAGCAAAGTCAGGGGAACAAGGAGTTGTTCTAAGTCAATTTGTAACCTATACAAATCTGAAATATTAAAAAAAAACACTTGAGAGTAGGGTTGAGCGATCGGGATTGGAAAAGATCGGATTTCGATCGGCGATCGAGTAAATTTCACGATCGCGATCGGAATTCCGACCCGATCTTTTCCAGCGGGATCGAGATCGGAGGTTATCTCAAGATCGGCTCAACCCTTTTCGGAAAGGATCTAATAAGGATCGGCGATCGAGCAAATTTCACGATCGCGATCAGGATCGAGATCGGCTGGAAAATGATCGGAAATTGGATTTTAAAATCGATCTCGAAATCTCAAGATCGGCTCAACCCTACTTGAGAGTCTTCAGTAGTTGATACCTTTTTTAATGGCTAGCTAATAATGATGACAGATTACAGGCTTTCAGAGCTCTCGGCTTCTTCCTCAGGTATTTTAAACAATTTCTGATGGCTGCATATTTATGTACAAGGGGACACATAGGAATATAATTTTAGGTGGGAGGGTTGAAGGTTATTGGTACATACAAGTAAACAATCAGTTCCCAATTTCTATCAGCTCAATTAGTAGTCTTTTATGGCTGCTTTGATCAGTGATGATTTCTGTAGGGTGCCATAAACACATGTGACAACCCTTTCTGGAGTGTTTGAAACAAGGTCATGAACTTGTACTCATAAGTCCTTCTGTCTTTCTTAGATTTGAAAATGTCCTCTTAAATCAAAATTTTCATGTCATTGGTGATATTGTGATCTTCATTACAGAAATGTTTTGACACAGGAAGGTCCATTCTTTGTTCTCTAATTGTATGTCGGTGTGATTTCATCCACATTCTAAGCTTCTGACCTGTCTCTCCAACATACAGATTTTCAGTAGAACACTTGGTGCATATTATTAAATACACTACATTAGGTGTGTTACAGGTGAAGGTACCTGGGATTTTATATTCCCTGTTAGAATTTTATCTTTATCTTGTCGGGATCAAAATGTGAGGGCACGTTTTGCACCTTTTCTGTCTGCATGGAAACTTTCCTGTAGTAGTAGGAGGTGACAGGAGAGGGAGGTCTGGAAATATGGATTTTAAACGGTCTTTTTGCAATAGTGGATGTAGTTATAACTTTCCACCCTCCCACTTAAAATTGTATTCCTCGGAGGCTCGTCTGTGAGGAGACGGAGTCTAAGATCAGACCACAATGAAGACTGCTGTGGTCCGATCTTAGACTCCACCTAGTCACAGACGAGCCTCCGGCAGAACCAGCGTTGATTGGCCGAATGCTGTACACTGTATAGCATTCGACCAATCAACGCTGGTCAATGCATTCCTATGCAAAAAAGTCAGCTCCCGCATAAACGCAAGCTGCCAGCTCTCCCCACTAGCAAAGATGAGCCTGCTGCAGAACCAGCGTTGATTTGCCAAATGCTATACACTGTATAACATTCAGCCAATCAACGCTGGTTATGAATCGAATCTTTACTCTGAATAGTGAGTAGTATTCGAATGAGAACGAGTATTTTGAATACAGTAGTACTATATCAAATACCTACTTGATCGAATACTACTTGCTCATCTCTAGTCATTATTATTAGTTAGCTCACCCTGCGCGGGGGGGGGGGGGGGTATTACGATACTGATAGTTCACAGCATTACCTGTGGTGGAGAGACTATTACCTGTTGGAGGAAAAATTGGCACTGGGAATGTTATGAAGTTGGGGGGGGCACTATTGCAGATATGATGCCCCCCCAGTTCATAACATTACCTGTGAGTGGGAGCTTGTTATTGTGTGTGTGCGTGTGTGTGGGGGGGCACTATTACAGTTATAGCACACACACCCTTACATAATGTAACTATAATTGCAATGACTTGAAGAAAAGGACGTCACACTTGTGTTGCTTAATTTAATCACAAAGTAGAGTGAGTAAGACATTTTTCGGTATAATACCTTCTTCAGACTCTACATTTAACAAAAAAGGAGATCATATATCAACAAAAGAATAATTTATACAGTGCACAAATGATACATCTAGTATAATAAAAAGACAATTAGCCAAAGAAGAATGTGGGGCCCATTTCCGGGAATTTCCAAATTGTCTAACAATGGAATAGGAGACAACAGACAACGGGAGGCAACATTGTATATCATGACAACAAAAAGTAGTTCAAAATTGCACTATAAATGAAAATAACTGTCAGAAAGGTGATATCTGGTCAAGGTGTCTAATAGTATAGAAAATAATAAAAACATACTAAAACAAGATAAAAAAATACCTTAATATAAGCTGCAAGTAATACAAGATGAAAATCATCAAGAGAACTGGAGTAAGTTTCAGCCTGGACTGCAAATAATAAAATATAATAAATGAATCACAAAGTATGAAAATAATGAGAAGATACCAGGTCAATCGTAATAATGCAGAGTATGGGAAAGGATGTATGCCATAAGTCAATAGTGGGTAAGTATAAGTGTACTGGTTAAGGGGTACTAGATACAACACATGCAGGGCAGCATAGTATATATATATATATATATATATATATATATATATATATATATATATACATACATATGGCGTGGTGGGGGTAAAATACTCAGGGTATAGGAAAACCACAAAAGATATATGAAGTAAAAACAAATGAACAGCGCAGGTGAGTAAAAGCTAGTAGCTGCTCATTACCGAGGGACTTACCTCCGCTCTATTCCATGCAGGGTCTGCCAGATATGTATGAAAATTGGAGTCAGTATTATGAAAAAGATGCTGCTGTGAAAAGTAATGGCGAGTACGCTGATAGAAGTAAGCGTGTGCCAATGCCGCAAGCGTCCGGGTACAAAAAGGCCGTCCTGCCAATCAAAGTTCTGTTGCGGCGCATGTGCCGTGGGTGCCAAGGCACATGATGTATCAGCTGACCAGGGCCGTCCGATTGACTTTATGAGAGCATCAGCCTGATACACAAAGGGAACGCCCAGGGAGGGCGTGACTATAACGTAGCGTGTGGAAGGTGTGAGAAGGGGAGTGTGACCTATATGCAGCAGAGGAGAGCGGGTGACCTATATGTAGCAGAGGAGAGCGGGTGACCTATATGTAGCAGAGGAGAGCGGGTGACCTATATGTAGCAGAGGAGAGCAGGTGACCTATATGTAGCAGAGGAGAGCGGGTGACCTATATGTAGCAGAGGAGAGCGGGTGACCTATATGTAGCAGAGGAGAGCGGGTGACCTATATGTAGCAGAGGAGAGTGGGTGATCTATATGTAGCAGAGAAGAGCGGGTGACCTATATGTAGCAGAGGAGAGCGGGTGACCTCTATGTAGCAGAGGAGAGCGGGTGATCTATATGTAGCAGAGGAGAGCGGGTGACCTATATGTAGCAGAGGAGAGCGGGTGACCTATATGTAGCAGAGGACAGCAGGTGACCTATATGTAGCAGAGGACAGCAGGTGACCTATATGTAGCAGAGGAGAGCGGGTGACCTATATGTAGCAGAGGACAGCAGGTGACCTATATGTAGCAGAGGACAGCAGGTGACCTCTATGTAGCAGAGGAGAGCGGGTGACCTATATGTAGCAGAGGAGAGCGGGTGACCTATATATAGCAGAGGAGAGCAGGTGACCTATATGTAGCAGAGGAGAGCAGGTGATCTATATGTAGCAGAGGAGAGCGGGTGACCTATATGTAGCAGAGGACAGCGGGTGACCTATATGTAGCAGAGGAGAGCGGGTGACCTATATGTAGCAGAGGAGAGCGGGTGATCTATATGTAGCAGAGGAGAGCGGGTGACCTATATGTAGCAGAGGAGAGTGGGTAACCTATATGTAGCAGAGGAGAGCGGGTGACCTATATGTAGCAGAGGAGAGCGGGTGACCTATATGTAGCAGAGGAGAGCGGGTGACCTTTATGTAGCAGAGGAGAGAGGGTGACCTATATGTAGCAGAGGAGAGCGGGTGATCTATATGTAGCAGAGGAGAGCAGGTGACCTATATGTAGCAGAGGACAGCAGGTGACCTATATGTAGCAGAGGAGAGCGGGTGACCTATATGTAGCAGAGGAGAGCGGGTGATCTATATGTAGCAGAGGAGAGCGGGTGACCTATATGTAGCAGAGGACAGCAGGTGACCTATATGTAGCAGAGGAGAGTGGGTGATCTATATGTAGCAGAGGAGAGCAGGTGCAGAGACAAGAAGAGTTGAAGGAGCGTGTCTATGGCCGAGCGTGTAGAGCAGGGGTCGGGAACCTATGGCTCGCGAGCCAGGTGTGGCTCTTTTGAAGGCCGCATCTGGCTCGTGTACACATCTAAATGTTTTCTACAGTACTACTGGGAGAGGTCCTGGAGCTTGTCACCGCATGTCTGTGCATGTCTCGGCGGTTAGATGCGTACACCTGTAACATGCGTCGCCAGCGTAACTAACGTAACCTGTGTAGCCAGCGTCCTGCCGCTCCAGGTTGGTCACGATATCGTGACCAACCTGGAGCGGCAGGACGCTGGCTACGCTGGTTACGTTGGCTACGCTAGTTACGCTGGCGACGCATGTTACGGGTGTACGCATCTAACCGCCGAGACATGCACAGACGTGCGGTGACAAGCTCCAGCGGTAACAAGCACTTGCACCCCAAGACTTTCCCCAGGTCCTTCCCAGGTCCCCAGGTATTGTTAAGGGTCACCCTGAACTGCCAGAGACCCGAGTCCAGGACGAGTCCTGCAATTCTCCGCTCCATTCCTGCCGCCATCTTCTGCTAGGCCGGAGGGCCTTCCTACAGCTACATCGCTGTAGAAACAGTTGGGCAGCAGAAACTGGGCCTGAGTTGGCTGGTGAGGATTCTTCACCTCCTGGAGAAGATTCTTCTTGTCCTGGAGTCCTGGACAGACCCCCGCCGCAGATTGCTAACCGAGTCACGTTGCTGACGCCATCTTTGGGCCTGTAAGTTGACAACGCTCTATTCTACTACTCTTTCATTACCAACTCCCCTCGAGTTACATCCCCGGTGTCTCTGTCAGAGATTTTGAGCTACAAGCTGCTGACCTGAAGGCCTCAGACATGTGGGTGACTAAGTTCAAGTTACTGAATGAAGATTTGGAAATACTTGCACGACAGCAAGCAGAGTTGGTGAGCAAACACAAGTGAGTAGAACTGAAAAAACTTCAAGCCGCAGACCAGATGATTCTCAAAACTTGGAACGCGATTCCTCTCACATACCATACACTGCAACATGTGAGTATTGCTGTACTGACAATGTTTGGCTCTACATATGCTTGTGAGCAGTGTTTCTCACATCTAAGAAACATTAAGACCAACCTACGATCACGTATAACAGATGGAAGTCTCAACGCCTCAATGAAGCTAAACCTCACCACCTATAAAGCGGACTACAAAGCCATCAGCAAATCCATGCAATACCAGAGGTCACATTAATGGTAAGTAGTACTTTATTCATCATTATTCATTATTAGAGATGAGCGAACAGTGTTCTATCGAACACATGTTCGATCGGATATCAGGGTGTTCGCCATGTTCGAATCGAATCGAACACCGCGTGGTATAGTGCGCCAAAATTCGATTCCCCTCCCACCTTCCCTGGTGCCTTTTTTGCACCAATAACAGCGCAGGGGAGGTGGGACAGGAACTACGACACCGGGGGCATTGAAAAAAATTGGAAAAAGTCATTGGCTGCCGAAATCAGGTGACCTCCATTTTAGACGAATAGTGGATTTCAAATCCGGGTCATATGAGAATGTGAACTTTGTGACTAAGAGACAGGGATAGCTGTACAGGCAGGGATAGCTAGGGATAACCTTTATTTAGGGGGGAATGTTATTAAAAATAACTTTTTGGGGCTCTATCGGGTGTGTAATTGTGATTTTTGTGAGATAAACTTTTTCCCATAGGGATGCATTGGCCAGCGCTGATTGGCCGAATTCCGTACTCTGGCCAATCAGCGCTGGCCAATGCATTCTATTAGCTTGATGAAGCAGAGTGTGCACAAGGGTTCAAGCGCACCCTCGGCTCTGATGTAGCAGAGCCGAGGCTGCACAAGGGTTCAAGCGCACCCTCGGCTCTGATGTAGGAGAGCCGAGGGTGCACTTGAACCCTTGTGCACCCTCAGCTCTGCTACATCAGAGCCGAGGGTGCGCTTGAACCCTTGTGCACACTCTGCTTCATCAAGCTAATAGAATGCATTGGCCAGCGCTGATTGGCCAATGTATTCTATTAGCCTGATGAAGTAGAGCTGAATGTGTGTGCTAAGCACACTCATTCAGCGCTGCTTCATCACGCCAATACAATGCATTAGCCAGTGCTGATTGGCCAGAGTACGGAATTCGGCCAATCAGCGCTGGCCAATGCATTCTATTAGCCCGATGAAGTAGAGCTGAATGTGTGTGCTAAGCACACACATTCAGCACTGCTTCATCACGCCAATACAATGCATTAGCCAGTGCTGATTGGCCAGAGTACGGAACTCGACCAATCAGCGCTGGCTCTGCTGGAGGAGGCGGAGTCTAAGATCGCTCCACACCAGTCTCCATTCAGGTCCGACCTTAGACTCCGCCTCCTCCGGCAGAGCCAGCGCTGATTGGCCGAAGGCTGGCCAATGCATTCCTATGCGAATGCAGAGACTTAGCAGTGCTGAGTCAGTTTTGCTCAACTACACATCTGATGCACACTCGGCACTGCTACATCAGATGTAGCAATCTGATGTAGCAGAGCCGAGGGTGCACTAGAACCCCTGTGCAAACTCAGTTCACGCTAATAGAATGCATTGGCCAGTGCTGATTGGCCAATGCATTCTATTAGCCCGATGAAGTAGAGCTGAATGTGTGTGTTAAGCACACACATTCAGCACTGCTTCATCACGCCAATACAATGCATTAGCCAGTGCTGATTGGCCAGAGTACGGAATTCGGCCAATCAGCGCTGGCTCTGCTGGAGGAGGCGGAGTCTAAGATCGCTCCACACCAGTCTCCATTCAGGTCCGACCTTAGACTCCGCCTCCTCCAGCAGAGCCAGCGCTGATTGGCCGAATTCCGTACTCTGGCCAATCAGCACTGGCTAATGCATTGTATTGGCGTGATGAAGCAGTGCTGAATGTGTGTGCTTAGCACACACATTCAGCTCTACTTCATCGGGCTAATAGAATGCATTGGCCAGCGCTGATTGGCCAGAGTACGGAATTCGGCCAATCAGCGCTGGCTCTGCTGGAGGAGGCGGAGTCTAAGATCGCTCCACACCAGTCTCCATTCAGGTCCGACCTTAGACTCCGCCTCCTCCAGCAGAGCCAGCGCTGATTGGCCGAATTCCGTACTCTGGCCAATCAGCACTGGCTAATGCATTGTATTGGCGTGATGAAGCAGTGCTGAATGTGAGTGCTTAGCACACACATTCAGCTCTACTTCATCGGGCTAATAGAATGCATTGGCCAATCAGCGCTGGCCAATGCATTCTATTAGCGTGAACTGAGTTTGCACAGGGGTTCTAGTGCACCCTCGGCTCTGCTACATCAGATTGCTACATCTGATGTAGCAGTGCCGAGTGTGCATCAGATGTGTAGTTGAGCAAAACTGACTCAGCACTGCTAAGTCTCTGCATTCGCATAGGAATGCATTGGCCAGCCTTCGGCCAATCAGCGCTGGCTCTGCCGGAGGAGGCGGAGTCTAAGGTCGGACCTGAATGGAGACTGGTGTGGAGCGATCTTAGACTCCGCCTCCTCCAGCAGAGCCAGCGCTGATTGGTCGAGTTCCGTACTCTGGCCAATCAGCACTGGCCAATGCATTTCTATGGGGAAAAGTTAGCTTGCGAAAATCGCAAACTGACAGGGATTTCCATGAAATAAAGTGACTTTTATGCCCCCAGACATGCTTCCCCTGCTGTCCCAGTGTCATTCCAGGGTGTTGGTATCATTTCCTGGGGTGTCATAGTGGACTTGGTGACCCTCCAGACACGAATTTGGGTTTCCCCCTTAACGAGTTTATGTTCCCCATAGACTATAATGGGGTTCGAAACCCATTCGAACACTCGAACAGTGAGCGGCTGTTCGAATCGAATTTCGAACCTCGAACATTTTAGTGTTCGCTCATCTCTATTCATTATTACTTAGCAACAGAATTTTGTATGGCTCTCGCCCAATTACATCTTGAAATATGGTGTGACATATGTGGCAGAATAGAGAAGGTGTAGAGACAGAAGGAATAGAGGAAACTGCAGAGTGTGGATAGGAACTAAGAATAGTGAAATAAACCATTGACTAAGGGAAGAATAAAATATATGATGAGCAATAAGATGATACATACAGTAACCAAAGGGGGGTAACTAAACCTGCCATACCTCAATAGTGAACAGTAGAACAAAGCCATAGACAGCAGAGGTGCAGCATAGACACAAAATGAAAAATTGAAAAAATTATATAAAAAAATAAAAATTAAAGAATAAAAGATAAAAAATAAATAAAAAATAAAGAATAAAATAAAAAGTATGAAAATTGAAAAACAAAAATAAAAATACAATATAAAAAGATAATAAAGGTGAAAAATAAAATTTGAATCTAGAAAAAAAGTATAATAATGAAACCTGTATGAGCCAATTGAAAATAAAAAATGGATACTTTGGGGTTGCGGACCCTGATGGGTGGATGTTCGGAGGGGTCTCAACAAGTCTGTAAAAAGAGAACAACATATCACATTAAAGACTCAACTAAAAGCATTGATGTCATAATCACGATTGAGTCCTTTTGATTCCAAGATTTGTAGTTTATGTATCCAAAACGCTTCACGTTTTTTGAGGATGGTAATGCGGTTGCCACCCCGTCTGGGGATGTCAATGTTTTCCAAAACCTGAAATCTCAGTTGTGAAATGCTATGATTCATTTTTTTCAAAATGAACTGGAATTGGTAAAAACAAGTTCTTACATCTGATGTTAGACTTATGTTGCTTGATGCGGTCTCGCACATGTTGGGTAGTCTCCCCAACGTATGCGAGACCGCACGGACATTTAACCAGATAGACGACAAAATTGGATTAACAAGTGAAGTATCCCCTGACGGGTATGGCCTGACCGCTATGGGGATGGTATATTTTGTCCCCCTTGAGCACATTAGCGCACTGATGGCAACTTAAACAAGGGAATGTGCCCTTTCGTTGAGTCCCCAAGAAGGTTTGTCGGGGGATTCTGGAGTCACAGCCTATATCGGCTTTGATCAAACGGTCCCTAAGGTTGCATGGACGTTTGCAGCAAGGTAAAAAATAATTTTGAAATTCTTGGATATCTGGGTATGCCCTCCCTAACAGAGGCCAGTGTCTCCTTATGATATGGTGAAGTTTGTGTGTGAATGGGTGGAATGTGTGAATAAAGCTGATCCTGTTCATCTCAGGTCTGAGCGGCCTGGAGTAAGTAGTGGATGTTACTTCACATATTGTCTTGTTAAGTAATGTGTCAGGATAACCCCGAGCAATAAATTTTTGTTTCATCTCAGTGAACCGGATGTCTCTAGTCGTAGGGTTGTCAACAATACGTTTTACCCTCACAAATTGTGATTTGGGAAGAGAGCGTTTCATTGCAGAGGGGTGACAGCTGGAGAAGTGAAGTGAACTATTTTGGTCGGTATTTTTTGTATAAAGATCTGTTAGAATTTTGCCATCCTGAGTTTTGGTCAACTGGGTATCGAGAAAATTGATGGTGTTAGTGTGAAAATTTTAAGTAAATTGGAGTTCCGGCCAGACCTTGTTCAGATATTGTGTGAATACCTGTAATGAGGATGGGGAGCCGGACCAAATACAAAATACGTCATCAATGTATCTTTTCCAAATTATGAGTACTCATGGGAATAAATGAAATTCTCCTCAAAGGATGCTATGTAGGCATTGGTGTAGGTCGGGGCCACTTGTCCTGAAACATAAAATAATTTTCCTTAAGTATAATATGTAATAAATCCAGAACAAATTCAATTCACATTTGTGTCTACACCAGCTGTTTGGAGTAACGATTTTGTGGCCATGATCCCTTTGGAGTGCTCAATGGACAACATCCCAGGTGACCAATAAACAGTCATCAGGTAAATCAGTGAGGTCGTGAATGAGATCAAGAAAAGCTGAGGCATCAAGAATAAAGGATTTTGTATTTTTAACATGTGGAGTAAGGATTTTTTTCAGTGAGAATGGCCAGGGGTGAAAAAATGGAATCTGTAGATGCTACTATTGGTCGTCCAGGTGGGTTGTGGAGCCTTTTGTGTATCTTAGGTAGGATGTATATAACAGGAGTGATCGGGTCTACTTTATTCAAGAAATTGTTAGTGTATGTGTCTATGTTGTTATTGAGTAAGTGCTTGTCCAGTGTGGCCTTTATCCTGCTTTTAATTTTATGAATGGGATTCCGTGGTACTGGAGTATACAAATCACTTAGTGATAATCGGCGCGATCCATGACAACCAATGCCCCGCCTTTATCGGCCGGTTTAATTATGATAGTCGTTTAATAATGAGTTAAGGGCCTGTTTTTCCCCATTACTAAGGTTAGTAGGACAGGTCAATTTGTTTCTTTCCAGCTTATATTAAGGTATTTTTTTGATCTTGTTTCAGTATGTTTTTATTATTTTCTATACTATTAGATACCTTGACCAGATATCGCCTTTGTGACGGTTATTTTCATTTGTAGTGCAATTTTGAACTACTTTTTGTTGACATGATATGCAATGTTGCCTCCCGTTGTCTGTTGTCTCCTATTCCATTGTTAGACAATTTGGAAATTCCCGGAAATGGGCCCCACATTCTTCTTTGGCTAATTGTCTTTTTATTATACTAGATGTATCATTTGTGCACTGTATAAATCATTCTTTTGTTGATATATTATTTCTAGAGATGAGCGAACACCCAAATGTTCGAAGTTCGAAATCCGATTCGAGCAGCCGCTCACTGTTCGAGTATTCGAACGAGTTTCGAACCCCATTATAGTCTATGGGGAACATATACTCGTTAAGGGGGAAACCCAAATCCGTCTCTGGAGGGTCACCAAGTCCACTATGACACCCCAGGAAATGATACCAACACCCTGGAATGACACTGGGACAGCAGGGGAAGCATGTCTGGGGGCATAAAAGTCACTTTATTTTATGGAAATCCCTGTCAGCTTGCGATTTTCGCAAGCTAACTTTTTCCCATAGGAATGCATTGGCCAGTATTGATTGGCCAGTCTTCAGAATTCGGCCAATCAGCGCTGGCTCTGCCGGAGGAGGCGAGTCTAAGATCGCTCCACACCAGTCTCCATTGAGGTCCGACTTTAGACTCCGCCTCCTCCGGCAGAGCCAGCGCTGATTGGCTGGAGACTGGCCAATGCATTCCTATGGGTATGTGGTGATGCAGCTGAGCGAGTGCACACAGTCACCTCTGCTGTGCAGAGACTCAGCAGTGTTGAGCCAGTTCTGCTCAACTACACCGTGTGCCGGTCGGCTCTGCTGTGCGAGCTCGGCACACACTCAGCTCTGCTGATTCTGTATATTGATTCTGTATACTGGCCAATCAACGCTGGCCAATGCCAGCGGTGATGCAGAGCTGAGTGTGTGCCGAGCTCGCACAGCAGTGCTGATCGGCACACGGTGTAGTTGAGCAGAACTGGCTCAACACTGCTGAGTCTCTGCACGTCTTCTGTATCTCATTCGGCCAATCAGCACTGGCCAATGCATTCCTATGGGAAAAAGTTTATCTCACAAAAAACACAATTACACACCCGATAGAGCCCCAAAAAGTTATTTTTAATAACATTCTCACATAAATAAAGGTTATCCCTAGCTATCCCTGCCTGTACAGCTATCCCTGCCTGTACAGCTATCCCTGTCTCATAGTCACAAAGTTCACAGTCTCCTATGACCCGGATCTGAAATCCACTATTCATCTAAAATGGGGGTCACCTGATTTCGGCAGCCAATGACTTTTTCCGATTTTTTTCAATACCCCAGTTGTCGTAGTTCCTGTCCCACCTCCCCTGCGCTGTTATTGTTGCAAAAAAAAGCGCCAGGGAAGGTGGAAGGGAATCAAATTTTTTTGAAGTTTGCTACGTGGTGTCCGTATGGAATCGAACATCTCGAACAGCCTGATATCCGATCGAACATGTGTTCGATAGAACACTGTTCACTCATCTCTAATTATTTCCTTTTTTATTAAATGTAGAGTCTTAAGAACGTTTTACTCACTCTACTTTGTGACTAAATTAAGCAATACTTCAAAGCACAACACAAGTGTGACGTCCTTTTCTTCAAGTATATCACGGCTTGGGACCCTACGTTCACACACCAAGATCCTCCTACTGCATCTCTCTATACTATAATTGCAATCACATTATAAGTACCTACTTACTAATGCAGCTCTCCAGGATCTGTTCTCTTCTATTCTGCTCCCCGGCCCCAGCAGCACCATAGTGAAGGTGTTAGAGTTAAGTCCTCCATCTTTGTATTTTGGCAGCCATCTTGTATTCTTTCACATAAGTATGTATTTTTCTGCTTAAGTCAAGGAGGCCCTTTGTCAGACTTTAAGGAATGTGATAATGAACGTTAATGCATAGGTTGCTAATTATTATCTCTCAAGGGCCTCATTTTGAGAAGATGCAGCTGACTTTGTATATCTCTTATCTCCTTTACATGATGTATGGACACATAACCAACAAAAGTATTAATCCTATGGTATCTGGGCACTCTGTCATATTTTATGGTATATGAAGGTCACTTAGAGTGTATAGACACAGGGTCTATGGAACATGTCATCTTATCTCTTTTGCCATGATCTATACATATAGACAGTCTGGGATGTTAGCTCACACATAAGTATTTTGAATCCTTCTTTGTTTCATGGGAAAGTCCATCCCAGTGTGGAAAGTTATAATGAGATGCAGATCATATCAGGCCTCAGCCAATAGTCATGTGCCAGGCTTGTCTTATATCTCTATGACCAATCATGGTATACTAATTAGAATAGCCAAGCCAGCTCTTTGTCTGTAATGTATTTAAACTACCTTTTTCTTATAATAAAATCAGAACTCTTTTGATACACTACCATCTTGTGTCTTTAATCAGTTCTCCAGGCTTAAAGAAAATGGCTGCAGGCCATCTAGGCCTGTTAATTAACTATCTAATTGGGAACTCTGCAACATACTCTTATGAGGACACTTTAATGTCCCCAACAAAGGTTACAGCTGAATTTATAACCAGGTAAGTGACAAGTGATCTGCTGGTGTAGGCTGCAACACCAGATCACTCTCAAAAACAGATCCTGTACCATGTGTCTACCGATGCTCCTATGCTGTGGATTACATGCATATTCCAGCCAAAACCTAGTAGCATACAGAGGTCCCCAATGACCAGGCCGGCCCTGTACCAAGTGATCCATAGCCTGGTATTGGTTCACGGCATGATCTTTAGGGCCCCGAAGAATGGAAATCTAATCTGTTTAAAAAGTGGGTACCCATGTACTCCACAAACTATAATGGGGTTCACCGAGTTTCCAAACGAAAAATATGGAGTGAAAAGTTTTGTTTGCAGGATTTTTCTCTCCACTCGAGATGAGCGAGTAGTGAAATATTCAAAATTTCGAAATTCGATTCGAGTAGACCTCAATATTTGACTATTCGTTTGAATCCCATTATAGTCTAGGGGAAAACAAGCTTGTTTCAGGGAAACCAAAATTCGATCAATTGGAGTCACCAAGTCCACAATGACACCTCAGGAAATGATGCCAACACCTTCGGATTGCAACTGGGACTGCAGGGGATGCATGCCAGGGTGCATCTAAGTTCCAGTATTATTATTATTATTATTATTATTATTATTATTATTATTATTATTATTTCTGCTGCGGCTGCTGATTTAGCCAGCCAATGACTGTATACGTTTTTTTTTTCCAATGCCTCCGTTGTCCTACTTCCCGTCCCACCTCCCCTGCATAATTACTGGTGTAAAAAAAAATGCCAGGGAAGGTGGGAGTGGAATCGAATTTTTACTGCGTTTACCGTGTGGTATTCGATCAAGTATGAGTATTTCGAATACCGTAGTATTCGATTGAATACTACTCGCGCATCTCTACTCTCCACATTTTTCAAGTGGATTTGGGGGCATAAAACCCGAACGAAGTTTGAACACTGGTGTGAACCCATCATTACTAGAGATGAGCGAACAGTGTTCTATCGAACTCATGTTCGATCGGATATTAGGCTGTTCGGCATGTTCGAATCGAATCGAACACCGCGTGGTAAAGTGCGCCATTACTCGATTCCCCTCCCACCTTCCCTGGCGCCTTTTTTGCTCCAATAACAGCGCAGGGTAGGTGGGACAGGAACTACGACACCGGTGACGTTGAGAAAAGTAGGCAAAACCCATTGGCTGCCGAAAACATGTGACCTCTAATTTAAAAGAACAGCGCCGCCCAGGTTCGCGTCATTCTGAGCTTGCAATTCACCGAGGACGGAGGTTTCCGTCCAGCTAGCTAGGGCTTAGATTCTGGGTAGGCAGGGACAGGCTAGGATAGGAAGGAGAAGCCAACCACAACAGCTCTTGTAAGAGCTAAATTCCAGGGAGAAGCTTGTCAGTGTAACGTGGCACTGACGGGCTCAATCGCCGCAACCCAGCTTTCCCAGGATCCTGAATGGAATACACTGTCAGTGTATTCCCGTATACCCGATATATACCCCCGATACCCGTTCCAACGGTGTGCCCCCCCACCTTCACCCCAGAAATACCCTGCAAGTCCCCTAGCAATAGAATTGGGGCTATATACACCCACTATTTTTGCTACTGCCATATAGTGCCATTGTCTGACTGGGAATTCAAAGAATATATTGGGGTTACGTGCACCCACAATTTTTACTACTGGTATACAGTGCCAGTTTCTGACTGGGAATTCAAAGAATATATTGGGGTTATAAATACCCTCATTTCTTGCTACTGCCATATAGTGCCAGTTTCTGACTGGTAATTCAAAGAATATATTGGGGTTACGTGCACCCACAATTTTTACTACTGGTATACAGTGCCATTGTCTGACTGGGAATTCAAAGAATATATTGGGGTTATAAATACCCTAATTTCTTGCTACTGCCATATAGTGCCATTGTCTGACTGGGAATTCAAAGAATATATTGGGGTTACGTGCACCCACAATTTTTACTACTGGTATACAGTGCCAGTTTCTGACTGGGAATTCAAAGAATATATTGGGGTTACAAATACCCTCATTTCTTGCTACTGCCATATAGTGCCAGTTTCTGACTGGTAATTCAAAGAATATATTGGGGTTACGTGCACCCACAATTTTTACTACTGGTATACAGTGCCATTGTCTGACTGGGAATTCAAAGAATATATTGGGGTTATAAATACCCTCATTTCTTGCTACTGCCATATAGTGCCAGTTTCTGACTGGGAATTCAAAGAATATATTGGGGTTACGTGCACCCACAATTTTTACTACTGGTATACAGTGCCATTGTCTGACTGGGAATTCAAAGAATATATTGGGGTTATAAATACCCTCATTTCTTGCTACTGCCATATAGTGCCATTGTCTGACTGGGAATTCAAAGAATATATTGGGGTTACGTGCACCCACAATTTTTACTACTGGTATACAGTGCCAGTTTCTGACTGGGAATTCAAAGAATATATTGGGGTTACAAATACCCTCATTTCTTGCTACTGCCATATAGTGCCAGTTTCTGACTGGTAATTCAAAGAATATATTGGGGTTACGTGCACCCACAATTTTTACTACTGGTATACAGTGCCAGTTTCTGACTGGGAATTCAAAGAATATATTGGGGTTACAAATACCCTCATTTCTTGCTACTGCCATATAGTGCCAGTTTCTGACTGGTAATTCAAAGAATATATTGGGGTTACGTGCACCCACAATTTTTACTACTGGTATACAGTGCCATTGTCTGACTGGGAATTCAAAGAATATATTGGGGTTATAAATACCCTCATTTCTTGCTACTGCCATATAGTGCCAGTTTCTGACTGGGAATTCAAAGAATATATTGGGGTTATAAATACCCTCATTTCTTGCTACTGGTATATAGTGCCATTGTCTGACTGGGAATTCAAAGAATATATTGGGGTTACGTGCACCCACAATTTTTACTACTGGTATACAGTGCCAGTTTCTGACTGGGAATTCAAAGAATATATTGGGGTTACAAATACCCTCATTTCTTGCTACTGCCATATAGTGCCAGTTTCTGACTGGTAATTCAAAGAATATATTGGGGTTACGTGCACCCACAATTTTTACTACTGGTATACAGTGCCATTGTCTGACTGGGAATTCAAAGAATATATTGGGGTTATAAATACCCTCATTTCTTGCTACTGCCATATAGTGCCAGTTTCTGACTGGGAATTCAAAGAATATATTGGGTTTATAAATACCCTCATTTCTTGCTACTGCCATATAGTGCCAGTTTCTGACTGGTAATTCAAAGAATATATTGGGGTTACGTGCACCCACAATTTTTACTACTGGTATACAGTGCCATTGTCTGACTGGGAATTCAAAGAATATATTGGGGTTATAAATACCCTCATTTCTTGCTACTGCCATATAGTGCCAGTTTCTGACTGGTAATTCAAAGAATATATTGGGTTTATAAATACCCTCATTTCTTGCTACTGGTATATAGTGCCATTGTCTGACTGGGAATTCAAAGAATATATTGGGGTTATAAATACCCTCATTTCTTGCTACTGGTATATAGTGCCATTGTCTGACTGGGAATTCAAAGAATATATTGGGGTTACGTGCACCCACAATTTTTACTACTGGTATACAGTGCCAGTTTCTGACTGGGAATTCAAAGAATATATTGGGGTTACAAATACCCTCATTTCTTGCTACTGCCATATAGTGCCAGTTTCTGACTGGTAATTCAAAGAATATATTGGGGTTACGTGCACCCACAATTTTTACTACTGGTATACAGTGCCATTGTCTGACTGGGAATTCAAAGAATATATTGGGGTTATAAATACCCTCATTTCTTGCTACTGCCATATAGTGCCAGTTTCTGACTGGGAATTCAAAGAATATATTGGGGTTACGTGCACCCACAATTTTTACTACTGGTATACAGTGCCATTGTCTGACTGGGAATTCAAAGAATATATTGGGGTTATAAATACCCTCATTTCTTGCTACTGGTATATAGTGCCATTGTCTGACTGGGAATTCAAAGAATATATTGGGGTTACGTGCACCCACAATTTTTACTACTGGTATACAGTGCCAGTTTCTGACTGGGAATTCAAAGAATATATTGGGGTTACAAATACCCTCATTTCTTGCTACTGCCATATAGTGCCAGTTTCTGACTGGTAATTCAAAGAATATATTGGGGTTACGTGCACCCACAATTTTTACTACTGGTATACAGTGCCATTGTCTGACTGGGAATTCAAAGAATATATTGGGGTTATAAATACCCTCATTTCTTGCTACTGCCATATAGTGCCAGTTTCTGACTGGGAATTCAAAGAATATATTGGGGTTATAAATACCCTCATTTCTTGCTACTGGTATATAGTGCCATTGTCTGACTGGGAATTCAAAGAATATATTGGGGTTACGTGCACCCACAATTTTTACTACTGTTATACAGTGCCAGTTTCTGACTGGGAATTCAAAGAATATATTGGGGTTACAAATACCCTCATTTCTTGCTACTGCCATATAGTGCCAGTTTCTGACTGGTAATTCAAAGAATATATTGGGGTTACGTGCACCCACAATTTTTACTACTGGTATACAGTGCCATTGTCTGACTGGGAATTCAAAGAATATATTGGGGTTATAAATACCCTCATTTCTTGCTACTGCCATATAGTGCCAGTTTCTGACTGAGAATTCAAAGAATATATTGGATTTATAAATACCCTCATTTCTTGCTACTGGTATATAGTGCCATTGTCTGACTGGGAATTCAAAGAATATATTGGGGTTACGTGCACCCACAATTTTTGCTACTGGTATATAGTGCCAATTTCTAACTGGGAATTCAAAATGCGCAAGGCTTCCGGAAAGGGACGTGGACGAGGCCGTGGGCGAGGTCGGGGGAATGGTTCTGGGGAGCAAGGTAGCAGTGAAGCCACAGGGCGTCCCGTGCCTACTCCTGTGGGGCAGCAAGCATTGCGCCACTCCACAGTGCCAGGGTTGCTTGCCACATTAACTAAACTGCAGGGTACAAACCTTAGTAGGCCCGAGAACCAGGAACAGGTCTTGCAATGGCTGTCAGAGAACCCTCCTCTCCTCCTATTACCCAACAGTCTTGTCCTCCTTCCTCCCAAAATTCCCAAGCTTCACAGAACAATAACCCCAACTGTCCCTGCTCCCCAGAGCTGTTCTCCACTCCTTTCATTGTCCCTCAACCTGCCTCTCCACGTCACGATTCCACGAACCTAACAGAGGAGCATCTGTGTCCAGATGGTCAAACACTAGAGTCTCCTCCATCTCCGTTCGATTTGGTGGTGGATGACCAGCAACCCACCCTCATCGACGATGATGTGACGCAGTTGCCGTCAGGGCATCCAGTTGACCGGCGCATTGTGCGGGAGGAGGAGATGAGACAGGAGTTGGAAGAGGAAGTGGTGGATGATGAGGACACTGACCCGACCTGGACAGGGGGGATGTCAAGCGGGGAAAGTAGTGTGGATGTTGAGGCAAGTGCAGCACCAAAAAGGGTAGCTAGAGGCAGAGGCAGAGGTCAGCAGCTTAGGCGAAGCCAGGCCACACCCGGAATCTCCCAAGATGTTCCAGTTCGTACCCAGCCCCGAAAAACTCCCACCTCGAGGGCACGTTTCTCGAAGGTGTGGAGTTTTTTCAAGGAATGCGCCGAGGACAGATATAGTGTTGTGTGCACAATTTGCCTCTCGAAATTGATTAGGGGCTCTGAGAAGAGCAACCTGTCCACCACTTCAATGCGCCGTCATTTGGAATCCAAGCACTGGAATCAGTGGCAGGCAGCAACGGCAGGACAAAGGCCGCCTGCCGTTCACGCCACTGCCTCTGCCACTGCCTCTGCCTCTGCCACTGCCACTGCTGACTGTGCTGGCGATGCACTCCAGAGGACGAGCCAGGACACCACTTCATCTGCCTCCGCCAATTTGTTGACTTCTCCCTCATCCTCCCCTGTTCCTGTCTTATCTCCTTCTCCTGCACCATCAAAGGCACCATCAGGCGCTTCTTTACAACAACCCACCATCTCTCAGACATTGGAGCGGCGGCAGAAATACACTGCTAACCACCCACACGCGCAAGCCTTGAACGCCAACATCGCTAAACTGCTGGCCCAGGAGATGTTGGCGTTCCGGCTTGTTGAAACTCCCGCCTTCCTGGACCTGATGGCAACTGCGGCACCTCGCTATGCCGTCCCTAGCCGTCACTACTTCTCCCGGTGTGCCGTCCCCGCCTTGCACCAGCACGTGTCACTCAACATCAGGCGGGCCCTTAGTTCCGCGCTTTGCACAAAGGTCCACTTGACCACCGACGCGTGGACAAGTGCATGCGGACAGGGACGCTACATTTCACTGACGGCACACTGGGTGAATGTAGTTGAGGCTGGGACTGCTTCCCAAACTGGCCCGGTGTACCTCGTCTCCCCGCCTAACATTCCTGGCAGGGACACGAGAAGAACACCCCCCTCCTCCTCCTCCTCTACCGCCTCCTCCTCCGCCACCGCCTCCTCCTCCGCTGTTAGATTGACCCCAGCTACGAGTTGGAAACGTTGCAGCACTGGCGTTGGTAGACGTCAGCAGGCTGTGCTGAAGCTGATCAGCTTGGGGGACAGACAGCACACTGCCTCCGAGGTGAGGGATGCCCTCCTCGATGAGACGGCAATATGGTTTGAGCCGCTGCACCTGGGCCCAGGCATGGTCGTTTGTGATAACGGCCGGAACCTGGTAGCAGCTCTGGAGCTTGCCGGACTCCAACATGTTCCATGCCTGGCCCACGTCTTCAACCTAGTGGTGCAACGTTTCCTAAAGAGCTACCCCAATGTTCCAGAGCTACTGGCGAAAGTGCGGCGCATGTGCGCCCACTTTCGCAAGTCGACAGTAGCCGCTGCTAGCTTAAAATCTCTCCAGCAACGCCTGCATGTGCCACAACACCGGCTTTTGTGCGACGTCCCCACACACTGGAACTCAACGTTTCAGATGTTGAATAGAGTGGTTGAGCAGCAGAGACCTTTGATGGAATACCAGCTACAAAACCCTAGGGTGCCACAAAGTCAGCTGCCTCAGTTTCTCATCCATGAGTGGCCATGGATGAGAGACCTTTGTGACATCCTACGGGTGTTTGAGGAGTCCACAAGGAGGGTGAGCTCTGAGGATGCGATGGTGAGCCTTACAATCCCGCTCTTGTGTGTTCTGAGAGAATCCCTGATTGACATCAGGGATAACTCAGATCACACAGAGGAGTCAGGGATAGCATCCGATCCGTCACAGCTGGAGAGTAGGTCCACACATCTGTCCGCTTCATCGCGTTTAATGGAGGAGGAGGAGGAGGAGGAGGAGGAGGAGGAAGAAGAGTTGTCCGATGATGTGATGGTGATACAGGAGGCTTCCGGGCAACTTCAAATCATCCCATTGTTGCAGCGCGGATGGGTAGACATGGAGGATGAGGAGGAAATGGAGATTGAACTTTCCGGTGGGGCCAGAGGAGTCATGCCAACTAACACTGTGGCAGACATGGCTGAGTTCATGTTGGGGTGCTTTACAACCGACAAGCGTATTGTCAAAATCATGGAGGACAACCAGTACTGGATCTTTGCTATCCTTGACCCCCGGTATAAAAACAACATCTCGTCTTTTATTCCGGTAGAGGGGAGGGCCAATCGCATCAATGCTTGCCACAGGCAATTGGTGCAGAATATGATGGAGATGTTTCCAGCATGTGACGTTGGCGGCAGGGAGGACAGTTCCTCCAGTAGGCGACCAAGTTCTCACCGGTCCACACAAACGAGGGGCACACTGTCTAAGGTCTGGGACACCTTGATGGCACCCCCTCGCCAAAGTGCCGCCACAGAGGGTCCTAGTGTCACCAGGCGTGAGAAGTATAGGCGCATGTTGCGGGAATACCTTTCCGACCACAGCCCTGTCCTCTCCGACCCCTCTGCGCCCTACACGTATTGGGTGTCGAAGTTGGACCTGTGGCTTGAACTTTCCCTATATGCCTTGGAGGTGCTGTCCTGTCCTGCCGCCAGCGTCCTATCTGAGAGGGTGTTCAGTGCAGCCGGTGGCATCATCACTGACAAGCGCACCCGTCTGTCAGCTGAGAGTGCCGACCGGCTCACTTTGATAAAAATGAACCACCACTGGATAGAGCCTTCATTTTTGTGCCCACCTGTGTAAAGCACCCCAACATGAAACTCCATGTCTGTACTCAACCTCTCCAATTCCTCCGCATCCTCATACTCATCCACCATAAGCGTTGCACAATTCTGCTAATACTAGGCTCCCTCCAACATGATTTCCCCCAACTCTGCTGGTTAGAGGCTCCCTCCACCCTGATTTCCACCAACTCTGCTGGTTAGAGGCTCCCTCCACCCTGCTTTCCCACAACTCTGCTGGTTAGAGGCTCCCTCCACCATGAATTTGCCCAAACTGGGCTGTTTAGAGGCTCCCTCCACCATGAATTGGTCCAAACTGGGTTTTTTAGAGGCTCCCTCCACCATGAATTGGTCCAAACTGGGCTGTTTAGAGGCTCCCTCCACCATGAATTGGTCCAAACTGGGCTGTTTAGAGGCTCCCTCCACCATGAATTGGTCCAAACTGGGGTTTTTAGAGGCTCCCTCCACCATGAATTGGTCCAAACTGGGGTTTTTAGAGGCTCCCTCCACCATGAATTGGTCCAAATTGGGGTTTTTAGAGGCTCCCTCCACCATGAATTGGTCCAAACTGGGTTTTTTAGAGGCTCCCTCCACCATGAATTGGTCCAAACTGGGGTTTTTAGAGGCTCCCTCCACCATGAATTGGTCCAAACTGGGGTTTTTAGAGGCTCCCTCCACCATGAATTGGTCCAAACTGGGTTTTTTAGAGGCTCCCTCCACCATGAATTTGCCCAAACTGGGCTGTTTAGAGGCTCCCTCCACCATGAATTGGTCCAAATTGGGGTTTTTAGAGGCTCCCTCCACCATGAATTGGCCCAAACTGGGCTGGTTAGAGGCTCCCTCCACCATGAATTGGTCCAAACTGGGCTGGTTAGAGGCTCCCTCCACCATGAATTGGTTCAAATTGGGGTTTTTAGAGGCTCCCTCCACCATGAATTGGTCCAAACTGGGCTGTTTAGAGGCTCCCTCCACCATGAATTGGTCCAAACTGGGGTTTTTAGAGGCTCCCTCCACCATGAATTGGTCCAAACTGGGCTGGTTAGAGGCTCCCTCCACCATGAATTGGTCCAAACTGGGTTTTTTAGAGGCTCCCTCCACCATGAATTGGTCCAAACTGGGGTTTTTAGAGGCTCCCTCCACCATGAATTGGTCCAAACTGGGGTTTTTAGAGGCTCCCTCCACCATGAATTGGTCCAAACTGGGGTTTTTAGAGGCTCCCTCCACCATGAATTTGCCCAAACTGGGCTGTTTAGAGGCTCCCTCCACCATGAATTGGTCCAAACTGGGTTTTTTAGAGGCTCCCTCCACCATGAATTGGTCCAAACTGGGGTTTTTAGAGGCTCCCTCCACCATGAATTGGTCCAAACTGGGCTGGTTAGAGGCTCCCTCCACCATGAATTTGCCCAAACTGGGCTGTTTAGAGGCTCCCTCCACCATGAATTGGTCCAAACGGGGGTTTTTAGAGGCTCCCTCCACCATGAATTTGCCCAAACTGGGCTGGTTAGAGGCTCCCTCCACCATGAATTTGCCCAAACTGGGCTGTTTAGAGGCTCCCTCCACCATGAATTGGTCCAAACTGGGCTGTTTAGAGGCTCCCTCCACCATGAATTGGTCCAAACTGGGTTTTTTAGAGGCTCCCTCCACCATGAATTTGCCCAAACTGGGCTGGTTAGAGGCTCCCTCCACCATGAATTTGCCCAAACTGGGCTGTTTAGAGGCTCCCTCCACCATGAATTGGTCCAAACTGGGCTGTTTAGAGGCTCCCTCCACCATGAATTGGTCCAAACTGGGTTTTTTAGAGGCTCCCTCCACCATGAATTGGTCCAAACTGGGCTGTTTAGAGGCTCCCTCCACCATGAATTGGTCCAAACTGGGGTTTTTAGAGGCTCCCTCCACCATGAATTTGCCCAAACTCTGCTGGTTAGAGGCTCAATCCACCCTGATTTTCAAAACAAATGTTGGTGCCAACCTCAACTTACTACAAGGGCCAAATTCACTGCTGGTGACAAGCTCTCCTCACTGCAAGTGCCAAATACACATGTTTCAAGGTGTTTTCCTACTGTCAGAGAGGTGGTATTGAGTGTGTAAAGTGTGTAGTTGTTAGGCTGTGATGTTGGGGTAATAGAGGGTCTTTGGTGTGTTAGATGCCCCCAGACATGCTTCCCCTGCTGTACCAGTGTCATTCCAGAGGTGTTGGCATCATTTCCTGGGTTGTCATAGTGGACTTGGTGACCCTCCAGACACGGATTTGGGTTTCCCCCTTAACGAGTATATGTTCCCCATAGACTATAATGGGGTTCGAAACCCGTTCGAACACACGAACAGTGAGCGGCTGTTCGATTCGAATTTCGAACCTCGAACATTTTAGTGTTCGCTCATCTCTAATCATTACTAAAGCTCGCATCATGTTCCTAGCATGATATAGAATGTACTGTAAATCCTGTGCTAGTCAGGGTGTGTATTAAGCCTGGTGTACGATACGCCTGTCTTAATAAATTTACCCCAATGTGTATAAGGATAAAATAGAAACAGTGAAGAATCAGTGCCTTATGGGAGGAAGTAAAAGATGTTTTACAAATTAGAAAAGTGTCCAAAGGACTATAAAGAAAGGTTGCTAAAACATGAGCGTTACATAGAAATATGTGTACACTATATGAAAGATCATTTAGGAAACACCAAAAGATGTAAGTATGACACCCAAAACACCCAAAATTATGCAACGTGAACAAACATACGCCGAGAGCACAATAAAAGGCATTGAAAAGGTTAAGTTAACATATTCCCTCTATTACAGGGATTCTCCTAAGCTATTAGCCACCGCAGCATCTAATGGAACTCTCTGCATTTTTACCCCCACGAAGACAATTACTATTATTGCATAATTATTACATAATTATTATTATGCTGCTACATGGTAGTCAGGGGCTCAATGAAGTCCCCAAGGTCTATCTTCAATCAGGTTATCACCAGCTTAGTCAGCATAAGTACAGCAATGTATCATACAAGTGACAAACAGAAAACATGAAAACATGTTCAAGTGCCCCTGGGGGACTAAACAAGAATGTAATAAAGAGTGTAAGAATATTTTATGTATATATATATATTTTTTAAAAGTTATACACAAATTTTTTTAAAAAAATACACATAATTTGTATCCCTGAATCCGTAATGACAAAAGGCAATATAACGCTTATATTTTTTTATTCTGTACAGTAAATGTAGTAAAAAAAATACATTAAAAAAATTGTCAAAATTGACAGGATTGCTGTTTTTGGGCCGTCTACTATTGAAATTCTAAATAAAAAGTAATAAAAAAAACAAAAAAACCACCCTAAGGCCAGGGCCCAATGTGGTGTAAACGCCATGGTTTGGCCGAGACAGAAATGGTGTGTTAAAAAACGTGGCATTTTTGTGTCACAGCAAAGCTAATCCCATCCACACATTGCGGAAAAATATGTGTAGTGGACACGCCGCGATTTCCAAAACCATTGCTGTTTTGGAAATGGGTGCATGTCAATTATATCTATAGAAAAGCCGGCGGTTTCTCTATCGGTAGAATGGAAGCTGAAGTCCGCACTTTTTGCTGTGGCCTGCTATGTGGGGCCTTAGCCATAAGTGTATCTGCACCATTCTCTCCCATGTTTCTATGTTGTTTATTTCAATTGGGCAAAAGCTGGAGGCAGGTGATCAACCATTCTTCTATCTCTCACTGAACAGTAAGTGCACAGCTTGTCACAGTAATGCTTGAACACTCCCCTATAAAAGACAATCTGCCGAAATGGGTGAACCAAGTCATACTGAACTTCTTATGAAACCAAACAAATGGATATTCAGTCAAATGGACAAACTAAAATGGCCACTACATTATACTCTGCGGTCTCCTCAAACCTTAGAGCATAATAAGTTTAGGGCCAGGGGATGTAAAAGAAAACATTTATGCCCATCTTCCTTTACCTTTTTTTTTTTTTTTTTTTTTTTAATTGAAAAGTTTTATTTGGTTTTTCAAGCATTTTTTTTTAAAAAAAAGAACAGTAGAAAGGGTAAAATAGTGCAATAACAGACAAGCCTATCACAATGTCTAACATAAACCCTTAACCCTCCTCTGTCTCCGCTCCCACACTTCCCCACATGATATGAGGCCATCTCAGGATAACTTTATCTGTCCAAGCTCCATCCACATGTTACAGGACACGACTAGCTCATAAAGTTTTATGTTTGTGTAATGACAGTAACCGCTATTACAAAAGTGTCTGACCTCTGCATAAGCAATGCCGCCCCTGCTACCTCTTGTGTCACCCCCTCTACCTCATAGATTGTAAGCTCTTGCGAGCAGGGCCCTCAGTCCAATTGTGTGAAATTACTTTCTTTGTAATGTATCTGTCTGTATTTGAACCCTACAAATTGTACAGCGCTGCGGAATATGTTGGCGCTATAGAAATAAAATTTAATAATAATAATAATAATAATAATAATAAGGTCATAAACAGAGCATTTACAGAAAATCAATGCTGCAAAAAATATGTCAAAGTACACAGTCACCCACAGTAGCAACAGGGTAGAGCACAAGAGCGATAACAGGATAATACAGAGTCAAGACATTGTGATCTATGAGTGCATCCGGCCAACACATAGACAGAGGGACAACAGGGGTCAAATAAGTCCCAGATCTGGATAGTATCGGCAGTAGCCTAGAGATACAAATGACAGCACACCTTGGAGAGCCAGCACAGAAGCGGTGGCCATAACTGAGCAAAACTTCGCAGACTGTCAGAGATAGGAGGAGGGATTATCAGTGGGAAGTGTCTGCGTATATGAACCACCATAGCAGGTGCAGCATAACATCAAACAGTTTAAGACATACAGACATCAGCTGCCAGGGGGGCAGGGGGGAAGGGCGGGGTGGATGCGATAAAGAACACAAACAAGAACAGAAAGACAGAGAACTCCCACCAAACCACTGACTCCCAGCAAGTACAAGAACACGTGGCGGCCAATCAAGCATATCATACGTCCAACACTACAACACTGACCACAAATGTGAACCAAAACGATAATAAAGGGGTGCAAACAAGAACACCATTTGGAAGAGACATTGCAATCAATAAAAACATATGTGATGAGCACAAGGTGGCCATTATACTGAGGGAGGGTGGCAGCGGAGAGTCAAGGCAGGCATAATAAATGGGGGGGGGGGGAAGGAGGCAAAACGGTCACCAGGTCAAAGAGGCACGTGGAAACAGGAGCAGTCGATGTCCCCTTCAAAAATTGAACAAGGTAGCACCATCATTCCTCTATGGGGTAGTCGCAGCAGCTGCAGACTCCGGCTGACTCAACAAAGATTTCCTCACTTTCGGCGACTTGTGTCATCCCGAAGGACGAGGGGAATCCGGATTGATGTCCTGCAGTGCGGGAACCTTTATTAACTCCTCCTGTACCGGCATCCATGAGGGGATGGGGATCGGGGGAACGTCCAGGGCTTCCTATAGGTAGTCTAAGTCCTGTGGTGAGTGAACAGTATATCTCCTGCCATTGTGCAGGATCGAAATCCCAAAGGGAAACAACCAAGCATATCTAAGTCCTTTGGCCCTCAGATGATCCAGGAAGGGCTTTTTGGAGAGTGGAAGGAGCCAGGTCTTGATACAGCCTCAACGTGCTACCCTCATAGGCCAGATCTGTCTTATCTCTGGCCGCACGGAGAAGATTCATAGCATGTGCGGAGGAAAAGAGGGCACACACCACATCACGTGGCGGGTCCCCAGCGCTCCGTTTCAGGTGAACGGCCCTATGGATTCTCTCCAAAGACATCTTGGGAGCTGCATCCTCACCAACCAGCAAGGTAAAGACGATGGCAGCGATGAGGAGCAGCTGCTTCGGCAAGTAGGTCTCCGGCAGATCTCTAATGCGAAGATTGCGGCAGCAGGACTGGTTTTCTAAATCCTCCATTGCCAGGTAAGTATAGTTGAAATGTGCCACATGGGTTTCCAGGTGCTCAGACATGGAGGAGGCTGCTTGTAGCACCTCCTGACAGGACTCCAGCACATCCACTCGGCGGGTAATATTGTTGAAGTCTGCATGGAGCTAATTCGTGCAGCGAATTCGTTCAGTAAAGGAGCAAGAGCTTGAGAGAGAGTCTTCTTTAAATATCCTTTGGAAATGGATGCCGAAGAGTTGTTCTGTAGGGAGCCATCAGGTGTCACCTCTCTCAGCCGAACAGCATCTTCGGGTGCCATCTTCCTCGGGGGAGCAGTACAGCCCAAAGACTGTTTTTTGAGGAATTTCTGCATCTCACTGACTGGTTTTGCCGATCCCTTGATTCCGGGGGTTCACTGGGTCTGTCATGCCCGATATTAACCATGGTTCCGCGAAAAACAGCTAATTAAATGCGAATAATCTAGACTCTGAGACGGAGCTCACAAGTCAAACAGTCATCACGCTTCGTGGCCAAGCTCCCCTATGTTACGGTTTGACAGGTGTATCTGGTGTCAATCTGGGTCACCGGGGAGACAGTTCGGTGCTCTCAGATGTGGCGGACAGCTGAGGGGTGTAAGAGAGCTTCAGTACTCTCTCCTACAGAGGCAGTATTGCAAGTCTCTATATCAATTAACTACAGGTTATGTTCCCGGGTAGTGTGGATGGCTGCAGGGAACAGATGAGTTTGCAATGGAGAAGAGACAGCAATAACAGTACCAGTCCTATGTAGAGGAATTGCAGGGAAGCCTCAGGGGGGTTGGATTTAAGGCAGCAATGTGTGGGGAAGACGCAGGAGGCATCTTGTCTCCGGGTGGTGGTAGGCCGCAGGCTCTAATATGGCAGCCGACTCTTGATATTAAAGTAGGCCCCGGATGTAAAACAGGGCACCAGGGCTCTCAGATGGTTGAGGGAACCTCAGGTAGCGGAGCGGCAGTACCAGGGTGAGGAGGACGCCTCAGGGCACGGCAGTTAGAGGAGCGATTTGTCACAGAACTCACCGGAGGATTCAGGCCTGTGGTCCAAGATGGCCTCCTTTACCTCTTTTGGGCCTCCTCACGGCATCTAATACTCTCCTGGTGATTTCATGCACCCTGGGACAATACTGAGACCTGTGATTGGGCCACCAGTAGTCACATGGGCACAGGCCTCAGTGGTGACCGCTGGCGCTTGTAAAAGTTCTGCACACAATGAGGATGCCCAAAAGAAGCAAAGAAAGCTAAGTATCAATGTTTTATATTTTTTACACCTCCTCTAGACCTCCACCTGTTATACTCTGGGGGTCTAAAGGCTGTGCTTGCCTTTTCTAGATAGAAGAAAAGAGAGGTTTTTTGGAGCCAAGTTTTTTTTTTTTTGTTTTTTTTTTGAGTGTTAAACAATATATTTTAAGCCATTTTAAAATATGGTTTGTATTGAACTTGTTCGACCCAAAACTAATCTTGAACCTGATCCATCTGAACCCAAAATGAATCCTGACAGATTCGGCCATCTTTAGCATACATATGCTAACACTTTTATTATCTTATGTCCAGGTGATTACCATGAAACAAATACCGGAAACTGCTGAGGCAATATGACTCATAATGGCAAATAAATAAAATTGAGTTGCCATGAATTTTTTATAAAATAAATTAAATAATTAATTAATTATACATCCTTTTTAATACATGAGGTAGTAAAAAGTAAAAAGAGATGCTGGTGGTTTATATATATATATATATATATATATATATATATATATATATATATACTAGCAGGAGGACCCCGCTTCACACGGATATATTATCACGGGTATATTATTGTCCAATTTTGCACTGGTGTATTTTGTATGTTGTTTGTGTGTATGTCCAGAAGCATCATGTGAATATCTGTATCTCATTTTGAATATCAGTGAAAAACCTGTGATCAGTTGTTATGGATTCCTATAGTAAAGCTGTGTGAATGTGAACTTGTGTAACAGTGTCATCCACAGTGCTCTGCTTCTTTAAAGCTGACATACAGCAGTGAAGAAAAATGGCTGGGTTGCTATAGAAACCTGGAGTAAAACTCTATTGTGTGGTACTCTGTACAGAGCCGTGTATCTAATCCTCCAGCATGTGGTACTGTGTGCAGAGGCACTTATCTAATCCTACGGCTTGTGGTACTGTGTACAGAGGCATGTATCTAATCCTCCCTGTGTGGTATTGTGTGAAGAGGCATGTATCTATTCCTCCAGTGTGTGGAACTGTGTGCAGATGCGCATATCTAATCCTCTGGCATGTGGTACTGTCTCAAGACGTGCGTATCTAATCCTCTGGCATGTGGTACTGTCTTAAGACGTGCGTATCTAATCCTCTGACGTGTGAAACTGTGTGTAGAAATGCGTATCTAATCCTACGGCATGTAGTACTGTGTGCAGACGTGTGTATCTAATCCTCTGCCATGTGGAGCTGTCTGCAGACGTGCATATCTAATCCTCTGTCGTATGGTGCTGTGTGCAGATGCGCGTATCCAATCCTCCCCCATGTGGAACTGTGTGCAGCCACGGGTATCTAATCCTCCAGTGTGTGGTACTGTGTGAAGATTTGCGTATCTAATCCTCCGGTGTGTGATACTGTGTGTAGATGTGCATATCTAATCCTCGGTCGTGTGGTACTGTGTGTAGACATGCGTATCTAATCCTCTGTCGTGTGATACTGTGTGTTGATATGTGTATCTATTCCTCTGATGCATGTATCTCAGTTTGGATATCAGTGTTGTATTGTGCATGTGGAGTGATCATGTGTATTGCAGTTGGAATATGAGTGAAAGATGTGCAGGTTTCTATTGGCTAAGGGGGGTGGGACATTGTTTTGGGAATGCTGTATCTCATTAATGGTACATCCAAGTGAGTTGGAGTCTCGTCTTAAACCTTCCTGGATACCTGAAGTATCTCTGTACCAAATTTGGTGAAGATCCGTCCAGTCGTTTGGTCGCGCATAGAGAACAGACAGACAGACAGAAACTAATTTTTATTTTATATACTCACACGTATATATGCATTATATATACACTCACCGGCCACTTTATTAGGTACACCTGTCCAACTGCTCGTTAACACTTAATTTCTAATCAGCCAATCACATGGTGGCAACTCAGTGCATTTAGGCATGTAGACATGGTCAAGACAATCTCCTGCAGTTCAAACCGAGCATCAGTATGGGGAAGAAAGGTGATTTGAGTGCCTTTGAACGTGGCATGGTTGTTGGTGCCAGAAGGGCTGGTCTGAGTATTTCAGAAACTGCTGATCTACTGGGATTTTCACGCACAACCATCTCTAGGGTTTACAGAGAATGGTCCGAAAAAGAAAAAACATCCAGTGAGCGGCAGTTCTGTGGGCAGAAATGCGTTGTTGATGCCAGAGGTCAGAGGAGAATGGCCAGACTGGTTCGAGCTGATAGAAAGGCAACAGTGACTCAAATAGCCACCCGTTACAACCAAGGTAGCCAGAAGAGCATCTCTGAACGCACAGTACGTCGAACTTTGAGGCAGATGGGCTACAGCAGCAGAAGACCACACCGGGTGCCATTCCTTTCAGCTAAGAACAGGAAACTGAGGCTACAATTTGCACAAGCTCATCGAAATTGGACAATTGAAGATTGGAAAAACGTTGCCTGGTCTGATGAGTCTCGATTTCTGCTGCGACATTCGGATGGTAGGGTCAGAATTTGGCGTCAACAACATGAAAGCATGGATCCATCCTGCCTTGTATCAACGGTTCAGGCTGGTGGTGGTGGTGTCATGGTGTGGGGAATATTTTCTTGGCACTCTTTGGGCCCCTTGGTACCAATTGAGCATCGTTGCAACGCCAAAGCCTACCTGAGTATTGTTGCTGACCATGTCCATCCCTTTATGACCACAATGTACCCAACATCTGATGGCTACTTTCAGCAGGATAATGCGCCATGTCAAAAAGCTGGAATCATCTCAGACTGGTTTCTTGAACATGACAATGAGTTCACTGTACTCCAATGGCCTCCACAGTCACCAGATCTCAATCCAATAGAGCATCTTTGGGATGTGGTGGAACGGGAGATTCGCATCATGGATGTGCAGCCGACAAATCTGCGGCAACTGTGTGATGCCATCATGTCAATATGGACCAAAATCTCTTAGGAATGCTTCCAGCACCTTGTTGAATCTATGCCACGAAGAATTGAGGCAGTTCTGAAGGCAAAAGGGGGTCCAACCCGTTACTAGCATGGTGTACCTAATAAAGTGGCCGGTGAGTGTACATACACACTTGGGACGTGGTGTCTCAAATGGTTAAGCATGTTCATTTATCACAACACGTGTTTCCCTGTCATTAAATCCTGATACATTTCCTCTAGGTGTTATATTACCAATGTTCTAGTAGTTAAAGTGTTAAGACAGATTCCCGTTAAGCAATATAAAAATTAGTCAGGAGTCCGGGGAAATACTTTAAACTGACTTGCTCCTATGCGGCCATATGCTGTTCATCTAACCGTGTTCTACATTGTTTAACTAAATCACTTGTTAAATTTGACAGGAGTCAATGTTTACATGAAGTCAAAGCCCAATGCTATATTATGAAGAACTCTTCAGAGAAATCTTAGCAAAAACTCAATTTCTTCAAAACAAGACTGGAAAGCAAATGCAAGACACTTCTGTCATTTAAATGAGAACAATACATAGTAACAGGCGTGTTTGTTTTTATTGATATTTCAGTTTTCACCCTTTTTTTTTAAAGCAATCTAAAAATAGACAAGGATAGAAAAAACACAAATATAACAGGAAATATAGTTCGAGAACAGATTCAGCACAGATATATCTAAAGTAAACATGGTTATTATGATTGCTTAAAGGGGTTTTCCATTTTGACAAATAAATGTTATTGTTTGTATTATGAAATGGTATACAATGTTTCCAATATATTTTCTATAATGTATGTGCATTTTTTTTTTTTCTGTTGGAAGATATTTTTTAGAAAAATTGGAAAAAAAAAAAATCAGATTTGTCACCAGCTCTCCTTTTGGATAGAAATTGTTTCATCTTTGAAGGCCATACATGCCACAAAATTTGGCTCTAGAAAGTATTGATATAGGGAGCTGAATACTTTTGCACATACAAGGAGGCAATTTCAGAGATAAATCAGAGAGCTTGTATGTGATATACAGAACAAATGGAATACCCCAGTGCCACCACCCCCCCCTTCCCTAAAGAGGAGGTTACTGGGATAATCTCCTTAGGAAGGAGGCCCAATACAGCTTCTGGACTTTTCCTGCTTTATCTAGGCACTAGGCAGCTGGGGCAATACGTGTGGCAGTGCAGAAGGACATAACATGATTGAAAGAACCAGGCCGCAGGACATGTCTGTCTGGGTGGTAGCGTTGGTAGTAACTGTTTAGGAGTAACAGCCAGCATTATCAACAGTACAGCAAATGGCAGATCATGACAAATAGTTGGCCTTTCAACTGAAAAAGCTAGAACATCTTATGAAAGACACTTGGAAGGTAGAAAAGAACATGGATGAGCCTGCTGGTTATCCCTGCCGATTTTAACCATTTTCAGGTAGCCTTTATCCCTTAGCAAGGTGGTTCCGAGAACGTGATGAAGGAGCAATGGGTCTATGTTTCCAACATCACTCGTGGCCAGGCCAGGCTCCACCCCCATGCAGCTTTATTTTGTTGCAGGAGCCTCGAGTAGCATAAACACCAGTGGAAACTACCTGCAAAGTGGATGGGATTCTAGCCAATCCCACCAACACGTTGCATAAAAATATCTGCACATGCTGTGATTTCAAAAACCATTGTGCTGTCAATTAGAGATGAGCGAACAGTGTTCTATCGAACTTATGTTCGATCGGATATTAGGCTGTTCGGCATGTTCGAATCGAATCGAACACCGCGTGGTAAAGTGCGCCATTACTCGATTCCCCTCCCACCTTCCCTGGCGCCTTTTTTGCTCCAATAACAGCGCAGGGTAGGTGGGACAGGAACTACGACACCGGTGACGTTGAAAAAAGTAGGAAAAACCCATTGGCTGCCGAAAACATGTGACCTCTAATTTAAAAGAACAGCGCCGCCCAGGTTCGCGTCATTCTGAGCTTGCAATTCACCGGGGACGGAAGTTTCCGTCCAGTTAGCTAGGGCTTGTCAAGAGCTAAATTCCAGGAAGAAGCTTGTCAGTGTAACGTGGCACTGACGGGCTCAATCGCCGCAACCCAGCTTTCCCCAGATCCTGAATGGAATACACTGACAGTGTATTCCCGTATACCCTATATATACACCCCCGATCCCCGTTCCAACGGTGTGCCCCCCCCCCACCTTCACCCCAGAAATACCCTGCAAGTCCCCTAGCAATAGAATTGGGGCTATATACACCCACTATTTTTGCTACTGCCATATAGTGCCATTGTCTGACTGGGAATGCAAAGAATATATTGGGGTTACAAATACCTTCAAGTCCTGCCACTGCCATATAGTGCCAGTTTCTGAGTGGAAATTCCCCAAATAATTTGGGGATTCATTCACCCTACATCTCAGGCTCTTGCCATATTCACCCAGGTTGTCAGTGATGCACCAGCTCGTTCCCAGACAGCTCGGCCCGAAAAACACATTACCTATATAGAGGATTTGGACAATGAAGACAACATGTTCTAAATCTAATGTCTGCACCTTCTCCAGAATTAAAATAAAGGCAGCGTTTAACTTTCAAATAGCACTGCACAAAGGAAGATCTTATCAGCTTGTCTCATGACATGCTACTAAAAAATGTCATTTGTGTATCTTAATGTAAATATAGTTGTATAAGCTTTTTGGGTTTTAGGCACTGCCAAGTTATTTATTACCACCCGCTCCCTTATAATGATGATGACGCCAAAGTCACTGTGGGTGTTCAGAGCTCACAGCTTTGGTTGACATTTGTCTTGCTCTCTGTCGGTACCAGCTGTCTTTTTGGATACCGTAAAGTTATGTTGACTTTATTAACAGCTATAGAAGCTTTAGCCAGGTTGTGACGGTGTGTAACCCTAACAACACTAAGTGGGATGCACATTAATAGTCAGTCTATGTACGCTAAACGTATCACTGAAGTAATTTTTTTTCCCTCTCCCCTAATATAAGAAAGGAACAGACATTAGACCTAGACCGGGGTTCGAGGCTTGTAAAAATCCAGTATTATTTGTTCTCCATGATGTGAAATATGTGTTAGACTCTTGAAAAGCAACCCAAGATGAAGTCAGCCATGTGTGCCAGTGTGTTACTTGGCATGCCTTTGCTGGCCCCAACTGTAAGGGTCACTCTCCATTTCCTCCATTTTCCACTCCCCTTCACACCATTTGTGGTGAAGCAATGGGATGCACTGAAGTGCACCCTCTAGCCTCGTGTGGGACAGGGACATCAGATGCCACTCCAACCCCCTCGTCTTCCTCCGCAAGCCAACGGTGCGAAGATGAGAGGAGTGTGCTCTGAATGTTTTCTGCCTAACAGAGGCTAGTTCTCACTTACGAAAATGGCCCCACTTTGACCTGTATATCAGGCACCATGGTGTAGGTTTCAAAGAAACATGGCACCAACAAGTTGAAAACGTGGGCCATACGTGGACCGTGTTTGAGTCTGGCAAGCTCCAGATCTGCTACCAGGTTCCAGCCATTATCACAGGCGCAAAAATGCCAGGCCCCAGGTGTAGCAGGGAAAAAAAAATGCCATCTCAGCCAGGATGGCATCCCTGACCTCGGAAGCACTGTGCTGTCTGTCCCCCAAGCTGATGAGCTTCAGCACCGCCTGCTGACGTCTCCCCACACCAGTGTTTTAGCGTTTGCTGCTAGTAGCTGGGGTGAAGGTTGCAGCGTCGTAGGGTTTCAGTCTACTCCTGCCATGAATTTTGGCCTGGGAGAGGAGATAGGCCATCCCAGTTTGCACCCGGGGACCAGACTCCACCACATTCACCCTGCCTGTCATTAAAGATAAGCACTGCAGCATCCCTGACCACAGGCGCTTGTCCATGTGTCGGTGGTCAAGTGGACCTTGCAGCAAAGCGCAGAGCTCTGGGCCCGACTGATGTTATGGGACACATGCAGGCGCAAGGCAGGGACAGCACACCAAGAGAAGTAGTAACAGCTAGGCCCAGCATAGGGAGGTGCCCCAGCTGCCATCTGCTGACGGAAGGCCTGGGTATCCAGAAGCATAAACAAACACCAACATCTCCAGGGCCAGCAGTTTATCGATGAGGCTGTTAAAGGCTTGGGCATGGGGGTGGGTTGTGTTGTACTTCTGCCTACAATGAAAAGCTTGGGAGATGTGGAGTGGCTGGGAAGAGGCGCATGATGGTGCAGGCCAAAAGGGCGCATGAGGGTGAACTCCCCAATGTGTCAGAGATAGGTGTGTAGGTGTCCTTGCATCATATACTTGCACCATACTTGGCTTTGGAAGTTAATTTTGTGCCAAAAAGTGGTTAAGACAGCGATACCTCAGCTACTCCCGTTACACTGTCTATTGACAACTCCAGCACTGAAATTACCACCTTTGGAAGTGGACCACCACTTCTAAGATCCCAAAGGAAGTAGGCAAGAGATGTGCAGTGCAGAAAAAAAGATGAGAAAATAAGTGTAGGCTGTAGAGAACAGAGGGATCGGAGAGGACAGAGCTTGTGTCGGCCAGATATTCCCACAACATGCGCCTATACGTGTTCCTCCTGGTGACACTAGGCCCCTGAGTGGCAGTAATTTGTCCAGGGGGGCCATTAACGTGTTCCAGACCTAGGAATAAGTCTTCCAACAGGGTAGAGTTTTGCATGCCTTTGCTTCTACCCACTGTTTTTGCTGCTTAGCTTCCCTCCACATCTACACTGCTTTAGCCCCTAAACATCACCCCAGTTTATGCCTTTGCTTCTACCCTGTTTTTTTGTTGAATTAGCTTCCCTCCACATCTACACTGCTTTAGCCCCTAAACATCACCCCAGTTTATGCCTTTGCTTCTACCCTGTTTTTTTTGTTGAATTAGCTTCCCTCCACATCTACACTGCTTTAGCCCCTAGACATCACCCCTGTCCATGTGGGGTCGGTGGCCTCGTCATCCACCAACTCCTCTTCCAATTGCGCACTGCCCCCTTACTGCAAACCGCACATGACCACAGCTTGCCCTGATGGCAACTGTGTCTCATAATCCCCACTGAGGTCCAGACAAGTCGGTGGCGGGTCCAAAACCCCAAAATTGGAAGGAAATGGCGGATGCTGCAGTATTTCTAACACCTGTTCCTGGTGCTCGGGCCTGGTCTGTGTTGTACCCTGCACCCTGCTTAACGCAGCTGCCATATCCGGAGTTGTGCTGAGCGCATGCTAATGTTTCGTGTCCAGTGCAATGGATGGGATTTCACATAAGTCTGCCACCCATGGCCACTCATGGTTGAGCAACTGAGGGAGTTGACTTTGACGAACCCGAGGGTTTTGGAGTTGGAACTACATCAAAGGTCTGTGCTGCTCACACACTCTGCTCAACATATGATATGTTTAGTGCCAGCAGTGTGGAGACGTCGCACAACAGCCGTTGTTCCAGCAGGTACAGGCGTTGTAGGAGTGCATAGAGGCTAGCAGCGGCAACTATAGACTTTAAAAACTATCCGCACAAGCGCCACACTTTCACCAGTAGCTCAGGAACATTGGGGTACCTTTTTCAAAAGATT
Source organism: Leptodactylus fuscus (assembly GCF_031893055.1). Lineage (NCBI taxonomy): Eukaryota > Metazoa > Chordata > Amphibia > Anura > Leptodactylidae > Leptodactylus > Leptodactylus fuscus. The sequence continues at coordinate 177,515,852 of NC_134269.1, read as the reverse complement.
AGCAGCAATGAGTTAAAAACGTGGCCCAGGCATGGAATATGTTGCAGGCTGCCAAGCTACAGAGCCGATCCCAGGTTACGGCCATTATCACACATGACAACATGCCTGGGCCCAGGTGCAGTGGCAAAAACCACATTGCCGTCTCATCGAGGATGGCATGACTCACTTTGTAGGCAGTGTGCTGTCTGGCCCCCAAGCTGATGAGCTTCAGCACGGCCCGCTGACGTCTCCCCACACCAGTGTTGCAGCGTTTCCAGCTCGTAGCTGGGGTCAATCTAACAGCGGAGGAGGAGGAGGGTGGTGTTTCAGCCCTCCTCCCAGGAATGTTTTGTGGGGAGACAAGTCAGGAAAATTCTTGAAACAGGGGAGAGTTTTGCATCTTTGCCCTTGCTGCCTATGGACATCCCTTTGCCTCTAGCCACCATTTTCCCTGCTTTGCTTGCCTCCACATCCACACTGCTTTTGCCCCTAGACATCACCCCAGTCCATGCCTCTGCTTTTACCCCCAGTTTTTTATGCTTAGCTTCCCTCCACATCAACAATGCTTGCGCCCCTAAACATCACCCCAGTTTCTGCCTGTGCTTTTCCCCAGCTTTTTTTGTCGATTTAGCTTCCCTCCACATGCACACTGCTTTTGCCCCTAGACATCACCCCAGTCCATGCCTCTGCTTTTACCCCCAGTTTTTTATGCTTAGCTTGCCTCCACATCCACACTGCTTTTGCCCCTACACATTACCCCTATCCATGCCTGTGCCTCTAGCCATAACTCTGCCACCCATGGAAACTCATGGTGCAGAAAGTGAGGGAGCTGACTCTGAGGAACCCTTGGGTTTTGTAGCTGGTACTCCATCAAAGGTCTCTGCTGCTCACACACCCTGCTCAACATACGGTATCTAGGGTTTGAGCGTGTGGTGACCTCGCACAACAGTAGGTGCTTCAGGCAGATGTAGGCCTTGCTGGAGTGTATTGCGGCTAGCTCCAGGTACTGTAGACTTGGGAAAGTGGGTGTCCAAGTGCCCCACTTTCACCCTTATCTCTGCTAATTTGGGGTATGTTTTTAAAAATCGTTGCACCACTACATTGAACACGTGGGCCAGGCATGGAACGTGTTGGAGGCTGGCAAGCTCCAGAGCCCTCCAACAAGACAAAAAAGCCTGGCCCCAGGGGCAGCGGGGATAAACAAATTGCCATCTCATCCAGGATGGCATCCCTGACCTCAGAGGCAGTGTGCTGTCCGTCCCCCAAGCTGATGAGCTTCAGCCCGGCCTGCTGACGTCTCCCCACACCAGTGTTGCAGCGTTTCCAGCTCGTAGCTGGGGTCAATCTAACAGCGGAGGAGGAGGGTGGTGTTTCAGCCCTCCTCCCAGGAATGTTGTGTGGGGAGACAAGTCAGTCTACCACATTTTGCAACCCGGTCCATGCCTCAAGTACATTCAACCACTGTGCCAAGATTAAAAGTTAGCGTCCCTGTCCGCATGCACTTGTCCATTCATAGCTGGTCACGTGGAACTTTTGGGCAAAGCGCTGAACTTAGGGACCGCCTCATGTTTGGGGAAAAGTGCTGGTGTGGACGGCACAGTGAGGTGGCGCAGTAGCCAGCAGGCCCAAAAAGGGCAGAGTGTCCACAAGCCGGGACCCCAACATCTCGTGGGCCAGAATTTTTGAGATGAGGCCGTTGAAGCCTTGGGCATGTGGGTGGGTTGTGCTGTACTTTAGCCTGGAATGAAAGGCTTGGGAGATGGGGAGTCGCATTGCAAAGTGTGTAAACCACACGCAGTTTGTCCTCGACCTATACATTTAGAAATTATCTCCCCCAGCGAGGAACGTGGCCTCAATGGGGGAATTTTTCTAAGGAAGCTAGAAAAGAGGGCATCTTGGGCCTTGCTGGCTCAGGTCTAGCTTCTGTCATGCAGCTGTCTTCTGCCTCTGGACATCCCTTTGCCTCTAGCCACCTTTTTCCCTGCTTAGCTTGCCTCCACATCCACACTGCTTTTGCCCCTAGACATCACCCCAGTCCATGCCTTAGCTTGTACCCCCAGTTTTTGCTGCTTAGCTTGCCTCCGCATCCACACTGCTTTTGCCCCTAGACATCATCCCTATCCATGCCTCTGCCCCTAGCCATAACTCTGCCACCCCTGGAAACTCATGGTGCAGAAACTTTGGGAGCTGACTTTGAGGAACCCTTGGGTTTTGTAGATGGAACTCCATCAAAGGTCTGTGCAGCTCACACACCCTGCTCAAGATATGGTATTGTAGGGTTTCAGCGTGTGTGAATGACGGACAACAGCCTGTGTTTGGACAGATGTAGGCCTTGCTAGAGTGTTTTTAGGCTAGCAGTGACTCCTGTAACCTTGCAAAAGTGGGCGCACAAGCGCCGCATTTTCAACAGTAGCTTCGGTACATTTGGGTATGTTTTCAAAAAACGTTGCACCACTAAGTTAGACGTGGGCCAAACATGGAACGTGTTGGAGGCTGGCAAGCTCCAGAGCCGCTACCAGGTTCCAGCCATTATCACAGGCGTAAAAATGCCAGGCCCCAGGTGTAGCAGGGAAAAAAATGCCATCTCAGCCAGGATGGCATCCCTGACCTCGGAGGCACTGTGCTGTCTGTCCCCCAAGCTGATGAGCTTCAGCACTGCCTGCTGACGTCTCCCCACACCAGTGTTTTAGCGTTTGCCGCTAGTAGCTGGGGTGGAGGTTGCAGCATCGTAGGGTTTCAGTCTACTCCTGCCATGAATTTTGGCCTGGGAGAGGAGATAGGGTACCTCAGTTTGCACCCCGGGACCAGACTCCACCACATTCACCCTGCCTGTCCTTAAAGATAAGCAGCATCCCTGACCACAGGCGCTTGTCCAAGTGTCGGTGGTCAAGTGGACCTTGCAGCAAAGCGCGGAACTAAGGGCCCACCTGATGTTGAGTGACACGTGCTGGTGCAAGGCGGGGACGCCACACCGGGAGAAGTTGTGATGGCTAGGGACGGCATAGTGAGGTGCCACAGTTGCCATCAGGTTCGGGAAGGCGGGAGTTTCAACAAGCCGGAACGCCAACATCTCCTGGGCCAGCAGTTTAGCGATGTTGGCGTTCTAGGCTTGCGTGGGTGGGTGGTTAGCGGTGTATTTCTGCCGGCACTCCAATGTCTGAGAGATGGTGGGTTGTTGTAAAGAAGCGCGTGATAGTGCCTTTGATGGTGCAGGAGAAGGAGATAAGACAGAAACAGGGGAGGATGAGGGAGAAGTCAACAAAGTGGCGGAGGCAGATGAAGTGATGTCCTTGCTCGTCCTCTGGAGTGCATCGCCAGCACTGTGAGCAGAGGCAGTGGCATGAACGGCGGGCGATGTTTGTCCTGCCGTTGCTGCCTGCCACTGATTCCAGTGCTTGGATTCCAAATGACGGTGCATTGAAGTGGTGGACAGGTTGCTCTTCTCAGGGCCCCTACTCGATTTCGAGAGGCAAATTGTGTAGACGACACTATATCTGTCCTCGGCGCATTCCTTGAAAAAACTCTACACCTTCGAGAAACGTGCCCTCGATGGGGGAGTTTTTCTGGGCTGGGTACAAAAGGGAACATCTTCGGACATTCCGGGTCTGGCCTGGCTTCGGCAAAGCAGCTGACCTCTGCCTCTGGACATGTCTCTGCCTCTAGCTACCCTTTTTGGTGCTGCACCTGCCTCAACATCCACACTACTTTCCCAGCTTGATATCCGCCTTGTCCAGGTGGGGTCGGTGTCCTCGTCGTCCACCACCTCCTCTTCCAACTCCTGTCTCGCCTCCTTCTCCTGCACAATGCGCATGTCAACTGGCTGCCCTAACAGCAACTGCGTCTCATCGTCGTCGATGAGGGTGGGTTGCTGGTCATCCGCCACCAAATCGACCGGAGATGGAATGGAGGAGACTCTAGTGTTTGAGCATCTGGACACAGATACTCGTCTGTTAGGTCCGTGGAATCGCGAAATGGAGGGGCAGGTTGCGGTACAGTCAAAGGAAGGGAGAACAGCTCTGGGGAGCAGGGACAGTTGGGGTTATTGTTCTGGGAAGATTGGGAATTTTGGGCGGAAGGAGGACAAGACTGTTGGGTAAGAGGAGGTAGAGGCTGACTGGCTGGTGGACAATGTGCTTTAAGCGTTATCCGACAGCCATTGCAAGACCTGTTCCTGGTTCTCGGGCCTACTAATCTTTGTACCATTCAGCCTAGTTAATGTGGAACTTTTGTGCAAAGCGCAGAACTTAGGGCCCGCCTGATGTTAAGGGACACACGCTGGTACAAGGCTCAACTCACCCTAAGTGCCAAAAACACTGCTGGTGCAAGGCTCTACTCATGCCAAGGGCCTCAATCTCTGCTGGTAGCTCAGCTTAAGGTCCTGTAACTTTGTTTGGAAGGGCTCATGTTAAGGGCTAGAAAAGTGAATTTTGGAAGGTCTTACCACATCACACACACACACACACACACTCAAAATGACAGTTAAGGGTGAGGGCTTTTGGATTTCCCATTGTCTATTCCATCCGTGGTTGTCATGGGGAACGTGATTTAAAGGGGTGGTTGTTACTGTTTGTTGAGCTTAAATTGGGGTTTGTGTCCATCCATTTGGGGAGTAAAGAAGGTTTCCAGGTATTTTCCCACTTTGATAGAGGTTTTTTGGAATGTGGAAAGTGTGTAGTTGTTAGGCTGTGATGTTGGGGTAATAGAGGGTCTTTGGTGTGTTAGATGCCCCCAGACATGCTTCCCCTGCTGTCCCAGTGTCATTCCAGAGGTGTTGGCATCATTTCCTAGGGTGTCATAGTGGACTTGGTGACCCTCCAGACACGGATTTGGGTTTCCCCCTTAACGAGTATCTGTTCCCCATAGACTATAATGGGATTCGAAACCCGTTCGAACACACGAACAGTGAGCGGCTGTTCGAATCGAATTTCGAACCTCGAAAATTTTAGTGTTCGCTCATCTCTATTGTCAATCATACCTCCCGAAACGTTGGCGATTTCTGTACAGGTATAATTGAAGCAGAAAGCCTGCAGAGGAAAACTGCGGACTTTCTGTGAAAGCTGCATTTTTTATTTTTTATTTTTGCAGATTTTCTATACTTTATTTTCTTTCCCTATTCAATTAACAGGGAAAACACTTGAGATTCCGCAGCAATAATTAACCAGCTGTGATTTTCAAAAATTCAAGGGTTTTTGAAGATGCAGTTTTTCTGCAGCACTTTTTTCTGCAATGTATGCATAAGAATAATGAAAGCTCAATCACTTTACTTGCGCTTAAAAAAAAAATAAATCACTGATTGGATTGTTGAGAGCTACAGAAAAAATTCCAACTGTCAGAATCAGTGGAGCAGCAACTATTAATTGATGTAAAGTGCTGGAATTGTTTGAGATAGTGAAAAGTCTTCCTTAAGGCTGAGGCCTCACGTTGCGAAAATGCAGCTTTTTTTGTTGCAGATTTTGCTGCAGTTTATTGAGCCAAAGCCAGGAGTGGATTGAGGAAAAGGTAAAAGTATTAGTATTTCCTATATATTTCCCATTCCTTTTGTGGCCATTCTTGGCTTTGGCTCAAAAATTGCAAACAAAATTTGCAGCAAGAAAAGTTGTGTTGACGCAACGTGGGGCCTTAGCCTAAGTCTTAACTCAGCATTTTACAAAAAGAAAAGGTTTATACCAGGGGTCTGCAACCTTTGTCACTGCAGCTGCTGTGAAACTACAATTTCCAATATGCTCCATTCACTTCCATGGGAGTTCCAAGGACAGCAGAGCAGACATGCATGCTGGGAGTTGTAGTTTTACAACAGCTGGAGTGCTGAAGGTTACCCACCCCTGGTTCATACTATTGTGTAACTGGTACTGTTATGTTTGTAGGTATTAATATGTAAATTAAGCCACGCCAATTCTTTTCCGAACCTGAGTGGCTATGTATGGCTGTTTTGGGTTTGGTGTACATGTAAGCCATGGCTGATTTTCAGTCTGGCCCTGCTGCCACCATTCTGCATTGTTGTACAAAATGGAAATATTTCCAGCTGCACTGTTATAATCTTGCATAGCTTAATAATACGAATTGACTCATTGACAAATACAGGACATAGTTTGTAGAACAGTGAATTGCTAGAAAATTCAGAATGAATACTGTTTCTTTAGTTAAGTGCTGATCAAAATTCTGAATTTCCTTTGGCTGACGTCCAGCCTAATACTCAAAGGATATGCACATTGTTTGAGAGTTTGGTGAAGAGCCAGAAAAAAAATCTTTAACTTTACAGCTGTCAGACTTTGTTACATCCAACTTGGTGCTAAATTTCCAATTCCATTTTTTTTAAAGGTCATGTAAGAATGAGTAACAATCTTAGCATTTTAATTTTTTGCTCTTTTTCAAGAATATAGCTAGGTTTGGTCATAGAAATATTAACATAGAAACTTGCATTTTATTGCAGCGCACTCATATCTGTCATGTTTCTTGGATAAGTACATGTATATAGTACATAAATGCTATTGTGCGGTGGTAAGTTCTCTGTTGCAACTTTCTTGAATAATCTTAAAGAGAACCTTTGTGTCCTCAGGGATGTGTGGTATTATATATCATTAGAAAGCCAACAGGGTGCTGAATTCAGTACACTTGCAGCTTTTCCAGTATGTGTCCCAGTGCTGGAGATATTGAGGTCATTAATTTTGGCACTGATATTTACCCACTGTCTGAAGGGCGAGTCATACAGCCTAGTGTCATTGCTGGGCTGTAAGGAACACCTCCCTCCATCCTTGACTGTACTCTTCAATAGCCTTATACTGTCAGTGGGGGTGTTCCTATCAGCATAGCGAAATCACTGGGCAGTAAGGCGTGCCCCCTCTGATAGCGGGGAGATATTGGTGCCGAAATTAATGGAACTGATATCTCTAGTACCGGGCAACATACCGAGCAGTTTGCTAAGGTGTTAACAACCTTCTACAAGTTTCACCTTTCTACACCCCTAAAGATTCTACGCTTTTGGACCACATTTAAAGGGTTTTCCCCAGTCTAAAGTATTGATGACCTGTTTTCTATATCTGACAACCCCTATGCACATGGATTAGCTTTTTCCCCAATTCAGAACCTGGTGTCTCAAGGGCCCAGGATCTGCTAGGATCTGAAATCCTTCAATCTGACCGCCTGGAACTTGGCCAGTCCCTGCTATGATCAAAGGGACTTTCTAGAGCTATCCTAAATATTCACTCTCTTTCTAGATCAAAGTCCATGAATAAAAACTATGGCCAGATTTGTAACACCTTTATCTCCTGGGCATCAAGGAAGGGGATTGACTGTCCTAAGCCCTCTATTGTAGATATCCTGGAATTCCTTCAGGGCCTTAGTCCTTCTATCTTGAAGGTTCAAGTGGCAGTTTTGTCAACCTGCATAGGTAAACAATTATCCCTAGAACCACTGGTAAAATTGAAAGAAGATTTCTAAGAGGTTCATCCAGGCTAAGGCCACCTGTTACTCACCCAATTTCCCAGTGGGGTTTATCAACAGTTCTAAAAAGGTTGTGTTAGCCTCCCTGTGAACCTCTTGAGGGAGTTGATATAAAATCCTTTACACTCAAGATGGTGCTTTGTTTAGCAGTATCCTCAGCTAAAAGAGTTGGCCTTATCATTTGTGGATCTTTATGTCTCTTTCCATGCAGATAGAGTTCCATTAAGGTTTATGGTGGGGTTTTGTCCCAAGGTACCTTCTTACACTAACTTGAATCAAATTATTTCATTAACTATATTTTCCTAATCCAGTTACCCCACAGGAGATTAAACTTCACTCCTTAGATGTTGTCAGATGCTTAAGAATCTATATTGCAATATCTCTACCCTTTAGGTGGCCAGGAAATCTTTTTCTTTCCTTTCCTTGGATTAAGGAAGCCATAAAATTGGCCTCTATATGCCAAGTGTTGGACCCTCCTGATTTTGTCAAAGCTCATTCTATTAGAGTTGTTTCCACTTCCTAGGAGCAGATTTGCTCTGCAGCTTCTTGGAGCTCTCACCAGACTTTTATAAATCACAACAGATTTAAAGGGGTATTCCAACGTCGCATACTCACCGGTCTTCGTTTCTTTGAAATCTTCTGTCTTCCGGCTTTGTTTCGTCATTGGTGGGCGGGGTCACATATGCAAAGCCAAGCGGCAAGATGCCACCGGCCCTGCGTGCACGCTCATAGACCAGTCTAGCCTTCAAAATGCAAATACAGACCCGACAGGGTGCCGGGTCTGTATTCGCATTGTGAAGGCTAGACTGGTGTATGAGCGCGCACGCAGGGCCGGCGGCATCTCGCCGCTTGGCTTTGCATATGTGACCCCGGAGCGGAATAACAGCATCGCTTCTGCTGCTGCTGGCTTCATACAGGGCAGAAGCATAGCGATGTTGCTGTCTTCACCTGTGCCGGCGTCTAACTGTCCCTGGCATCTGCCTCTCTATTACAGCGGATGCCGGGGACAGTTAGACGCCGGCACAGGTGAAGCCAGCAACATCGCTATGCCTCTGCCCTGCATGAAGCCAGCAGCAGCAGAAGCGATGCTGTTATTCCGCTCCCCCCCCCCCCCCCGGAATAGCAGCATCGCTTCTGCCGCTGCTTTCTTCATGCAGGGCAGAAGCATAGCAATGTTGCTGGCTTCACCTGTGCCGGCGTCTAACCCTGCATTGGCGGCCCCTTCCCCCAAAGGGTAAACTACCCCCCCCCTCCAGGCTCGCTCCTGTGCACTTAGCCCCTCCTCCCTCCCCCTGAGAGCAGCAGATACATCACTTGACTCATGAGCAGCTAGGTCAGGGCTGTGGCCACAAAAAAAGTGAATAAAGTAATATAGTGGATAAACAAAGCAGTTTTGCTGAAGCAATGTATTTAGGAAAAGTCTTACATTCACATTAACAAGCAGTATAGATAGGATCCTTGTGACAGGACAACCCCTTTAAAACTCAGGGTTCAGAGGCCACTTTCTTTGGACATTCCATTTTTAAACTCAGTTTTTCAAGAAAGTCATCCCTATGGGGTTAACTAATTAACCATTTTTTATTTATTAAAAATTCCATTCTGTCCTACCAGAACACAGGGGCAGAAATACCCCATTATTGTGCTGCTGTTGGGACTAAAGGAAAATAGATTAACATCATAATGTACATTGATTTTCAACTGTGGTTTTGTAAATATACTCTGTGAATTTAACATATGAATACCATAGAAGTTTATGTATAATTTAAAGGGTTTTTTTTTAATTATTTTTTTACTGTACATGTTATTTCAGATGTTTTGTTATTTTTGTAATAGAGCTTTTCTTCCATATAGGATTAGCAGTGATTTGAGCCATACATATCTCCAAACCTCACATGAAACTTACTTCTACAATAATGAGAACTGCTAACTTCTTTTTCACTTGGTATTCAGGTATTAATTTCTGACAGAAAAGGCAAGTGTGGAAGGATCGAGAGAATAAGGGAGAGATAGCTTCTGAAAAATTAAGAAATAACATTTAGAAGTGAAAGCAAATCAGTTCCAAAAAGGTAAAAAGTCAGCATGTTGCTTAGAAATAGTTGTGCAGGGAAATAATCACCATGAGATTGAAAAGCAAAGGTAAGCTTCCAATAATTGTGAAACTGAACAGCAGATGAAGTGTACTTGCCAAAGGTGGAGCAGCTGTATCTAGTCCTCAGAGACTTGCTTAACCAGACTGTAGACCTGCCAGCACATCAAAGAAACTGAAGACAGGCATGGAATATGCCTTACATGTCTTAAAGCCTTATCATTAAACTAAAGTGTTAGTTCTAATGTCTGTGGAGTAAAATGCAGATTCGGAAGGAGTTAAGAGTAAAAAGCGGACCTTGTACCACCACAGTCTCACATACAATAAAACAGTCTTTTTTTTATTATAGTAGTTAATTGGAGTTCATGCCTAATTTCTTTAGTAAAGATTAGGCAATCAATTTAATTGGCTGCAATGCCACCTATTCTTTGAGACAATCTTCACATTCCCCTGGAAACTATGCTTATAAGATGGTGATTGTGTGCTGATATTACTACTTAAGTCCTGGCCCAACCAGAGGCCTGTAGACTCCAGCTGACTGCATAATAGATGTGTTTTGTAGCATCTCTGCCTATTCGGGTCTCTGTGCCACCCACTGCTCGCACACTGCGGCGCTGTGGGAGTGTTCAGTTTGGTTCGTTGCTTGGTGTTTTTCATTGTGCTGTGTGAACATTACTCTATCTCAGTAGTTGGGTGTCCACCACACCCATCACCTGCACCTTGTTTCCTTCTGTTTATCAAGTGGTTGGTTCTGACCTTGCCTGTGTGATTGACAGCATGTCTTCCAGTCGGGCCTATGGCAGGTCTTTGACTCATTTCTATCTATTTGACACAAACTATATGAGTTTAACTGGCACCATTATAGCGGACTTTTCATGTCCTTGAGCACATGCAGTTTATATACTGCTAGAAAGCCGACAGTGTGCTGAATTCAACGGAGTGTCAGCTTTCCCATTATGTGCCCCAGGTGAAGCGCTTATCAGTGCCATTACTGAGAGCTCTTCATTGTCAGAAAGGCGTTGGACATTCCTGGCAGTCTAGTTGGTAACACCCCTCCTGACAGAACTGTGTGTAGAGCTATACTGTGAGGGGGTGTTCCTTACTGCCCGGTAATGACACTGAGTGGTGAGGAATGCCCCCCAGGACGGGTACAGTCAGAGGGAGGGGTGAGTTCCTCACCACTCAGCATCATTGGTGCTCATCTGAAATCTTTCTATTGCAGCCAAGTGAAGTTATAACTATATTGAAAGCATAAAAAGTCATATTAACCTAAATATTTAAAGTGTGAGGGAGTGTAGGGTGATGAAGGAAGAAATATAGGAAGGTGCAGCACTTTGGAGAGTTTTGTGGATATCGATTATAAGTTTAGACTATATTTTGCAGAGGACAGCATAGACTGGAGGCATTAGTATAGTGTTTAGTCTGAAAAATAAGCCTAGCTTCCACATTATATTGTACAGGGTTAAGCAGGGAGGTATGGATGATTTGAATGGGACGACACGAAAGGTGGGGATAACCTTGGTGGATAAAGAGTGGGGGTATCTGCTCTACAGGAACCGCCATTTTAGTAGCAATGGAGATGTGGTCGATAGAGCATCATGTATTTGTGTACAACACCTTTATTGAAACGGGCCGTTCTGTCATTCAAACACAGAGACGTTTCCGGAATCATTTCAACGTTGGCCGTCATGGTTGTGTTCCGAAGTTTGACACGATAATGAAGTGGGTGAATAACTTTCAACGAACAGATTCTTTGAGACTTGGAACTGCAGAAGGAGGTGACTTTGGTACTATGGTACAGACCCTGGAAAACATCGAAAGGGTGCGTCAAGCAGTTGAAGCCATCCCTCGACGTTCGGCTGTACGGTATGCTCGTGCTCTTCGCATGTCGGTCCAATCAGTTTGCCGAATTTTACACCTGGACCTGCATTTTCATCCCTATAAGCTGATGGTTGCCCAACAGTTGCAGCAAAGTGACTAAGGAAGATGATTTAGACTTGCAGAAACAAAATTGGAAAACATGGCTGACAATATTGTTTTGATTATGAGTGACAAAGCTCACTTTCATTTGTCAGGAGTAGTAAACAAGCAGAGTTTTTCTTTGATTTTTGTAATGGCAACATCCAAGCTACACATTGAAAAAATAAAATTTGAGTTTTGTTAAAAAATGAGTTTGTAACTGTTATTTCAAATCATCCATACCTCCCTGCCTAACCCTGTAGATGGGGGAATTTAGTAAGGGGAGAATTTATTAGTAAGGAGTTAAATAAATCAGGGTGACAATAAGAGTTCCTGAAGTTTCCATGCTAAGGAAAGAGTGGATTAAAGGAGATGTTTTGAGGTACAGAGGGCATGAACATGGAAGTGATTGGATTTAGAGGGTAAAGAACAGGTCAGAGTCAAACATAACCCAAAGAGTGTGGGCATGTTGTCTCTGTGTTATGATGAAACCACGGACTTAAATGGAATTAACAGACTATTTTAGACCATTTTACAGTAGTTCAGTCTTTGACAGATTCAGTTTAAGATAAAGAGAGAGATATGATGTTAGGGACATCAGAGAGACAGCCATTGGTGTTTTGTAGTTTTGCAGGGATGAGGAGGAAATCATGATTGGAAGTATAAAGTTAGGTGCCATCAGCACCTATAGCCAAATCTGCTGATCATTTGCCTGATAGGGGTTGTATAGAATGAGGAGAGGAGGGAACCCAAACAGCAAGGATATGTTGAAAAGAGACAGAACCAGCAAATTATACACTGAAAGTGTTCTTGAGGCCAATAGACTGGAGCATATCCAGGAGAATTTGCTGGTCTATAGTGTGAAATGCTGCTGAGAGATCCAGAAAAACACTAAAGAATAGCTGTCATTAGATTTAGCTGTAAGAAGATATTTAGAGTCTTTTGTAAAGACAGTTTCAGTAGAATGTAAAATGCGGAAACCAGTTTGTAAGAGATCCAAAAGAGAGTTAGCAGAGTATGTGAGAATAGACTAAATGTTCCTTAAAGGGATGCTACCATTAAACTACCTTTTTTTTCTAATGGACACGTTGGAATAGCCTTAAGAAAGGCTATTCGTCTGCTTCCTTTAGACGTGGTGTCCGCCGCGCTGTTCCGCAGAAATACCGGTTTTAACTGGTATGCAAATGAGCTCTCCGCAGAAATGAGGGTGGGCCCCAGCGCTGAAACACCGATGAATGCGTCCCCATTGCTGCCCAGAGCTCTTTCCTGCACCGCCTCCTAGTTCTGCAGCAACTCCACCTCTTCTGGCTTCTCTTGCTCTTGTAGTTCTATACAGGAGCATAGAGAGGCCACCACAAAATGGCCGCCGGCCAGCTCCTGTATTGAACTGCAAGAGTGGCTACCCCAAAATGGCCGCCGGCCGGCTCCTGTATTGAACTGCAAGAGCGGCTACCCAAAAATGGCCACGTCTAAAGGTAGGAGACGAATAGCCTTTCTTAAGGCTATTCCGATGAGTTCATTAGAAAAAAAGGTAGTTTAATGGTAGAATCCCTTTAAAAATGAGTAGTGGATTGTGGGCCCACTGTGCAACCTAAATGCTTGGGAATTGGGTCACTTTTAATCTTCACGCTTTAAATCCCACATAGGGATGTAATCTTCCCTCGGGGGAGGCTACCAGCTCACTATCTTTCAGAGTAGTCCTGGTGTGGATGGTAGCTGACTAGGCACAAGTGAACAAATGTGGATTGAACCATATTTGGCGTAAATTTAAATTTTCCAAAACTTTTGGGCTCATTCAAACCCCAAAATGTTGGGGTTCATCACCAATGAAACACTATTATACCCTATCTAAACAGGTTCAGCCCAAAACAAATCTTTTGGCCAAACCGGCAGAACCAGAAATGAAACAAATCTTCAGAGGTTAATATGTACAGTACAGGTAGTCCTCGACTTACGACGTTGATCCGTTCTTGCGTGTCGTCGTAAACCGAATTTCGACGTAAGTCGGAAACCTACCATACCGCCGCCGCGTAGGAACGGATCAAACCCCCCCCCCCCTTTAAAATAAAACACTGAAACAGAATGTGAAACTTACCGTACGGTGCAGGGTGGGCGGGCATTAAGGCCTCCTCTTCCTCCGATGTTCCGTCCTCCTCCTGCGCTCGCAAGCTGATAATGGCCTGGGCGCATGCGCAGTAGCCGTAATAGAAGCATCATGATACTGCGCATGTGCCCTGGCCATTAACAGCTCGCGAGCGCCGGAGGAAGTGGTCAGGACATCGGAGGAAGAGGAGTCCTGAATGCCCGCCCGCCCACCCTGCACCGTATGGTAAGTTTCACATTCTGTTTCAGGGTTTTATTTTACAAGCTCACTTGTAACAGCAAGCTGCCAGCATTGATTTTCCGCAGGCTAGTCCTTGCTAGCTGGGAGTGCTGGCAGTTTTCTGTTACAAGGGAGCTGTCGTAACCACGAAACGTCGTAACCCGAGACCGTCGGAACCCGAGGACTACCTGTATTTATTTGTATCTGCCATAGGTGTGTGAAAAATGGATTTACATTTGCAATGTTTGGCACACTTGTGGTGTCCAGTTTTATCCAGTTTTAGGTGTGAATCCTATGAATACCCTTTCTAATATTACACTTAAGGCTGGACAAGATGTGCACCCAAGGCAAGCCGAGACAGTTGTTTCCACAAGTTCAATCTGCTGACCTAAGACTAAGGCCCCACTTAGTGAAAATTTACCTCGTGACAAAGTTTTCATAGAAAACAAAACGCACATCGAGGTTTTGCTGCGTATTCTGTCTTGGGAGTTTCCACATGTCCAGTAAGTCTGTGGGTAAGCTTTGAGCTTATTGTATCATTGTTTGCACACATATTGCTTTGTGGGTGCAGCACAATAGGCATAATAGGGTATTATTAAAGCTCCTAATTACTGCACCATTGGCTGTGCATATCTGATATTATGGAGCTTTATTGGGCTCCTCAATAACATCTACTTACACTTTCATGTTTGCAGTGACCCATTGTGGTTTATATCTATGTACTTACTGCATTACTTGGTTATGTCTATACTCTATGTGAGACACGTGGTAGTTATCCCCTTTCTGTTTCTACTTATAGTGTGGAAGTTTGACTATATTTGATAGTCTTCTATCTATTTGTGTGATGTCATGTATTACCTTTATTATTCTGTATGTGTTATTTATGTAATTTCTTAATAAAGATAAAAATAAGCAAACCTGCCAAAATAAGCAAACCTGGCTGTACTGGCAGTTCATATCTGTAAGCTGCCATGTGTCCTGTAGGTACTACAACATAAAGGAAGGGCGGGTTCACACCTGTACCCCAGTCTCCGCTTTCAGGTTTCTGTCTTCTGCCCGAGAAACCGGACAGGAGACAGAAACCGGCAGTCAATTTTCAAATCCATTCATTTGAATGGGTTTGCAAAGCGTCCGCCCGTGAGCGTCTTCTGGTCTCCGCGTCGGAGCAGTTTTTTTAACCAGACACAAATTTGGACATGTAGGACTTTGTGTCTGGTTAAAAAAACTGGTTTCAAAACGGTCACGGGTGCTCATGGGCGGACACTGTCTGCCGGCAGAAGACAGAAAGCAACAAAGTGGAGTTCGGGCGCAGGTGTGAACTCACCATGAACAAATAAAATCTGGTTCATCATGTTCTAGACACTGTAGTAGCTGCTTCGTGTGCTGATTTTTCTTCTACTAACAGTGATGCTAATAGAAATGGTGGAGCAATGACTAGTGAACAGGACTGGTCACACATGTGGCTGGCACTGGTAATTATAACGAAAACATAGCACATTAGAGTCAAGAAACATCCAAACTACATGTATGACTCTAGATAAGTGACCCAATCATATCCACCATGTCTTAACCAAGAGATATGAAATACAAACAAAAATAAGACTCAAAGGGTCCAATATAGTCAAGACATTCAACATAAATATATAATAAAAATATATTTTTATTTGTGAAAAATGTAAAAATACGTACAAATATGAAAAAAAATCATACACATAAACACAAACACTACATACTATACAAAACAGGGCAACCCAAAGAGGGAACCTGTGACTGAGATCACCACCAGAGACTAACAAATAAGCAAAGTATCATCAAAATCCTCCATGTATTGTATTGACATAAATATATAAAGAAGGAGGAGATATAGAGCAAAAAGTCTCTGCAAAATGGAGCAAAAATGCTCCTTATCGAGTTCTTTACTTAAATGTGTAATACTTTTTGTACTTGCTTTTTTGTACACACTTGTGGGGATAAATATTCCAATTGTAGCATATCTCACCTAGTAGCCTCCATTTTGCAGAGACTTTTTGCTCTACATCTCCTCCTTCTTTATATATTTATGTCAATACAATACATGGAGGATTTTGATGATACTTTGCTTATTTGTTAGTCTCTGGTGGTGATCTCAGTCACAGGTTCCCTCTCTGGGTTGCCCTGTTTTGTATAGTATGTAGTGTTTGTGTTTATGTGTATGATTTTTTCATATTTGTACGTATTTTTACATTTTTCACAAATAAAAATATATTTTTATTATATATTTATGTTGAATGTCTTGACTATATTGGACTCTTTGAGTCTTATTTTTGTTTGTGGCACTGGTAATTGTCTAACTAAAAGCTGCAGAACACAGGGGCACATGGTGGCTCAGTGGTTAGCACTACAGCCTTGCAGCACTGGAATTCCGTGTTTGAATCCTACCAAGGGTAAAAAAAAACATCTGCAAGGAGTTTGTGTGTTCTCCTCATGTTTGTGTGGATTCCCGTTCCATACTCCAAAGACATACTGATAGGGAAAAATGTACATTGTGAGCTGTATGTGGAGCTCTCAACCTACATAAAGAAAGGGGAAAAAAGCTGCAGCAAACCAGGTACAGCGGTGGTAGACTCCTTTTGGATCACACTAGTATGAACTCGGATACATCTGTATGCTATGCCAAAAAAAAAATTGCCCTACGTGGTTGTGAGTGTTCTGTACAGGATGGTTTTATATTTCAGGCTAAGAGAATATCGGATAATTAAAATACTTGTACATGAATGTTGCTAAATAATTGCTCAGATTTTTCTATACAGTATGCATATTTATAACCGATCTGCTGTATCTAATGCATAATGATATTGTTTATACTTGAAGTTGCTTAAAGTTGCTTTTATGGAAAACTGTAACATGACAACTAATGTATTCTCATTGACACTTTTACATGTTTTGCTTACTCTGCCACATTTTGCTATCTTAAATTTATAGGTAAAGATAACAAAATTAATTAGGATTATATATATATTTTTTGCTTAGAAAATCCTTAGCTATGTCAGTTATTTTTGTATCAAATTTTTGCTTGGCTCGTACAACAATCATGATTTTCATGCATTTTTTACAAGCTTTTTTGTGGTGTTTTTTTCACTCAATGTTGAAATTTTTTTCAGGTACTTCCACAGTATGCTGTGTGCTGGAAAAATAAAAGGCCAAAGCAGGTATGAGTCACATTATCACGCCTACCAAACTACCAAAAAAAAAAAAAACTGCAATAAATTCATAAATTATTATTAATAATAATAATAATAATAATAATAATAATAATAATAATAATAATAATAATAATTCCATGGTGCTTTACAGTTAAAGGGCTGAGGGGTTTACTAATAATATACATAAGAACAAGTACTATTGTCTAGAATTGTGACAAACCAGTACAGTATGGTAGAAGACTCTGCTTCAAGGACTTACAATCTATAAGGGAAGGGGGATACAAACATCAGGGTACATGCTGTTCAGATGGAGGTGCAGCTCGGTTATTGAAGGTTGCAGCTTTCCTAATGAGATGAGTCTTCAGGCTACTCTTGAAGGTTATGATTGATTTATATAAAAAAAATCATGGACATTTTTTTTTCGTACATGTGGTTTTGAGGGCTATAACATTTTTTTCCCTTTATTTTAGGATATATGTTTTTCCATTTTGTGTGTGTGTGTGTTTTTAAATACCTTAAAGTGCTTAAAAAAGTTTTCCTTCTCTGTTAAAGTCATTTTTACAGTCGTTGGGTGTGGAATTTTTTAAACACATTGTTTTTATGATTTTTCCTGTAACTTAGGCTAATAGATACAGCCCCAGTTACAGAAGGAATATATCCTTGTATGCTTTACTCCAGGGCAGAGTTCCTGTCTCCACAGAGGTCATTTGACTGTCGTATCCTGTGCTCCTTTGTGGATATCTTTGGTCCTCTTTGACCTCTTGGGTGTTGTCTACTGAGACCTATGAATGAGACTCAATGTTCATGCATGGGGCGGACACTGACATCATTAGGCCTTGACGTAAGCATCATGTTGACTTGGTATTGTCAGTACTGGAAGCAGGCTCCAGCCTCTTAACAATTCTGGTGTATCACAGGAGTCCTGCGCAATAGAAACAGTGAGGAACTGGAATAGATGTCAGGTTTAACTCTAGTTGTATTGGCTTGAGTTGTCTTATACTAGACAGGCCCCCTTGCTATGCCCATGTTACACAAAATGGGTGTGAGAGTCTGAAAATTGCTGAAGATATTTTTTGGTACAAAAGAGTCTTGAGAAAAACAATGTGCCTTGTGATGTACTTACCTTGATAAATTTGCCGCAATGCGTTTGTAATTTCCTATCACTTTTTTGCATATACAGGGGATAATTTATCAATGCATTTACTTTCTTGCATAAAAAATTCAACACAGTCCCGTCTCTGCACCTCACTTGCCATTTTCAGCATTTATTGCATGAGATATACTGAAATTCTAAGCCAGTTCCTGACTGGCATAGACTTCCATTCTAGGGTTGAACGATCGGGATTGGGAAAAATCGGATCCCGATCGGCGATGGAGCAAATTTCACGATCAGGATCAGCTGGAAAATTATGGAAAATCAGATTTTAAAAACGATCCTAAAATCTCAAGATCTGCTCAATCCTATTCATGTCTATATCATTAATAGGGTTGAGCGATCGGGATTGGGAAAGATCGGATCCCAATTGGCGATCGAGCAAATTTTACAATATCGATCGGGATTGGCTGGAAAATGATCGAAAATCGGATTTTAAAAACGATTCTGAAATCTCAAGATCGGCTCAACCCTATTCAGGTGTACAAGTGTGCACCCGATGTGTTAAGAGGCCGAAGCTCCTTGAAAATTCAGTTGCACCCTGAGCTTTTAATAAAAAGGTTTGTAAGACACCATTCTTAATAATAGTGTTGAAAGCAACCTATGGGGCTCATATGTCTAATAAATATTTATCCATTTTCTTTCCATGTTTGTCCATTTTCTATTATTGTCTCATGTCTGTTTATCTATATTCTTCCACAACATGTAACTATTATTATTGGCTTATATGTATAAACAGAAAAAAAAAAATAAAAAAATATATATATATATATATATATATATATATATATATATATATATATAACACAAAATAAACATAAAGCTTTTATGCTGTCTATAAAAACACTATAACCTTTAACCATTGTTCTAATGTTGCCTCGTATGGAAGGAACCTACCGTTTCATCTAAAAACCTGCCAACATTTGAAATTGAGAAAAAAAAAACTCACAGTATATACTAAACCATTATCCTTATCTCGCTAAAAACATGTTTGTCAAAATAATACAATTTGGCAAGCTTACTGTTTATTCATCTCCTTTCGCACAGTCATATCCTCTGTGCAGAACAAAACAAGCTTATTATTTTAAATATCATTGTTAAATACAGCTGTCATCGAGTTAAGAGATCTCATTCTGAAAAATGGAGAATAGAAAAAACGATTTTGCCTAATAAATTAAGAACGGCAAGAACATGTGCAGTAAATGTAAAAAATCTTTTCTGTCTCTTTTTACGTTATACACATCCAGTTTTGTCAAATTTAGATTGTCCATTGTTATCGATGTCTTCCCGTATTCCCTAATGAAAATAGTTATCTGCAATGTGTATCATCAGAATCTCAGGATAATGAGCAAACAAAACAAAGAACTAGCGAGGCCAAATTACGAGCTGTTTACCGGGGGCTTGTTTGTTGCAGCATAAATTGGACGGTGGGCTGAGTAGCCTAGAGGAAATGGGAAAATTTTGAGCTCTACTATGTATTAGCAGCCTAGCCTTACCCTGTGGGTCAATAGTTGAGCATTAGGGTACCTTTACACATCATTTCCAAGTATTTTTTTATTTTTTGTAAAACTTAAAACATTCATTTTCTTTCTATAAAACCCCCCCTCTAAAATTCCATACTTATAGCATGTTGTATTTTGAAAAAAAAAATTAAATAAATAAAAATAACAAACATACAAAGTCACGGAATGGAAACACAAACAAAAACACTTTTCTGGAATGAAAGCATTGATAGCCAATCATTAGAGATGAGCGAGTATTACTCAATCGAGTAGGTATTCGATTGAATACTACGGTATTCTAAATACTCGTACTCGATCGAGTACCACTCGCTGTTTGAATGTAAAAGTTCGATGCAGAACCAGCATTGATTGGCTGAATACTATACAGTCGGCCAATCAATGCTGGTTCTTCTCCTACCTTTAGAAGTCTTCTCTGTGCAGCGTCCCCGTGGCGTCTTCCGGCTCTGAATTCACTCTGCCAGGCATCGGGCCTGGGCAGAGCCGACTGCACATGTCCGCTTGTAGTGCAGGCATGCACAGTCGGCTCTGCCCAGGCCCGATGCCTGGCAGAGTGAATTCAGAGCCAGAAGACACCGCGGGGACGCTGCACGGAGAAGACTTCTCGGAGGATCCAGCCCGACCTTCACTCGTGGACTTGGTAAGTATAATTTGATTGAATGTTGCCTACCCCTGAAACGAGCATTCCCCCCCCCCCCCCCATAAACTATAATAGGGTTCAATATTCGATTCGAGTAGTGGAATATTGAGGGGCTACTCGAAATGAATATCGAACCTCGAACATTTTACTGTTCGCTCATCTCTACCAATCATTAATACGAGACCTCAAAGTCTGATTCATTAGGGTCGTACCGCTAGTACCCCTGCCTCAAATACCATGATCCCTTTATTATTTCTCCTTGGAGGCAGTATGGTCTCACTTTATAGATGGAACTATTAAAGGATTAACTTATCTTATCTTATTTCATTATTCTTCTCCGCACGTGTAAAATAAGACTCCCATTGACTTCAATGACATTTTACACGTGTATTTTGGAGTGTTTTTTTTTTTTACATGAAGTCAATGGGAGTCTATGGGAGTCTTATTTTACACGTGTAAAATTACACTCCAAAATACATGCCATCTTACTCCGTGTGAACTGGCCCTTAAGACCGGGGCTTCATGTGGCGTAAACACTGTGGTAAAAACCACAGCATTTTACAGTCCCTGCAAAGCGGATGGAATTCTAATGAATCCCATCCACACATTGCAGAAAAATACCTGCAGCGAAACCATTGCATTTTTGGAAATCTCAACATGTCAATTTTCCTATAGGTATAACTAAAACAGAATGTCCATTTTTTCTGTGAAAAAAAACTGCATTTTTTTTCCTCAGTGTTTTTCATTGAGTGTTTTTTTTTCTACTTGTTCCCCTATTTAATAAATGGAGACATTTGAGATTCCGCAGCAAAAATTAACAAGCTGTGATTTTCAAAAATTCAAGTGTTTTTGAAGATACAGCTTTTTTGCAATGTGCGGAGAAGAATAATGAAATAAGATAAGATAAGATAATCCTTTAATAGTTCCACGGTGGGGAAATTTCAGCATGTTACAGCAGCATAGTAATACAGATACAGGATAATACACAGTAATATATTACAGAAGTAGACACACATATGCTGAGAAGAGAAGATATACTAGGAGTCCATAGCAGCTAAGGAACAGAAGAAGAAAGAAGGAAGACTTCATAATCATTTAGTTCTCTGTGCGGAGTGATCTTCGCTTGATCTGATGTAGATTATACAGCCTGATCGCGGTTGGAAGGAAGGACTTGTGATAGCGCTCCTTCTCACACTTGTGGTGAAGCAGACGGTCACTTACAGTGCTGCCAAGTGCCATCAAGGTCCCATACATGGGGTGGGATTTGTTCTCCCGCATGGAGGTCACCACAGACAGTATCCTTCTGTCACCCACCACCTATACTGGGTCCAAGGGGCTCCCCAGGACAGAGCTGGCCCTTCTGATCAGCCTGTCAAGTCTATTTCTGCCCCTGGTTGATATACTGCTCCAACAGCAGGCCACACCGAAAAAGATGGCTGAGGCAACCACAGAGTTGAAGAAGGCCCTAAGAAGTGTCCCCTGGACTCCGAAGGCCCTCAGCCTCCTGAGCAGGTAGAGTCTGCTGTGGCCCTTTCTGTGCAGCGCCTCCAGGTGATCAGCCCAGTCTAGTTTATTATTGAGGAGCACACCCAGATACTTATAGGTCCTGACTATCTCAATGCCTGTCCCTTGGATCTCCACCTGGGTCGGAGCACTTCTCTGTTTACTGAAATCCACCGCCATTTTCTTTGTCTTCTCCAGAATTAATTCTGAGGTGTTTCTGCTGGCACCATTCAAGAAAATCCCGGTTTAAGTCTCTCTATTTCCTATCGTCACCATCAGTGATAAGGCCTACTATTGCAGAGTCATCAGAGTACTTCTGTAAGTAACAGCTGGATGAGTTGTGCCTAAAGTCAGCAGTGTACAGTGTGAAGAGAAATGGGGCAAAAAATGTCATTCACAGGAGCCACACGGTGGCTCAGTGGTTAGCACTGCAGCCTTGCAGCGCTGTAGTCCTGGTGTTCAAATCCCACCAAGGACAAAAAAACATCTGCAAGGAGTTTGTATGTTCTCCCTGTGTTTGCATGGATTTCCATCCCATATTCCAAAAAAGACATACTGATAGGGAAAAATGTACATTGTGAACTCTATGTGGGGCTCACAATCTACATTTAAAAAAAAAAAAAAAAAATGTCATTCACATTACTGGCACCAGCAGCCAAATCCACTGTGGCATTTATATGGTTACTTTATTAATGTATACAGTATATACTGATGTGTCCACCTTTAAATCAGCTCCATTTTGTTTGGAAATCACTTCAATACAATATCGTAAATTGCTATTAAAATCCCTGGAAAAAAACAAAAACAAAACAATGGGTAGACATATACAGGATATCACATCTCTTTGATTTTCTGTGAAAATTGCAGCAGGAAAAACTGCAATGCGTTTCCAAATAGTTTTTTTCCTTCAGTGCTTTTTGCCACGGCCCGCTACATGGGGCCTTAAAAATATTTTTTTTTGTAACACTTTGTGCTATAAAAAATATAAAGCAATGGGAAATATGTGATAAATCAGACACATTTTCCTTCCTTGGTTGTTTACATTTTTCTACATAAGAAAAAAAGAAAACATGAAAAAAAAAAAAAATTACCTAAATAAAGAAAAATTTGTCACCTAAAAAAAGACACAATTTTTTTCAATAATCTGAATGAAAAAAAAATGGCCCTCAAAAACAGTTTTATGGAATATATATACACATATTGTAGATAATGAGGCCCATAATATACTTTTTTTTTTTTTCTATCTGTATGTCTTTGTATTATGGAAGGAAATCCACGCAAACATGAGGAGAACATACAAACTCCTTGGAAATATTGGTCCTGGCAGGATTCGAACCCATGACCCCAGTGCTGCAAGGCTACAGTGCTAACCACTGAGCCACCATGCTGCCCCTAGATGTATGGAAAATGTGTCCTGAACCAGGAAAATTGGCCAGTCCAGAAGTGGTTGAAGAGGACAACATTTCACCACCTCCAATAAGCCCAGATCTTTATATCATTTAATAGGCAGTGCTTACTTTGATACCTTTCCAAGCAATCAGTACAGTTAGTTTTGGTGTCCCATATGCTATATAGGCTCTGTACTGTCATGTGAGAGGTGTCAAGCAGGAGCAGGCCAAGAGTTGTGACTCAGAGCTCCGTTCAGAGGCAAATAGTGTCAGCGCTCAGTATTGCACCCTGCTAAAGGACACTATCCACCTGTGATTGGAGCTCTGAATCCCACCCCCTCACAATTCCTGCCTGATACTATAAACCTAAATTTAGAGAGTCTAATTAGCATATCAGGCACCAAACCCAACTGCATTTATTGCTTGGGAATGGTGGGAGCTAGAGTAAAAATTTCAACTACTCAAAAGTTGATCTGCCGCCATAGTCACCAAGTCTCCTCTGAATTATAGAATTTAGACCTAATGTGAAAAGGCTGTGCAGTTAATATCATAAAAACAAAGCCTGTAATAAAGTTGCACAAATGCAGTTTCTCTCCAATTCCACACCATTCGGAATTTTTTTTCAGTATAAAATATGGAATATTTAATGCTATTACTACAAAGTACAATTTGTCCTACAAAATTAAGTCCTCGTATGACTCTGTGAATAGAACAAAACATGTATGGCTTTTGGAAGGCAGGGAGTCAAAAGTGAAAACACCACAGCATTTTATTCCAGCCCAACTTTCACACATCAGTATTCTGATCAGTATTTTGTATCAACACTGTATTTGCTTACATCTCTTCTGTGTTACAAAAGACTGACATGTAAAATATAAAATGTTCTAACATGTTCTTTGACATTACAAATTGTTTTAATTAGTTCCAACACAACAAGATCTGAATTCTAAATTGGATACAATTACAATTTTTGTCCACGGCCCAAGATCTACAGAAAAAGTCGCCCACACATAGTGACTCAATGGCTGCACATACTTATGGCTAAAATAGAGGTATGACCCATAGCATCCTATGCAGTTGACTCACAGCCATTGGATGACGTTGAATCATGTATAGTTGTTGTCACTTGTCACCCTAAAGATCTGTTCACACAGATTTTTTTGCAGGCTGAAAAAATCTGCTTCAAGAATTAGGAAACGTTTCTTTGAAGCATATTTTTACATGATACGGTTTATGTTGCTTTTTTATACTGGTTTTTGTTATGGATTCTGCCTCAAAATCAGTCCTAATGGTATGTTCACATGGAGTTTTTTGCGGGTAGATTTTGACGTGGAATTCAATGGGAGCCGCTCGCTTTTTCTTCCCGCAAGCTAGTAGCGGAAAAAAGAAGTGACATTCCCTATAGATTAGATTCCCCTATAGATAGATTCCCCATAGATTTCGGGGCTGAATCAGCTGCAGCTTCCGCGGCTCGAGACATACTCCTGTTTTGGTCTATTCATTTGGGATGCCGCGATGGAATGCTGATGTACTGCATCGGCATCCCGTTGCGGCTAGCTGTGCCAAAAAACCACATGGCACATTTCCGCCATGTAAACAAGCCCTAAAACTATGCTAAGAGTAAGTTCACACCGGGTTTTTTGGACCGTAACCTGAGGCAGAAGCCGACTCAGGTTCCGGTCCAAAAGCTGGGTAGCCACGACTGAGAGCCAGTGCACTGCACCTGCATCCAGTCGCGCACTCCGCTCCTGATTAGGCCCAATGAATGGGCCTAGTCCGGAGCAGGGAGTGTCTTCAGGCTGAATCGCGAGGTGACTCGGCATGAAGAATGAGCACCTCGCTTCTTTTTTCCGGGAGCCGGAAGAAACAGCTCCCGGAAAAAACTCCTGAGTGGCTCCTATTGATTTCAATGGGAGCCATCTTTTTGGTCAGGATATTGAGTAGATATGGCCTCAAAATCCTGACCAAAAGACTCTGTATGAACTTACCCTAAATGTTTATTAATAGAGATGAGCGAACAGTGTTCTATCGAACTCATGTTCGATCGGATATTAGGCTGTTCGGCATGTTCGAATCGAATCGAACACCGCGTGGTAAAGTGCGCCATTACTCGATTCCCCTCCCACCTTCCCTGGCGCCTTTTTTTGCTCCAATAACAGCGCAGGGGAGGTGGGACAGGAACTACGACACCGGTGACGTTGAAAAAAGTAGGCAAAACCCATTGGCTGCCGAAAACATGTGACCTCTGATTTAAAAGAACAGCGACGCCCAGCTTCGCGTCATTCTGAGCTTGCAATTCACCGGGGACGGAGGTTTCCGTCCAGTTAGCTAGGGGTTAGATTCTGGGTAGGCAGGGACAGGCTAGGATAGGAAGGAGAAGACAACCAACAGCTCTTATAAGAGCTAAATTCCAGGGAGAAGCTTGTCAGTGTAACGTGGCACTGACGGGCTCAATTGCCGCAACCCAGCTTTCCCAGGATCCTGAATGGAATACACTGTCAGTGTATTCCCGTATACCCGATATATACCCCCGATACCCGTTCCAACGGTGTGCCCCCCACCTTCACCCCAGAAATACCCTGCAAGTCCCCTAGCAATAGAATTGGGGTTATATACACCCACTATTTTTGCTACTGCCATATAGTGCCATTGTCTCACTGGGAATTCAAAGAATATATTGGGGTTACATATCACTTCAAATCCAGGGAGAAGCTTGTCAGTGTAACGTGGCACTGACGGGCTCAATCGCCGCAACCCAGCTTTCCCAGGATCCTGAATGGAACACACTGACAGTGTATTCCCATATACCCCATATATACACCCCAAATCCCCGTTCCAACGGTGTTCCCCCCCCCCACCTTCACCTCAGAAATACCCTGCAAGTCCCCTAGCAATAGAATTGGGGCTATATACACCCACAATTTTTGCTACTGGTATATAGTGCCATTGACTCACTGGGAATTCAAAGAATATATTGGGGTTATGTGCACCCACAATTTTTTCTACTGGTATATAGTGCCATTGTCTGACTGGGAATTCAAAGAATATATGGGGGTTACGTGCACCCACAATTTTTGCTACTAGTATATAGTGCCATTGACTCACTGGGAATTCAAAGAATATATTGGGGTTATGTGCACCCACAATTTTTGCTACTGGTATATAGTGCCATTGTCTGACTGGGAATTCAAAGAATATATTGGGGTTATGTGCACCCACAATTTTTGCTACTGCTATATAGTGCCAGTTTCTGACTGGTAATTCAAAGAATATATTGGGGTTACGTGCACCCACAATTTTTGCTACTGGTATATAGTGCCATTGTCTCACTGGGAATTCAAAGAATATATTGGGGTTACGTGCAACCACAATTTTTGCTACTGGTATATAGTGCCATTGTCTGACTGGGAATTCAAAGAATATATGGGGGTTACGTGCACCCACAATTTTTGCTACTGGTATATAGTGCCATTGACTCACTGGGAATTCAAAGAATATATTGGGGTTATGTGCACCCACAATTTTTGCTACTGGTATATAGTGCCATTGTCTGACTGGGAATTCAAAGAATATATGGGGGTTACGTGCACCCACAATTTTTGCTACTGGTATATAGTGCCAGTTTCTGACTGGTAATTCAAAGAATATATTGGGGTTACGTGCACCCACAATTTTTGCTACTGGTATATAGTGCCATTGTCTCACTGGGAATTCAAAGAATATATTGGGGTTACGTGCACCCACAATTTTTGATACTGGTATATAGTGCCATTGTCTCACTGGGAATTCAAAGAATATATTGGGTTTATGTGCACCCACAATTTTTGCTACAGGTATATAGTGCCATTGTCTGACTGGGAATTCAAAGAATATATGGGGGTTACGTGCACCCACAATTTTTGCTACTGGTATATAGTGCCATTGTCTGACTGGGAATTCAAAGAATATATTGGGGTTATGTGCACCCACAATTTTTGCTACTGCTATATAGTGCCAGCTTCTGACTGGTAATTCAAAGAATATATTGGGGTTACGTGCACCCACAATTTTTGCTACTGGTATATAGTGCCATTGTCTGACTGGGAATTCAAAGAATATATTGGGGTTATGTGCACCCACAATTTTTTCTACTGGTATATAGTGCCATTGTCTGACTGGGAATTCAAAGAATATATGGGGGTTACGTGCACCCACAATTTTTGCTACTAGTATATAGTGCCATTGACTCACTGGGAATTCAAAGAATATATTGGGGTTATGTGCACCCACAATTTTTGCTACTGGTATATAGTGCCATTGTCTGACTGGGAATTCAAAGAATATATTGGGGTTATGTGCACCCACAATTTTTGCTACTGCTATATAGTGCCAGTTTCTGACTGGTAATTCAAAGAATATATTGGGGTTACGTGCACCCACAATTTTTGCTACTGGTATATAGTGCCATTGTCTCACTGGGAATTCAAAGAATATATTGGGGTTACGTGCACCCACAATTTTTGCTACTGGTATATAGTGCCATTGTCTGACTGGGAATTCAAAGAATATATGGGGGTTACGTGCACCCACAATTTTTGCTACTGGTATATAGTGCCATTGACTCACTGGGAATTCAAAGAATATATTGGGGTTATGTGCACCCACAATTTTTGCTACTGGTATATAGTGCCATTGTCTGACTGGGAATTCAAAGAATATATGGGGGTTACGTGCACCCACAATTTTTGCTACTGGTATATAGTGCCAGTTTCTGACTGGTAATTCAAAGAATATATTGGGGTTACGTGCACCCACAATTTTTGCTACTGGTATATAGTGCCATTGTCTCACTGGGAATTCAAAGAATATATTGGGGTTACGTGCACCCACAATTTTTGATACTGGTATATAGTGCCATTGTCTCACTGGGAATTCAAAGAATATATTGGGTTTATGTGCACCCACAATTTTTGCTACAGGTATATAGTGCCATTGTCTGACTGGGAATTCAAAGAATATATGGGGGTTACGTGCACCCACAATTTTTGCTACTGGTATATAGTGCCATTGTCTGACTGGGAATTCAAAGAATATATTGGGGTTATGTGCACCCACAATTTTTGCTACTGCTATATAGTGCAAGTTTCTGACTGGTAATTCAAAGAATATATTGGGGTTACGTGCACCCACAATTTTTGCTACTGGTATATAGTGCCATTGTCTGACTGGGAATTCAAAGAATATATTGGGGTTATGTGCTCCCACAATTTTTGCTACTGCTATATAATGCCAGTTTCTGACTGGGAATTCAAAGAATATATTGGGGTTATGTGCACCCACAATTTTTGCTACTGGTATATAGTGCCATTGTCTGACTGGGAATTCAAAAAATATATTGGGGTTATGTGCACCCACAATTTTTGCTACTGGTATATAGTGCCATTGTCTGACTGGGAATTCAAAGAATATATTGGGGTTATGTGCACCCACAATTTTTGCTACTGGTATATAGTGCCAGTTTCTGACTGGTAATTCAAAGAATATATTGGGGTTACGTGCACCCACAATTTTTGCTACTGGTATATAGTGCCATTGTCTGACTGGGAATTCAAAGAATATATGGGGGTTACGTGCACCCACAATTTTTGCTACTGGTATATAGTGCCATTGTCTGACTAGGAATTCAAAGAATATATTGGGGTTATGTGCACCCACAATTTTTGCTACTGGTATATAGTGCCAGTTTCTGACTGGTAATTTAAAGAATATATTGGGGTTATGTGCACCCACAATTTTTGCTACTGGTATATTGTGCCATTGTCTGACTGGGAATTCAAAGAATATATTGGGGCTATGTGCACCCACAATTTTTGCTACTGCTATATAGTGCCAGTTTCTGACTGGGAATTCAAAGAATATATTGGGGTTACGTGCTCCCACAATTTTTGCTACTGGTATATAGTGCCATTGTCTGACTGGGAATTCAAAAAATATATTGGGGTTATGTGCACCCACAATTTTTGCTACTGGTATATAGTGCCATTGTCTGACTGGGAATTCAAAGAATATATGGGGGTTACGTGCACCCACAATTTTTGCTACTGGTATATAGTGCCATTGTCTCACTGGGAATTCAAAGAATATATTGGGGTTATGTGCACCCACAATTTTTGCTACTGGTATATAGTGCCATTGTCTGACTGGGAATTCAAAGAATATATGGGGGTTACGTGCACCCACAATTTTTGCTACTGGTATATAGTGCCATTGTCTCACTGGGAATTCAAAGAATATATTGGGGTTATGTGCACCCACAATTTTTGCTACTGGTATATAGTGCCATTGTCTGACTGGGAATTCAAAGAATATATGGGGGTTACGTGCACCCACAATTTTTGCTACTGGTATATAGTGCCATTGTCTCACTGGGAATTCAAAGAATATATTGGGGTTATGTGCACCCACAATTTTTGCTACTGGTATATAGTGCCATTGTCTGACTGGGAATTCAAAGAATATATTGGGGTTATGTGCACCCACAATTTTTGCTACTGCTATATATTGCCAGTTTCTGACTGGTAATTCAAAGAATATATTGGGGTTATGTGCACCCACAATTTTTGCTACTGCTATATAGTGCCAGTTTCTGACTGGTAATTCAAATAATATATTGGGGTTACGTGCACCCACAATTTTTGCTACTGGTATATAGTTCCATTGTCTGACTGGGAGTTCAAAGAATATATTGGGGTTACGTGCACCCACAATTTTTGCTACTGGTATATAGTGCCATTGTCTGACTGGGAATTCAAAGAATATATGGGGGTTACGTGCACCCACAATTTTTGCTACTGGTATATAGTGCCATTGTCTGACTGGGAATTCAAAGAATATATTGGGGTTATGTGCACCCACAATTATTGCTACTGCTATATAGTGCCAGTTTCTGACTGGTAATTCAAAGAATATATTGGGGTTACGTGCACCCACAATTTTTGCTACTGGTATATAGTGCCATTGTCTCACTGGGAATTCAAAGAATATATTGGGGTTATGTGCACCCACAATTTTTGCTACTGGTATATAGTACCATTGTCTGACTGGGAATTCAAAGAATATATTGGGGTTACGTGCACCCACAATTTTTGCTACTGCTTTATAGTGCCAGTTTCTGACTGGTAATTCAAAGAATATATTGGGGTTACGTGCACCCACAATTTTTGCTACTGGTTTATAGTGCCATTGTCTGACTGGGAATTCAAAGAATATATGGGGGTTACGTGCACCCACAATTTTTGCTACTGGTTTATAGTGCCATTGTCTGACTGGGAATTCAAAGAATATATGGGGGTTACGTGCACCCACAATTTTTGCTACTGGTATATAGTGCCATTGTCTCACTGGGAATTCAAAGAACATATTGGGGTTATGTGCACCCACAATTTTTGCTACTGGTATATAGTGCCATTGTCTGACTGGGAATTCAAAGAATATATGGGGGTTACGTGCACCCACAATTTTTGCTACTGGTATATAGTGCCATTGTCTGACTGGGAATTCAAAGAATATATTGGGGTTATGTGCACCCACAATTTTTGCTACTGCTATATAGTGCCAGTTTCTGACTGGTAATTCAAAGAATATATTGGGGTTACGTGCACCCACAATTTTTGCTACTGGTATATAGTGCCATTGTCTCACTGGGAATTCAAAGAATATATTGGGGTTATGTGCACCCACAATTTTTGCTACTGGTATATAGTGCCATTGTCTGACTGGGAATTCAAAGAATATATGGGGGTTACGTGCACCCACAATTTTTGCTACTGGTATATAGTGCCATTGTCTCACTGGGAAATCAAAGAATATATTGGGGTTATGTGCACCCACAATTTTTGCTACTGCTATATAGTGCCAGTTTCTGACTGGTAATTCAAAGAATATTTTGGGGTTACGTGCACCCACAATTTTTGCTACTGGTATATAGTGCCATTGTCTCACTGGGAATTCAAAGAATGTATTGGGGTTATGTGCACCCACAATTTTTGCTACTGGTATATAGTGCCATTGTCTGACTGGGAATTCAAAGAATATATGGGGGTTACGTGCACCCACAATTTTTGCTACTGGTATATAGTGCCATTGTCTCACTGGGAATTCAAAGAATATATGGGGGTTACGTGCACCCACAATTTTTGCTACTGGTATATAGTGCCAGTTTCTGAGTGGAAATTCCCCAAATAATTTGGGGATTCATTCACCCTACATCTCAGGCTCTTGCCATATTCACCCAGGTTGTCAGTGCTGCACCAGCTCGTTCCCAGACAGCTCGGCCCGAAAAACACGTTACCTATATAGAGGATTTGGACACTGAAGACAACATGTTCTAAATCTAATGTCTGCACCTTCTCCAGAATTAAAATAAAGGCAGCGTTTAACTTTCAAATAGCACTGCACAAAGGAAGATCTTATCAGCTTGTCTCATGACATGCTACTGAAAAGTGTCATTTGTGTATCTTAATGTAAATATAGTTGTATAAGCTTCTTCATGATGTGAAATATGTGTTGAAAAGCAACCCAAGATGAAGTCAGCCATGTGTGCCAGTGTGTTACTTGTCATGCCTTTGCTGGCCCCAACTGTAAGGGTCACTCTCCATTTCCTCCATTTTCCACTCCCCTTCACACCATTTGTGGTGAAGCAATGGGATGCACTGAAGTGCACCCTCTAGCCTCGTGTGGGACAGGGACATCAGATGCCACTCCAACCCCCTCGTCTTCCTCCGCCAGCCAACGGTGCGAAGATGAGAGGAGTGTGCTCTGAATGTTTTCTGCCTAGCAGAGGCTAGTTCTCACTTACGAAAATGGCCCTACTTTGACCTGTATATCAGGCACAATGGTGTAGGTTTCAAAGAAACATGGCACCAACAAGTTGGAAAACGTGGGCCATGCGTGGACCGTGTTTGAGTCTGGCAAGCTCCAGATCTGCTACCAGGTTCCAGCCATTATCACAGGTGCAAAAATGCCAGGCCCCAGGTGTAGCAGGGAAAAAAAAATGCCATCTCAGCCAGGATGGCATCCCTGACCTCGGAGGCACTGTGCTGTCTGTCCCCCAAGCTGATCAGTTTCAGCACGGCCTGCTGACATCTCCCCACGCCAGTGTTACAGTGTTTTCCGCTAGTAGCTGGGGTGGAGGTTGCAGCATCGTAGGGTTTCAGTCTACTCCTGCCATGAATTTTGGCCTGGGAGAGGAGATAGGCCACCCCAGTTTGCACCCGGGGACCAGACTCCACCACATTCACCCTGCCTGTCATTAAAGATAAGCACTGCAGCATCCCTGACCACAGGCGCTTGTCCATGTGTCGGTGGTCAAGTGGACCTTGCAGCAAAGCGCAGAGCTCTGGGCCCGACTGATGTTATGGGACACATGCAGGCGCAAGGCAGGGACAGCACACCAAGAGAAGTAGTAACGGCTAGGCCCAGCATAGGGAGGTGCCCCAGCTGCCATCTGCTGACGGAAGGCCTGGGTCTCCAGAAGCATAAACAAACACCAACATCTCCAGGGCCAGCAGTTTATCGATGAGGCTGTTAAAGGCTTGGGCATGGGGGTTGGTTGTGTTGTACTTCTGCCTGCAATGAAAAGCTTGGGAAATGTGGAGTGGCTGGGAAGAGGCGCATGATGGTGCAGGCCAAAAGGGCGCATGAGGGTGAACTCCCCAATGTGTCAGAGATAGGTGTGTAGGTGTCCTTGCATCATATACTTGCACCATATTTGGCTTTGGAAGTTAATTTTGTGCCAAAAAGTGGTTAAGACAGCGATCCCTCAGCTACTCCCGTTACACTGTCTAGTGAAATTACCATCTTTGGAAGTGGACCACCACTTGTAAGATCCCAAAGGAAGCAGGCAAGAGATGTGCAGTGCAGAAAAAAAGATGAGAAAATAAGTGTAGGCTGTAGAGCACAGAGGGATCGGAGAGGACAGAGCTGGTGTCGGCCAGGTATTCCCACAACATGCGCCTATACTTGTCCCTCCTGGTGACAGTAGGCCCCTGAGTGGCAGTAATTTGTCCAGGGGGGCCATTAACGTGTTCCAGACCTAGGAATAAGTCTTCCAACAGGGTAGAGTTTTGCATGCCTTTGCTTCTACCCACTGTTTTTGCTGCTTAGATTCCCTCCACATCTACACTGCTTTCACCCAAAAAACATCACCCCAGTTTATGCCTTTGCTTCTACCCTGTTTTTTTTGTTGAATTAGCTTCCCTCCACATCTACACTACTTTAGCCCCTAAACATCACCCCAGTTTATGCCTTTGCTTCTACCCTGTTTTTTTTGTTGAATTAGCTTCCCTCCACATCTATACTGCTTTAGCCCCTAAACATCACCCCAGTTTATGCCTTTGCTTCTACCCTGTTTTTTTTTGTTGAATTAGCTTCCCTCCACATCTACACTGCTTTAGCCCCTAAACATCACCCCAGTTTATGCCTTTGCTTCTACCCAGGTTTTTTGTTGATTTAGCTTCTCTCTACATCTACACTGCTTTAGCCCCTGGACATCACCCCTGTCCATGTGGGGTCGGTGGCCTCGTCATCCACCAACTCCTCTTCCAATTGCGCACTGGCCCCTTACTGCAAACCGCACATGACCACATCTTGCCCTGATGGCAACTGTGTCTCATGATCCCCACTTAGGTCCAGACGAGTCGGTGGCGGGTCCAAAACCCCAAAATTGGAAGGAAATGGCAGATGCTGCAGTATTTCTAACACCTGTTCCTGGTGCTCGGGCCTGGTCTGTGTTGTACCCTGCACCCTGCTTAACGCAGCTGCCATATCCGAAGTTGTGCTGAGCGCATGCTAATGTTTCGTGTCCAGTGCAATGGATGGGATGGGATTTCACATAAGTCTGCCACCCATGGCCACTCATGGTTGAGCAACTGAGGGAGTTGACTTTGACGAACCCGAGGGTTTTGGAGTTGGAACTACATCAAAGGTCTGTGCTGCTCACACACTCTGCTCAACACATGATATGTTTAGTGCCAGCAGTGTGGAGACGTCGCACAACAGCCGTTGTTCCAGCAGGTACAGGCGTTGTAGGAGTGCATAGAGGCCAGCAGCGGCAACTATAGACTTTAAAAACTATCCGCACAAGCGCCACACTTTCACCAGTAGCTCAGGAACATTGGGGTACCTTTTTCAAAAGATTAGCAGCAATGAGTTAAAAACGTGGCCCAGGCATGGAATATGTTGCAGGCTGCCAAGCTACAGAGCCGATCCCAGGTTACGGCCATTATCACACATGACAACATGCCTGGGCCCAGGTGCAGTGGCAAAAACCACATTGCCGTCTCATCGAGGATGGCATGACTCACTTTGTAGGCAGTGTGCTGTCTGGCCCCCAAGCTGATGAGCTTCAGCACGGCCCGCTGACGTCTCCCCACACCAGTGTTGCAGCGTTTCCAGCTCGTAGATGGGGTCAATTTAACAGCGGAGGAGGGTGGTGTTTCAGCCCTCCTCCCAGGAATGTTGTGTGGGGAGACAAGTCAGGCCACCACATTTTGCGACCCGGTCCACGCCTCAACTACATTCAACCACTGTGCCCAAATTGAAAGGTAGCGTCCCTGTCCGCATGCACTTGTCCATTCGTAACTGGTCACATGGAACTTTAGGGCTAAGCGCTGAATTTAGGGACCGCCTCATGTTTGGGGGAAGTGCTGGTGTGGACAGCACAGTGTGGTGGCGCAGTAGACACTCTGCCCAAAAAGGGCAGAGTGTCCACAAGCTGGGACCCCAACATCTCCTGGGCCAGAATTTTTGAGATGAGGCCGTTGAAGCCTTGGGCATGTGGGTGGGTTGTGCTGTACTTTAGCCTGGAATGAAAGGCCTGGGAGATGGGGAGTCGCATTGCAAAGTGTGTAAACCACACTCAGTTTGTCCTCGACCTATACATTTAGAAATGATCTCCCCCAGCGAGGAACGTGGCCTCGATGGGGGAATTTTTCTAAGGAAGCTAGAAAAGAGGGCATCTTGGGCCTTGCTGGCTCAGGTCTAGCTTCTGTCATGCAGCTGTCTTCTGCCTCTGGACATCCCTTTGCCTCTAGCCACCTTTTTCCCTGCTTAGCTTGCCTCCACATCCACACTGCTTTTGCCCCTAGACATCACCCCAGTCCATGCCTTAGCTTGTACCACCAGTTTTTCCTGCTTAGCTTGCCTCCACATCCACACTGCTTTTGCCCCTAGACATCATCCCTATCCATGCCTCTGCCCCTAGCCATAACTCTGCCACCCCTGGAAACTCATGGTGCAGAAACTTTGGGAGCTGACTTTGAGGAACCCTTGGGTTTTGTAGATGGAACTCCATCAAAGGTCTGTGCAGCTCACACACCCTGCTCAAGATATGGTATTGTAGGGTTTCAGCGTGTGTGAATGACGGACAACAGCCTGTGTTTGGACAGATGTAGGCCTTGCTAGAGTGTTTTTAGGCTAGCAGCGACTTCTGTGCACTTGCAAAAGTGGGCGCACAAGCGCCACATTTTCAACAGTAGCTTTGGTACATTTGGGTATGTTTTCAAAAAACTTTGCACCACTAGGTTAGACGTGGGCCAAAAATGGAACGTGTTGGAGGCTGGCAAGCTCCAGAGCTGCTACCAGGTTCCAGCCATTATCACAGGCGTAAAAATGCCAGGCCCCAGGTGTAGCAGGGAAAAAAAAATGCCATCTCAGCCAGGATGGCATCCCTGACCTCGGAGGCACTGTGCTGTCTGTCCCCCAAGCTGATGAGCTTCAGCACCGCCTTCTGACGTCTCCCCACACCAGTGTTTTAGCGTTTGCCGCTAGTAGCTGGGGTGGAGGTTGCAGCATCGTGGGGTTTCAGTCTACTCCTGCCATGAATTTTGGCCTGGGAAAGGAGATAGGGTACCTCAGTTTGCACCCCGGGACCAGACTCCACCACATTCACCCTGCCTGTCCTTAAAGATAAGCAGCATCCCTGACCACAGGCGCTTGTCCAAGTGTCGGTGGTCAAGTGGACCTTGCAGCAAAGCGCGGAACTAAGGGCCCACCTGATGTTGAGTGACACGTGCTAGTGCAAGGCGGGGACGCCACACCGGGAGAAGTTGTGACGGCTAGGGACGGCATAGTGAGGTGCCACAGTTGCCATCAGGTCCGGGAAGGCGGGAGTTTCAACAAGCCGGAACGCCAACATCTCCTGGGCCAGCAGTTTAGCGATGTTGGCGTTCTAGGCTTGCGTGGGTGGGTGGTTAGCGGTGTATTTCTGCCGGCGCTCCAATGTCTGAGAGATGGTGGGTTGTTGTAAAGAAGCGCCTGATGGTGCCTTTGATGGTGCAGGAGAAGGAGATAAGACAGAAACAGGGGAGGATGAGGGAGAAGTCAACAAAGTGGCGGAGGCAGATGAAGTGATGTCCTGGCTCGTCCTCTGGAGTGCATCGCCAGCACTGTGAGCAGAGGCAGTGGCATGAACATCGGGCGACGTTTGTCCTGCCGTTGCTGCCTGCCACTGATTCCATTGCTTGGATTCCAAATGACGGTGCATTGAAGTGGTGGACAGGTTGCTCTTCTCAGGGCCCCTACTTGATTTCGAGAGGCAAATTGTGTAGACGACACTATATCTGTCCTCGGCGCATTCCTTGAAAAAACTCTACACCTTCAAGAAACGTGCCCTCGATGGGGGAGTTTTTCTGGGCTGGGTACAAAAGGGAACATCTTCGGACATTCCGGGTCTGGCCTGGCTTCGGCAAAGCAGCTGACCTCTGCCTCTGGACATGTCTCTGCCTCTAGCTACCCTTTTTGGTGCTGCATCTGCCTCAACATCCACACTACTTTCCCAGCTTGACATCCACCTTGTCCAGGTGGGGTCGGTGTCCTCGTCGTCCACCACCTCCTCTTCCAACTCCTGTCTCGCCTCCTCCTCCTGCACAATGCGCATGTCAACTGGCTGCCCTGACAGCAACTGCGTCTCATCGTCGTCGATGAGGGTGGGTTGCTGGTCATCCGCCACCAAATCGACCGGAGATGGAATGGAGGGGACTCTAGTGTTTGAGCATCTGGACACAGATACTCGTCTGTTAGGTCCGTGGAATCGCGAAATGGAGGGGCAGGTTGCGGTACAGTCAAAGGAAGGGAGAACAGCTCTGGGGAGCAGGGACAGTTGGGGTTATTGTTCTGGGAAGATTGGGAATTTTGGGTGGAAGGAGGACAAGACTGTTGGGTAAGAGGAGGTAGAGGCTGACTGGCTGGTGGACAATGTGCTTTAAGCGTTATCCGACAGCCATTGCAAGACCTGTTCCTGGTTCTCGGGCCTACTAATCTTTGTACCATTCAGCCTAGTTAATGTGGAACTTTTGTGCAAAGCGCAGAACTTAGGGCCCGCCTGATGTTAAGGGACACACGCTGGTACAAGGCTCAACTCACCCTAAGTGCCAAAAACACTGCTGGTGCAAGGCTCTACTCATGCCAAGGGCCTCAATCTCTGCTGGTAGCTCAGCTTAAGGTCCTGTAACTTTGTTTGGAAGGGCTCATGTTAAGGGCTAGAAAAGTGAATTTTGGAAGGTCTTACCACATCACACACACACACACTCAAAATGACAGTTAAGGGTGAGGGCTTTTGGATTTCCCATTGTCTATTCCATCCGTGGTTGTCATGGGGAACGTGATTTAAAGGGGTGGTTGTTACTGTTTGTTGAGCTTAAATTGGGGTTTGTGTCCATCCATTTGGGGAGTAAAGAAGGTTTCCAGGTATTTTCCCACTTTGATAGAGGTTTTTTGGAATGTGGAAAGTGTGTAGTTTTTAGGCTGTGATAGTGGGGTAATAGAGGGTCTTTGGTGTGTTAGATGCCCCCAGACATGCTTCCCCTGCTGTCCCAGTGTCATTCCAGAGGTGTTGGCATCATTTCCTGGGGTGTCATAGTGGACTTGGTGACCCTCCAGACACGGATTTGGGTTTCCCCCTTAACGAGTATCTGTTCCCCATAGACTATAATGGGGTTCGAAACCCGTTCGAACACACGAACATTGAGAGGCTGTTCGAATCGAATTTCGAACCTCGAACATTTTAGTGTTCGCTCATCTCTATTTATTAACAATTTCACATCTATTAACAAAGTCATTGGGCACTCTGGCCAGTTAAGTCATCCATGGGTTACACTAAGATTTGTGTAAGAGATAACGTCCTTCCTTACCAATGCAGGTTTATATAAAGTCTAAAGCCTGTGACTATAACAAATGTTAAGACCTTGAAACTAAATTCTATATAATGCGTGTTCAACAAAAGTGTCAGCAAGAAAATCTAAATAAGAAGTAAAGCGTATGTTGAAGGGTCTCTAGTCTGCACTGTAATGTCTCAATAAGACAGTTAGATTGCAAATATGTCAACTAAAGGGCACAAACAGTTCCAAACGTGTTTTTATGCGGCAGGTTAAACTATGGGTAATTCAAGTATAAGCAATGAAATGTCAATGTGGATGCAATCTTACAGCTGGAGCTATTTGCAAACAGCCTATGAATAAATAGGTAACAACTTTCTTACAAAGCTCCTTACTAGAGTTTCTTGTAAGTGATGCCCATTGCATACAGCGAATACGTTTCTTTAGACTTTGCTTTTCTGAAATATTATAAAAGCAGAATGTACCGGCATGTTAAGTATTAGAAACAAAATATTTCTGATGAAACATCAATTGTTCTCTATAATGTCTTGAATTTTGTTCCTTATTGCAGAAATAAAAATATAAACTGAGAGAAAATGAGATATATAAAATATATAGAAATATCTAAAATATTAAATGAGACAGGTTCAACATAGAAGAAATGGTTTTTATTGTTCATTGGTTTTCAGACTAAGGCTTGGTTCATATCTGCGTTTGGTATTCTGTTCGAGGAGTCAGCATGGGGACCCCCGCGAATAGAATACCGATCACATTGGGAAGCGGTGAGCTTATGAAAGCACATGGACCCCATAGACTATAATGGGGTCTGTGTGCTTTCCAGGCAGTGTCCACACAGAACATGCAGACAGAAAAGTATTTTAGGAGCTGGAGACCACGCGGAAAGCACATGGACTCCATTATAGTCTATGGGGTCCGTGTGCTGTCACTGCTCACCGCTTGTCAATGCGTTCAGTAGTCCGTTCAGGGGGTCCCCATGCGGACTCCCCATACAGATTACCGAATTCAGATGTGAACTGGGACATAATACCACTGTTGAGTCATGCCAATGACTGACCATCATTAGGAACAATGTACTGCAAGTTTATTTCTATAAAGGGATTGCTCAGCCATGGTATTTTTTTTTTCACATCGGTGAAGGTAAAACAGCAAACCCTAAGGATCCATGAACATGACATAAGTTCTGTCCATAAAACACAATCTCAGTACTGACATGTGACTGGAACTTGCTGCTTCACAGGAAAATATGATGTGTATATAAATATATATGTATATAGTATATAAGCTTTCGAATGGATGTAGTAATTATAGATGGACGAACCTCACAATATTTATATAAGTCATACTTACCTTCCATCGCTACTCCTGGACTGCCTTGCGGCATACAGTGTTCTTTCCCAGTCATATTCCTGTCTTCTGGATGATATAGGTGGTCCTGGCTCTGCTGAGGCCCAATCATAGATGAAGTCCCAAGCATCATGAGATCCACCTTATTGACCATGTTGCATACCTTGTAACTTTATTTTCTTGAACGGTATCCAAGCCCTGGCTCTCCAGGTCTGCAGTTAAATAAACATTGCAAAATCATACAGGTTTATATTCTAAAAGCTTAAAAAAAATAACCTTTAATGAGACACCATTCTGGGCAGTAGAGTCTAAAGCGACATATAGACATGCACCAGAGCCTACTGCAAAGCAGGATGGACTTGACTGCTAAAGACCCAGGTTGTTTCTGTGGAGTAAGGTAACAGAATACAAGCTCAAACTCACAGGCCACAGACAAATTCAAATGACCAATGGCAAGCAGAGAAAATGAAGTAAAACAAGCCAAAGTCAAAATCAGGTGGGTATGGATAAAACTAAATTATAAGTAGAAGATTTACAAGTAGATGAAGCTGGGGTCAAGTCTAGAAGACAGGGGCATAGTTCCATGGGGTGCCACATAAAATATACTACCATTCTAAATGGCACATTATAAGCAGGGTCCCTATTGCAAATATTGCTTTGAGACACAGGAGCTTCACCTTACACCTCTATCAGGAATCAAAGCCAAGTTTGAATCCAGCTTAGCTCTTAAATGGCTTTTGGTGTTTGTCATGGCAATCTTGATGAAGCGGCTATATGAAAAACCTACATACAATCTCCCCCAGCCACACCGTATAGTCTGGAGTGATGGCCACTGGGCAGAGAAGCGAATGTCACTGGAGTACAGTTTAGTTTCTTACATAAACCAAGCCCATAAAGATAAATGACGTTGATTTCTAGTTGCAGAAATTTTTGCAAGAAAATTAAGGGATTGGTGAAGAGTTTTATATATAATATTGGAAATTTTAGAATTTGAGATGTAGTTTAAAATATGAAGCATTTCATGTAATTACAGAATATCAGGAAATCTGAATTTCACTTAATATTATTGCACATTTTGGGTATTCCTTGATAAAATTTCAATTCTGAAAATAACATTTGAGTAGTTGGTGTGTGAATTAAGTCTTGCTATGGCAATCATTAGTGATAGTATATCAGGAGATATAGGATGAACTTATATAACAATTTGTTAAGCTTGCTTCAGGAGTGGATATGTTAAATTGAATTGATTTCTCTTCTATAATATACAATACAGCTATGTCAGATATATCATAGAAATGACCATCATACCCAAGTATACATTCATGACTATCCCAAATAAATTCCAGTCCAATGGTATGTTAATATCTTCCTCTGTCTATGGTTGCTACCATGTATGAGCAATGCTCTAAAAGGGATTTGCATTCCTCTAGATTTCACATTGGATCCTTGGCTTGCTAGAAATGGTCTGAATCACAGCAAAACTTGCAGAATCAATTAGTCCATCTCTAGATAATTGTAATTGTTATCCCTCATAATTTGATTTTAAAGCAAAAGGGATTAAATGTATAATTGTTAACAACGTATTCTAATTGTTAATTTCCCAAGTTTCTTATTGGATTCAAAAGCTTTGAAAGATGTAGGTCAGCCAGACAGAAGGTATATTTCCCATCCATATTATAAATAGGCAGTATGGCAGCGCTCGAAGTACAATCATTTATGAGCCTATAGCGCTCAGCAGAGTAAATGTAACTTAACACGTTAATAACACTGGGACACAGATTGTTATCTTGCGATGGTCAATGACTTTTTCAAAGATTTTGATGTCAGGGTAACCTTCAGTATATTATTACACTGCAAAAAGTCAAGGTTAACTTTATAGGAGTGGCCTACAGTGCATGCAACCATGGGAAAGGGGTCTGCCTGGGTCCCTTGGTAAGCATCACTAAAATACATTACTATATGGGTTCACAAGTCCTCAGTGCTGCTTGAAAACTCTCCAGGGACACCTCTGTCTTCTCTGGATCACTTCTCTCACGCTCCCATCGCGTCTTTTTTTTCAAAAGCGCAGACTGTGTATGTCTGTCGGCCATTTTCTTTTCCATGGGTTTCTGTGGGTAAGCGCTTTTTTAAGTGGATTGGTTTTCCGTTCGAGGGGTCCCCAAGTGAACCCCCCGAACGGAAACTTGAACGCAGATGCAAACCTAGCTTTACACATATGTTCAATCTTGATCTTCAACTCAGCTTTGTAACTTCACTTAGACCACAGCCACTTAGTGACGCAAGCCCAGAGTTAGAAAGCTCAGTGAGTCTTTTGCTTCGTTTTAAAGCATCTGGGCACAATAACCCCTATTAGGTGCAAAGCAAAGGAAATTTTATCAGAAGTTAAACCACAAAACTTTCTGTTCTAAATCACTTAAACCATACACCAAATCACACTCAATTAGGGTTGAGCGATTGGGATCGGAAAAGATTGATCGATTGGCGATCGAGTAAATTTCACAATCGCGCTCGGAATTACGATCCTGATCTTTTTAGGCAGGATCGAGGTCGGAGGTTATTTCCCACAATGCTTTGCTACTGGCCAAGCATTATGGGAAAAGCTAACAATGTTAGCTACTAGAGATGAGAGAGTACTGCCGTTTCGAATAGCACGCTCCCATAGGAATGAATGGATGCAGTCGGCACATAGCCTATGCCGGTGTCCGGCCGCTTAACCCCTTGCACACCGACTGTGTCCATTCATTCCTACGGCATAGCAGGGAGGAAACAGAAAAGTAAATAATATCTACTATTCTGTTTCCTCTCTGCTGTGCCTTATACTGACTGGACTCATCCCTGAAGCAGAAGAGTAGATAGACAAGTCAATGTACAGTAATGCAAATGTAGCAGAGTCCAGTATCTGGCACAGAGGAAACAGAATAGTATAGTCCACTTACCTCCACAGATCCACTGTTGCTCCCCGTTCTTCTCGGTCCGTGTGTGCCCCTAGTTCCCAGGTTAGTGTTACAGACCCAGGAAGAAGGCGGGGCTTGTGTCTTAGGAGAGTGCACTCACATCTCCCCACCCTGTACCCGCTCACACTCTCCTAAGCCACAACAAGCCCCGCCTACTCCCAGCATCAGAAACACTAGCCTGGGAGGTGGGGGCACATACGGGCGCACATACGGCAGACATGCAAAGTAGAAAGAAGAGGAGAGAGAGTAGCATGGAGTGGCAGGGGCAGCGCTTCTGTCCAGGTAAGTGGACAGCAGGGGGGACTTAAGTAGCCGGGGGATTTTTTAATCACTACACAGTCTAAAAAGCGTTCAATTTTTAGACTCCATGCTGTATAGTGAATATGATCATTTTTAAAATCCCATAACCCAATTGTTGCCCAGTGAATAGAGTTCAAGTTGCTAACACTAACATACAAAACCATCCACAACCTGTCCCCTCCATATATCTTTGACCTAATCTCCCGCTACCTGCCCACACGTAACTTCAGATACTCCAAAGACCTCCTACTCCGCTCTGCTTTCATCCGCTGTTCACACAGCCATCTCCAAGATTTCACCCATGCATCCCCCATACTCTGGAACTCCTTACCAATACACATAAGGCTGTCCCCTACAATCATAGGCTTCAATAAGGCCCTGAAGCTTCACCTATTCAGGAAGGCCTACAACCTCAAGTAACACCACTGTCACCACACGAGCATCTGAACAGTCTCTACCCTCACCTTCTGTCTCTACCTGTCACCTCCTGTGTAGGACCTTTGGCTTCCACCTGACTTCCCTTTGGATCCTGATTTGGCTACTCCATTGACCTCCTGTGTATAACACGGCTTCCCTGACTACGCTCCTCTCTCTGCCTTCTGCTACCACGTGACCTCCAGTTATCTACTTGGCTTGTTTGACCACGTTTCTGCTTCTTGGGTATCTGCATTACTCCCCTGGATTACACTCCTGCTCATCTGCATTCCAGTCCATCCTGTTCTCTTGGACTTCACTCTCAGGTTAGTTTCTGGGTTCCTCTGGGTCCTCTTATTTGGGGTTCACTGTGTGCGTCGCTCTCTAGGCAGTTGGGGATCTGGGCCTCAAACTCTTACCAAGTCCAACTTCACCTTCAGGAGCTCTGGTGAAGAACTCCAGGGTCTGGTTTCCGCTCTGGTTAGGAGAGTGTAGCACATCCAGGACTGTTTTTACCTTGGCACCTGGGAATCCTGGTTGCCTAGAACTTACTGAGTTATTTTGTGCATCAGGTCCCTGATACTGAGGTTGTATTTTAACATCTCCTATAGAACAGATATATATATATATATATATATATATATATATATATATATATATATATATATATTGTCCTGTAAAAGTGTATAATTCAAAGAGGTTGTGCTTTGTTTTTCTATTTATTGTATTTGAACATACACAGCCAAGTGAAAAATTAGAGGGGTTTTCCCATCTCAGTGTTTCAGTAGTTTGCCTGTTGTCTCTTCTTCTCACTTCCTGTATCCCCCCCCCCCCTTCACTCCCCTTGCTGAACAGAACACTGAAGTGTCACACTACTTATGCAGATCAGATAATATGCACATGCTTGTAGAGACTGTTATCTGTGTGCTTACAAAGAGAGATAACAGACTGGGCTTTATCAGCAAACTGTAATTAGCTGAACTGATTGTCCCACTGGCAGAGCTGTGAGAGCAGTCAGTGACATCACTTGTCCGTGGTTATAGCAACACTGTGTAAACAATGGGATGAATAAGTTCACATAGCAGGGAAACAAAGCAGCATTTCTAAAAC
Organism: Leptodactylus fuscus; assembly: GCF_031893055.1. NCBI lineage: Eukaryota > Metazoa > Chordata > Amphibia > Anura > Leptodactylidae > Leptodactylus > Leptodactylus fuscus. The sequence goes on along the minus strand of NC_134269.1, from coordinate 177,471,405 downwards.
AATATATTTAGGAAAAGTCTTCAATTTACATAAGCTACCAGTATAGCTAGGATCCTTGAGATGGAACAACCCCATTTAGGCTCAACATCTCTGTATATCTTTATCCCTTAAAAGTTGCTATTGCAGAATAGTTCAATGCTATCAAGATTTTTCTTTGTATTATTCATACATTAAGCAGCATCCTAATCTATTATGAAACAAATCTTCATCTTGTTATATTATGTGTCATGTTCCTCCATTCATAACATGGGCTATAAAGTACCAACATTGTACACAAGGTTTTCCTTTGATTTTCAAAATGAAAAACTACTCTTGTAAAAATAGCCTTTACCATGATAAGGATACATAAGGACAAATCATTTCAATTCATTACACTCATTAATCTAGCAAATGATATCCGTTTAAACTTTCATTTATATGCAGTAAATTGAGTTTTAAACCATTTCTAGTGTACAAGATACAAAAGAAAGGTTAAAAACATTCAAAGTAACCTTTGTAAAAGAGAGCACTTCACAATTAGACGACAATAATATTATCATGAGGATAGGCATGGAGGTAATTAAATATCATTATTCTTGTCACTGGTTTATTTAGACTTACAGAAAAGGCTATTAGACAGGAACAAAAAGTAGAAAAGAGCAAACAATGCGGATCACAAAGTGATATGCAGGAAGTCTGCAGAAGAGTTGAATTGCACACTCGCACAGCGTGTAGGTTAAAGCTTTATTCCTACCTATTTGCATAAATTTATCCGTTTTATGTACTGTAGATTGGAACGGGCTACGAAGTAAAATGATTTAACCTTAAAACAAAGGACAAACAGACTGATTGCATTCAGTGGCAATAGATCACTATCAAGCTTTATTCATTTCACAAAGAAGCAAATCTAGTTTATTCCTTTGAATTTCCTTTTTATGAGTGGTCACATTTATAGTGGGAATCAAATTTGCCGGGGAGTTTTAAGAGCAAGCACATTATAGCCACATTGTGTATGATAGACGGGAAGAATATGGCGATGTTAAAACTCCAGATAATTGGTAATTAAACCATGATTAACGTTTAAGATTCACAATCCCCTTGCTAAGATTAGTTCCAGATGTCTTTATTGAATTTTTTTTTCTTACAGTACAACACACTCTTTATTTTCAGATCACTCGTCTTCAATGCATTTTATTTTGTATTATTATTTGCGTCTTTATATCATTTCCCTTTACTTTGCATTTCTTCCTCTTTCATCAATAAAAAAAGAGAGTTAAGGTCACCTTCAGTTCATATGCCTAACATTATTGAGGCATAATGAAAGAAATTTGAAATTCTATTGAGGCTTTTTAGAACTAATGAAAATGATCAATTTGTTAAACAGCTGCATTTCAGTAACAGAATAGCTTTTTATAAATAGGGACTAAATGCATAGACATGTATGAATGCTAATTAGCTCATTTTAGGTATTATTTGGAAATGGATTGAAATACGCAAAACTGCATTTTTTTTTTTTAAGTTAGACCGTCTTCACATAAGCATTGCCTATAATAGTTACAAGAGGTGAAGGAAATGCCAGTCTAAACAGCCTGGAAATTTAAGTAGGGGTATGGTCTACTGCACAGTAAATATATTTTATGGAGCGCTTTATGGCAATAAATCAGAAAGCTGAGGACGTTCTCCCCAATCTTTAGCAGAATCTGTATATAGGTTGTGCAAGGCACGCGACTGTAAATGGGTAATTGCTATTACGTGCATGCGTCCTTCATTATTACTGTCATGAATAACTTTTAAAATCAATAAGGCAGAACATAACACATTTTTAAGAAACACATAAAACACCAGTAAATATTTTGGAGACCATCTGCAGACCATCAAGCAGCATATTGCTGTACTAGAAGATTTTACAATGTTTAGTTTGGAAATAGTCATGTTCTATTTATAATTCCTTCTGGTGGATGCAAAATATAGAATACAAGCCTCTGCCTGCGACTTCGTCTGCGTGTTGTTGGCATTGATGATCCGCTTCTATTCAGCAAATTGCTGCTGTCGATGATCCACCTCCGGCGTTTCGGAAGCTCTCAAGCTGAACTTGTTCCTTGCATCATGCCTGTGATTGTTCTGGCATCTCAGCAACTCGCTGGGATGCCATATAATGAGCGTGTTGTTGGTGTTATTGATCCGCCTGCTCTGGCATTTCAGCATTTCTCAAGCTGGCCTGCCGCTGAACTTGTTCCTTGTACCATGCCTGTGATTGTTCCGACATTTCAGCAGCTCGATGGACGCCATATAATGAGCATGTTGTTGGCATTGATAATACGCCTGCTCCAGAGTTCCGGCTGCGATAAGAGCCACTTGATGCCTAACTTGCTCAATCCTTCTCAGCCCTGCTTGAGGAGAACTCTGTTAACTTCTGGCTATCTTCATAGCTCTCGTATTAAAATTTTGCGAAAAATTCTATTTTCTTTTTCCCGGCATGTTTAAAATTGGCAAACTGCCAATTCAAATTTAAGGGGTTTTCCAATGTTAGTGTTCAGTTAGGCTAGGTTCACATCGGCTTCAGAGTCTCTCATGCAGATTTCACTGAAAATTCTCTTGTTCTCTGTGCAGGACTTGTCTCTCTGCCAGTTTCAATATAAAAATGGTGGAAACCTGAAGGACACCCAGCATACCCTAATTTAATCTGTAGGTGTCTGTGGATACCCACTGTTTTAGCTCTACGTCGTTCAGGCCCCCTCTAAAACATGCAGCAGAAAAAATGCAGCAAAAACATGTATCTTCCTCTGCATTTTTTCTTCCCCTGTTAAATCTATAGGGAAACTTTACATTCAGCCGCTAAAATTAACATGCTGAAAATTTCAAAAGTGCTTTTCAAACACACTGCTTTCCCATAGCTTTTCATTTCTGCAGTATATGGATGAACTATCATTAGAATCCCATTTTTTAAGACTAACACGTAGGAATAGCCTTGTGAGGATCTCGCCTAGCCACAGCCACTTTTACCCAGCCTCTGGCCTACATGGCCTCTGCCATGGGCAAAACCGCAATCACCTTCTTACCTTTACCGTCCGCTCTCCTACAATGAGAGCGAACCAGGTCTTATAGGATAATATGAGACAAGCCTTCTAAAGGTTTTGGCTTTATTAACCTAAGAGGGTCGATACTATACAGCCCACATACATAGAGATATACGCTGGCGGATACAAGCTTATACGGTTACAGAAAGGTATACTACAGTGCAGTAAGATAAAAAGAATAGAAGATTAGAAACAGAAACAGTCCTTAAGCACTTGGCACTTCTGCAGCCAGCGCATGATATTCATAAGGCAAGAGATTACAGCCCAATAGTGTCCATGATAGTGGGACATACAGCTCCACCCCATAACATATAGCAATAAAGAGAGTATTTAATCCATACCGGTATAACAGTCCATCAGTCCATGATCAGTTCATCATAGCTCCTCATATTCCATAAATCCATGAGGTTTCCATCATAATACATGAAAGATCTATCAGTCCATGGTCAGATCAGAGTTACATTATACTCCTCATATTCCATAAATCCATCATAAGAGTCCATAAGCACATGTTCTTCCAGAACCACATGGCTTCTTTGACCCTGCCCTTCCCCCAATCACAGGGAGGGAGGGGGCCACACACATAGAGCCGACTCGCTCACATGTGTACAGGATATCAGGCCAGACCAGAGAGAAGGAAGCTCTGCCCCAGGTCAACCATATATTGACCCCGGGCTCCACCCTGGAATGACGTCATCAGGGCTTCAGACCCACCCTCCATCTTAACAATCAAATAACTATAAATGGTCATAATTCCTCATTACATGATCATACTGTCAAACCAGGGGCATGACAGGATAACTCCATAACTCTTTGAAGATTTCCTGAAGGGAAGACTGGTGCCGCACAGTCTAAGTGTTGCAGGAAAACCCCCTGCGGAGCTAATGAACTTGCATAGATATGTTAATGCATAGGCCAGGAGATGACAATAGGCTTTGATCCTAGCAACTTGCAAAAGATAATAAGACTTGGACATTTGACTTCAGCCTTCACACCCTGCTGAGATAACAAGATCAATTAGCAGGATGGTGCACTAGTGGCAATTACAGACCAGATACGCCCTCAAGATATACAATTGAGGGTTAGTCATCACACTGGTACAATACATACAGTCCTATGAAAAAGTTTGGGCACCCCTATTAATCTTAATCATTTTTTGTTCTAAATATTTTGGTGTTTGCAACAGCCATTTCAGTTTGATATATCTAATAACTGATGGACACAGTAATATTTCAGGATTGAAATGAGGTTTATTGTACTAACAGAAAATGTGCAATATGCATTAAACCAAAATTTGACCGGTGCAAAAGTATGGGCACCCTTATCATTTTATTGATTTGAATTTCCCTAACTACTTTTTACTGACTTACTGAAGCACAAAATTGGTTTTGTAACCTCAGTGAGCTTTGAACTTCATAGCCAGATGTATCCAATCATAAGAAAAGGTATGTAAGGTGGCCAATTGCAAGTTGATCTCCTATTTGAATCTCCTCTGAAGAGTGGCATCATGGGCTACTCAAAACAACTCTCAAATGATCTGAAAACAAAGATTGTTCAACATAGTTGTTCAGGGGAAGGATACAAAAAGTTGTCTCAGAGATTTAACCTGTCAGTTTCCACTGTGAGGAACATAGTAAGGAAATGGAAGACCACAGGGACAGTTCTTGTTAAGCCCAGAAGTGGCAGGCCAAGAAAAATATCAGAAAGGCAGAGAAGAAGAATGGTGAGAACAGTCAAGGACAATCCACAGACCACCTCCAAAGAGCTGCAGCATCATCTTGCTGCAGATGGTGTCACTGTGCATCGGTCAACTATACAGCGCACTTTGCACAAATAGAAGCTGTATGGAGAGTGATGAGAAAGAAGCCGTTTCTGCACGTACGCCACAAATAGAGTTACCTGAGGTATGCAAAAGCACATTTGGACAAGGCAGCTTCATTTTGGAAACAAAAATTGAGTTGTTTGGTTATAAAAAAAAGGCGTTATGCATGGCGTCCAAAAAGAAACAGCATTCCAAGAAAAACACATGCTACCCACTGTAAAATTTGGTGGAGGTTCGATCATGCTTTGGGGCTGTGTGGCCAATGCCGGCATCGGGAATCTTGTTAAAGTTGAGAGTCGCATGGATTCCACTCAGTATCAGCAGATTCTTGAGAATAATGTACAAGAATCAGTGACGAAGTTGAAGTTACGCCGGGGATGGATATTTCAGCAAGACAATGATCCAAAACACCGCTCCAAATCCTCAGGCATTCATGCAGAGGAACAATTACAATGTTCTGGAATGGCCATCCCAGTCCCCAGACCTGAATATCATTGAACATCTGTGGGATGATTTGAAGCGGGCTGTCCATGCTCGGCGACCATCTAACTTAACTGAACTTGAATTGTTTGTCCAAAATACCTTTATCCAGGATCCAGGAACTGATTAAAAGCTACAGGAAGCGACTAGAGGCTGTTATCTTTGCAAAAGGAGGATCTACTAAATATTAATGTCACTTTTCTGTTGAGGTGCCCATACTTTTGCACCGGTCAAATTTTGGTTTAATGCATATTGCACATTTTCTGTTAGTACAATAAACCTCATTTCAATCCTGAAATATTACTGTTTCCATCAGTTATTAGATATATCAAACACCAAAATATTTAGAACTAAAAATGATTAAGATTAATAGGGGTGCCCAAACTTTTTCATAGGACTGTAGATATTTATAGACATAGCTGAAAATCATAATTGGGGGCCGATTCATCACAAGCCTTAAGAAAGGCTATTCCTCTCCTACCTTTAGATGTCTTCTTCGTGCCGCTGTTCCGTTGATATTCCTGGTTTTCTGCGGTATGAAAATTATTTTCTCGCATCACTGGGTGTGGTACCCAGCGCTAAAACAGCACTGGGGGAGTCTCCAATGCTGTTTGAAAAATCTCCAGCGACGGCCTCATCTTCTTCTGCAACGCCTCTCCGCCGCGTCTTCTTCTGGCCTGGTCTTCAAAATCCTAGGCATGTTCAGTCGGCTCTGCCATCGGGCTTCGGGAAGAGCTGACTTCGCATGGCTGCAGCCATTTTCTTATGGCCACTTACACAGTACGCTCGTGTGCTGCGAGAAATATCATTTGCATACTGCAGAAAACCGTGAATATCACTGGAACAGTGGTGCAGAGAAGACTTCTAAAGGTAGGGGAAGAAAAGCCTTTCTTAAGGCTATTCCTACGTGTTAGTCTTTAAAAATGGGATTCTAATGATAGATTCCCTTTAAATTAAATCTCATTCACTTTCCTGATACTTATAGTAATTATCAAAACTTTATCTAATGGATATCTTTTTTTTTTTCCTGTAAACTCTATGTTGATGCCTTTTCCCAAAAAGCTCTACTTTTGTCTCATCTGACCAGAGAACATTCTTCCAAAACGTTTTTGGCTTTCTAAGGTAAGTTTTGGCAAACTCCAGCCTGGCTTTTTTATTTCTCTGGGTAATAAGTGGGGTCTTCCTGGGTATCCTACCATACAGTCCCTTTTCATTCAGATGCCGACAGATAGTACGGGGTGACACTGTTGTACCCTCAGACTGCAGGGCAGCTTGAACTTGTTTGGATGATAGTCGAGGTTCTTTATCCACCATCCGTACAATCTTGCGTTGAAATCTCTTGTCAATTTTTCTTTTCCGTCCACATCTAGGGATGTTAGCCACAGTGCCATGGGCTTTAAACTTCTTGATGACACTGCACACGGTAGACAAAGGAACATTCAGGTCACTGCTCATGCTTCCTCACAATTTTGCTTCTCAAGTCCTCAGACAGTTCTTTGGTCTTCTCTCTTTTCTCCATGCTCAATGTGGTACACACAAGGACACAGGACAGAGGTTGAGTCAACTTTAATCCATTTCAACTGGCTGCAAGTGTGATTTCGTTATTGCCACCACCTGTTAGGTGCCTCAGGTAAGTAACAGGTGCTGTTAATTACACAAATTAGAGAAGCATCACATGATTTTTCAAACAGTGCCAATACTTTTGTCCACCCCCTTTTTTATATTTGGTGTGGAAATATATCCAATTTGGCTTTTTGTCAATTCTTTTTGTGGTTTTCCATTGAAGACAAATTAAATGAAGATAATAATACCAAAGAATTTGTGATTGCAATCATTTTCTGGAAGAAAATGAGTATTATCTGACAGAATTGCAGGGGTGCCAATACTTTTGGCCAACACTGTAGATAGTTGGCTCCAAAGGGTGATAGTAGCTCCAATACCCTTTTCCCTTTTCCCCATGGTTTCAATGGATTACAGCCATCAGCCTAAATATGGCCCTTATGTCTGCCATCTTAATACATCTAGTAGGCATAAAATGCTGCAATCAATAAAATAGAGCCTTTGAAATATACAACTTGTCCCACAAAAACAAGCCCTCATAAGGCTACATTAGTGTAAAATTTAAAATAAATTTGTGGCAACATGATGACTCAGTGGTTAGCACTACATCCTTGCAGCGCTGGAGTCCTGGGTTTGAATTCTGTCAAGGAGAACATCTGCAAGGAGATAGACTTCCTGACTTATAGGCCACAAGCCACATTGAACCTGTGGCCTACAAGTTGCTGGGAACACAAGTTGTCTGCGTCATGATGCAGGGGATGAAATGTCTTAACTGCATTGTGTCCCCTGCTTCTGTTCTATCTATAGTAGCAGCTTCTTAAAGGTAACAGGTTTAAAGTGGCTTGTGGTCTGGAAAAAGAGGATATGGCTGCATTAGTGGGGATAATTAAGCAAGTGATAAGTATAATCTTTATGGTTTATTTGCATATTAAAAGGGAATATTAATACATGGGGATAGTAGGGAAAAAAAAATAAAGTGGGCATCAGTAAATGTTAAGGAGGAATATTAATTTAAGTGGGCATCAGAGTTCATTAATAGAGATGAGCGAACAGTGAAATGTTTGAAGTTCGAAGTTTGATTTGAGTAGCCGCTCAATACTCGACTGTTCGATCAAACATCGAACCCCATTATAGTCTACGGGGAAAAACTGACTCAGGAGGGTCACCAAGTCCACTATGACACCTCAGCAAATGATGCCAACACCCTGGAATGCAACTGGGACAGCAGGGGAAGCATGTCTGGGGACATATAACACGCCCAAGTCACAGTTTTACCCCAACATCACAGCCTATCAACTACACACTTTCCACACTCAAAAAACCCACTATGAAAGTGGAAAAATACCTGGAAATATTTTTTCCTCCCCAATTGGATGGACAGAAACCCAAATTTTACTCTAATGAAACCTTAACAAGCACCCCTTTAAATCACGTTGCCCATGACAACCACCAATGGAATAGGCAATGGGAAATCCTTCAGTCCCCACCCTGAACTGTCATTGTGGATGTGTGTGTGTGATGTGGTAAGACCTTCCAAAATTCACTTTCCTGGCCCTTAACGTGGGCCCTTCCAAATTTCCAATTTAAGTTAGAGGCCCATAAGCTGAGTTACCAGCAGAGATTGAGGCCCTTTAGGTGACTTCAGCCTCTTAACAGCTTACATCATTCTTCATTGTTTCCAAAGTTCTCAATCGTGCACCAATATCAAGGACAACCAAACTACCATTAAATGGGGAACATAGTGAAGGAAGTTCCACCAAGGAAACTACTACCACCAATATCCACACTACAAGCTCATCATTATAATTCTATCAACGCCTATGGAGCACCAGAAGTCTAGTGGCACCGACTACAGTTACTGTCAGCCCAACCATGGCCAACTGTTAGGACTTGAGCCGAGGGACTTCAGTGTCCCAAGCTGCAGCTCTTCCAACTGAGCTATTTAGCTTCCTGGATAGCACCTTTATCTGAAGCCTAGTTCCCGATGCCTCTAGTTTCAGTTCACACCTCTCTGGTTTGCCACACCCTTTCTCTGATTGAACTTCCTATTTAAACCTGGCCTTGCACTTCCTGCCTTGTGAGATTATTGAGCTCTCAGCCTGTAACCTAGCTAGTCTCTCCTGCTCTGCTGCTAATACTGACGCTCATCCTGTGCATTGACCACTGGTTTCCTCTGGACTATGGTATTTGCTTTCTCCTCGAATACTAACGTTCATCTTGTGCATCGACCACTGGCTTTCTCCTGACTCTGGTATTCACCTTCTCCTCCAATACTGACGCTCATCCTGTGCATTGACCACTAGTTTCCTTACTATGGTATTCACCTTCTCCTCTAATACTGACGCTCATCCTGTGCACCAACTACTGGCTTCCTCCTGACTATGTTATCAGCTTTGCAAGTAAGTCAGCCCCCAAGTAGTAGCAACTTAAGGGCCCCTTCACACGGCGTATACGCTCACTGTTTTGGAGCGTGTAAACGTTCCGTAGCAGCGGCGTCTAAAAGCAGATCGCATTGTTTTCTATGGGAGCCGGCAGACGCGCGCTCGCCATAGAAATGAATGGGCTGCTTTTTCCATTCATTTCTATGGGGAGCGCGCGTCTGCCGTCTCCCATAGAAAACAATGGGAAGTGCTTTAGACGCCGCTGCTACGGAACGTTTACACGCTCCAAAACAGTGAGCGTATACGCCGTGTGAAGGGGCCCTAAGACTCCAAACAAGACCCGGACTGTTACACCAATGACTCCTCCAATTCTCCCTACACTCCACCAAATTTTTACCATAATAAATTCATATAGATTTTTCGAATACCTGATCTGAACTCTATATTTCTAACCTGCATCATTTAAGTTGTTCCAGTATATGTAAGATCAAGAAAGCAAACTAAACACAAGCTTGTTAAAATCCAGCACTGTACCTGTAGTCTACAAGTAATTTAATGTAATTTTCTGACTGTAAGTCATTAAATGTTGCCTTTTCTAAGTTCACGGACTCATAGCATTCTTGTTGCTAAGTAACTAACGCACAGATACAGTACCTTTATGTTTCTCAGGCATGACAACTTTAAACTCTATAACCCTAACAATTCAATGTGCTCCGATATGAATGATGAACATGTTTTTCTAGTTTATGTGAAATCCTTGGCTTTTTATTTTATTAACAATGTGCATAGAATATTTACACAAATAATTTTGTACAAATAAATGCGAGAAGCATTTCGATATTGCAGATAGCAACCTGCTGTAGCAACGTTGGGCTTTCTAATACTTATTTTATTTTGGCTTGAATTCTTTAAATTACAGCTGGCAGAATTGCCAGAAGGAGGCCTGCACAGATTACAGCTCCTTCAAAGCCTAGCTGCCAGAACAATAATTGAACACAATGTTCACAATGCATTCCTCTAACTTTTAGATCCTTGGCTAACACTAGAGAGGAGCGAACAGTGAAATGTTCGAAGTTCGATTCGAGTAGCCGCTCAATATTCGACTGTTCGATCGAACCCCATTATAGTCTATGGGGAATAAATACTCATTTAGGGGGAAACCACTATTCGACTCAGGAGGGTCACCCAGTCCACTATGACACCCCGGGAAATGATGCCAACACCCTGGAATGCAACTGGGACAGCAGGGGAAGCATGTCTGGGGGCATCTAACATGCCCAAAGTCACTGTATTATGTCGGGATCCCTGTCAGCTTGTGATATGTGCGAGCTGACTTTTTCCCACAGGAATGCATTGACCAGCGTTGATTGGCCAAATGCCATACAGAGTACAGCATTCGGCCAATCAACGCTGGTTCTGCCAGAGGCTCGTCTGTGAGGAGGCAGAGTCTAAGATTGGACCAGAATGGAGACTGCTGTGGACCTATCATAGACTCCGCCTCCTCCGGCAGAACCAGCATTCACTGGCCAAATGCTGTACTCTGTATGGCATTTGGCCAATCAACGCTGGTCAATGCATTCCTATGCCTAGATGAAGCAGTGCTGGTCTTGCGCTCAGCTCAACTACTCCGGAGATGAGCCAATCTGAACACATGGCCAGCACTGCTACACCAGAGATGATGCAGTGCTGGCAATTTTAATATTGTATATCCCTAGCACATAGAAACAAATCTGTAACATGCAGCCCCAGCATTGCATGGGAGAACACATGCCTGCCGTGTACACGAGGGCTTACTTAAATTTTGTTACTGCTTTCAATATTCCGTGTTTGCATTTTCATCCTGTTCACGGCCTACAAATGGTTAAAGGCTATAATATATATATATATATATATATATATATATATATATATATATATATATATAATTTATGACAGATATGTGTATTCTAAAATGGATCATGTGAAGAGATAAGCATCCATAATTTCTAAAAGTAAACACAATACCAAGTAAAGAAGTGATAATACATAAGAGACCTGCCACTCTAATGCATTATTTTCTTGACATTAACTTCAGCATCAATTCTGCAAATTACTAGTTTCAGAGTAAGACTGACATGTTTACATGGTTAATATGACAGTTATATAAAATATGTTTTAGCGATTGCATGGCAAACATTTGCAAAAGTGCCATTTACCAGGAGAAAGCCCTAAGTTGACAGATTACTTACATATTTTTTGTAAAGAAATTATCTATTTCTCTTACTTCACATGATATATTTTTTAAAAGTGACTTAAAGATCACAGAAAGTACAGAAGATGTGACATATCAATAATTTATACTTATCAGTACAGGGTTATTCCCATAAAGGTTGCTTATTCTACTCCATTTTTCATGTTAAAACTATTGTCAAAAACATTTCATTTTGAAAGACACACAATAACCCCTCACCCCAATACCCCTTACCAATAGAGTGTTTATACCTTATTTATAAGAAATTCCTCCATTGATAGCACTGTGAATGTTGGGTATTTAAAAATGGTGGAACTGATTGGCTGCCATTGCCGCCGGGTCTCTGGTGTATTTTACTGGTCATGGGCATTAAGGTCTCTGGCATCTCGGTCAAAGCTGACCAGAGCGAGATCTAATAAATGCAATAAAAAATAAAAATAAAGAACTAAAGGTTTAAATTATCACCCATTTCCCTAGAATACATATAAAAGTTACAAATTACTGTGAAACACACAAAAACATCTGGTCTACAAACTGGAATGTACGGTGAACGTAGTGGGTACAGATGAGCGAGTAGTATTCGATCGAATACCTCCCACCATAGGTATTCGTGTAAGCGGCCGAACACCAAGGGGTTAAACGCATCGAATATTCAAATAATTTAAATAGAAGTGATCAAAGCAATAGAAATTCCCCAAAATGGTATAACTAAAAAGTAACCCTGGCCCTGAAAAAAACCTGCCCTATGCAGCCCCATCCATGGAAATATAAAAAAAAGTTACTGTCATTGGTATATGACGAAAAAAATGTTATTTTCCAAAGTTTTCGATTTTGTTAAGTGGATGAAATGTAAAAAAAAAAAAAAAACATTCCCTGTCGTCATACAGCAGCACAATGTGGGATATTTCTGCCCCTGCGTGCTGGTAGGACAGATGGAATATTTTAATCAACAATTAATTTAAATATCCATGACTAGGCCCTGTAAGAGGGCACAGAGACCTCCCTCCCCATGTGTTTTTTTCTGTCCTTTGGATGGTAGGACAGGTGGGGAGGACTTTGTGTCCTCCTTGACCAGGTTTTGGGGGGTTTTATTAACTCTCCTCGGCCTGTGTACGAGGTCCTGGTCCTTTTTCTTTTGTTTATCTTCTTTGTTTTTCTACCTAAGGCAGAAATGGGAGAAGAAAGTTCAGTTTGCGGGCTGCCTATCTGGTCAGATAGCCGCAGTGCGGCCTAGTCCGGTTAGGCTCCGCCCGCTTGTGGTTAGTCCGTGTTTGTTTTGGCCGTGCTTGCGACCTTGGTTGGGCTGCGCTTGCGACCTTGTTTGGACCATGCATGCGGCTTTGTTTAGCCGCGCTCGCATCGACTTGTTCCAGCCTCACTTGCAGCCTAGTTCCGGCCGCACTTGCAGTCTAGTCTGGCTTACTTGCTGCTTACCTTAGTGGCAGGATCTTGTGGCCTACTTCCAGTCACTTGCTCCACTTCCAGCCTACTGCTAGGCCATCTGTCTGGTGAGGGGCGGGCCTTGGGCGGTGTTGGTTATCCCCCCGCCCCTTGCGGCCAGCTCCATGCTTGTGGTGCAAGATCTTTATGTTTTATCCCCGCTTTTCTTGCAGGGTCTCAAGGTTCTGAACCCCCTTTTGTTCTCATTATGAGAGTGCAGGGCTCTGTTGGCAGCAGGTGGCCACGCCCCTTCCGCCCCTTCCCTATTGGAGATCCCTCCTCTTGAGGCTCTGGGCCTTACTAGTTACTAGTGGGGTTTGCTGGCACTATCCTGTATTTGTGTAGCGGTTGCTTCATTGCTTTGGAGCTTCTTGTGCTATTTAGCTCAATTATTCAAGCACTGGGTGGCCTCTTCCGTGAGTATGCAGGTCTTGGTATTATTTCCTATGGTCATACATTAACGTGTTTGTTTTCTTCTGTAGAGTAAGTGGCTTGTAGCCCAGTATGTCTTCTACTACCCCTCCTCTGGAAGATCATAGAAGATGGAAATCTCCTCTAAGAGGAGGCATCAGGCCTACGCTGAACGCAAAATTCCCCTGCCTGATAGTAGGTTTTTTCTCACAAAAAAAAAACAGAGGTAAAACAAATATTTTTCTTTCCCCTTTGGCCCAGGCTATATATAGGCCCACTGCCATTCTTGCAGAGGCCCTCCTCCCGAGAACATTTCTACTCGAGATGTTATTGTCTGGGTAAGAGACTTCATGGTGAGTTTTTTTCTTTTTCATGACCGTCCAGCCGTTGGACGGCCCTTTTTTCTTTCTTTCTTTCTCTTTTCTAAGGATCTCTTTGTTTCCATTACAAGAAAATTGGACATCAGGGATTCCATTTCCCACAACGCCAAGAAACAGCGCACTGATAGGCGCTCTTTGTCCTTCCCATCGCTGCTGCGATTAACCATGGATGACCAAACTGTTTCTTCGGACGAGGATGTCAATTCCAGCAGACCCATACTCCCCATGGATACAATGAGGATACTGATGAAGTCCATCTGGTCAGGCTCACAATGATGTTGATGGAATAGCCTCCTTGTCCACTTCTGGGGGGTGGAGGGCCTTCCATGTGGACACAGCCCTAGCTAGGTTGATGGAAACAGAATGGAAACATCCAGAAAGAGTTCATCTAGCCTCCAGAGTATTTAGAACCCTGTATCCGATCTCCTCATCCCAGCTGGATCGATGGGGCCCTCCATCTAAGGTGGATATGGCAGCGGCGAAGCTCTTCTGCCGCACAGTGGTACCTCTGGAGACCTGCTGGACTGACGCATGGACGGGACCTTCAGGAAATGTTATTCAGCCTGCTCTGCGCAAACTTCCTCTGCTCTGCCGACCTCATCACGCTAATAGAATGCATTGGCCAGCGCTAATTGAAGCAGAGCTGAATGTGTGTGCTTAGCTCAACTACTCCACCGGCGTAGTTGAGCTAAGCACACACATTCAGCACTGCTTCATCACGCCAATAGAATGCATTGGCCAGCGCTGATTGGCCAGAGTACGGAATTTGGCCAATCAGCGCTGGCTCTGCTGGAGGAGGCGGAGTCTAAGGTCAGACCAGAATGGAGACTGGTGTGGAGTAATATTAGACTCCGCCTCCTCCAGCAGAGCCAATGCTGATTGGCCAGAGTACAGAATTCGGCCAATCAGCGCTGGCCAATGCATTCCTAGGGCAAAAAGTTAGCTTGCGACAATCGCAAGCTGACAGGGATTTCCATGTAATAAAGTGATTTATATGCCCCCAGACATGCTTCCCCTGCTGTCCCAGTGTCATTCCAGGGTGTTGGCATCATTTCCTGGGGTGTCATAGTGGACTTGGTGACCCTCCTGAGACGGATTTGGGTTTCCCCCTTAATGAGTATATGTTCCCCATAGACTATAATGGGGTTCAAAACCCGTTTGAACAGTTGAACAGTAAGCGACTGTTCGAATCGGATTTCGAACCTCGAACATTTTGGTGTTTGCTCATCTCTAGTCCTTAATATATTATGGGAGAGGTAGCTCAGTAGCAGCAAAGGTGTGGACCCAAATAGTCAAAGATAGAGACACAAAATATACAGCAAACAGGTTTATTTAGAAAAAAAACAGGAAAGTAAGTAAAGCTTCACTTCAGGCACAAAATGAGCAAAACAAAATACAGACTTAACTTCAGGCAAAAACAAACCAAAATCCTTCTCGTCTGAGTGACTAACTAAAGAGAAATGATAACCTAACTATATATGTGGCTTACTACCAGCCACACGAACAAAACAAACACAATATAGTCTCACCGGACTCAGGGTTACAGGGCAGACACAGACGTTGCTTCTAACTCTCTGGACCTGTACTAGAATGCAGGATCTACAGCCTTTTTCTAGCCCAGGAATAAGCCAAGGACTCACACCTGGAGCTGAGGCCTACTCCAGATCCACCCTAAAACGCACATAAATTAAAAACCTGGGGGAGATATAACAAGATTCCAGCACTTTCCCTGTCACCTTCTCACAATATGTACACAATATCAACATAGTGCCATAGTGTTACATTGTACAGTAGTACTATAATGCCTTGCTCTTATATGTAAGTATTTCCTATCTAAAATAATGAAAGCATTGAGTCAGCACATGTGCTCAGCATTATTAGCTCACCACTAGCACACTCTGGAGCACTGCCTAGTTTTTGGATATTTATCACTTTTGCTATAAAACCTCTTGTCAAAAAAATTGACTTCATCGCTTACAGAAAAGAATATTTTTGTTGGCTAATGTATGAAAAGAGAAAATAGTGATGTCGGCAAGGTCACTCTCTATATACTGCTTGTCTGTTGTGTATCGGGTTTTCCATGAAATGCGTTGATAGAATTTCCCCTTACATGGTATAATGTTGGAAATGATGATTTACGGCTTCTCACATAAATATTCTTTCTTTCATTAAACAAAGAAAAGTTTTAAATTGAGACTTCTTACTCCATCAAGTAGTTCTACAATATCACCAAAAGAAGCATGATTTATAATTCATTTCAGTGCAGGGAAAAGAACATAACTCATTTTAAATATGAATTATCCTTACTGGTAGAAGCAATTTTCTCTTACATTGATTGCTAAAATAAAGGTTTATGGTAATGGACAGAATCTGCATCAGGTAATGAGGGTAACACATGAGGTGAGCCCTAAGATTCCCAGAATGTGTATTCACATATATAGAATGGGATATTTGTGGTAATATCTCAGCTCAATAAATATTTTACATAGTTGTATAAAGAACTGACCAGATCAATTTACTGCCAGTAGGATATAGTAGTAGGATATAGTGGGATCTGATTCTTTGTAGTATACAAATATATATTAAAAATAAAATTAAGACGTTAAATACTAAACAAAAATTAGATTTTCAGTACAAGTCACCAAATAAGTAAAACTTAGTTTAATACTGAATCTATCAGCAATACCAAACTAAGACTCACATACTGTAACTAGAGTCATACTTAGGCTTAACCCCGATATGCCATACATTTTTCTGTTTTTTCAGAAAACTTGCATGTGATCACAGACCAGCAATAATTACAGGAAATACACATTTATAGCGTGTCAACAGGGTATAACTCTTTTCTCTTTTCTCATGACCTCCATATGGCCATTCTGTTAAAGTCCGTTTAGACGTAAATGGGGTTGCTTGCATGCCTTCAGTACAGAGGACAAGCAGTTACCCAGGAAGCCTCAAGACCACCAATCTTAGTATTGTGATAGTTTTAAAGACGCATTATACATTTATTACATGGCCTGTACATATGTCATACATTTTTAACCTTTTAATGACACAGGGTAGTTTGGGTGTTAATGGTTGTTCTTATTTTCCATTTCCACCATCCAAAATTCATAACGGTTTAATTTTTCTGTCAACATAGTTATGTGAGGGCTTATTCTTTGTGTGTCAAGTTATAAGATAAGATAAGATAATCCTTTAATAGTACCACCCCACCATGGAGAAATTTCAGTGTTACAGCAGCATAGATAATACAAATACAGGATAACAAGATATTTGTTAGGCAATGTTAGGGAACCCTGGAACGGGGACGCACGAGACAGTGAGCCCTAAGCTTATGCCCCCAACTGTCCCTTCCTATTGCCAGGCCCTATTCTACGTAATAGGCGGCAACCACGAAGAAGTTCCCTCCCTGAATATGTGACACACAAAATGCAGACAAGACGAACAACAACAATGGGAAGTCAACTTAGCCAAGGGTCAGTAACAGTCGGACAATGCAGTACCAAATCGGATTCCAAAAAGTTAAGTCAGTGAGGAAAGCCAAAGGTCAAGTATAATAGAGTAATCAAAACAGAGACAGTAAAGAGCAAGTATGCGCACGGCAATAACAAGCACCGGTGTGACTGGGAGCCAAGGCTAAATAGGGAGGAAGAACCCGCCCATGGAGTTGACAGGAAGGCAGGCCGTCAATCACAGGGCAAGGTCAGATTAACCATTAGAGGATCAGAGCAAACAGAAGGTGAAGGAGATGGGTGTGGTGGGAAATCAATTACCAAAGTAAAAGGCATAGGGCAGTGTTCAGACAGTGCAAAGAGAAACCAACGGAATAAATTACAACCGAACACATCTCCTGTGCCGCAGCGTGCGGCCGAATGATGACGCCAACGCCCGGATGGGCAAAGATGTTACAATATTACAGAAGGAGACACGCATAAGTTCAGAATATCAGATAGAATAAAAATACTAGCAGCTCGACAAAAAAGAAAGAAGCCTTCAGGATCATTTAGCTCTCTATCTTCGCTTGATCTGATGTAGATTATGTAGCCAGACTGTGGTTGGGATGAAAGACCTCCAATAACGCTCCTTTTCACATTTGGGGTGAAGCAGTGGGTCACTGACAGTGCTGCCAAATGCCGTCAAGGTCTCATACATGGGGTGGGATTTATTCTCCAACATGGAGCTCACCACGAACAGTGTCCTTCTGTCACCCACCACCTGTACTGGGCCCAGGGGGCTCCCCAGGACAGAGCTGGCCCTTCTAATCAGCCTGTCAAGTCTATTTCTGTCACTGGCTGATATACTGCTCGCACCTGCAGGTCACACTGAAAAAGAAGGCTGAAGCAACCACCGAGTTGAAAACGGCCCTAAGAAGTGTCCCCGGGACTCCAAATGTCCTCAGCCTCCTGTGCAGGTAAAGCCTGCCGTGACCCTTTCTGTGCAGCGCATCCAGGTGATCAGCCCAATCCAATTTATTATTGAGGAGAATACTCTCATTTGGCACTATTGTGGAGTATATACAATTTTTTGGTTAATTTTTAGCAATATTTTTGGGAGTCCGTGTAAAAAAAGCTATAATTCTATCATTATTTTTCGCATTATAGAGTCACTCTTCATTAAAAATGACATGGCAGCAAAATACGATTACGGTAATACCATATCTGTATTGGATTTATTATATTTTACAGCTTTTTTACTGTTTTGTTGACAGAGATATGTCCAGAATCTTTATTTGCGGGGAATCTTTTAGTTTTTATTGGTCCCAATTTTTGGTATGTATAACTTTTAGATTTTTATTGCTATATCTAAAGGTGGAGAGGGGACCAAAACAGTAATTTGCACATTGTGATACACATGCATTTTTCACCGTATGAGATAAATATCCCCATGTGTAGACTTATACACATATGGGGATATCTAATATGCTGCTTTAGTTTTATTTTCTACTAATAACAAAAATATAAACCAACACCTAGCTCAATGAATCGTAAAATGCCATATCTATGATTAGCCATGGCATGTAAGGGGTTAAGCATTCACTATTTCAGTTTTTTCCCACAAGAGGGTGCCGGCGGTCAATTATGGCCAAAGTCCCTCTATTACCTCCTGACCCGGTGCCATCTTGAGTGTACATGTGAAATGCAGAAATTCCTTCCTGTCTCAGAAATGTCAGGAGGGGTTAAGATGGGGATAGTAGCATCTTTCTATTCTACAAAATTAAGGGAATGATGTCAACAACTAAGGAGTTCATACCAATTTTTTGGGCGGCCATGTACGGTGAAGCAGTTTCCTTATATCTGTTGTCTAGTGACAGGCTCCTGCAAAGCCTTTTTTCTTACAGGAAGCTTAACACTATGTACTTGTCATGTTACGTTTCCTGTTACATTCATGCATTGATCAGCGAGATCAGAGTAAAGAGGGATAGAAAGGACTATGTGACTGTGATTGATCACAGAAAGTAGAGATCTATTACTGTGACGGGAAGAGAAATTTTCGTAGGCAATTATTATCTCCAAGGAAAATTTAACAAGGGCTTCATAGTCCAGTAAAGACCAGGGGATCCATCTATTGTGCCCTTATATTATGTTACTTTTATTTGTATCTTAAGATAAATCGATGTTTGTGCAATACATAGTACATAGCAGATGAGTCCATCAAGTCCAACCTATAACCCTACAATCCCCTACAGTGTTGATCCAGAGGAAGGCAAAAACCTCATGAGGCTCATGCCAATTGCCCCACTTCAGGGGAAAAAATTCCTTCCCGACTCCAATCTGGCAGTCAGTATCAAGCCATTCTTAAAGGTACTTACTGATCATTTCGCAACCACATATCCTGGAAGTTCCAAGCATACATGACTCTTTCAGTAAAATAATATTTTCTGACACTGCTAGTTAGTTGGTTACTTACCAGCCAGATGACCGCCCCGGTATTCTCTTTTGTAGGAATTCTTTTTTTTTTACTTCATTTTTCATCTTGTTTTCCTTGCTGTTGGGTATATGTCAGCTTGTGATCACCTTTAACAAGCTTTGGGATTTATAGCAGCCAGCAGCACTGGAAGTATCATGTAGTGAATATGTCACAATTGTGTATACTGAATCAAACAGATTAGACAAATCACTGGCAAAGCAAAGAAATGAAGAGGATATGACATTTCTAAATTTCGAAAAATTTGTGTATCGGTGGATTCAGTAATGTTACTTTTCTGAAGAATGCAATGTTGACTTTGGCTGAAGAAGTGCAATGCATTGAGTCAAAATATTTTAAAACCAATGGTATACATATTATTTATACATAATATATATATACTATAGCTAGTTACTTGCAAGTATAAGCTATATAGAGAGCTATGATAGAGGGAAATGTAGTTGCACTACAGACTATTAGGCTTTGGCATTCCACATTTTTACTTCAACAAAAAAGGAAAGATATTAGCAGAAATTATTATATGAAATTATTTCATATTCTGTCATTTCCGAGAACAAAATGAAAATAATTTAGAGAAACAAAAAAGGATCTTGTTCTTAACATGAATTAGCTTGTCAGCAGTGAATTTATTATAATAGCTTTGCCCTACTTTCCACTACACGATCTTTCTAATATAACTAAATATAGTGAAATACAGTAGTAGAGGGACAATTATTCCTATGTACAGTACATACAATATGAACTAAATGGGAGAAGGTAGCTCGGTAGCCTCAAAGGTGCAGACCCAACCAGTCAGAGACAGGGACACAATATCTTGTGCAAACAGGTTTATTTAGAGAAATAGCAAAGTAAATAAACCTTCACTTTAGGCACAAAATAAGCAAAATAAAATACAGCCTTAACTTCAGTCAAAACTAGAGATGAGCGAACAGTGTTCTATCGAACTCATGTTCAATCGGATATTAGGCTGTTCGGCATGTTCGAATCGAATCGAACACCGCGTGGTAAAGTGCGCCATTACTCGATTCCCCTCCCACCTTCCCTGGCGCCTTTTTTGCTCCAATAACAGCGCAGGGTAGGTGGGACAGGAACTACGACACCGGTGACGTTGAGAAAAGTAGGCAAAACCCATTGGCTGCCGAAAACATGTGACCTCTAATTTAAAAGAACAGCGCCGCCCAGGTTCGCGTCATTCTGAGCTTGCAATTCACCGAGGACGGAGGTTTCCGTCCAGTTAGCTAGGGCTTAGATTCTGGGTAGGCAGGGACAGGCTAGGATAGGAAGGAGAAGACAACCACAACAGCTCTTGTAAGAGCTAAATTCCAGGGAGAAGCTTGTCAGTATAACGTGGCACTGACGGGCTCAATCGCCGCAACCCAGCTTTCCCAGGATCCTGAATGGAATACACTGTCAGTGTATTCCCGTATACCCGATATATACCCCCGATACCCGTTCCAACGGTGTGCCCCCCCACCTTCACCCCAGAAATACCCTGCAAGTCCCCTAGCAATAGAATTGGGGCTATATACACCCACTAATTTTGCTACTGCCATATAGTGCCATTGTCTGACTGGGAATTCAAAGAATATATTGGGAATACATATAACTTCAATTCCAGGGAGAAGCTTGTCAGTGTAACGTGGCACTGACGGGCTCAATCGCCGCAACCCAGCTTTCCCAGGATCCTGAATGGAACACACTGACAGTGTATTCCCGTATACCCCATATATACACCCCAAATCACCGTTCCAACGGTGTGCCCCCCCACCTTCACCTCAGAAATACCCTGCAAGTCCCCTAGCAATAGAATTGGGGCTATATACACCCACAATTTTTGCTACTGGTATATAGTGCCATTGTCTGACTGGGAATTCAAAGAATATATTGGGGTTACGTGCACCCACAATTTTTACTACTGGTATACAGTGCCAGTTTCTGACTGGGAATTCAAAGAATATATTGGGGTTACAAATACCCTCATTTCTTGCTACTGCCATATAGTGCCAGTTTCTGACTGGTAATTCAAAGAATATATTGGGGTTACGTGCACCCACAATTTTTACTACTGGTATACAGTGCCATTGTCTGACTGGGAATTCAAAGAATATATTGGGGTTATAAATACCCTCATTTCTTGCTACTGCCATATAGTGCCAGTTTCTGACTGGGAATTCAAAGAATATATTGGGGTTACATGCACCCACAATTTTTACTACTGGTATACAGTGCCATTGTCTGACTGGGAATTCAAAGAATATATTGGGGTTACAAATACCCTCATTTCTTGCTACTGCCATATAGTGCCAGTTTCTGACTGGTAATTCAAAGAATATATTGGGGTTACGTGCACCCACAATTTTTACTACTGGTATACAGTGCCATTGTCTGACTGGGAATTCAAAGAATATATTGGGGTTATAAATACCCTCATTTCTTGCTACTGCCATATAGTGCCAGTTTCTGACTGGCAATTCAAAGAATATATTGGGGTTACGTGCACCCACAATTTTTACTACTGGTATACAGTGCCATTGTCTGACTGGGAATTCAAAGAATATATTGGGGTTATAAATACCCTCATTTCTTGCTACTGGTATATAGTGCCATTGTCTGACTGGGAATTCAAAGAATATATTGGGGTTACGTGCACCCACAATTTTTACTACTGGTATACAGTGCCATTTTCTGACTGGGAATTCAAAGAATATATTGGGGTTACGTGCAGCCACAATTTTTACTACTGGTATACAGTGCCATTGTCTGACTGGGAATTCAAAGAATATATTGGGGTTACGTGCACCCACAATTTTTACTACTGGTATATAGTGCCATTGTCTGACTGGGAATTCAAAGAATATATTGGGGTTATAAATACCCTCATTTCTTGCTACTGGTATATAGTGCCATTGTCTGACTGGGAATTCAAAGAATATATTGGGGTTACGTGCACCCACAATTTTTACTACTGGTATACAGTGCCATTTTCTGACTGGGAATTCAAAGAATATATTGGGGTTACGTGCACCCACAATTTTTACTACTGGTATACAGTGCCATTGTCTGACTGGGAATTCAAAGAATATATTGGGGTTACGTGCACCCACAATTTTTACTACTGGTATATAGTGCCATTGTCTGACTGGGAATTCAAAGAATATATTGGGGTTACGTGCACCCACAATTTTTACTACTGGTATACAGTGCCAGTTTCTGACTGGGAATTCAAAGAATATATTGGGATTACAAATACCCTCATTTCTTGCTACTGCCATATAGTGCCAGTTTCTGACTGGTAATTCAAAGAATATATTGGGGTTACGTGCACCCACAATTTTTACTACTGGTATACAGTGCCATTGTCTGACTGGGAATTCAAAGAATATATTGGGGTTACGTGCACCCACAATTTTTACTACTGGTATACAGTGCCATTGTCTGACTGGGAATTCAAAGAATATATTGGGGTTATAAATACCCTCATTTCTTGCTACTGCCATATAGTGCCAGTTTCTGACTGGGAATTCAAAGAATATATTGGGGTTACGTGCACCCACAATTTTTACTACTGGTATACAGTGCCATTGTCTGACTGGGAATTCAAAGAATATATTGGGGTTATAAATACCCTCATTTCTTGCTACTGGTATATAGTGCCATTGTCTGACTGGGAATTCAAAGAATATATTGGGGTTACGTGCACCCACAATTTTTACTACTGGTATACAGTGCCATTGTCTGACTGGGAATTCAAAGAATATATTGGGGTTACGTGCACCCACAATTTTTACTACTGGTATATAGTGCCATTGTCTGACTGGGAATTCAAAGAATATATTGGGGTTACGTGCAACCACAATTTTTACTACTGGTATATAGTGCCATTGTCTGACTGGGAATTCAAAGAATATATTGGGGTTACGTGCACCCACAATTTTTGCTACTGGTATATAGTGCCAATTTCTAACTGGGAATTCAAAATGCGCAAGGCTCCCGGAAAGGGACGTGGACGAGGCCGTGGGCGAGGTCGGGGGAATGGTTCTGGGGAGCAAGGTAGCAGTGAAGCCACAGGGCGTCCCGTGCCTACTCCTGTGGGGCAGCAAGCATTGCGCCACTCCACAGTGCCAGGGTTGCTTGCCACATTAACTAAACTGCAGGGTACAAACCTTAGTAGGCCCGAGAACCAGGAACAGGTCTTGCAATGGCTGTCAGAGAACGCTTACAGCACATTGTCCAGCAGCCAGTCAGACTCTGCCTCCTCTCCTCCTATTACCCAACAGTCTTGTCCTCCTTCCTCCCAAAATTCCCAAGCTTCACAGAACAATAACCCCAACTGTCCCTGCTCCCCAGAGCTGTTCTCCGCTCCTTTCATTGTCCCTCAACCTGCCTCTCCACGTCACGATTCCACGAACCTAACAGAGGAGCATCTGTGTCCAGATGCTCAAACACTAGAGTCTCCTCCATCTCCGTTCGATTTGGTGGTGGATGACCAGCAACCCACCCTCATCGACGATGATGTGACGCAGTTGCCGTCAGGGCATCCAGTTGACCGGCGCATTGTGCGGGAGGAGATGAGAAAGGAGTTGGAAGAGGAAGTGGTGGATGATGAGGACACTGACCCGACCTGGACAGGGGGGATGTCAAGCGGGGAAAGTAGTGTGGATGTTGAGGCAAGTGCAGCACCAAAAAGGGTAGCTAGAAGCAGAGGCAGAGGTCAGCAGCTTAGGCGAAGCCAGGCCACACCCGGAATCTCCCAAGATGTTCCAGTTCGTACCCAGCCCCGAAAAACTCCCACCTCGAGGGCACGTTTCTCGAAGGTGTGGAGTTTTTTCAAGGAATGCGCCGAGGACAGATATAGTGTTGTCTGCACAATTTGCCTCTCGAAATTGATTAGGGGCTCTGAGAAGAGCAACCTGTCCACCACTTCAATGCGCCGTCATTTGGAATCCAAGCACTGGAATCAGTGGCAGGCAGCAACGGCAGGACAAAGGCCGCCTGCCGTTCACGCCACTGCCACTGCCTCTGCCACTGCCTCTGCCTCTGCCACTGCCACTGCTGACTGTGCTGGCGATGCACTCCAGAGGACGAGCCAGGACACCACTTCATCTGCCTCCGCCACTTTGTTGACTTCTCCCTCATCCTCCCCTGTTCCTGTCTTATCTCCTTCTCCTGCACCATCAAAGGCACCATCAGGCGCTTCTTTACAACAACCCACCATCTCTCAGACATTGGAGCGGCGGCAGAAATACACTGCTAACCACCCACACGCGCAAGCCTTGAACGCCAACATCGCTAAACTGCTGGCCCAGGAGATGTTGGCGTTCCGGCTTGTTGAAACTCCCGCCTTCCTGGACCTGATGGCAACTGCGGCACCTCGCTATGCCGTCCCTAGCCGTCACTACTTCTCCCGGTGTGCCGTCCCCGCCTTGCACCAGCACGTGTCACTCAACATCAGGCGGGCCCTTAGTTCCGCGCTTTGCACAAAGGTCCACTTGACCACCGACGCGTGGACAAGTGCATGCGGACAGGGACGCTACATTTCACTGACGGCACACTGGGTGAATGTAGTTGAGGCTGGGACTGCTTCCCAAACTGGCCCGGTGTACCTCGTCTCCCCGCCTAACATTCCTGGCAGGGACACGAGAAGAACACCCCCCTCCTCCTCCTCCTCTACCGCCTCCTCCTCCGCCACCCGCCTCCTCCTCCGCCACCGCCTCCTCCTCTGCTGTTAGATTGACCCCAGCTACGAGTTGGAAACGTTGCAGCACTGGCGTTGGTAGACGTCAGCAGGCTGTGCTGAAGCTGATCAGCTTGGGGGACAGACAGCACACTGCCTCCGAGGTGAGGGATGCCCTCCTCGATGAGACGGCAATATGGTTTGAGCCGCTGCACCTGGGCCCAGGCATGGTCGTTTGTGATAACGGCCGGAACCTGGTAGCAGCTCTGGAGCTTGCCGGACTCCAACATGTTCCATGCCTGGCCCACGTCTTCAACCTAGTGGTGCAACGTTTCCTAAAGAGCTACCCCAATGTTCCAGAGCTACTGGTGAAAGTGCGGCGCATGTGCGCCCACTTTCGCAAGTCGACAGTAGCCGCTGCTAGCTTAAAATCTCTCCAGCAACGCCTGCATGTGCCACAACACCGGCTTTTGTGCGACGTCCCCACACGCTGGAACTCAACGTTTCAGATGTTGAATAGAGTGGTTGAGCAGCAGAGACCTTTGATGGAATACCAGCTACAAAACCCTAGGGTGCCACAAAGTCAGCTGCCTCAGTTTCTCATCCATGAGTGGCCATGGATGAGAGACCTTTGTGACATCCTACGGGTGTTTGAGGAGTCCACAAGGAGGGTGAGCTCTGAGGATGCGATGGTGAGCCTTACAATCCCGCTCTTGTGTGTTCTGAGAGAATCCCTGATTGACATCAGGGATAACTCAGATCACACAGAGGAGTTAGGGATAGCATCCGATCCGTCACAGCTGGAGAGTAGGTCCACACATCTGTCCGCTTCACTGCGTTTAATGGAGGAGGAGGAGGAGGAGGAGGAGGAAGAAGAGTTGTCCGATGATGTGATGGTGATACAGGAGGCTTCCGGGCAACTTCGAATCGTCCCATTGTTGCAGCGCGGATGGGTAGACATGGAGGATGAGGAGGAAATGGAGATTGAACTTTCCGGTGGGGCCAGAGGAGTCATGCCAACTAACACTGTGGCAGACATGGCTGAGTTCATGTTGGGGTGCTTTACAACCAACAAGCGTATTGTCAAAATCATGGAGGACAACCAGTACTGGATCTTTGCTATCCTTGACCCCCGGTATAAAAACAACATCTCGTCTTTTATTCCGGTAGAGGGGAGGGCCAATCGCATCAATGCTTGCCACAGGCAATTGGTGCAGAATATGATGGAGATGTTTCCAGCATGTGACGTTGGCGGCAGGGAGGGCAGTTCCTCCAGTAGGCAACCAAGTTCTCACCGGTCCACACAAACGAGGGGCACACTGTCTAAGGTCTGGGACACCTTGATGGCACCCCCTCGCCAAAGTGCCGCCACGGAGGGTCCTAGTGTCACCAGGCGTGAAAAGTATAGGCGCATGTTGCGGGAATACCTTTCCGACCACAGCCCTGTCCTCTTCGACCCCTCTGCGCCCTACACGTATTGGGTGTCGAAGTTGGACCTGTGGCTTGAACTTGCCCTATATGCCTTGGAGGTGCTGTCCTGTCCTGCCGCCAGCGTCCTATCTGAGAGGGTGTTCAGTGCAGCCGGTGGCATCATCACTGACAAGCGCACCCGTCTGTCAGCTGAGAGTGCCGACCGGCTCACTTTGATAAAAATGAACCACCACTGGATAGAGCCTTCATTTTTGGGCCCACCTGTGTAAAGCACCCCAACATGAAACTCCATGTCTGTACTCAACCTCTCCAATTCCTCCGCATCCTCATACTCATCCACCATAAGCGTTGCACAATTCTGCTAATACTAGGCTCCCTCCACCCTGATTTCCCCCAACTCTGCTGGTTAGAGGCTCCCTCCACCCTGCTTTCCCACAACTCTGCTGGTTAGAGGCTCCCTCCACCCTGATTTCCACCAACTCTGCTGTTTAGAGGCTCCCTCCACCATGAATTGGTCCAAACTGGGCTGTTTAGTGGCTCCCTCCACCATGAATTGGTCCAAACTGGGGTTTTTAGAGGCTCCCTCCACCATGAATTGGTCCAAACTGGGCTGTTTAGAGGCTCCCTCCACCATGAATTGGTCCAAACTGGGGTTTTTAGAGGCTCCCTCCACCATGAATTGGTCCAAACTGGGCTGGTTAGAGGCTCCCTCCACCATGAATTTGCCCAAACTGGCCTGTTTAGAGGCTCCCTCCACCATGAATTTGCCCAAACTGGCCTGTTTAGAGGCTCCCTCCACCATGAATTGGTCCAAACTGGGATTTTTAGAGGCTCTCTCCACCATGAATTGGTCCAAACTGGGCTGTTTAGAGGCTCCCTCCATCATGAATTGGTCCAAACTGGGGTTTTTAGAGGTTCCCTCCACCATGAATTGGTCCAAACTGGGGTTTTTAGAGGCTCCCTCCACCATGAATTGGTCCAAACTGGGGTTTTTAGAGGCTCCCTCCACCATGAATTTGCCCAAACTGAGCTGTTTAGAGGCTCCCTCCACCATGAATTGGTCCAAACTGGGGTTTTTAGAGGCTCCCTCCACCATGAATTGGTCCAAACTGGGGTTTTTAGAGGCTCTCTCCTCCATGAATTGGTCCAAACTGGGCTGTTTAGAGGCTCCCTCCATCATGAATTGGTCCAAACTGGGGTTTTTAGAGGCTCCCTCCACCATGAATTGGTCCAAACTGGGGTTTTTAGAGGCTCCCTCCACCATGAATTGGTCCAAACTGGGGTTTTTAGAGGCTCCCTCCACCATGAATTTGCCCAAACTGGGCTGTTTAGAGGCTCCCTCCACCATGAATTTGCCCAAACTGGGCTGTTTAGAGGCTCCCTCCACCATGAATTGGTCCAAACTGGGGTTTTTAGAGGCTCCCTCCACCATGAATTGGTCCAACCTGGGGGTTTTTAGAGGCTCCCTCCACCATGAATTTGCCCAAACTGGGCTGTTTAGAGGCTCCCTCCACCATGAATTGGTCCAAACTGGGGTTTTTAGAGGCTCCCTCCACCATGAATTGGTCCAAACTGGGGTTTTTAGAGGCTCCCTCCACCATGAATTGGTCCAAACTGGGGTTTTTAGAGGCTCCCTCCACCATGAATTTGCCCAAACTGAGCTGTTTAGAGGCTCCCTCCACCATGAATTGGTCCAAACTGGGGTTTTTAGAGGCTCCCTCCACCATGAATTGGTCCAAACTGGGGGTTTTTAGAGGCTCCCTCCACCATGAATTTGCCCAAACTGGGCTGTTTAGAGGCTCCCTCCACCATGAATTGGTCCAAACTGGGGTTTTTAGAGGCTCCCTCCACCATGAATTGGTCCAAACTGGGCTGGTTAGATGCTCCCTCCACCATGAATTTGCCCAAACTGGCCTGTTTAGAGGCTCCCTCCACCATGAATTTGCCCAAACTGGCCTGTTTAGAGGCTCCCTCCACCATGAATTGGTCCAAACTGGGGTTTTTAGAGGCTCTCTCCACCATGAATTGGTCCAAACTGGGCTGTTTAGAGGCTCCCTCCATCATGAATTGGTCCAAACTGGGGTTTTTAGAGGCTCCCTCCACCATGAATTGGTCCAAACTGGGGTTTTTAGAGTCTCCCTCCACCATGAATTGGTCCAAACTGGGGTTTTTAGAGGCTCCCTCCACCATGAATTTGCCCAAACTGGGCTGTTTAGAGGCTCCCTCCACCATGAATTGGTCCAAACTGGGGTTTTTAGAGGCTCCCTCCACCATGAATTGGTCCAAACTGGGGTTTTTAGAGGCTCCCTCCACCATGAATTTGCCCAAACTGGCCTGTTTAGAGGCTCCCTCCACCATGAATTGGTCCAAACTGGGGTTTTTAGAGGCTCTCTCCACCATGAATTGGTCCAAACTGGGCTGTTTAGAGGCTCCCTCCATCATGAATTGGTCCAAACTGGGGTTTTTAGAGGCTCCCTCCACCATGAATTGGTCCAAACTGGGGTTTTTAGAGTCTCCCTCCACCATGAATTGGTCCAAACTGGGGTTTTTAAAGGCTCCCTCCACCATGAATTTGCCCAAACTGGGCTGTTTAGAGGCTCCCTCCACCATGAATTGGTCCAAACTGGGGTTTTTAGAGGCTCCCTCCACCATGAATTGGTCCAAACTGGGGTTTTTAGAGGCTCCCTCCACCATGAATTGGTCCAAACTGGGCTGTTTAGAGGCTCCCTCCACCATGAATTGGTCCAAACTGGGGTTTTTAGAGGCTCCCTCCACCATGAATTGGTCCAAACTGGGCTGTTTAGAGGCTCCCTCCACCATGAATTGGTCCAAACTGGGGTTTTTAGAGGCTCCCTCCACCATGAATTGGTCCAAACTGGGGTTTTTAGAGGCTCCCTCCACCATGAATTGGTCCAAACTGGGGGTTTTTAGAGGCTCCCTCCACCATGAATTTGCCCAAACTGGGGTTTTTAGAGGCTCCCTCCACCATGAATTGGTCCAAACTGGGGTTTTTAGAGGCTCCCTCCACCATGAATTGGTCCAAACTGGGGGTTTTTAGAGGCTCCCTCCACCATGAATTTGCCCAAACTGGGCTGTTTAGAGGCTCCCTCCACCATGAATTTGTCCAAACTGGGGTTTTTAGAGGCTCCCTCCACCATGAATTGGTCCAAACTGGGGTTTTTAGAGGCTCCCTCCACCATGAATTGGTCCAAACTGGGGTTTTTAGAGGCTCCCTCCACCATGAATTTGCCCAAACTGAGCTGTTTAGAGGCTCCCTCCACCATGAATTGGTCCAAACTGGGGTTTTTAGAGGCTCCCTCCACCATGAATTGGTCCAAACTGGGGGTTTTTAGAGGCTCCCTCCACCATGAATTTGCCCAAACTGGGCTGTTTAGAGGCTCCCTCCACCATGAATTGGTCCAAACTGGGGTTTTTAGAGGCTCCCTCCACCATGAATTGGTCCAAACTGGGGGTTTTTAGAGGCTCCCTCCACCATGAATTTGCCCAAACTGGGCTGTTTAGAGGCTCCCTCCATCATGAATTGGTCCAAACTGGGGTTTTTAGAGGCTCCCTCCACCATGAATTTGCCCAAACTGAGCTGTTTAGAGGCTCCCTCCACCATGAATTGGTCCAAACTGGGGTTTTTAGAGGCTCCCTCCACCATGCATTGGTCCAAACTGGGGTTTTTTAGAGGCTCCCTCCACCATGAATTTGCCCAAACTGGGCTGTTTAGAGGCTCCCTCCACCATGAATTGGTCCAAACTGGGGTTTTTAGAGGCTCCCTCCACCATGAATTGGTCCAAACTGGGGGTTTTTAGAGGCTCCCTCCACCATGAATTTGCCCAAACTGGGCTGTTTAGAGGCTCCCTCCATCATGAATTGGTCCAAACTGGGGTTTTTAGAGGCTCCCTCCACCATGAATTGGTCCAAACTGGGGTTTTTAGAGGCTCCCTCCACCATGAATTGGTCCAAACTGGGCTGTTTAGAGGCTCCCTCCACCATGAATTGGTCCAAACTGGGGTTTTTAGAGGCTCCCTCCACCATGAATTGGTCCAAACTGGGCTGTTTAGAGGCTCCCTCCACCATGAATTGGTCCAAACTGGGTTTTTTAGAGGCTCCCTCCACCATGAATTGGTCCAAACTGGGGTTTTTAGAGGCTCCCTCCACCATGAATTGGTCCAAACTGGGGTTTTTAGAGGCTCCCTCCACCATGAATTTGCCCAAACTGAGCTGTTTAGAGGCTCCCTCCACCATGAATTGGTCCAAACTGGGGTTTTTAGAGGCTCCCTCCACCATGAATTGGTCCAAACTGGGGTTTTTTAGAGGCTCCCTCCACCATGAATTTGCCCAAACTGGGCTGTTTAGAGGCTCCCTCCACCATGAATTGGTCCAAACTGGGGTTTTTAGAGGCTCCCTCCACCATGAATTGGTCCAAACTGGGGGTTTTTAGAGGCTCCCTCCACCATGAATTTGCCCAAACTGGGCTGTTTAGAGGCTCCCTCCATCATGAATTGGTCCAAACTGGGGTTTTTAGAGGCTCCCTCCACCATGAATTGGTCCAAACTGGGGTTTTTAGAGGCTCCCTCCACCATGAATTGGTCCAAACTGGGCTGTTTAGAGGCTCCCTCCACCATGAATTGGTCCAAACTGGGGTTTTTAGAGGCTCCCTCCACCATGAATTGGTCCAAACTGGGCTGTTTAGAGGCTCCCTCCACCATGAATTGGTCCAAACTGGGTTTTTTAGAGGCTCCCTCCACCATGAATTGGTCCAAACTGGGGTTTTTAGAGGCTCCCTCCACCATGAATTGGTCCAAAACTGGGGTTTTTAGAGGCTCCCTCCACCATGAATTTGCCCAAACTCTGCTGGTTAGAGGCTCAATCCACCCTGATTTTCAAAACAAATGTTGGTGCCAACCTCAACTTACTACAAGGGCCAAATTCACTGCTGGTGACAAGCTCTCCTCACTGCAAGTGCCAAATACACATGTTTCAAGGTGTTTTCCTACTGTCAGAGAGGTGGTATTGAGTGTGTAAAGTGTGTAGTTGTTAGGCTGTGATGTTGGGGTAATAGAGGGTCTTTGGTGTGTTAGATGCCCCCAGACATGCTTCCCCTGCTGTCCCAGTGTCATTCCAGAGGTGTTGGCATCATTTCCTGGGTTGTCTTAGTGGACTTGGTGACCCTCCAGACACGGATTTGGGTTTCCCCCTTAACGAGTATCTGTTCCCCATAGACTATAATGGGGTTCGAAACCCGTTCGAACACACGAACATTGAGCGGCTGTTCGAATCGAATTTCGAAACCTCGAACATTTTAGTGTTCGCTCATCTCTAGTCAAAACATTAAACAAAACCCTGCTTGTCTGAGCACTAACTAAACAGTAAATGCTAACTATACATGTGTTTACTACCCACCACATGAACAAAAAAAATAGCACAGCATGGTCTCATAAGACTCTTGGTACTTTCACGACCGACCCAGACGCTCTTCTCACTCCAGGATTTGGCATGAAGTCTGGCTTTGCAGCCTTTTTATGGCTCAGTAACAAACCCAGGAACCACACCTGGAGCTGAGGTCTACTCAAGACCCACACTGAACCACACATATATCAGAAACCTTGGGGATATATACCGGGACTCCAGTACTCTGTCTTCCTTCTCACAGATGCTAAAAAAATGGTGAAATGCATGCATTTCATATAAAGTGATGTGGAAAAATTTTAGGCAAGTGTAGAAAAAGTGTTGAAAATAAGAATATTTTCAAAAATAACAAAATTAAGTTAATGAACGAAAGAGAATTTTAAACCACATCAATATTTGTTGTAATCCATCTTTTCCTTTAACCCTAGAGGACATGCGCCTTAATAGTATGACAATGGCTGAAGGCAAACTGTTCTATTATGGTGGAAGTCTTCCGCCCATTCATAAACTGAGCAGGTAGCTTCCGGGGTGTTAGCTGTAACTTAGCTGAGCTTAGATCAGGGTTGTTAATCCCTTAGATGAAGCAGTCAATTGTGCTTGTGGCATCTAAGGGGTTTCTGGTACTATACTGCCTCCTGTGGTGTGTTTGGGGGTGCTGATACGTAGTTTTGGCAGCCCAGGGTCTGATCAGTGACCATGAGATGCTAACATGACATATCTGGTTGATCCTGGCCAGAGAAGAGGAAGTCAGCCTATGCATGCAGCAGTGTTTCTGCTCTAGGCTTAACCTACAGACACCATGCTGATGTGATAGTGATTGTTTCCAATTGATTAAATGACTAACACATTGCCATGTAAAGTTTTTACGAGCTGTATAGACTTTCCATAGTTGGAGTGCCGGAGTAGCAATTATTTATGCGTTTGCATAAGCTGACTTCTTGTATACAACTGCTATACATGTGCATTACACTGTATACTACTAAACCAACAGAAAAGTCCCCTAGTGAAATATAAAACAAAAGTGTAAAAAAATCTGAATTGTTAAAAAAAAAAAAAATAAACATTTCTATTAGAGATGAGCGAGAAGTGAAATATTCGATTTTAGATTCGAGTCGACCCTCAATATTCGACTATTCGACTAAATATCGAATCCCATTAAAGTCTATGGGGGAAAAAATACTTGTTTCAGGGGAAACCACAATTCGACTAAGGAGAGTTGGAGATGGGAATTCCAACAGCCCCCACTCTTAACAGTCATTGTTTATGTGTGTGATGTAGTGAGACCCCAAAAATTACCTTTCTGGCCCTTTACGTGAGCCCTTCCAAATTAAGTTAGAGGTCCTTAAGCTGAGCCATATAAAAATTTACTTTCTCAGGCCCTTGGGGTGAGCCTTCCCAAACTAAGCTTCAGGCCCTTGGGGTGAGTTGAGCCTTGTACCAACACAGTATTAGGCCCTTGAAGTCAGTTGAGACTTGCACCAGCAGAGTATTAGGCCCTTAAAGTGAGTTGAGCCTTGTACCAGCAGAGTATTAGGCCCTTAAAGTAAGTTGAGCCTTGTAGTAGCAGAGTTTAAGGCCCTTGAGGTGAGTAGAGCCTTGCACCAGCAGTGTTTTAGTTTTTGGCCCTTTGGGTGAGTTGAGCCTTGCACCAGCAGTGTTTTTGGCCCTTAGGTGAGTTGAGCCTTGCACCAGTAGTGTTTTAGTTTTTGGCCCTTGAGGTGAGTTGAGCCTTTCACCAGCAGTCTTTTAGGCCCTTTGGGTGAATTGAGCCTTTAACCAGCAGAGTTTTAGTTTTTGGCCCTTGGGGTGAACCCTAAAAAATTATTTTTCAGGCCCTTGGGGTGAGCCCTAAAACATTAATTTTCAGGCCCTTGGGGTGAGCCCTAAAACATTAATTTTCAGGCCCTTAAGGTGAGCCCTAAAAAAATTATTTGTCAGGCCCTTGGGGTGAGCCCTAAAACGTTCATTTTCAGGCCCTTGGGGTGAGCCCTAAAACATTAATTTTCAGGCCCTTGGGGTGAGCCCTCAAATATTATTTTTCAGGCCCTTGGAGTTAGCCCTAAAACATTATTTGCCCTAAAACATTATTGGGGTTATTTTAATTATTTTTTAACAGTGATGGTGGTGTTGGAGGAGGAGGAGGACGACAAGGAACTTCCTGAGCTGGTACAGACATATGGAACTGTGTCTCGTCAGTACTGTTGACGAGACATGCTCATTGCGGGTCCACAATATCTGCTATCCACTGTAACATCGGTTCCTGGTGCTCGGGCCTCATCAGCGGGGTACCCTGCACCCTGCTTGACATTGTAGCACTGCTGGCTGCCCCTTTCCTGTAGTTAATTGGATCCGCAGTCGATCTACTGTGGCCTGGATCCCCAGCTGGATTTCCAAGTCCCCGTCCTCGTCCCTTTGCACTAATGACGAGGGGCACTGCTGGTTTCCCCTCTCCAGTAGCCATTGGATCCACAGTAGCTCGACTGTGGCATGGATCCCCAGCTGGATTTCCACATCGCCGTACTCATCGCCGTCCCTTTATGCTACCCTGACGCATTGTCAGATGTGTACAGGTGACAGTATGTAGCTTTATTATCACCTCTATAGGACACTTGTAATGAATTTGAGCCCTAAAAAGGGCTTTTGTGAAGCTTTGGCAGGTTGAGCGTATATACACTGTTCCTGCAGTGTAGCTCTGAAAAGAGTCATTGATTTCCTACCTAGCAATAGCTAAACTCTCTCTCTCACCCTCAGCACAGTCTCTCCCTATCTCACCGCATCTGAAACGAATATGTCTGCCACTATTCTTATAAATCCGAGGTCACATGATTTCGAAAGCCAATGACTTTTTCCTATTTTTTTCGATGTCATTGCCTACATTTTCCTGCTTCCTATCCCACCTTCCCTGCACAGGTGCAAAAAAAGTGCCAGAGAAGGTGGGAGGGGATACAAATTTTTACTGCTCGTACCGCATGGTATTCAATTGGAATCTAATATGTTGAATACCGTAATGTTCGATCGAATACCTACTCGATCGAACCGTATTCATTCATCTCTAGCTTCTATCCAAAAAGGATTATGTAAAAAAAACAAAAAACTAAAAACAATATATATTTGGCATTACAGTATCTGTAATAATCCATACAATAAATTTGAAACATTAACTTACATGAAGAAAGTCATAAAAAATGTGAAAAAAATCCAGAAGTAGTGATTTTTTACCATCTCGACTAATAGTATAAAAAGTGATCACAAAGTCATATGTTCCCAAAAACAGTACGAATTAAAAGCACGATTCAACAGAAAAATATAAATGTTCCGCATCTCAGAAGATGGCAATGCAAAAATAACTTAAACTCAAAATGTCCTCAAACAGGTTCTTGTACCACAAGATTATGAATACACACAAAAAAAATAATATTAATTAATTAATATAATATAAAGTTAGGTATTGCTGTAATCATACTGACTGGTAAAATAAAGGTAACATGCTGTACTCTAAAAGGAGAATAATTTGAAAGGTAAAAAGTAATTGCAGTATTGATGTTTTGTTTTTTTTTAAATCCACCAAGAAAGAGTTAATACAATTTAGTTGATAAGGTATAAGCACCCCAAAATAGTGTAATTATAAACTGAATCTCATCCTGGTTTTTTTTTTTTTCTTTGTTTTTTAGCCTCAT
The DNA here is from genome assembly GCF_031893055.1 of Leptodactylus fuscus. NCBI lineage: Eukaryota > Metazoa > Chordata > Amphibia > Anura > Leptodactylidae > Leptodactylus > Leptodactylus fuscus. The sequence goes on along the minus strand of NC_134269.1, from coordinate 177,435,517 downwards.
ATGGCTATTTCACAACAACAACAACAATAATAATAATAATAATAATAATAATAATAATAATAATAATAATGATAATAGATTGTACGATGTGAAGACAAAAATCCCAAAAGTGGCTTTTTGAACACAGGTTTAGGTTGTTGGTTTTTGGATGCCATGTTAAGTCCTTAAGGTCCATTCACACGGAGGAAAATGTTGAGGGTTTTGGTGTGGAATTTCACAATCAAACTAAATCAAACTAAAAACTCAAGTCACTGTGTTACTGCCACACTATTGCCACAGTTACCACTGCACCCTGGTCCATCATCACATTCCACTACTGCACATTGCCACAGTATTATTATTTATTTTTTTAAAATCACATTTCATGCTACCATTACGGGATAATTTTTGCTTTCTTTTTTTTTTAAGCTACTTCTTTTCAAGTGGCTCATACAAACTTGTCTCCAAAAATACCAATACACCCCTGTAGCACTTACAACCCATCAAAACAGGCTATTTTTTTCTATAAAACCATTGATTTCTGAAGTATTTTAGAGTTTTAAATGTTAAATGTGTAAAAACAGGTGTCAGCATAGTGTATGGTTATACTCTGCTTACCATTCAGTTTTTCATAGCGTACATGTCACGTTCACTTTGGCATAACTTCGGCTGTTTCTGTTAGAAATTGGAGAGGTAAGTTCCCTAAGCGTATTCTACACTATGTTTTAAACAAATTTTAAGTGTGGGTCACATTGTAATTGTTTATCCCAAAACAAACAGGGGACCTGAGTTGCTGAACCGAACATGATCAGGAACATGATGAAGGTGGTAATTTGCAGCATCGACCCTACTCATAGCAGCTAATGGATACACATACACAACCAGATTACTTGTTTATTGCAGTGGGTAACCTTTACTCCATGAACTTTTGGACTAGGCACTTTGGCAGGACATGGTCAAGTTTGTCATGGGTGTACTGTCTTGTCCAGCCAAACGTATAATGGCCAAGAAGACATTCTGTGCTGTAGATGGCTTCATAAGTGTGGAAAGCATTATTGTTGCTGTACCAAAGACTGAAAATTACTTTTGATACTAAAATAATTCTAAAAATGTTTTTTTTTTTTTCCATGTATTATGATATATTATATTATTATATGAACAGGGTATTATGCTTTTTGCTGATGAGAACTTTAAAAAAAAAAAAAAACTATTAATTTTTATAAAAAATATTATTTATTTTAATTTCATGTGCATGTGCTTTTGTTACACAATATACACACTTTACTATTTTTCTTTTTTTGTTGCATTTTTCTACTGTCTGGTCGGCTAAAAACCAGATTCTCTGCTATTCCAGAAGACTCATTCAACACTATGTATTGTGTAAAGGAGAAGGCAGAATCGTTAATAAACCACTTCTATCTTCTCCCCAGGGTCTCTGGCTGTCTTTGACATCCAGAGACCTAACCTTCTCCTACAAGATTACAAGAGCAGTAGAGTTTCTGCAGCAATGCCAAAAGATGTCATTGCAGAGTTTAGGACCTGCACCGCCCACCATAAAAAGACAGTGGTGGGTCACTATCGGGTTACAAGTACATATGTCTACAAAGAACCAGGATTCAAACAGTTATATAGGATGATAATTGTCTTCCATTTGCCTTCCTTCATTGCCAATCTTTCAGGGTTTCATGTTCACATATTGATTAGATTACTATTAGACTCTCTCTCTGAAGATATATATATATATATATATATATATATATATATATATATATATATACAGTCCTATGAAAAAGGTTGGGCACCCCTATTAATCTTAATCATTTTTAGTTCTAAATATTTTGGTGTTTGCAGCAGCCATTTCAGTTTGATATATCTAATAACTGATGGACACAGTAATATTTCAGGATTGAAATGAGGTTTATTGTACTAACAGAAAATGCGCAATATGCATTAAAACAAAATTTGACCGGTGCAAAAATATGGGCACCTCAACAGAAAAGTGACATTAATATTTAGTACATCCTCCTTTTACAAAGATAACAGCCTCTAGTCGCTTCCTGTAGCTTTTAATCAGTTCCTGGATCCTGGATGAAGGGATTTTGGACCATTTCTTTCTACAAAACAATTCAAGTTCAGTTAAGTTTGATGGTGGCCGAGCATGGACAGCCCGCTCTCAAATGATCTGAAAACAAAGATTGTTCAACATAGTTGTTCAGGGGAAGGATACAAAACGTTGTCTCAGAGATTTAACATGTCAGTTTCCACTGTGAGGAACATAGTAAGGAAATGGAAGACCACAGGGACAGTTCTTGTTAAGCCCAGAAGTGGCAGGCCAAGAAAAATATCAGAAAGGCAGAGAAGAAGAATGGTGAGAACAGTCAAGGACAATCCACAGACCACCTCCAAAGAGCTGCAGCATCATCTTGCTGCAGATGGTGTCACTGTTAGAGATGAGCGAACAGTGTTCTATCGAACTCATGTTCGATCGGATATTAGGCTGTTCGGCATGTTCGAATCGAATCGAACACCGCGTGGTAAAGTGCGCCATTACTCGATTCCCCTCCCACCTTCCCTGGCGCCTTTTTTGCTCCAATAACAGCGCAGGGTAGGTGGGACAGGAACTACGACACCGGTGACATTGAGAAAAGTAGGCAAAACCCATTGGCTGCCGAAAACATGTGACCTCTAATTTAAAAGAACAGCGCCGCCCAGGTTCGCGTCATTCTGAGCTTGCAATTCACCGAGGACGGAGGTTTCCGTCCAGCTAGCTAGGGCTTAGATTCTGGGTAGGCAGGGACAGGCTAGGATAGGAAGGAGAAGACAACCAACAGCTCTTATAAGAGCTAAATTCCAGGGAGAAGCTTGTCAGTGTAACGTGGCACTGACGGGCTCAATCACCGCAACCCAGCTTTCCCAGGATCCTGAATGGAATACACTGTCAGTGTATTCCCGTATACCCGATATATAACCCCGATACCCGTTCCAACGGTGTGCCCCCCACCTTCACCCCAGAAATACCCTGCAAGTCCCCTAGCAATAGAATTGGGGCTATATACACCCACTATTTTTGCTACTGCCATATAGTGCCATTGTCTGACTGGGAATTCAAAGAATATATTGGGGTTACGTGCACCCACAATTTTTACTACTGGTATACAGTGCCAGTTTCTGACTGGGAATTCAAAGAATATATTGGGGTTATAAATACCCTCATTTCTTGCTACTGCCATATAGTGCCAGTTTCTGACTGGTAATTCAAAGAATATATTGGGGTTACGTGCACCCACAATTTTTACTACTGGTATACAGTGCCATTGTCTGACTGGGAATTCAAAGAATATATTGGGGTTATAAATACCCTCATTTCTTGCTACTGGTATATAGTGCCATTGTCTGACTGGGAATTCAAAGAATATATTGGGGTTACGTGCACCCACAATTTTTACTACTGGTACACAGTGCCAGTTTCTGACTGGGAATTCAAAGAATATATTGGGGTTACGTGCACCCACAATTTTTACTACTGCTATACAGTGCCAGTTTCTGACTGGGAATTCAAAGAATATATTGGGGTTACAAATACCCTCATTTCTTGCTACTGCCATATAGTGCCAGTTTCTGACTGGTAATTCAAAGAATATATTGGGGTTACGTGCACCCACAATTTTTACTACTGGTATACAGTGCCATTGTCTGACTGGGAATTCAAAGAATATATTGGGGTTATAAATACCCTCATTTCTTGCTACTGCCATATAGTGCCAGTTTCTGACTGGGAATTCAAAGAATATATTGGGGTTACGTGCACCCACAATTTTTACTACTGGTATACAGTGCCATTGTCTGACTGGTAATTCAAAGAATATATTGGGGTTATAAATACCCTCATTTCTTGCTACTGGTATATAGTGCCATTGTCTGACTGGGAATTCAAAGAATATATTGGGGATACGTGCACCCACAATTTTTACTACTGGTATACAGTGCCAGTTTCTGACTGGGAATTCAAAGAATATATTGGGGTTACAAATACCCTCATTTCTTGCTACTGCCATATAGTGCCAGTTTCTGACTGGTAATTCAAAGAATATATTGGGGTTACGTGCACCCACAATTTTTACTACTGGTATACAGTGCCATTGTCTGACTGGTAATTCAAAGAATATATTGGGGTTATAAATACCCTCATTTCTTGCTACTGGTATATAGTGCCATTGTCTGACTGGGAATTCAAAGAATATATTGGGGATACGTGCACCCACAATTTTTACTACTGGTATACAGTGCCAGTTTCTGACTGGGAATTCAAAGAATATATTGGGGTTACAAATACCCTCATTTCTTGCTACTGCCATATAGTGCCAGTTTCTGACTGGTAATTCAAAGAATATATTGGGGTTACGTGCACCCACAATTTTTACTACTGGTATACAGTGCCATTGTCTGACTGGGAATTCAAAGAATATATTGGGGTTATAAATACCCTCATTTCTTGCTACTGCCATATAGTGCCAGTTTCTGACTGGTAATTCAAAGAATATATTGGGGTTATAAATACCCTCATTTCTTGCTACTGGTATATAGTGCCATTGTCTGACTGGGAATTCAAAGAATATATTGGGGTTACGTGCACCCACAATTTTTACTACTGGTATACAGTGCCAGTTTCTGACTGGGAATTCAAAGAATATATTGGGGTTACAAATACCCTCATTTCTTGCTACTGCCATATAGTGCCAGTTTCTGACTGGTAATTCAAAGAATATATTGGGGTTACGTGCACCCACAATTTTTACTACTGGTATACAGTGCCATTGTCTGACTGGGAATTCAAAGAATATATTGGGGTTATAAATACCCTCATTTCTTGCTACTGGTATATAGTGCCATTGTCTGACTGGGAATTCAAAGAATATATTGGGGTTACGTGCACCCACAATTTTTACTACTGGTATACAGTGCCAGTTTCTGACTGGGAATTCAAAGAATATATTGGGGTTACAAATACCCTCATTTCTTGCTACTGCCATATAGTGCCAGTTTCTGACTGGTAATTCAAAGAATATATTGGGGTTACGTGCACCCACAATTTTTACTACTGGTATACAGTGCCATTGTCTGACTGGGAATTCAAAGAATATATTGGGTTATAAATACCCTCATTTCTTGCTACTGCCATATAGTGCCAGTTTCTGACTGGGAATTCAAAGAATATATTGGGGTTATAAATACCCTCATTTCTTGCTACTGGTATATAGTGCCATTGTCTGACTGGGAATTCAAAGAATATATTGGGGTTACGTGCACCCACAATTTTTACTACTGGTATACAGTGCCAGTTTCTGACTGGGAATTCAAAGAATATATTGGGGTTACAAATACCCTCATTTCTTGCTACTGCCATATAGTGCCAGTTTCTGACTGGTAATTCAAAGAATATATTGGGGTTACGTGCACCCACAACTTTTACTACTGGTATACAGTGCCATTGTCTGACTGGGAATTCAAAGAATATATTGGGGTTATAAATACCCTCATTTCTTGCTACTGCCATATAGTGCCAGTTTCTGACTGGGAATTCAAAGAATATATTGGGGTTATAAATACCCTCATTTCTTGCTACTGGTATATAGTGCCATTGTCTGACTGGGAATTCAAAGAATATATTGGGGTTACGTGCACCCACAATTTTTACTGCTGGTATACAGTGCCAGTTTCTGACTGGGAATTCAAAGAATATATTGGGGTTACAAATACCCTCATTTCTTGCTACTGCCATATAGTGCCAGTTTCTGACTGGTAATTCAAAGAATATATTGGGGTTACGTGCACCCACAATTTTTTCTACTGGTATACAGTGCCATTGTCTGACTGGGAATTCAAAGAATATATTGGGGTTATAAATACCCTCATTTCTTGCTACTGCCATATAGTGCCAGTTTCTGACTGGGAATTCAAAGAATATATTGGGGTTACGTGCACCCACAATTTTTACTACTGGTATACAGTGCCATTGTCTGACTGGGAATTCAAAGAATATATTGGGGTTATAAATACCCTCATTTCTTGCTACTGGTATATAGTGCCATTGTCTGACTGGGAATTCAAAGAATATATTGGGGTTACGTGCACCCACAATTTTTACTACTGGTATACAGTGCCAGTTTCTGACTGGGAATTCAAAGAATATATTGGGGTTACAAATACCCTCATTTCTTGCTACTGCCATATAGTGCCAGTTTCTGACTGGTAATTCAAAGAATATATTGGGTTTACGTGCACCCACAATTTTTACTACTGGTATACAGTGCCAGTTTCTGACTGGGAATTCAAAGAATATATTGGGGTTACAAATACCCTCATTTCTTGCTACTGCCATATAGTGCCAGTTTCTGACTGGGAATTCAAAGAATATATTGGGGTTACGTGCACCCACAATTTTTACTACTGGTATACAGTGCCATTGTCTGACTGGGAATTCAAAGAATATATTGGGGTTATAAATACCCTCATTTCTTGCTACTGCCATATAGTGCCAGTTTCTGACTGGGAATTCAAAGAATATATTGGGGTTACGTGCACCCACAATTTTTACTACTGGTATACAGTGCCATTGTCTGACTGGGAATTCAAAGAATATATTGGGGTTATAAATACCCTCATTTCTTGCTACTGGTATATAGTGCCATTGTCTGACTGGGAATTCAAAGAATATATTGGGGTTACGTGCACCCACAATTTTTACTACTGGTATACAGTGCCATTGTCTGACTGGGAATTCAAAGAATATATTGGGGTTATAAATACCCTCATTTCTTGCTACTGCCATATAGTGCCAGTTTCTGACTGGGAATTCAAAGAATATATTGGGGTTATAAATACCCTCATTTCTTGCTACTGGTATATAGTGCCATTGTCTGACTGGGAATTCAAAGAATATATTGGGGTTACGTGCACCCACAATTTTTACTACTGGTATACAGTGCCAGTTTCTGACTGGGAATTCAAAGAATATATTGGGGTTACAAATACCCTCATTTCTTGCTACTGCCATATAGTGCCAGTTTCTGACTGGTAATTCAAAGAATATATTGTGGTTACGTGCACCCACAATTTTTACTACTGGTATACAGTGCCAGTTTCTGACTGGGAATTCAAAGAATATATTGGGGTTATAAATACCCTCATTTCTTGCTGCTGCCATATAGTGCCAGTTTCTGACTGGTAATTCAAAGAATATATTGGGGTTACGTGCACCCACAATTTTTACTACTGGTATACAGTGCCAGTTTCTGACTGGGAATTCAAAGAATATATTGGGGTTACAAATACCCTCATTTCTTGCTACTGCCATATAGTGCCAGTTTCTGACTGGTAATTCAAAGAATATATTGGGGTTACGTGCACCCACAATTTTTACTACTGGTATACAGTGCCATTGTCTGACTGGGAATTCAAAGAATATATTGGGGTTATAAATACCCTCATTTCTTGCTACTGCCATATAGTGCCAGTTTCTGACTGGGAATTCAAAGAATATATTGGGGTTATAAATACCCTCATTTCTTGCTACTGGTATATAGTGCCATTGTCTGACTGGGAATTCAAAGAATATATTGGGGTTACGTGCACCCACAATTTTTACTACTGGTATACAGTGCCAGTTTCTGACTGGGAATTCTAAGAATATATTGGGGTTACAAATACCCTCATTTCTTGCTACTGCCATATAGTGCCAGTTTCTGACTGGTAATTCAAAGAATATATTGGGGTTACGTGCACCCACAATTTTTACTACTGGTATACAGTGCCATTGTCTGACTGGGAATTCAAAGAATATATTGGGGTTATAAATACCCTCATTTCTTGCTACTGCCATATAGTGCCAGTTTCTGACTGGGAATTCAAAGAATATATTGGGGTTATAAATACCCTCATTTCTTGCTACTGCCATATAGTGCCAGTTTCTGACTGGGAATTCAAAGAATATATTGGGGTTACGTGCACCCACAATTTTTACTACTGGTATACAGTGCCAGTTTCTGACTGGGAATTCAAAGAATATATTGGGGTTACAAATACCCTCATTTCTTGCTACTGCCATATAGTGCCAGTTTCTGACTGGGAATTCAAAGAATATATTGGGGTTACGTGCACCCACAATTTTTACTACTGGTATACAGTGCCATTGTCTGACTGGGAATTCAAAGAATATATTGGGGTTATAAATACCCTCATTTCTTGCTACTGCCATATAGTGCCAGTTTCTGACTGGGAATTCAAAGAATATATTGGGGTTACGTGCACCCACAATTTTTACTACTGGTATACAGTGCCATTGTCTGACTGGGAATTCAAAGAATATATTGGGGTTATAAATACCCTCATTTCTTGCTACTGGTATATAGTGCCATTGTCTGACTGGGAATTCAAAGAATATATTGGGGTTACGTGCACCCACAATTTTTACTACTGGTATACAGTGCCAGTTTCTGACTGGGAATTCAAAGAATATATTGGGGTTAGAAATACCCTCATTTCTTGCTACTGGCATATAGTGCCAGTTTCTGACTGGTAATTCAAAGAATATATTGGGGTTACGTGCACCCACAATTTTTACTACTGGTATACAGTGCCATTGTCTGACTGGGAATTCAAAGAATATATTGGGGTTATAAATACCCTCATTTCTTGCTACTGCCATATAGTGCCAGTTTCTGACTGGGAATTCAAAGAATATATTGGGGTTACGTGCACCCACAATTTTTACTACTGGTATACAGTGCCATTGTCTGACTGGGAATTCAAAGAATATATTGGGGTTATAAATACCCTCATTTCTTGCTACTGGTATATAGTGCCATTGTCTGACTGGGAATTCAAAGAATAAATTGGGGTTACGTGCACCCACAATTTTTACTACTGGTATACAGTGCCAGTTTCTGACTGGGAATTCAAAGAATATATTGGGGTTACAAATACCCTCATTTCTTGCTACTGCCATATAGTGCCAGTTTCTGACTGGTAATTCAAAGAATATATTGGGGTTACGTGCACCCATAATTTTTACTACTGGTATACAGTGCCAGTTTCTGACTGGGAATTCAAAGAATATATTGGGGTTATAAATACCCTCATTTCTTGCTGCTGCCATATAGTGCCAGTTTCTGACTGGTAATTCAAAGAATATATTGGGGTTACGTGCACCCACAATTTTTACTACTGGTATACAGTGCCAGTTTCTGACTGGGAATTCAAAGAATATATTGGGGTTACAAATACCCTCATTTCTTGCTACTGCCATATAGTGCCAGTTTCTGACTGGGAATTCAAAGAATATATTGGGGTTACGTGCACCCACATTTTTTACTACTGGTATACAGTGCCGTTGTCTGACTGGGAATTCAAAGAATATATTGGGGTTATAAATACCCTCATTTCTTGCTACTGCCATATAGTGCCAGTTTCTGACTGGGAATTCAAAGAATATATTGGGGTTACGTGCACCCACAATTTTTACTACTGGTATACAGTGCCATTGTCTGACTGGGAATTCAAAGAATATATTGGGGTTACGTGCACCCACAATTTTTACTACTGGTATACAGTGACAGTTTCGGACTGGGAATTCAAAGTATATATTGGGGTTACAAATACCCTCATTTCTTGCTACTGGCATATAGTGCCAGTTTCTGACTGGTAATTCAAAGAATATATTGGGGTTACGTGCACCCACAATTTTTACTACTGGTATACAGTGCCATTGTCTGACTGGGAATTCAAAGAATATATTGGGGTTATAAATACCCTCATTTCTTGCTACTGCCATATAGTGCCAGTTTCTGACTAGGAATTCAAAGAATATATTTGGGTTATAAATACCCTCATTTCTTGCTACTGGTATATAGTGCCATTGTCTGACTGGGAATTCAAAGAATATATTGGGGTTACGTGCACCCACAATTTTTACTACTGGTATACAGTGCCAGTTTCTGACTGGGAATTCAAAGAATATATTGGGGTTACAAATACCCTCATTTCTTGCTACTGCCATATAGTGCCAGTTTCTGACTGGTAATTCAAAGAATATATTGGGGTTACGTGCACCCACAATTTTTACTACTGGTATACAGTGCCATTGTCTGACTGGGAATTCAAAGAATATATTGGGGTTATAAATACCCTCATTTCTTGCTACTGCCATATAGTGACAGTTTCTGACTGGGAATTCAAAGAATATATTGGGGTTACGTGCACCCACAATTTTTACTACTGGTATACAGTGCCATTGTCTGACTGGGAATTCAAAGAATATATTGGGGTTATAAATACCCTCATTTCTTGCTACTGGTATATAGTGCCATTGTCTGACTGGGAATTCAAAGAATATATTGGGGTTACGTGCACCCACAATTTTTACTACTGGTATACAGTGCCAGTTTCTGACTGGGAATTCAAAGAATATATTGGGGTTACAAATACCCTCATTTCTTGCTACTGCCATATAGTGCCAGTTTCTGACTGGGAATTCAAAGAATATATTGGGGTTACAAATACCCTCATTTCTTGCTACTGCCATATAGTGCCAGTTTCTGACTGGTAATTCAAAGAATATATTGGGGTTACGTGCACCCACAATTTTTACTACTGGTATACAGTGCCATTATCTGACTGGGAATTCAAAGAATATATTGGGGTTATAAATACCCTCATTTCTTGCTACTGCCATATAGTGCCAGTTTCTGACTGGGAATTCAAAGAATATATTGGGGTTACGTGCACCCACAATTTTTACTACTGGTATACAGTGCCATTGTCTGACTGGGAATTCAAAGAATATATTGGGGTTATAAATACCCTCATTTCTTGCTACTGGTATATAGTGCCATTGTCTGACTGGGAATTCAAAGAATATATTGGGGTTACGTGCACCCACAATTTTTACTACTGGTATACAGTGCCAGTTTCTGACTGGGAATTCAAAGAATATATTGGGGTTACAAATACCCTCATTTCTTGCTACTGCCATATAGTGCCAGTTTCTGACTGGTAATTCAAAGAATATATTGGGGTTACGTGCACCCACAATTTTTACTTCTGGTATACAGTGCCAGTTTCTGACTGGGAATTCAAAAAATATATTGGGGTTACAAATACCCTCATTTCTTGCTACTGCCATATAGTGCCAGTTTCTGACTGGTAATTCAAAGAATATATTGGGGTTATAAATACCCTCATTTCTTGCTACTGGTATATAGTGCCATTGTCTGACTGGGAATTCAAAGAATATATTGGGGTTACGTGCACCCACAATTTTTGCTACTGGTATATAGTGCTAATTTCTAACTGGGAATTCAAAATGCGCAAGGCTCCCGGAAAGGGACGTGGACGAGGCCGTGGGCGAGGTCGGGGGAATGGTTCTGGGGAGCAAGGTAGCAGTGAAGCCACAGGGCGTCCCGTGCCTACTCCTGTGGGGCAGCAAGCATTGCGCCACTCCACAGTGCCAGGGTTGCTTGCCACATTAACTAAACTGCAGGGTACAAACCTTAGTAGGCCCGAGAACCAGGAACAGGTCTTGCAATGGCTGTCAGAGAACGCTTACAGCACATTGTCCAGCAGCCAGTCAGACTCTGCCTCCTCTCCTCCTATTACCCAACAGTCTTGTCCTCCTTCCTCCCAAAATTCCCAAGCTTCACAGAACAATAACCCCAACTGTTCCTGCTCCCCACAGCTGTTCTCCGCTCCTTTCATTGTCCCTCAACCTGCCTCTCCACATCACGATTCCACGAACCTAACAGAGGAGCATCTGTGTCCAGATGCTCAAACACTAGAGTCTCCTCCATCTCCGTTCGATTTGGTGGTGGATGACCAGCAACCCACCCTCATCGACGATGATGTGACGCAGTTGCCGTCAGGGCATCCAGTTGACCGGCGCATTGTGCGGGAGGAGGAGATGAGACAGGAGTTGGAAGAGGAAGTGGTGGATGATGAGGACACTGACCCGACCTGGACAGGGGGGATGTCAAGCGGGGAAAGTAGTGTGGATGTTGAGGCAAGTGCAGCACCAAAAAGGGTAGCTAGAGGCAGAGGCAGAGGTCAGCAGCTTAGGCGAAGCCAGGCCACACCCGGAATCTCCCAAGATGTTCCAGTTCGTACCCAGCCCCGAAAAACTCCCACCTCGAGGGCACGTTTCTCGAAGGTGTGGAGTTTTTTCAAGGAATGCGCCGAGGACAGATATAGTGTTGTCTGCACAATTTGCCTCTCGAAATTGATTAGGGGCTCTGAGAAGAGCAACCTGTCCACCACTTCAATGCGCCGTCATTTGGAATCCAAGCACTGGAATCAGTGGCAGGCAGCAACGGCAGGACAAAGGCCGCCTGCCGTTCACGCCACTGCCACTGCCTCTGCCACTGCCTCTGCCTCTGCCACTGCCACTGCTGACTGTGCTGGCGATGCACTCCAGAGGACGAGCCAGGACACCACTTCATCTGCCTCCGCCATTTTGTTGACTTCTCCCTCATCCTCCCCTGTTCCTGTCTTATCTCCTTCTCCTGCACCATCAAAGGCACCATCAGGCGCTTCTTTACAACAACCCACCATCTCTCAGACATTGGAGCGGCGGCAGAAATACACTGCTAACCACCCACACGCGCAAGCCTTGAACGCCAACATCGCTAAACTGCTGGCCCAGGAGATGTTGGCGTTCCGGCTTGTTGAAACTCCCGCCTTCCTGGACCTGATGGCAACTGCGGCACCTCGCTATGCCGTCCCTAGCCGTCACTACTTCTCCCGGTGTGCCGTCCCCGCCTTGCACCAGCACGTGTCACTCAACATCAGGCGGGCCCTTAGTTTCGCGCTTTGCACAAAGGTCCACTTGACCACCGACACGTGGACAAGTGCATGCGGACAGGGACGCTACATTTCACTGACGGCACACTGGGTGAATGTAGTTGAGGCTGGGACTGCTTCCCAAACTGGCCCGGTGTACCTCGTCTCCCCGCCTAACATTCCTGGCAGGGACACGAGAAGAACACCCCCCTCCTCCTCCTCCTCTACCGCCTCCTCCTCCGCCACCGCCTCCTCCTCCGCCACCGCCTCCTCCTCCGCTGTTAGATTGACCCCAGCTACGAGTTGGAAACGTTGCAGCACTGGCGTTAGTAGACGTCAGCAGGCTGTGCTGAAGCTGATCAGCTTGGGGGACAGACAGCACACTGCCTCCGAGGTGAGGGATGCCCTCCTCGATGAGACGGCAATATGGTTTGAGCCGCTGCACCTGGGCCCAGGCATGGTCGTTTGTGATAACGGCCGGAACCTGGTAGCAGCTCTGGAGCTTGCCGGACTCCAACATGTTCCATGCCTGGCCCACGTCTTCAACCTAGTGGTGCAACGTTTCCTAAAGAGCTACCCCAATGTTCCAGAGCTACTGGTGAAAGTGCGGCGCATGTGCGCCCACTTTCGCAAGTCGACAGTAGCCGCTGCTAGCTTAAAATCTCTCCAGCAACGCCTGCATGTGCCACAACACCGGCTTTTGTGCGACGTCCCCACACGCTGGAACTCAACGTTTCAGATGTTGAATAGAGTGGTTGAGCAGCAGAGACCTTTGATGGAATACCAGCTACAAAACCCTAGGGTGCCACAAAGTCAGCTGCCTCAGTTTCTCATCCATGAGTGGCCATGGATGAGAGACCTTTGTGACATCCTACGGGTGTTTGAGGAGTCCACAAGGAGGGTGAGCTCTGAGGATGCGATGGTGAGCCTTACAATCCCGCTCTTGTGTGTTCTGAGAGAATCCCTGATTGACATCAGGGATAACTCAGATCACACAGAGGAGTCAGGGATAGCATCCGATCCGTCACAGCTGGAGAGTAGGTCCACACATCTGTCCGCTTCATCGCGTTTAATGGAGGAGGAGGAGGAGGAGGAGGAGGAAGAAGAGTTGTCCGATGATGTGATGGTGATACAGGAGGCTTCCGGGCAACTTCGAATCGTCCCATTGTTGCAGCGCGGATGGGTAGACATGGAGGATGAGGAGGAAATGGAGATTGAACTTTCCGGTGGGGCCAGAGGAGTCATGCCAACTAACACTGTGGCAGACATGGCTGAGTTCATGTTGGGGTGCTTTACAACCGACAAGCGTATTGTCAAAATCATGGAGGACAACCAGTACTGGATCTTTGCTATCCTTGACCCCCGGTATAAAAACAACATCTCGTCTTTTATTCCGGTAGAGGGGAGGGCCAATCGCATCAATGCTTGCCACAGGCAATTGGTGCAGAATATGATGGAGATGTTTCCAGCATGTGACGTTGGCGGCAGGGAGGACAGTTCCTCCAGTAGGCGACCAAGTTCTCACCGGTCCACACAAACGAGGGGCACACTGTCTAAGGTCTGGGACACCTTGATGGCACCCCCTCGCCAAAGTGCCGCCACAGAGGGTCCTAGTGTCACCAGGCGTGAGAAGTATAGGTGCATGTTGCGGGAATACCTTTCCGACCACAGCCCTGTCCTCTCCGACCCCTCTGCGCCCTACACGTATTGGGTGTCGAAGTTGGACCTGTGGCTTGAACTTGCCCTATATGCCTTGGAGGTGCTGTCCTGTCCTGCCGCCAGCGTCCTATCTGAGAGGGTGTTCAGTGCAGCCGGTGGCATCATCACTGACAAGCGCACCCGTCTGTCAGCTGAGAGTGCCGACCGGCTCACTTTGATAAAAATGAACCACCACTGGATAGAGCCTTCATTTTTGTGCCCACCTGTGTAAAGCACCCCAACATGAAACTCCATGTCTGTACTCAACCTCTCCAATTCCTCCGCATCCTCATACTCATCCACCATAAGCGTTGCACAATTCTGCTAATACTAGGCTCCCTCCAACATGATTTCCCCCAACTCTGCTGGTTAGAGGCTCCCTCCACCCTGATTTCCACCAACTCTGCTGGTTAGAGGCTCCCTCCACCCTGCTTTCCCACAACTCTGCTGGTTAGAGGCTCCCTCCACCATGAATTTGCCCAAACTGGGCTGGTTAGAGGCTCCCTCCACCATGAATTGGTCCAAACTGGGGTTTTTAGAGGCTCCCTCCACCATGAATTTGCCAAAAATGGGCTGTTTAGAGGCTCCCTCCACCATGAATTGGTCCAAATTGGGGTTTTTAGAGGCTCCCTCCACCATGAATTTGCCCAAACTGGGCTGGTTAGAGGCTCCCTCCACCATGAATTGGTCCAAACTGGGCTGGTTAGAGGCTCCCTCCACCATGAATTGGTCCAAATTGGGGTTTTTAGAGGCTCCCTCCACCATGAATTGGTCCAAACTGGGGTTTTTAGAGGCTCCCTCCACCATGAATTGGTCCAAACTGGGGTTTTTAGAGGCTCCCTCCACCATGAATTTGCCCAAACTGGGCTGTTTAGAGGCTCCCTCCACCATGAATTGGTCCAAACTGGGTTTTTTAGAGGCTCCCTCCACCATGAATTGGTCCAAACTGGGGTTTTTAGAGGCTCCCTCCACCATGAATTGGTCCAAACTGGGGTTTTTAGAGGCTCCCTCCACCATGAATTTGCCCAAACTGGGCTGTTTAGAGGCTCCCTCCAGCATGAATTGGTCCAAACTGGGGTTTTTAGAGGCTCCCTCCACCATGAATTGGTCCAAACTGGGGTTTTTAGAGGCTCCCTCCACCATGAATTGGTCCAAACTGGGGTTTTTAGAGGCTCCCTCCACCATGAATTGGTCCAAACTGGGCTGGTTAGAGGCTCCCTCCACCATGAATTTGCCCAAACTGGGCTGTTTAGAGGCTCCCTCCACCATGAATTGGTCCAAACTGGGCTGGTTAGAGGCTCCCTCCACCATGAATTGGTCCAAACTGGGTTTTTTAGAGGCTCCCTCCACCATGAATTGGTCCAAACTGGGGTTTTTTGGAGGCTCCCTCCACCATGAATTGGTCCAAACTGGGGTTTTTAGAGGCTCCCTCCACCATGAATTGGTCCAAACTGGGGTTTTTAGAGGCTCCCTCCACCATGAATTTGCCCAAACTGGGCTGTTTAGAGGCTCCCTCCACCATGAATTGGTCCAAACTGGGTTTTTTAGAGGCTCCCTCCACCATGAATTGGTCCAAACTGGGGTTTTTAGAGGCTCCCTCCACCATGAATTGGTCCAAACTGGGGTTTTTAGAGGCTCCCTCCACCATGAATTTGCCCAAACTGGGCTGTTTAGAGGCTCCCTCCAGCATGAATTGGTCCAAACTGGGGTTTTTAGAGGCTCCCTCCACCATGAATTGGTCCAAACTGGGGTTTTTAGAGGCTCCCTCCACCATGAATTGGTCCAAACTGGGGTTTTTAGAGGCTCCCTCCACCATGAATTGGTCCAAACTGGGCTGGTTAGAGGCTCCCTCCACCATGAATTTGCCCAAACTGGGCTGTTTAGAGGCTCCCTCCACCATGAATTGGTCCAAACTGGGCTGGTTAGAGGCTCCCTCCACCATGAATTGGTCCAAACTGGGTTTTTTAGAGGCTCCCTCCACCATGAATTGGTCCAAACTGGGGTTTTTTGGAGGCTCCCTCCACCATGAATTGGTCCAAACTGGGGTTTTTAGAGGCTCCCTCCACCATGAATTGGTCCAAACTGGGGTTTTTAGAGGCTCCCTCCACCATGAATTTGCCCAAACTGGGCTGTTTAGAGGCTCCCTCCACCATGAATTGGTCCAAACTGGGTTTTTTAGAGGCTCCCTCCACCATGAATTGGTCCAAACTGGGGTTTTTAGAGGCTCCCTCCACCATGAATTGGTCCAAACTGGGGTTTTTAGAGGCTCCCTCCACCATGAATTTGCCCAAACTGGGCTGTTTAGAGGCTCCCTCCACCATGAATTGGTCCAAATTGGGGTTTTTAGAGGCTCCCTCCACCATGAATTTGCCCAAACTGGGCTGGTTAGAGGCTCCCTCCACCATGAATTGGTCCAAACTGGGCTGGTTAGAGGCTCCCTCCACCATGAATTGGTCCAAATTGGGGTTTTTAGAGGCTCCCTCCACCATGAATTGGTCCAAACTGGGCTGTTTAGAGGCTCCCTCCACCATGAATTGGTCCAAACTGGGGTTTTTAGAGGCTCCCTCCACCATGAATTGGTCCAAACTGGGCTGGTTAGAGGCTCCCTCCACCATGAATTGGTCCAAACTGGGTTTTTTAGAGGCTCCCTCCACCATGAATTGGTCCAAACTGGGGTTTTTAGAGGCTCCCTCCACCATGAATTTGCCCAAACTGGGCTGTTTAGAGGCTCCCTCCACCATGAATTGGTCCAAATTGGGGTTTTTAGAGGCTCCCTCCACCATGAATTTGCCCAAACTGGGCTGGTTAGAGGCTCCCTCCACCATGAATTGGTCCAAACTGGGCTGGTTAGAGGCTCCCTCCACCATGAATTGGTCCAAACTGGGCTGTTTAGAGGCTCCCTCCACCATGAATTGGTCCAAACTGGGCTGTTTAGAGGCTCCCTCCACCATGAATTGGTCCAAACTGGGCTGTTTAGAGGCTCCCTCCACCATGAATTGGTCCAAGCTGGGTCTTTTAGAGGCTCCCTCCACCATGAATTGGTCCAAACTGGGGTTTTTAGAGGCTCCCTCCACCATGAATTGGTCCAAACTGGGGTTTTTAGAGGCTCCCTCCACCATGAATTGGTCCAAACTGGGGTTTTTAGAGGCTCCCTCCACCATGAATTGGTCCAAACTGGGGTTTTTAGAGGCTCCCTCCACCATGAATTTGCCCAAACTGGGCTGTTTAGAGGCTCCCTCCACCATGAATTGGTCCAAACTGGGTTTTTTAGAGGCTCCCTCCACCATGAATTGGTCCAAACTGGGGTTTTTAGAGGCTCCCTCCACCATGAATTGGTCCAAACTGGGGTTTTTAGAGGCTCCCTCCACCATGAATTGGTCCAAACTGGGCTGGTTAGAGGCTCCCTCCACCATGAATTTGCCCAAACTGGGCTGTTTAGAGGCTCCCTCCACCATGAATTGGTCCAAACGGGGGTTTTTAGAGGCTCCCTCCACCATGAATTTGCCCAAACTGGGCTGGTTAGAGGCTCCCTCCACCATGAATTTGCCCAAACTGGGCTGTTTAGAGGCTCCCTCCACCATGAATTGGTCCAAACTGGGCTGTTTAGAGGCTCCCTCCACCATGAATTGGTCCAAACTGGGCTGTTTAGAGGCTCCCTCCACCATGAATTGGTCCAAACTGGGTTTTTTAGAGGCTCCCTCCACCATGAATTGGTCCAAACTGGGTTTTTTAGAGGCTCCCTCCACCATGAATTGGTCCAAACTGGGGTTTTTAGAGGCTCCCTCCACCATGAATTTGCCCCAACTCTACTGGTTAGAGGCTCAATCCACCCTGATTTTCAAAACAAATGTTGGTGCCAACCTCAACTTACTACAAGGGCCAAATTCACTGCTGGTGACAAGCTCTCCTCACTGCAAGTGCCAAATACACATGTTTCAAGGTGTTTTCCTACTGTCAGAGAGGTGGTATTGAGTGTGTAAAGTGTGTAGTTGTTAGGCTGTGATGTTGGGGTAATAGAGGGTCTTTGGTGTGTTAGATGCCCCCAGACATGCTTCCCCTGCTGTCCCAGTGTCATTCCAGAGGTGTTGGCATCATTTCCTGTGGTGTCATAGTGGACTTGGTGACCCTCCAGACACGGATTTGGGTTTCCCCCTTAACGAGTATATGTTCCCCATAGACTATAATGGGGTTCGAAACCCGTTCGAACACACGAACAGTGAGCGGCTGTTCGATTCGAATTTCGAACCTCGAACATTTTAGTGTTCGCTCATCTCTAGTCACTGTGCATCGGTCAACTATACAGCGCACTTTGCACAAATAGAAGCTGTATGGGAGAGTGATGAGAAAGAAGCCGTTTCTGCACGTACGCCACAAATAGAGTTGCCTGAGGTATGAAAAAGCACATTTGGACAAGGCAGCTTCATTTTGGAAACAAAAATTGAGTTGTTTGGTTATAAAAAAAGGCGTTATGCATGGCGTCCAAAAAGAAACAGCATTCCAAGAAAAACACATGCTACCCACTGTAAAATTTGGTGGAGGTTCCATCATGCTTTGGGGCTGTGTGGCCAATGCCGGCATCGGGAATCTTGTTAAAGTTGAGGGTCGCATGGATTCCACTCAGTATCAGCAGATTCTTGAGAATAATGTTCAAGAATCAGTGACGAAGTTGAAGTTACGCCGGGGATGGATATTTCAGCAAGACAATGATCCAAAACACCGCTCCAAATCCTCAGGCATTCATGCAGAGGAACAATTACAATGTTCTGGAATGGCCATCCCAGTCCCCAGACCTGAATATCATTGAACATCTGTGGGATGATTTGAAGCGGGCTGTCCATGCTCGGCAACCATCTAACTTAACTGAACTTGAATTGTTTGTCCAAAATACCTTTATCCAGGATCCAGGAACTGATTAAAAGCTACAGGAAGCGACTAGAGGCTGTTATCTTTGCAAAAGGAGGATCTACTAAATATTAATGTCACTTTTCTGTTGAGGTGCCCATACTTTTGCACCGGTCAAATTTTGGTTTAATGCATATTGCACATTTTCTGTTAGTACAATAAACCTCATTTCAATCCTGAAATATTACTGTGTCCATCAGTTATTAGATATATCAAACTGAAATGGCTGTTGCAAATACCAAAATATTTAGAACTAAAAATGATTAAGATTAATATGGGTGCCCAAACTTTTTCATAGGACTGTATATATATATATATATATATATATATATATATATATATATATATATATACTGTGTATTAGGTTTAGAAAAGAATACAGACAGAAGCTAAGGAATACCTTAAAATATATTTTGTGCAGGAATTCTCAAGGTCATGTCTGCAGAAGGTACAAGAACTGATAAACCAAAGCATGGTCATACAAATCCAAGATTATGTAACACAATAATTGGTAAACGGTGAACAACAAATCAGTCCTTATATATTAGATTTGTATCAAATCTAATCAAACTACTGATTTTGATGGGCTCGACTGACTGTCTAAGGCAGGGGTCCTCAAACTTTTTAAACAGTGGGCCGGAGGCAGAGCAGGTCGCATAGACATCGGGAGCGGTGCCCTCCAATAGGTAAAGTGAAGTGTGCTCCATGGCCTGGCCCGAGCTCCCCAGGAGCTTCATTATAAATGCACGCCTGCCAGCGTTGTTGGCGGGGCCAGACAGAAGTGCTTGGTGGGCCGCATGTGGCCCTCGGGCCGCAGTTTGAAGACCCCTGGTCTAAGGTGTACTGGGGTGTTCTGTCTTTGCACCAGCAGGAGTTCTGTTAAAGGGGTATTCCCATAACTCTTGTTCTGCAGCCTGAATGCTCTGTACTTTCTTCACTTCCTGGATTTCTCGCACATTGGTGGGCAGGGTTTCACTTGCTCTATCTGCTATGATCCACAGTATGACGCTAATGTGGAAACTGATGTAGCAGAGCTGGATTTGAGTCAGCTTGCATTACATACAGAGGTAACGGACTCCTTATCTCAGCCCTTATCAGCCAAATTCAATTAAACTGTCTGATAAGTGGAAAAGCTGAAGATAGACAGTACAGTAATCCCATAGCTCTCACTTCCCCCTCCCCTATATGAGGAGCTCCGTTGCTTGTCAGCCCCTCACCCCCTGAGAGCAAATGAGCAGATAATCCCAAGGGCCAGTGTCAACAATGAAGTGAATAAATTAAGATAGCGGCCAAACAAAGCAATTTTGATAAAGTAATGTATTAAGGAAAAGTCTTATATCCACATAAACTAGCAGTATATATAGGATCCTTGTTATGGGACAATCCCTTTAAAGAGGGATCATGCAGATGGATTCCATTTGCCCTTTTCTTTTATTCTTGGAGATATAAGCTGCTGCCAGAGGTGAATGACAGTGGCTTTTCTCCCTCTGCTACTTCATTACATATGCACTGCTTTGTCAAGATGAAAATGCATGCATATAACCCCTATGTCATGAGAATAAACATTTTCACAAATGAATAGTATCAAGTACAGACTAGCACCAATAAATTAAAATTCAGATGTGCCCCCTCACCTTTACTCTTGTCACTAGAAAAACAGCTTTTTACAATATGATGCATCTACAGTATGTGCAGCCACCCACTGGTTGTGTTGCGAATAATAGCCTCATTATTGAGAAATTCAAGTTCTTAATCAAGGTAAAGGAGGACATACCCGTATATGATATTTGTAGGTCCTGAATCAGTAGCTGTAATTGTATTTTTTTCCATTTAAAGTTTTATTGCATTTTCAAGAAAGTTTACAGTAGTAAGAACAATATAAAAAAGACAACATCATAAGGGTGGGAATGGGGTAAGGGAGCAACAAGTAAGGGAGAACATATGGGTGGAGTCAGTGCACTGTCACAATAGATCAACAATTGTGAATAGAACATAATATAAAATAGATGAATAACAGAAGAGAAGGCAACCCTCCAAAATAGTGAAATGACAGATTTGAATGTAATAGGGAAGGGAACAATGGGGAGGTGGTAAATTGGACAGAGTACGGTGGGAAAATGAAGGAAACAGAGGCGAGTGTAAAGAGGAGGAGAGGTGGGAAAAGAGGATTGGAAGGTGGAGGAATAATGGAAGGTATTCCACAGGAGCCATACCTGTTGGTTGGTGCTGTCATCTTGCCTGAGCTCTGCGACCAGTTCCTCCATGCGTTGGATGTGTAGGAACTCATGTAGCTAAGCCATGACAGAAAGGGGAGACATAGATTTCCAAAACCTTGGAATGACAGACCTGGCCATGACTGCCAATGAGCATGAAGCCAATGAGCTTGCACATGTGTTTGCTAAGTTACAGGGGAAGATAGAGAGAAGAAGGGGCGCAGGATCATCCTCCACAGCCACTATGAACCAGCTCGACAATCTCATGAACCTCACACCCAAAAGGCCACAGGAGGAGACAGTTTCACCAGATGTGTAACATTGTGACCCGCCCCATTCCATACCGTCAACAGCGTTCTGAGGCTGACAGGAAAATCTCATGCGGAACAGATGGCACTCTATCCTAGCAGGACTGAAACTTATAGTTCATCTCTTGAGCCTTGGAAGAAATTGAGAATTGGTGGTTCGACTGGAAGACACAGAGCCACACACCTTGCGGAAATGTGGTGCCAAGCTCCTTGTCCCAGCCATTAGTAAAAGCCTTGAGGTATCATAGAGTAGGTTGTAGATAGTCGAACAAGTGAGGCTGCATAGATGGGCATTTACCGAATCTTTCAAATGGTGACATGGCCTTGTGGAGGTCTTGTGTTCATTTTAGTGAAGTATAAAAGTAATGTAGTTGAAGATGTTGCCATTGTGAGGTGAGGGTTCTGGTGTCTGATGGCACTAGGTCAATGTATGGGAGGATAGATGAGGAAGAAACAACTTGAGAGATTGTGAGGGTGTAAAGGTAAGTAGTCTGAATAAGGAAGGATGAGTGAAGCACTGCAGGAAAATCTAGGTTGCTCAAGATAGGCGTTAATGGATCGGGGTTGACCATTGGGAATGGTAAAGGGTGATAATAAAGTACTGTTTACCCTAATCTGAGTCTGAGGGGAGGCACAGAGTGTATGAATTTGTGTAAGCACAGTGGGGCTGAGGTCAATTTGCATGAGTGCAGCCTACAGGATGCTCCAATTTACAGTACCTTATCAAAAGCTTCTCGGCATCCAGAGATAACACCATCATGAGGGTTTAAAAGTGATGAGCATAATGGATAGGAGAAAAGGTCTTTAAAATGTTATTTCTCGCCTCTCTTTGTGGAATAAAGCCTACTTGCTCTAAATGTATTAATCTGCCCATATGAGGACTCAGTGTGGAGGCGGTTAATGTGACAAATAGTTTGGTGTCAGTGTTAACTAAGGACATGGGTCTATAGCTAGGACACAGAAAGGGGTCTTTGCCCTCCTTAGCAAGGACCATGACACGAGATTGCAGGGAAGATGGTGGGAACAGAATGTCAGGTGATGTTGTGTTGAAGGTTTTGAGAAGGAAGGAGGATCAAGGAGGAAGGAGTGACTTGTAAAAACACACAGTGAATCCATCTGGCCCAGGACTCTTAACTGTCAGCAGATCAGTTATACTTAACTCCAACTCTAGGGGGAGTGGGGGGGTTGAGAATTTATATGGGCAGCATCTTCAGCTACAAGGGAGGGAGACTGCGGCTTGTGCTCAAGGAGATATTTAATTTCATGGCGAGTTGCCGTGAGTGAAGCAAGTATATTTCTGTGGAGAGATTGTTTGCGTTTTACCTCCAAGACACTTAAAGTCTGTAGGAGGGGTTACAGCCTATGGCTTGCAGCTCTTTTTAGCCTCTCTCATTGGTTTATCAGAACACACTTCAGGGTCTCCCATTGAATAGGTGGGGAAGTAATGTTGTGTAGATGGTAATGTTAAAAATTGTCGTTGGATATTTTGATCTTGGTCATGCATTAAGAATCAAGCAGCAGTGACTCACTGAATCTCCAGGAGTAGGAGCAAGGGGTCAGAGGTTTTAAGTTAAGAGAGCAGAAGACAGGAAAGTGATCAGAAGAAGGGTGTTATCTATTGAGCCTGTGGTCACTTGCGGAAAAGGGCATGGAATATGAATTGTGGGCATGTGAATAAAAAGAGAAATCCTTCATATCAGGAAAGGATGGGGCAAGTATCATACAGCAGCATCATACAGCAGCATCATACAGCAGCATGGAGTGGAGGGTTTTACCAAGTCTGTTAGGTGTGTGATAGACGTTGTGGCTTCGGGCCATGGAGGAATCTCTCTGAAGATTGAGGGTCAGGTTCAAGTCTCCACAGGGAATAAGGTGACCAAGTGTATAGGATTGTAGGGTGGTGAGCATGGAGAGGAGGAAGGAAACTTGTCTAGAGATGGGGGCATAGATATTTGCAATAGTATAGGTTCTGTGCTTCATTGTCAGCTAACTAGAGATGAGCGAACACTAAAATGTTCGAGGTTTGAAATCCGATTCGAACAGCCGCACACTGTTCGACTGTTCGAATAGGTTTCGAACCCCATTATAGTCTATGGGGGGAAATGCTCGTTTCAGGGGTAGGTAACATTCGATCAAATTCTACTTACCAAGTCCATGAGTGAAGGTCAGGCTGGATTCTTCTCCCTGCGCAGCGTCCCCGCGTCCTCTTCCGGCCTTGAATTCACTCTGCTAGGCATCGGGCCTAGGTAGAGCCGACTGCGCATGCGCATGCGCGGGCATGCGCAGTCAGCTCTGCCCAGGCCCGATTCCTAAGCAGAGTGAATTCAAGGCCGAGAGAACGCGGGGACGCTGCGCAGGGAGAAGACTTTTAAAGGTAAGAGAAGAACCAGCATTGATTGGCAATGTATAGCATTCTGCCAATCAACACTGGTTCTGCATCGAATCCTAACTTCGAACAGCTAGTAGTGTTCGATCGAGTACGAGTATTTCGAATACCGTAGTATTCGATCGAATACCTATTCGATCGAATACCTACTCGATCGAATACTACTCGCTCATCTCTATTAATAACACAAAAATCCATCATTAAAATGGACGAAATGTGTCTGGAATCTAGTGACATCATAACCTGTAGACTTAAAGTTGTGTCTAGAGAAAAGGTGTATATATATATATATATATATATATATATATATATATATATATACACACAGAGATAAATATAAAGATAGATTTTATGATCAGGCATCCACAAGATGAAAAATAAGAAAAATATACGATAATAATTGTATTTTTTTTTTTTTACTCCTTTTAGTCAACAGATAATGTGTTCCATTTTTATATTCGCGCATATAATAAATCAAGCAGAACTGTTACTATAGTGATTGCAGGCTTCAACTTGCAATAGTTACAGAAACTAGTGGTAAAATTTAGAAAATAATAGCCTTTGATAAGTTCATTGTATTGCTTTGAGGTTGAATATAATTAGTATGGAAGGAAGCGTAATAAAAGCCATATCTTACAAAATAGAAAATGATCAGGCAGCCCTATACTTTAGGTATATTTAACAGATCAGCAGTGTCTATTCTCCTTGACAGGGTAGATGATTTACATGAAGTCCTGTACATAATACTGTACACGTCTTACGTGAGATATACAGCTTTGGGAACAGGTTTTAGAATAGGTTTTCTCTTTTTTTAAGATGAAACAGACAATCTGACTGACAGCATGTGAGACCATAAGGTCAAGGTGGCTGAGCTATAGAGTCCATCTGTTACCTTGGCAAATGTTTCTTCTGAAGAAATTAATGGCTTTGTAAATTCCAGTTTAATCACAAAAAAGAGCTACTAGAAAACATTTGCATTAAGAATGTTTCACGGAAATCCAGCTGTTATAATTGCCTTCACGAAGGAAATTGTGCAAAAAGTAGCACCGTGTTTCTTAACAACATTGATTTAGCTGTCAAGGTATACGAACTACTTGAAAATGTTTCTTGTCTAATCATCTCGCATTGATATACAGTAACTGCATAGTTCCCAATTATCCATTTTTGGAGGCCCAACGTTTCCTTGTTCCTTTGATCCTTTTATTCTCTTTTCTTTTTAAAGTGCAATTTCTTTTATGTCATGTGAAAACTCTCTTCGCAGAAGATGGATTATTCATAATCTATGCATTATAATTAGCACAATATTTGATTGTGTTTGGGATTTTTGCAAGCATTGTTCTAATTGTAATTCTGTATTTAAATCACTTAACATAAACCAGTATTTTGAATAAGTTGATAGAAGGATAATGCTGACATTTTTGCAATGTTTTTATTATTATTTGATGTTATTATTATTATTATTATTATTATTATTATTATTATTATTATTATTAATAATAATAATAATAATATATATATTTTTTTTAAATTCTGAAGATCATTTGGTTTGATTGAAAAGCCGAACCTTATTCGATATATTATTATTATTATTATTATTATTAACATAATAATAACAATAAGGATAATAATATATATATATATATATATATATATATATATATATATATATATATATATTTTTTATTATTATGAGGATCATTTGGTTTGATTGAAAGGGCCACCCTTATCTATCTCCTATCTATCTATCTATCTATCTATCTATCTATCTATCTATCTATCTATCCTCAAATTTTGTAGTAGTCTGCTCTATACAAATCCACAGTTCTCGCCCGATTCGAGCGAAATTTGGCACGCCCCCTCTCCACCCACAGAAGCAGAATACTGCGCACATTACATCTCGCTAGCGTCCCCCCGCCATGAGATTGGGCCCCCGAAGTTAGGCCCTATACATATAATGAGGAAATATGAAAGTGAAAGTGCTGACGGGAAAACAACAGTTGTGACTGACAGAGACGGATTATAGAGACAGTGCCAAAGAGTCACTGCTAAAGGGGCCGCATCACCACACACAACACACAAACATTACACAAACACCATATAAACATCACACAGACATACACCAACACACAAGTACAACACCACACAAATACCACCACACACCATAAAAACATCAGACCACTCTAGACACACACAACACAAACACCACCCGACAAATACCATAACACCACCCCATAAACACCACATGCACACACACGCATGCACGCAAACACACTCGGATGGATGCGCACTATACACACGGACGAACAGAGCACACACAACTGCTGTACGCATAGACACTTGCACTGCACATGCACAAACACATGGATCACACACGCACATACATGCATACACATACACGGACCACATACAGTTAGGGCCAGAAATATTTGGACAGTGACACAATTTCCGCGAGTTGGGCTCTGCATGCCACCGCATTGGTTTTGAAATGAAACCTCTACAACAGAATTCAAGTGCAGATTGTAAGGTTTAATTTGAAGGGTTGAACAAAAATATCTGAAAGAAAATGTAGGAATTGTACACATTTCTTTACAAACACTCCACATTTTAGGAGCTCAAAAGTAATTGGACAAATAAACATAACCCAAACAAAATATTTTTATTTTCAATATTTTGTTGCGAATCCTTTGGAGGCAATCACTGCCTTAAGTCTGGAACCCATGGACATCACCAAACGCTGGGTTTCCTCCTTCTTAATGCTTTGCCAGGCCTTTACAGCCGCAGCCTTCAGGTCTTGCTTGTTTGTGGGTCTTTCCGCCTTAAGTCTGGATTTGAGCAAGTGAAATGCATGCTCAATTGGGTTAAGATCTGGTGATTGACTTGGCCATTGCAGAATGTTCCACTTTTTTGCACTCATGAACTCCTGGGTAGCTTTGGCTGTATGCTTGGGGTCATTGTCCATCTGTACTATGAAGCGCCGTCCGATCAACTTGGCAGCATTTGGCTGAATCTGGGCTGAAAGTATATCCCGGTACACTTCAGAATTCATCCGGCTACTCTTGTCTGCTGTTATGTCATCAATAAACACAAGTGACCCAGTGCCATTGAAAGCCATGCATGCCCATGCCATCACGTTGCCTCCACCATGTTTTACAGAGGATGTGGTGTGCCTTGGATCATGTGCCGTTCCCTTTCTTCTCCAAACTTTTTTCTTCCCATCATTCTGGTACAGGTTGATCTTTGTTTCATCTGTCCATAGAATACTTTTCCAGAACTGAGCTGGCTTCTTGAGGTGTTTTTCAGCAAATTTAACTCTGGCATGTCTATTTTTGGAATTGATGAATGGTTTGCATCTAGATGTGAAGCCTTTGTATTTACTTTCTTGGAATCTTCTCTTTACTGTTGACTTAGAGACAGATACACCTACTTCACTGAGAGTGTTCTGGACTTCAGTTGATGTTGTGAACGGGTTCTTCTTGACCAAAGAAAGTATGCGGCGATCATCCACCACTGTTGTCATCCGTGGACGCCCAGGCCTTTTTGAGTTCCCAAGCTCACCAGTCAATTCCTTTTTTCTTAGAATGTACCTGACTGTTGATTTTGCTACTGCAAGCATGTCTGCTATCTCTCTGATGGATTTTTTCTTTTTTTTCAGCCTCAGGATGTTCTGCTTCACCTCAATTGAGAGTTCCTTTGACCGCATGTTGTCTGGTCACAGCAACAGCTTCCAAATGCAAAACCACACACCTGGAATCAACCCCAGACCTTTTAACTACTTCATTGATTACAGGTTTACGAGGGAGACCCCTTCAGAGTGAATTGCAGCCCTTAGAGTCCATTGTCCAATTACTTTTGGTCCCTTGAAAAAGAGGAGGCTATGCATTACAGAGCTATGATTCCTAAACCCTTTCTCCAATTTGGATGTGGAAACTTTCATATTGCAGCTGGGAGTGTGCACTTTCAGCCCATATTATATATATAATTGTATTTCTGAACATGTTTTAGTAAACAACTAAAATAACAAAACTTCTGTCACTGTCCAAATATTTTTGGCCCTAACTGTAAGTGCATGCAAACACACATACATACCCATGGATCACACGCGTGCACAGACAGACACACGGACCACACACATGCACACACACATACATGCACGCACTGACAAAACACGTCTGATATCCTTAGTGGCTGCTTGCACACTATACTATTTTTCACGGGCCTCCTTGGCGGTTGCATAGACTTTTTTGTGCACAAAGCTGTGAATTTTGCAGTTCCATAGAAGCCTATGGGGCTGCAGAATCCACGGCCCAGAGACCCATGAAAACTCCTGTAGTGTGCAAGCAGCCTTACTGAGCAGCCATATTGGTCAGACAAGAACTGCCTGATAGTAAGATTGTCATTATTTATACAGGAGCTTTCATCACTGAAGCTGCTGAGGTAAAGTGAAAGCTGAGCTCTGATTGGATGCTATGGACAACTCCACAAGTCTGCCTGTGAGGTGGTTTTCATTACTGAGAATTCATCACTTCAGGTCACAGTATGCGTCCATTCACATGGAGGAAAATGGTGAGTAATTTGGTGTGGAATTTCAGCGCTGAAAAAAAAGCCTCCCATTAACTTCAATGTTTTTTTTTCTACTAGAACTGAGTTTTTTGGCGAAGAAAAAATCAGCTTCAGGAATTAAGAAATGTTTTTTTTTTAAGCGTTTTTTGGAGCATCTTTGAGTCTTTTTTTTTTTTCCCCCTTCAGCACAATGCATGTTTTTTTCCATGCGGTTTTTGACAATTCTGCACCCAAATCCCTGACATGGATTTTACTGCGTTGGTTTTTGCAGGCGGAATCCGCCTGAAGGAAGCTTTTTTTTCCGCAAGTGGAAAATAAAACAAGTGGAACCCATAGATCTCTATAGGGAGGCGGTTTTTTGCACGTGGATTCTGACTCGGATTCAGCGTCAAAATCAGTGCCAAAAAAGGAAAATGGAGCTGTATTTGGTGCGTAATTATCAGCTAGCGGAAAATTACGCGAGTGGAAAAAAAAGCTAGCCGAACCCATTTTGGCCCTTGGAGTGAGTAAAGCGTTTAAAAAGCAGTGTTTTATGTCCTTTTGGTGACTAGAGCCATGCAGCAGCAGTGTTTCATTTTTTGACCCTTGGGGTGACCCCTAAAAAATTAGATTTCAGGCCCTTAGGGGTGAGCCCTAAAACATTAATTTTCAGGCCCTTGGGGGGAGCCCTAAAAAATTAGATTTCAACCCCTTGGGGGAGGAGTATGAGGAGGAAGAGTAAATTGGGTGCTGGCAGCTTCTCTCCAGTACCTGGACTATGGAGTGGATACCCAGCTGGTTATCCACATCCTCACCCGTGTCCCCTGCTACTGTGATAGAATGCTAGAATGATAGAATCCCTTTAAGGCCATATTCATTGACATTCCCATCTGAGGAATGTCAGATAATATGTTAGAAAATGTTAAAACAAAGTATATGTCAAGTGCAATTACTTACACAAATTCACCCATATTGATATGTGGACCTTGTGACCCCATCTGTGTTTCCTCCCTGTTGTCAATAGATATGACCACCACTGAGTTCAGGCAGCGGTGGTCATCCCTCAACACTGCAGTATATTCTCAGCTTCTGCCCAAATCCATCACAGCTCTAGTCTAGTGTATATTTTGTGCGGCTTGTTGCTGTGTATTAATGTACTGTATACTAGTTCTCCCCTCTCATTAAGATACATAAACTTTTCTAGCAGTAAAGATTCCACATCTTAAGTCTGTTCCCTGTCAGAGAATATTCCATTATTCTGCTTTCACCATCTAGAACAGAACATTGATAGCCAGTGCTGGGAGATAGCATGGGATTACATTACACTGGCAGGAAAGGAGGGAGAACGAAAAGACCTCACAAGTCACAGACTCACTGCTAGCAAATGTAATCTATTGTGATAGGAGGTGAAAGAAATCATACAAAAATAAAGTGCCTGCATGTGATGCTCAGAAAGGATGAGACAGTGTTATATACAGGGAGAGATATACAGGGATATACAGGGGACACATGGATATATAGGTCATATGTTATCCTTTGTGTGCATAACGATTATATACTGTACACTTGACTAACAAAAACATGAGGAGCATACATGAGTCTAAATCAGTGATTCTTAATGTGTGGTGAACGAACCCCAGAGCATAAGCCCTGCAGTCCCTGATGATATATACCATGACCAAGTACCACTGGTATATACTACATGCTGCACTGTATGCTCTTCACTCACTCTCTGTTCTGGGTGCCAAGTGCTGATGTCACAACAGAACCCAGAGCAGAGTAGTGAGCAATGAATGCAAAGTGGTGAGTGATGAATGCAAAATGGTGAGTGATGAATGCAAAATGGTGAGTGATTAATGCAAAAAGGTGAGTGATGAATGCAGAGTAGTGAGTGATGAATGCAGAGTGGTGAGTGATAAATGCAGAGTGGTGAGAGATGAATGCAGAGTGGTGAGTGTTGAATGCAGAGTAGTGAGTGATGAATGCAGAGTAGTGAGTGATGAATGTAGAGTAGTGAGTGATGACTGTAGAGTAGTGAGTGTTGAATGCAGAGTAGTGAGTGTTGAATGCAGAGTAGTGAGTGTTGAATGCAGAGTAGTGAGTGATGAATGTAGAGTAGTGAGTGATGAATGCAGAGTAGTGAGTGATGAATGCAGAGTAGTGAGTGTTGAATGCAGAGTAGTGAGTGATGAATGCAGAGTAGTGAGAGATGAATGCAGAGTAGTGAGAGATGAATGCAGAGTAGTGAGTGATGAATGCAGAGTAGTGAGTGATGAATGCAGAGTAGTGAGAGATGAATGCAGAGTGGTGAGTGATGAATGCAGAGTAGTGAGTGATGAATGCAGAGTAGTGAGTGATGAATGCAGAGTAGTGAGTGATGAATGCAGAGTAGTGAGTGTTGAATGTAGAGTAGTGAGTGATGAATGCAGAGTAGTGAGTGATAAATGCAGAGTAGTGAGAGATGAATGCAGAGTAGTGAGTGATGAATGCAGAGTAGTGAGAGATGAATGCAGAGTAGTGAGTGATGAATGTAGAGTAGTGAGTGTTGAATGCAGAGTAGTGAGTGTTGAATGCAGAGTAGTGATAGATGAATGCAGAGTAGTGAGTGATGAATGCAGAGTGGTGAGTGATGAATGCAGAGTAGTGAGTGATGAATGCCGAGTAGTGAGTGATGAATGCAGAGTAGTGAGAGATGAATGCAGAGTGGTGAGTGATGAATGCAGAGTAGTGAGTGATAAATGAAGAGTAGTGAGTGATGAATGCAGAATAGTGAGAGATGAATGAAGAGTAGTGAGTGATGAATGCAGAGTAGTGAGAGATGAATGCAGAGTAGTGAGTGATGAATGCAGAGTAGTGAGTGATAAATGAAGAGTAGTGAGTGATGAATGCAGAATAGTGAGAGATGAATGAAGAGTGGTGAGTGATGAATGCAGAGTAGTGAGTGATAAATGAAGAGTAGTGAGTGATGAATGCAGAATAGTGAGAGATGAATGAAGAGTAGTGAGTGATGAATGCAGAGTAGTGAGTGATGAATGCAGAGTAGTGAGTGATGAATGCAGCTCACCACTTGCTCCTGAGTTGCCTGTAAGGACGTCTATAAGTATTAAATTAAGGATGGTGTCTGCTGCCAGTATAGGCATCAGTGGGTGTTGGAGCCATTATATTAAGTGGTGCCATTATGTTACAGGTGGAGGCCCTGTTATAAGACATTTTTAAGAGATGGCTACTTTGGGGTACTCAGTTGGGACTTTTTCTTGCTACTGGGTATTTTTCTTGAAAAGGTTGAGAAACAAAGCTCTAGATGCTGCTTTCCTGTTCTTTAGGAATTGCCAAATACATTGCTATTTAAGTATGATGACCATTGAAACTGTGTGACAGGAATACCCCTGTATATCAAAATATATTGAAAACTATATTGTAATGGTACAAAGTAAGCCATAGAATGAAACCATATAATCCTTCAAGGACCTTTACACAGGGACAATGATCACCTGACCAACAATATTTCTTGAACAATGGCTTGTGTTAATGTGTCGGGCATGCAGCTGACAAATGAACAAACACTGGCTTGTCATTGATCACATCTTTATAACAGAGGGTTGTGCTGCAAACAACAATGTCAATTATATAGGTGGATAGGAATGAAGCCCCTGTAAAATATACAATATTTGGTGAAATCCTTACTCACATGTAGAGAGGCGTTAAGAGATAGGACTCATAAGGTAAAATGATAAGAGAAATCAACTTCGTATAACAAAAAACATGAAGATTTATTAAAGCCTTCAAGGATGAATCATTACAGGGAAAGTTTTCAGTCAAATCAGTCAATGTCTTATTAGCTTACATAATCAGAGAAGCTCATACTTAGCTTTCTTCAGTCTAAATATCTTGTACTTCCAGCTTGCTTCATGCTTGATCATCTGGTTGATGGACTCTTGTGGGATGGTCTTCTCCAGAAGACAAAGGAGAGATAGCAGCAGACCCGCAATAGATCCCCCATGGATCCACCCATGGATGACCCAGACATATGTTTCTGTCACTCATTTATGTTCATAAGTGAGGGTGTTGCCATCATTCTAATCCTTCTTGTTGCTGTATAAGGATAACTCTACAGTAAAATGGTGTACCCTAACCACAACCATGTACCATAAGATAGAAGAGTGAAGTCAGCAGACTAGAATTTAACCCTATATGCCATGAATATTGTAATATCATAATATTTAACACCCCCTTATTATAAAAGGGTGTTCTCAGATAAGTATTTATGGTTCTAAGCATAGCATAGAATATGCGATAAATACCTGATAGATATAGGTCTTACTTTTTGTGTTTCTATTAGAGATGAGCGAACAGTGTTCTATCGAACACATGTTCGATCGGATATCAGGCTGTTCGATGTGTTCGATTCGAATCGAACATCACGTGGCAAACTCCAAAAAAATTCGATTCCCCTCCCACCTTCCCTGGCGCTTTTTTTGCACCAATAACAGCGCAGGGGAGGTGGGACAGGAACTACGACACCGGAGGCATCGAAAAAAATTGGAAAAAGTCATTGGCTGCCGAAATCAGGTGACCTCCATTTTAGACGAATAGTGGATTTCAAATCCGGGTCATATGAGAATGTGAACTTTGTGACTATGAGACAGGGATAGCTGTACAGGCAGGGATAGCTAGGGATAACCTTTATTTAGGAGGGAATGTTATTAAAAATAACTTTTTGGGGCTCTATCGGGTGTGTAATTGTGATTTTTGTGACATAAACGTTTTCCAATAGGAATGCATTGGACAGCGCTGATTGGCCAGAGTACGGAACTCGACCAATCAGCGCTGGCTATGCCGGAGGAGGCGGAGTCTAAGGTAACGAGTATATGTTCCCCATAGACTATAATGGGATTCGAAACCCGTTCGAACACTCGAACAGTGAGCGGCTGTTCGAATCGAATTTCGACCCTCGAACATTTTAGTGTTCGCTCATCTGTAGTTTCTATCTATCTCAAAAAATAGGCTTTGTCTGTTTGTAAAAGAAAAATAATATGTCTCTCCATTCAATTCTTCAGAATTTATAGCTGCAGTTTCTAGGAAGGTTTGTGTTCCAGAGCTAGATGTTGATATATCAGATACTTTTGGCATCTCTTATTGGCATAGTCCTAAACACTGAGACAGGAATACCCCTTTTAAGGGGATGTCCACCTCCTTCTTTATTAATGATTTATCCTCATCCATCATTAAGAGATCAGTAGGGGTCCGACACTCAGGACCATTGATGATTAGAGATGAGCGAACAGCACGCTCTCATAGAAATGAATGGACATAGCCGGCACGCGGGTGGTTAAGCGACCGGCCGCCGGCAAAGCGTACGTGCCAGCTGCTTCCATTCATTTCTATGGGAGCGTGCTGTTCGGAACAGCTGATCCGAACAGTGTTCGCTCATCTCTATTGATGATCAGTGCATCTGAAACACAGTGGCCATGCGATGTAAATACAGCCTCAACCTATTTGCTTCTATGGCAAAAGGCTCTTATTACATTGTATGATCACTATAAAGTTGATGGTGTTCAATCTAAATAGCAAAGAGGTCATACTGTGTTCTTTTCAGACAGCTCAACAACAGGAGTTTAAGGCGTTTTATCCCTGATATCTTATTGATGTCCTATCTTGAAGATTCATCAGTAAAAAGGAGTTGGACAACCCCTTTAACTCTGTAGGGATAAATAAATCAGCTGGTTAGCCAATGATGGTGTTAGCAGGGCCGGCGTCAGCGCACGGCATAGTCAGGCAAGTGCCGGGGCCCACAGAGCCTCTGGGGGCCCCCCAGCACTTGCCTGTCACAATTTCAGCTCATCGGCGTCCGCCCGCCGATGAGCTGAAATACATACGCGATGCAGGAGCTGTGAGATCAGCTCCTGCTTTAAAGCTCTGGCCCCGGCTTGCGTGTGTAGGCGTGATGACGTCATCGCATCACGCCTACACTCGCAAGCCGGTCCGGAGCTAAGCAGGAGCTGATCTCACAGCTCCTGCATCGCGTATGTGACTGGAGAGAGGAGCGTCGGGGGAACGAGGGAAGGTGAGTGATAGAAGGTGAGTGATGTAAGTGTTTGTTTGTATTACATATTAAGGTGAAACATAATGAAGGGGGCCCATGAAACTGGGGGGCAAATGAAGGGGAGGAGGGGGGGAACGGCATGACACTGGAGAACATGAAGGGGGTGGGGAGAGAACGGCATGAAACTGGGGACAGAGATGGAGGGGGCCCAAATAAACTGGGGGGCAAATGAAGGGGAGGGGGGAACAGCATGACACTGGGGCAGATGGAGGGGGGGAGAACAGCATGACACTGGGGCAGATGGAGGGGGGGAGAACAGCATGGAACTGGGGACAGAGATGGAGGGGGCCCAATGAAACTGAGGGGGCAAATGAAGGGGAGGGGGGGAACGGCATGACACTGGGGCAGAGACGGGGGACATTAAACTGTGGGCAGATGAAGGGGGAGAACGTGATGAAACTGGGGACAGAGATGGAGGGGGGACATGAAACTGGGGGCAGAGGAAGGGTGTATATGAAACTGGGGGAGAGATGGAGGGGGGGCATATAATTTACGGGTGACTGTAGGAGGATTATACTGTGTGGGAGCACATAATAAATGAATGAGAGTGGGTGGAATCAACATAAAAGTGGGTGGAGCAAAATTTGCCGCGGCGCGCAGAGCGCACCGCACATTTTGCCCCTCTTTCTGCTCTTTAAAAGATTGGGAGGTATCGCGTTGGTGACGCCACACTCCTTCATGACGTCACTCGCTTCATCTGCAACGCACAGTGTCTCGACTCCCCCACCTCCTTTACAAGGGGGCCCACTGAGGCTCTGTCGCCCAAGGGCCCATAAAAACCTGGAGCCGGCCCTGGGTGTTAGGATGGGCCAGGGTCTCCACTGTGCTGCACGGAGGATCCTGGCCCACTTTGTGTCCAGCGCTGGGATGGCTGCTGGTTCCAGCGCAGGGTGGGCCGGAGGTCTCCGTTGGAGTTTGTGGAGGTTACGGTTTTCCCTTTGTGCCAGAGCCAGCACTTCTGGGGTCAGGGGGTCAGTGGCGGGCCTGAGGCTATTTAGGCCTCATTCTGGTCCTGACCACTAGTTATTCATTTTACTGCAGCCTTAGCTCCCTAGCTATATCTCCCTGACTGACTCCTGTCCTTGCTGTTCCTGAACAATCTGCATGTTTATGACCAGGCTTGCTTTTCAGACCTCTCCTCCATGATCCTGATTTGGCACCTTCCTGACCTCCTGTGTACGACTTGGCTTCCACCTGACCTCCTTTTTGGATCCTTATTTGGTTACTTCATTGACCTCCTGTGTATGACCCGGCTTCACTGACTACGCTTCTGCCTCTGCCTTCTGCTACCACGTGACCTCCAGTTATCGACCCGGCTTGCTTGACCACGGTGTTGTTCCTCTAATATCTGCATGTATTCCCTGAATTATCCTCCTGCTCATCTGTGACTCCATTCCTTCCCGCTCTCTTGGACTTCACTCTAAGGTTAGTGCCTTGGTTCTTCTGGGTCCTCCTTTTTGGGGTTTGCTCGGTGTGCGTCGCTCTCTCGGCAGTTGAAGTCCCGGGCTTCGGACTTTTACCAAGTCCAACTTCACCATCAGGAGCTCTAGTGAAGAACTCTGGGACCTGGTTCTGCTCTGGTTAGAAGAGCGTAGCACACCCGGGACTGTTTTTACCTCAGCACTTGGGGATTCTAGTTGCCCAGGACTTACTGAGTTCTTTTTTGCATCAGGTTTCTAACAGATGGGTTTTCTGTGCCTAAAACTCAAGTTCTAAAGATTCAATGTTGGTTAAATAAAAGCAAATAAAGTGTTAACATCCCATGTTGAGCAGGCATACTGCATGTTTATTGGAAGCTTAAACACTCTATGGAATTGACTTATTTCATTTGATAAAAGGTCTCTTTCCTTCCATATGTGTCCCTGAATCCACCTTGAAGGAAGCCATCATTTTAAAATGTTAACAATACTTCATCTTATAAGCAGCATCCCCTTTTGAGACATAAAGAGTTTGATTTAAAATGTAATAAAATGCATATTAATATGTGGCATTTTCAGCAGGTTTGAATGATTTGCTGCTGCATCAAAATTAGTTACATCTCTTGTAAAGTTATTTGCTTCAATTCACATTTACCCTCTCGGTGTCCCCATTAATGTAAATTCACAGCAGCTTTAACAGAGGATACTATGAACACACGGACAGCGGACGCCCACAACATCAAAGTAGTATAAATTTGTTAGATGAGCTGGCCAGGCCAACTTAAAACGGTACATTGACTTTGCAGTGTATTGACATTACTCACATCTAATTAAGGAGGTTCAGGAGTTATCTTGTTCAGTATGTATACGTGGTTCTCATCCTTGACATTGCTTATGTGTAAGAACATTGCATATTTTATGTTCAAAATGATGTTACGGTTATGAATTAAACTTCTTAGGTCCTTAAAATCGTTTGCTTAACTCCTTCCAGACATCTGACGTCTTCTTAGGAGTTGAGCAGGTGCCATAGCCAACTGGCAAATATCGGGTGGCAATGTCTGTCATTGGAGACTAAAGGGAGTCAGTCAATAGGAAAATCAATATCCAAGTAGCGACAGTATCTTGTAGGGTTGCTTTTAAACTTTCCAAAGATGCCTTTCTTATTCTGAATTGCATCTCCATTTCCATTAAAATCTGTGATTTATTTTGACACATCCATTTCTTTCCCTGCCAGATTTTATTCTCCACTGCAAGTACTTGCCCTAACTGCAGACAAAGTGGAAGATGTCGGGGCAACACGGTGGCCAAGTGGTTAGCACTGCAGCCTTGCAGTGTTGGAGATCTGAGCTCAAATCCTGCCAGGAGCAACATCTGCAAGGAGTTTGTATATTCTCTCCATGTTTGTGTGGATTTCCTCCCATTCTACAAAGACATACTGATAGGAAGAAAAGGGCTCACATTCTACTTAAAAAAAAAAAATGTGGAAGATGTTGTTAAAGAGGCTATAATTTAGAGCAAAGAGTGATATCCCAACAGAAGAAGAAACGCCCTTTTTCAGCGATTTTGCATAGCAATACAATAGAATAAAAAAAATGTTTTCAAATCAGTTTTTTTTTTCAAAATGCAAAACAAAATATACATTTGGTATCAATATTATCTTGCTGACCCACAAAATAAAGGTTATGTGTAATTTCTATTGAAAGTAAAGACTGCAAAATGAAATACTCAACAAAATGGTGTGCCATTTTTTTTTTTATTTTTCTTGCAATTCCACCCTTTGCAGAATTTTTTACCAACTTAGGGGGTAAACTGGTGCGCAATCTGGAACGTATACGCATGTCAGACGCTCAAAAAAGATCCCATTGATTTCAATGGGGGTTACGATCATATACGGCGTGTAATTTTGCACCCGCAATTTTGATAGACAAAAATCATCAAAAGTTCATCAAAATTGAATGAAGAATTTGGCAATTTTCTACATTTTTTTTTTTAAATTTTATACGTACTTGTATAGGGCCATCATATTCCACAGCGCTTTACAGACATTGTCAGTCACTGTCCCATATAGGGCTCACAAGCTACATTCCCTGTCAGTATGTCTTTGTAATGTGGGGGCAAACCAGAGTACCTGGAGGAAGTCCATGCAAACACAGGGAGAACATACAAACTCTTTGCAGATGTTTCCTTTGCAGGATTCGAACCCAGGACTCCAGTGCTGAAAGACTGCAGTGCCAACCCACTGCTAAAAAAAATAAATCGTTACCTGGAATAGCCACTCATTTTACAGTTCTCTCATTCCAAAGAAAATGTAAAAACGGATGCAAGTGCTTGCTTTAAGTACCAAGTCACTTGTATAACTTTACACTCTCGGGGCCTAAAGCAAGATCAAACAGGGCCTTCACCTATCATGGGCCAAATATAGCATTTCTGTCCTCTTATGTAGAAGAGAGACCTTCGCACCCCTTTCCACCAGGGCCTATGTACAACCAGCGCCGCACCTCCCATGAGGCCACGTGAAGCGAGCGCTTCAGGCGGCGCTATGCCAGGGCCTAAGGGAGGGCGGCATTTTTGCTAACCTAAGCCAGTATATTAGTGCCGTTAGCATCGGCTACCAAAATCACTACTGTCAGAGTGGCCATCCTTACAGATTATGTCATTGTTGGGTAGTGGGGAGCACCTTCTTCATAGAAGTATGCTGCATAAGACTACTTGTTTGTGGAATTACAACTGACTTGGAAGCGGTGTGAGTGTTGCCTTGTGTGTGAGTCTGGTTTTCCCCTCCACACTTCTACTCTGCACTGTCCTTCAGTTATGGTTGCCTGTCACTGCCCGAAGGGGGCGGGGCTTAGCGCCGTTCGCCGACAGAGAGCAGGCCCGGAGACTGCCTGCGCTCTGCCTGAGCTGAGGGGAGGCTGCTGGAGCAGCGCTGCTCCAGTGGCCTCCCCAAACCACCGCTCGGTGCTAAGCCAGTCCAGGACAAAGCCAGTCCAGGACAGCTTGTCCTGGACTGGCTTAGCACCGAGCGGTGGTTTGGGGAGGCCACTGGAGCAGCGCTGCTCCAGCAGCCTCCCCTCAGCTCAGGCAGAGCGCAGGCAGTCTCCGGGCCTGCTCTCTGTCGGCGAACGGTGCTAAGCCCCGCCCCCTTCGGTTTGAAACGCCCCTCCGCTAAGCTACGCCCCCGCTCCGCCCCCTCCCCCCCGGCAAGGGGGGGCGGCTTTCTGTAGTTCGCCTCGGGCGGCGAAAGGGGAAGGATCACCCCTGTGTACAACTAACCAATATACTATAGAAAAGATATTCACCTACCAACTCTATGGATCCAGTAATGTCACCATTAACACGTAGAATGGATTACGATGCTCAATGATCTTCATCACAATACAGTTGACTAAATGGTTGCCCAAAAGGTAAATGTTCTAATCTCTTCCACTGTGCACAATTTATTAAGTAGCTTTATAGCACTTCCATAACACAGATCTTCATTTTACTGAAACCGTAGTAAGGAATAAGCTATCATCTGAACAATGAGCAAGTCACAGGTGACTTATGCTGCTCATTTTCTTCCATGTGTATTAATAGAAATACATAAGAAATATTAAATTGCAGTGAAATGAAATTCCATAAATGATCTGTTCTAACACAACAGTTTCATCTTTTTTGCTACTACACAAAGATCACAAAGCATGTTATTCAATTTAACTGTAATGTGAATGCATTACTCTCCTGACAAATGCATTAGGCTGAAATCTACTGTGCTTATATTGAAGCATCTTAATTTTTTTGCCTCTTTAAGCAGAACCTGTGTTTTATTATATTTGACAACGAACACAAACATTTTTTAAATAAAGCTAATTCAGGCGGTCACATCTGCAGCCGTGCCTTAAATCAGTAGAACACTTGGAGTCAAGATGACAAGTGCCTAAAGGTTTCTTCTATGTATACAATGCTAAAGAAAATGTTCTTGTCACCTCTTGTAAACACCTCCCCACGTTTTCCAACCTCACTAACAAGACATCGGGTACAAGGTTGCGGTGGAAATAAGACCATTGATATTAAAGTCTATGATTTACCAAGACGTGTCCACGTTCCCTAAACTTATAATTTCCCATTAAAATTTATTATTCCCCAACCAGCTGATATCAGCAGTCATGGCACCGGCAGACTTGGAGCTGGAAACAGTCCATTTCAATGAGAACTGAGCTGCAATAAGCCAATTGGGCCACCGCAGGAGGCATAGAGTTGTGTACATCTGTATAGATTGCTGTCGTTGGTATCAGATAAAGTTTAGAGATAAGCGAACACTAAAATGTCCGAGGTTCGAAATCCGATTCGAACAGCCGCACACTTTTCGACTGTTTGAACGGATTTCGAACCCCATTATAGTCTATAGGGGGAAATGCTCGTTTCAGGGGTACGCAAAATTCGATAAAATTATACTTACCAAGTCCACAAGTGACGGTTGGGCTGGATTCTCCCTGAAGTCTCCTGGCGCAGCGTCCCCGCGGCTTCTTCCGGCTGGAATTCACTCTGCCTAGGCATCGGGGCCTAGGCAGAGCAGACTGCGCATGCGCGGTCATGCGCGGACATGCGCAGTCGGCTCTGCCCGGCCCGATGCCTGAGCAGAGCCGACTGTGCATGCGAGGGTATGCCCGCGCACGCGCAATCAGCTCTGCCTAAGCCGGATGCCTAGGCAGAGTGAATTCCAGCCGGAAGACGCCGCGGGGACACTGCACGGAGAGGACTTCTAAAGGTAAGAGAAGAACCAGTGTTGATTGGCAATGTATAGCATTCTGCCAATCAACGCTGGTTCTGCATCGAACCTTAAACTTTGAACAGCTAGTAGTGTTCGATAGAGTACGAGTATTTCGAATACCGTAGTATTCGATCGAACACCTACTCGATCGAACACTACTCGCTCATCTCTAATAAACTTCCAAAACACATTTACGCTAAGGCCCCACGTTGCGAAAACACTTTTTTTTGTTGCAAATTTTGCAGCAGTTTTTTGAGCCAAAGCCAGGAGTGGATTGAGTAGAAGGTAGAAGTATAAGAACTTCCTTCCCATTCCTTGTGTTGCCTTTCTTGACTTTGGCTCAAAAAAACACAGCAAAATCTGCAGCAAAAAAAAAAAAGCTACATTTCCTCAATATGGGGCCTTACCCTCAGATATCCCTGTTGGGGGAAATAGTTAAACCATTACAAAAAGTGACTCGGTAAGATTTTTTGCAATGTCGCCTACAATGGTTTCCTTTCTAGGAACACATTCAGGGTGCAGTGATGACATGGTATGACCACATGAATATGTGTTGCTCTGACGCCCTACTCTTATCAGATCGACATGACTCAGTTTCAAGGTAATGACACAAAAAGAAGCAGCAGCAATAGCTCAAGAGACAGTAACTAAAACAATCACGGGCAATGACTTCTTTAGTTAACACCACCGTAGACTACATTAGCTCGTGTTGTAAAGATAACCATGACGCTTATTCTGCATTATAAGATTAACTTGATAAAATGTGGCAACTGATACAAATTTTACAAATATCACTGCAACGATAGTGTTGTGACAACTTGGTATTTACATGTAACTATATCCAAATATATCCAAGGTTAATATGTCTTCTAATACGTTAAGTAAATAGTTGTTAATCACTTTACTGAAGTAGAGCTGGAGGAATTGGGTAAGTGCATAGCCACCATGACATGTTCGGTTACTACTACATCCAGCCTCTGGGCTTTCGCCAAAAGGCTGCTGGAAAATGAGTGTCAATGGAAAAAGCCACACAGTACATGTCTCCCACCAACACATGTCAAGTCAAAATATGCAACATAGTTGGCAAAAACATTGTGACTGCAGTTAAGTAAAATAGCACATTGTCCCTACAAGTTTCATGTCATACATGTAGTGATGTGAGATTTTATAAAACATAGTGACATACAGGAGGTGCTGCAAATGGCCAGGAAACTGTCTGGGCATTCTTATGGGCCTAATAATGCCTTTAGTCACCAAGTCAGTGCACAGAAAGTTGATTTACAATATAGTAATAGAGGAACAATACTTATGGTAAAGTACAGATTACTAAGTGACTGCTAAGAAAAGTAATGAACCTTAGTAAGGGGGAGCAAGAAGGAAGACGTTAACAATAACCAGTTAGTATATTCTAAAAACCCTTGATCTTTTCCACAGTGAAATCACCCACATACACTTATCCTCTAATCTCAGTAGCCAGGGGCGTTATTTGAAGGGGTGCAGAGGGTGCAGTCACTCCCAGGCCCAGGAGCCTTAGGGGGCCTATAAGTACTGGCATCAGTATTGAGATTGCAGCTTCCATCTGGCCCATAAGCCAAGGAGACCCACAGATTACCCTAACCACACTAAGGTGCATTAAATTCCTTAACACCCATAACATTCACTATCACGAATTTGTTGTAGGGATGAGGTAGATAAAAGATTGCACTGTGCCCCCCAAGACTTTCATTACGCCACTGTAAGTAGCTCTTTGACAGGCTTCTTTATCAGAAAGTTCTTACCTTCATTGCAATGCTCTGATCAGTTTGTGTGCACGAACAACAAGTTTCAGTTGTTTCTCACACAAGAAGGAAGTATTATATGTTAGTAAACTATTTTGTAGTCAAAAAATGTTTTACCTAACCTAACTAGGTAACAGACATTGCACAGAACAAGTTGTCATCTCGGCATGTGAGGGATTAATAGCAAATGGCTTGATTTTTTAGGGGGTTTGAAGTCAAAGGGATGAGACCCAACACTTGTTCCGACAGGTTGTAGTCCATGATTAATATGTATTTTGTGAACCCAACTCAACAACTCTTGTTTACCTAGCACCAAGCAAACTTATTAACTACTAAATACCAGATACCATACTATCAATTACAGGATATACAGTAACACATATGTATCTCATACCAAGTAATATCCCAGACTGGTTCACATCTGCATTCGTATTCCATTCCCGGAGTCTGCTTGGGGACCCCCAAACTGAATAACAGATGCATTGGCAAGTGATGAGCAATGAAAGAACACGGACCTCATAGACTATAATGGGGTCTGTGTGTTTTCCATGTGGGGTCTGCACAGAACATGCGAAGAGAAAAGTACTTCATGAACTACTTGCCTCTCTGCATGATTCGTGCAGACACTGTGCAGAAAACACATGGACCCCATTATAGTTTATGGGATCCGTGTGCTTTCATTGCTCATCACTTGTCAATGTGTTTGATATTCCATTTGGGGGGTCCTGAAGCAGACTCCTTGAATGTAATAGCAAACATAGATATGAACCAGGCCTGAAAGGAGTTGTCCGAGCTAAATTATAGTCTCTCTGGGGGCTTGGAGTTTAGGCAAAATAAAAATTTTCGAAAAGATATTCACAGCTAATATGTAACCAGTACCCAGCATGTGACTGCCGAGGCCAATGATTGGTGGCAGCATTTACATGATCCTCGGCACTTCCAGTCCTGGCAGTCGGTTCAGAGGGAACTGGGTGTGCTGCCAAAACTAAGCAACAATCATAGGAGATTATCATTTCTTTTTCCCTTGTATCCCACCCCTGGCTTCCAGTAAGAGTTTAATTTAACCTGGACAAAAGTCCAGGCTAAAAAGTGGCCCAAAGTCAAATCTTGTTTCAGAGATCAATTTTGAAACAGTTATTTACCAAAAAAACATGATTAATCAATGCTGTGTTATAAGGGGATTTTGTAAAACATAATAAAAAAATCACTGGATACCTTTCATAATTTAATAAAATATGAATGTATATTTTGCGGACCTTTTATTTATCGACAGGTCTCATTTTTCTGAAGAATAGCTCGTAGATTTATTGTATTTATAAAATGGCTCTAATTATATGCATATCAAAAATGCCAAATTTGTATATGAATATTTTTTGTACAAAGATCACAATATGAAAAATAAAATTCTAATGATAAGCATAACCATTCAAAATGAAGCTAAATTTATTCTTGCTGATAGACATTTTATTTTTCTTTACTCTTATCATAGTAAATTGTCTATAAGCCGGAGATGAAACCTTTACAACAAAAAAACTGCAGAATAAAGAAAAAGAAAAGGTCAAGTGAAAAGTCAAGTCTATCTGGTAGCTTGCATTTCCTTTCGTTATAGCAGCTGACAACTTTTTGATCTCTTTCATGAGGCATCTGTAATTCTGTATCAATGTCTAACTCTGATGTAAATCTAGATTCCACTGTGAACTACCTGCTGGAATTAAAGCCTGGGATTTTGCCCACGGCAACTCTACCAATGTCATAAACAAAATAGCTATTGTCTTTCTAAACCATTAATAGTCAATAGGGAATACGATAAATTATAGCATTTACTACAATAGCTTCTTTATAATTCACAATGACTTTGTGCGCTGACAAATGATAAAAAGTTGAAAACTAATGAAAAATGCATCCCATTAAAATGGATCGTAGACAAGTCAAAGGAGCATCTCCTGAAAGTACGGAACTATGAAATAATGCAAAATATAGTATTAGCAAAC
The DNA here is from genome assembly GCF_031893055.1 of Leptodactylus fuscus. NCBI lineage: Eukaryota > Metazoa > Chordata > Amphibia > Anura > Leptodactylidae > Leptodactylus > Leptodactylus fuscus. The sequence continues at coordinate 177,390,624 of NC_134269.1, read as the reverse complement.
CTAAAATATTTCTACAAGCGGCAACAGTAGTCTCAAAGAGTTTTGCAAATACATTTATTAAGATATCGCTAAAACAATCCTGCCATTCTGCAGGTGGGGAAATTCATCTAATGTAAATGTAATTTTAACGAAAATTTGGCAAAATTAAAAAGTGAAGTTATTTAACTGCTTACTGCCCAATTAAAAATGTACTACAAAAAAACCAAAAACGAACTATATGGACTACAAGGGATTAAAAATGTAGCTTGATGTTAATTTTTGCTGTCATGATTTCATAGATGTCTTCGCTTTTAGGGCTCGTTCACATGTGAACAAAGGGGTGGATTTTGACAGCGGATTTCGCTTCAAAATCCACCCCTTTACAATGGTGGTCTATGCAGACCGCCAGGATTCTTTTTTTCGCTAGCGGCGGGCTGCTGCTAGCGGAGAAAAGAAGCGACATGTCCTTTCTTCAGGCGGAAGCCGCAGCGCGCTGGACCGCGGCTTCCGCCTAGCGGCAGCACCCTCCTATGTCGGCTCATTCATTTGAGCCGGCTACGGAGGGGAAAGCCGAGACCACAATGGTCGTTGCAGGCGGGTTTTGACCAGAGAGAGACGTGGCTCGCCGCGTCTCTCTCTGTGTCAAAACCCGCACGGCCCCCATTGTGTGAACTAACCCTTATGGTTACAATGGGTCAACTTGTGAAAAAGAAGATCATTCTCATACGGGTTATAGACCGGAGATCATACATGGTTGTAGCACTGTACAAGGGAAAGAGTCACCTTGTCCTGGTGATCACTAATACAAGTGGTATAATCCCCAGGGTTGGAAATATTAAAGTAACTCAGGACCTGAAAAAAATTTCCAGCTCTCTCTAAGTGAGTGTTCACACTTGCACTCCTGTCCACTTACCGTGTCCTAATTCCCAGAGAAACTGCATAGGGACGGCTTGCCAGAGGTCAGTTTAAAAACACATTCACTTGGTGTCCATATGCAGACTCTCCACGGTGAAACCATTTTTTTTTTTGGCATGGACATAAAGTCCTAAATGTCCGACTTTGTGTCCGTGCAACAAAAACGATTTCACCGCAGAAAGGCTGCTTATGGACACCGGCGGTTTGCTTTAAAAACCCATTCAAATGAATGGGTTTTGAAATGACCATCAGCAAGCCGTCCCCTATGCAGTTTCTCCGGGGTTTAGGACAGTGGTGCAAGTGTGAATGTCCCCTTATATTTAGGCTGACGCTAGGTTCACACCTGCATTGGGGTTTCCGTTCTTTGGGTCCATTTGGGGACCTGAAAAACAGAAACACAATCTGCTTAAGAAGCGGTTATCCTTGGAAACCCGTGGACCCCATAGACTATAATGGGGCCCACCTGGTTTTGTCTGAAAAAGGAAGAGAGAAAAGTTCACGAGCCAACATGTGAACCTAACCTTAGTAAATACTAGAGATGAGCGAACAGTAAAATGTTCGAGGTTCGATATTCGTTTCGAGTAGCCCCTCAATATTTGACTACTCGAATCGAATATCGAACCCTATTATAGTCTATGGGGGGGAAAATGCTCGTTTCAGGGGTAGGCAGCGTTCGATCAAATTATACTTACCAAGTCCATGAGTGAGGGTCGGGCTGGATCCTCCGAGAAGTCTTCTCCTTGTAGGGTCCCTGTGGAATCTTCCGGCTCTTCATTCACTCTGCCAGGCATCGGGCCTGGGCAGAGCCGACTGCGCATGCCCGCACTACAAGCGGATATGTGCAGTCGGCTCTGCCCAGGCCCGATGCCTGGCAGAGTGAATTCAGAGTGAAGACGCCGCAGGGGAGCTTCTAAAGGTAGGAGAAGAACCAGCGTTGATTGGCCGACTGTATAGCATTCGGCCAATCAGTGCTGGTTCTGCAATGAACTTTTACATTTGAATAGCGAGTGATACTCGATTGGGTATGAGTATTTCGAATACCGTAATATTCGATCGAATACCTACTCGATCGAGTACTACTCGCTCATCTCTAGTAAATATGTCTTATGCATTTTCTTACTACAGTTGTCTCATTCCTCTACACAGAGGGTGAAGAGGAATGACACAACTGTGATTTTTAGAAGTCCACTAATATGGAATTGATTTGGTAATCAGTACATTAAAAAGCAGACTAGTGGTGGGAATAAAGCAATACAAAATGTATTTCATTGAGTGCAGCCTATTTTTTTGTCTACATATTGAGGTACCCCCAGATGTGCACCATAGGTTAAATTGTTTGGTGCCGCCATTTGTAAACAGTAAATATTAGTGGAAATATTGAGGATTTAAATTGTTTCTTTTCTTTGTGCTTTGCAGTTGTCCTTCCATGGTGTATGTTAGAGATACATATCATTTATTATCTAAAGGACATACATATTATACATCTATGTAACTTAGTGGTGTTTTCTTTCTGCATTCCATTATGTAATAAGCTTACAATTTTAATGGTTGACTGTGTAATTTTGTTTTGAATTAGAAGGAAGCTCCGAACACATTGATCAAGTCTGTCTTTCCAGCAGCCTGACCTTCAACAGGATCTTAGAGACAATAGCGCTTATTTTCATGTGATTTGCATGTGATCATTTTCTTTTGAATTCTATATAATTGCAGCACTGCATGTGTGCGGCCGTTGTCATGATGAGCCCTCCTATTCTTATATTAAGAAGTGAGACAAGAGGGTGAGTAATTTCCTACCTCTAATTATAGATTCAATTATTAGATTTCACTGAACAAATTATGATTGAATAGATGGGATTTTTAGTACTTTCATCCATGGATCCAATAGTATAAAGTCTGGAAAAAAAATAACAAAAAGTACAAATACTCATTAACTTATTGTATTATTTTCTTAATTTTTTTAATTAAAAATTGTTATCTACAGCAACTATTATAATATTAACACCAATGTCAACACCAGTGGCGAAACTAGGAATGGTGGGGCCCCATGGCGAACTTTTGACATTATTATTATTATTTTTTATTTTTTTTTATTTTTTTCATTTCTATAGCACCATTAATTCCATGATGCTTTACATTTGGGGGTTACATACAATACACAAAATATACAGGTAGATATAATACTAATAGTGACCGACTGGCACAGTGGGGTAGAGGGCCCTGCCCGCGAGGGCTTACAATCTATGGGGGAAGGGGGTAGAGACAGAAGGAGAGGGGGAGACTGTACGGATGGTGGTATGGTGATAGTGTTATTGGAGGTTGTAGGCCTTCCTGAATAGGTGAGTCTTCAGGGCCTTCTTGAATCCTGTGATTGTGGGGATCAGTCTTATGTGTCTTGGTAAGGAGTTCTAGAGTATGGAGGATGCACGGGAGAAATCTTGGAGGTAGTTGTGTGAGGAGCGGATGAGAGCAGAGCGGAGTAGGAGGTTGTTGGAGGATCTGAGGTTATGTGTGGGCAGGTAGCGGGAGATTAGGTCAGAGATATATGGAGGAGCCAGGTTGTGGATCGCTTTGAATGTTAACGTTAACAGCTTGAACTCAATTCGCTGGGCTATAGGTAGCCAGTGGAGGGACTGGCAGAGGGGAGCAGCCAATGAAGATCAGGGGGCGAGGTGAATTAAGCGGGCAGCGCAGTTTAAGGTGGACTGGAGGGGGCGAGGGTGTTTGCTGGGAGTCCATGGAGAAGGGTGTTGCAGTAGTCTAAGCGGGAGATTATGAGGGCCTGGATAAGCATCTTGGTAGTTTCAGGGGTGAGGAAGGAGCAGATTCAATGGATGTTCTTGAGCTGGAGGCGGCAGGAGGTGTTGAGGGTTTGAATGTGTGACTTGAAGGATAGGTCAGAGTCCAGGGTAACCCCAAAACATTGTGCCTGTGGGACTGAAAATGATGGACTCTGTTTTCTCCATGTTCAGTTTATCTTATCTTATGTAGTTCTATCTTATCCTCATCCAGTGACCAGAGCCTTGCTTCATCAATGCACATCTACAGCCTCACTTAAGTAAATGCAGCCAATAGGTCCACCTCCACACTTCCACCAACTCTACTAACTTATGTCGCTACATTACCGATGTCTGTTCCTCTCCCTTTGGGCTTTGCCACAATATTCACTAAAACACTGAGTTTGCAATGGCTGCCAATATGTAGAATATGTTTTTAACTTTATATATTTATTTATATTTTGAGACATTTACAGTATTTTCCTAATTTTTCACTGTACATTATATGGGTAATTCCGTTTTTTTTTAACATAACAATAGCTCTCTAATGATAAAAAATGCCTATTTCAGAATTATCATAGTTATATTCAAGTTTTAGAACAAGAGTGCCTTTGATTGGAGATGAAAATCCATTAAATTGCTGGAAAATTGATTCACTTTACACAAACACAGATGCCTAAATAATATGCTTCTGTCTTGTATTATAAGCTATTAATGCTTATTTGTCAATCTGCTTAAATTACAAAGGAAAATCAACCACTACATACAAATGAATTTGGATTTTGTTACAGAATGAGACAAAGTACATATTGGACACACTAGTAATTCAGGAAGAGTCGGAAATACATGCTAATTCCTTCATCTTTTTAAATAGAAGACTAATCCAATTGAAACAACTAAATACAGGAGGTTCTATGAAAGAGGAGAATTAAGAATGAGAAATAGTCAAGGAATAGAAGTAGTGATTAAGTGAGTGGTTACAGAATCTATTTCAGTAGAACAATTGTAAGCAAGAAATAGTGTCATGGTGTGAAGGTTGTAATCATTAGAGATGAGCGAGTAGTATTCGATCCAGTAGGTACTCGATAGAATACTACGGTATTCAAAATACTCATACTCATTAAAATACTACTCGCTATTCGCAGTAAAGATTTGATTCAGCAGGCTCATCTTTGCTAGTCGGGAGAGCTGGCAGCTTGCGGTTATGCGGGAGCTGACTTTTTCTCATAGGAATGCATTGTCCAGTGTTGATTGGCCTAATGCTATACAGTGTACAGCATTCGGCCAATCAACGCTGTTTCTGCCACAGGCTCGTCTGTGACAAGGAAGAGTCTAAGATCGGACCACAGCAGTGGTCCGATCTTAGACTCCGCCTCATCACAGGCTCATTCATGTGGGCAGTGCGCTGCAAGCACATGGATCCGTTATAGTCTATGGGGTCCGTACACTTTAACTGCCATTTTTGTAACATAGTTTATTAACCTAATTCCCTTTATATTATAGAACAGATTGTAACATTCTTCTTTTGAACCCTCTAACTGAACTGGTATAAACCGGAGATACAGCCATTTGAAGTGACCATACCCCTTTAGTAAATGATTCAGCTCTGCCTATTACATTGAGTACAGGTGTAAGGACAGAACAGATATGGGGCTTTACTTGGAGTCCTGAGTAGGAGTCTTCTGAAAATGTGGTAGAACAATTACGGACGCCTTTAGCGCCACAGACGCAACTTCACTTTCATCCCAAGAGAGTTTACTGTAGATCCTTGCCTATACTGCGAGCCTGAACTCTGTGCCGGTAACCCAAATCCCATATGTGGCATCTGTGTCTGTGTCTTGGTATCCCAGTGAGCTTGTTGAGACCTTATTGCTTGCTATGGACTTAGCTATACTACCTACTACAGATGAGTGAACACTAAAATGTCCCGAGGTTCAAAATACGATTTGAACAGCCGCACACTGTTCGACTGTTCGAACGGATTTCGAACCCCATTATAGTCTATGGGGGGAAATGCTCGTTTCAGGGGTACGCAAAATTCGCTAAAATTATACTTACCAAGTCCATGAGTGACGGTCGGGCTGGATTCTCCTTGAAGTCTTCTCTTGGCGCAGCGTTCCCGTGTCTTCTTCTGGCTGGAATTCACTCTGCCTAGGCATTGGGACCTGAGCAGAGCCGGCTGCGCATGCGAGGGCATGCCTGCGCATGCGCAGTCGGCTCTGCCTAGGCAGAGTGAATTCCAGCCAGAAGACGCCGTGGGAACGCTGCACGGAGAAGACTTCTAAAGGTAAGAGAAGAACCAGCGTTGATTGGCAGAATGTATAGCATTCTGCCAATCAACGCTGGTTCTGCATCAAACCTTAAACTTCGAACAGCTAGTAGTGTTCGATCGAGTACGAGTATTTTGAATACCGTAGTATTCGATCGAACACCTACTCAATCGAACACTACTCGCTCATCTCTACTACCTACCCCTTTGTCCAGTATGACAAATCCCCAGACCCAGCTTTCTGAACCCTGGAACCAGTGAATGTTTTTCTCCATGTTTATAAAAATTGACAGGTAATGCAAATATCAATTCCAAACACCTCTGTGTTTCTCTTCCTAATCTCCCAGCAATATACTATATGCGCCCTTGAATGTTTCTTTATGAAAATTACTGTACAGTATGTTCAAGGATAAACTGAAAATGAACATAAAATAAACAACTTCATTACATAGATAATTCCTCATATATTAAATCGTAAAGTTTAATTTGCCTTATGGTGAGCAATTAAAAAAGGAATTGCATAGTCCCAGTGCTCTCATGTCGGTGCAGAGCAAAGTCCTCTCAGAATTTTCAAGAACAGTTGGACATGTAATAATTGGACATGCTTGTCCTTTCTAAATTGGCTACAAGAGACTATATCTACAATTTTGATTTTCAATTTAGTGCTCTCTGTTATTCAATTCTAGCGTACAGCTTTGCATAGAAAGAGCTCAACATACATCATTATATAGTGAAAAAGGTTCCATAGCTTAATACAATTATCTTTCATATAATTATACTTATACAGTGATCACTATTAGTGATACAAATTGTGTTTTTACCCCATTAATGACCGCTGTATAGTATGTAAGGGACTTCTTCTGGCGCACCCCTAAATTAAAGGGGCTCTATCACCTGATTTTACCAATATGAGATAAACATATCCCTGAATAGCCTTTAAAAGGCTATTCAGGCCCCACTATTGTTTAATAAAAGACCACCCCATTATAAAGTTTGACCATAAAAATTAATATGCAAATTATACTTACCGTGCACGGTGGGCGGTGCGTGTACTAGTCCATGTCATCCTTCATTGACGCCCTCTTTTCCTTTCTTCTTTATAACCCGTCCTCCGTTCGCTGCGATGTTCCGCCTCTATCCTCTTTCATTCCGGCGGGTTTTAGCAAAATCCTGCGCATGTGCAGTAGCGTTCCCATCGGAGCGCTACTGCGCACGCGCCGATGCCATCTTTATGTACTGAACTGTGCGATCGTACTGCGCATGCGCATGCAGGGTGGTCTTTTATTAAACGATTAGCGGGGCCTCAATAGCCTTTTTATGTTTATCTCATATTGGTAAAATCAGGTGATAGAGCCCCTTTAAAGCAATTGCTATTGATTAAAGCCACATAGCCGATAGGCACGATCTTAGACAGTCACATGACATTTCTGGGATTACAGGATTTTTTCCATTTTAGTCAATAATGGCTGAAACAAAAATACATAGCTCAGGTTCTCACCATTAGGCCAGAAATTTCAGAAACAGTTGAACAGGGTTTTTTTTTTAATGTTTTGGTGTATTAAGGGATCGTGAGACAAAGATATACCACAATTACACTCATCTACACCAGTTTTTAACACAATATCTAAGCTTTGAAAGGCTGAAATACAAACTATCTCCTGAAAATAGGGAATAGAATGGAGACCCGGTGGACAAACACAGGCACAAGTGTGAGCGCCCCCCTAACTTCTAACACTTAGAAATGATAAACTTTTGAAGATTTACTCCTCGCGCATCCGCAGGTCTCTGACCCCCTTTGAAAAAACTCTTCTTTCTAAGACAAGAATGCTCAGGAAAACGTCGGTCATCCTGCATTATTATGTAGACCCCCCCAAAAAAACCTCTAAACTAGCTTTTATCTCCAGTTGGGAGATTGATCTACATGTCTCATTGTCCGACGAGGATGTGCAGAGAGTCCTGAGACATTTTGTCACCTGAAGTAATCTTCCTCTCCTTACCTACCCCCTCTTTCAAACCTCATAAAGACATACTTGCCAATCATCTCCTCTCAGCTGCCAAGTCACTGATACCCAGATTCTGGTTACAGACCCCACCCCCGCCCATCTCACTCTGGTGGGAAAACATCTGTGAGATCTCTCACTTTGAAGCGCTCCTTAGTAAAGCCCGTCGGAGATATGATTCCTACAGTAAAGTCTGGTCACCCATTCTAGCATATTTAGACTCTGAATGATAAAAAACCCTTCCCCCCACTGCACTACTGAGTCATGTAGTTGGTTTCTCTTCCCTAAACTCGCCTCCCCCTCTCTGATCTTCCTCTACTAACGTACCCATGTTCCCGCTCACTCTATTCACTTCTTTCGCCTCCTCTTTCCCTCTTCATCCCCCCCCATTTCCCTCCCATTATCCTTTTATCCTTTCATCCTCTCCATCTCTCTTCGACTATTCCACTACCCCCCCCCCCTGCACATTTCTCCCACCCCCCTCCCCACCATTTCCCTGGTTTTTGATCTCTGGTTCTACACATTTAGTTTTTTTTTTTTTTTCTTATATCACGAGTACCCTCCTTCGTTTCTATATATGCTGCTACTCAACCAACGCAGAGAGCTACTCCCTCTAAACATTTATTCCTCCCTCATCTTAATTTTCATTGTTTGCTGGTATACCTTCAACCTGTCATCGTTACAATACTCTGAAACAGTCACTTCTCAGGACCCAATTGTTTTGGACATTACAGTATTTGCCCCCATATGATTCTGTTCTCAAGAGCTGTGACCTTGTCCTATAAGCTATGCCAGTATTGATACATGTTACATTGTATTTCCTTTGTGTTGACATCGTTGCAATATATATTCCTTTCTTTGGCTGTATAATGAAAAAAATTCTAATAAAACGTTGAATTTTTTTAAAAAAACTTTTGAAGATTTGTTTTGTGTCAAACAAGTTTGTTACAAACTGGAAGTGAAATTATTTTACTCTACACAAATCTGAGACCGTAGAGGATAGGTGGAAGTTCAAGGAAGGTTTGGAAAAATAACCAACAGTTCTGTCTCATTTTCTCTCATCTCTTATGGACACCCTCAAGCTATAAGTGTCATGATGTCAGTGTGTTCAATGTGACTGCTGAGCCTTAAAGGAGTTTTGCAGGCAGAATTTTTTTTTTTTTTTTTTTAAAGAAAGGTCTGTTAGTGCTAGTAATGGGTTAATAAGTACACCCATATACCTTTAGCAGTGTTTGGAGTGATATCTTAGTGCCTCTGGTTGCTTCTGCCTTTGTTTATATGGTGTTAGATTGCTGCTCTGCAGCCTCCTGTGTAGCTGCTACACTAATTCCCTCTAACTCAGCCCCCCTCCTCTCTCACTCTTACAAAACCCTCCATGTTTCACTAAAACTAGAGATCCCGCTCATTACTATCCCCTCCCACCTTCCCTTTCTCAGTAAGCCTAGCCATCCCACCCATTACTAGCCCCTCCCACTGTGTCCCTAGATAACCACTGCTAGAAGACACGAAGAGGGGAGAAGCCATCCTGGACACAAGAAAGCTTGGTAAGTATTGATGGGGATAGGGTAGGGGGAAGAGTAGTGGTAACATTCTGTTTCGGAAGCGGTGGGATGAAATGTCACTGGATTATCAGAAAGTGTCCCTGGGGTGGGTCACATGACTGCTTCAGAGATATGGGTAATTATAGATTTTTTTTTTTTAATTGAAGCAAATTAGAAGTTAGGTAGGGGAAGGGAGTTTAGTTTAGGAGTTAATTCTCAGTTTATCCTGGACAACCCCTTTAACCACATGCCACAGTGGTGCTGCATGATGTCACCCAAGACACCAACAGTCCGGCAACTGTTTCAATGCATGTACACTTTCTATTATTCCTAGTCACTTCCTTCATTTTAGTTTTTGCCTTCAATATGCTATGTTACTAATAGAGATTGGCAGCTATATTCCTGATTTGGGAAAAACATAAAATATGAAGTTTGGAAAACCATTTATATTGACCTTCATAAACATAATATTTTTCTGAAGTGTCATATATTACATTTACACATTTTGATAAATATTATTTTTCTCTAGCATCGTTTCAAACAGCCTCTATAGGTGACAAGGTTAGAAATCACATGTATTCCTTTTGTTTGCTGTCATATTGCAAAAACATTATAATCTTTGATAAGATGTATATATGCTGCTTAAGAAACATGCTGCGAAGTTGTTGGCACCTGCATCCAGGATGGAATTCTATTGGATGCAAGAAGACACATGCTTGGCTTGCTATCAGAAGACAGCTCCGTATAGGCATAGTGCAAGACCGGGAGTAGCTGACTATATATGGAACTGCTTATGCTTCTTTTCTACATAATCAAGATATACTACACCAATCAGGACTGAACATTAGAGATGAGCGAGTAGTATTCGATCAAGTAGCTATTCGATCGAATACTACGGTATTCAAAATATTCGTACTCGATCGAGTATCACTCGCTGTTTGAATGGAAAACTTTGATGCAGAACCAGCGTTGGTTGGCTGAATGCTATACAGTCGGCCAATCAACGCTGGTTCTTCTCCTACCTTTAGAAGTCTTCTCCGTGCAGCGTCCCCACGTTGTCTTCTGGCTCTGAATTCACTCTGCCAGGCATCGGGCCTGGGCAGAGCCGACTGAGCATGCCTACGCTACAAGAAAATGGCTGCTTTGACTGTAAGCGGTCATTTTCTTGTAGTGCGGGCATGTGCAGGGATGCCACAGGGACGCCGCGGGGACGCTGCACAGAGAAGACTTCTCGGAGAATCCAGCCTGACCCTCACTCGTGGACTTGGTAAGTTCAATTTGATTGAATGTTGCCTACCCCTGAAACGAGCATTTTTCCCCCATAGAGTATAATAGGATTCGATATTCGATTCGAGTAGTCGAATATTGAGGGGCTACTCGAAACGAATATCGAGTATTTAACTACTCGCTCATCTCTACTGAACATGAGGACTAATGTTGCCATGTTTCTTTTTCCTGTGCTGGCTGCTATATTAGCCCCATGTTGATTTAATAAAGTGCGTCAGTGCACTCCCCACCCTACTAAGAGAGGAGTTAATACCAACATTCTGTGTCTGGTGTCAATGCCTCGTCGCTAGCACTAAGCACATATTAATTAGGACAACGACAGTCATCCTAGGGATTTGTTACTTGGTCAACAAAAAATAACAGTGCGGGAACCTATTTGTTTCCTGTTCTATAGTTTCACTCCTATCTTGCTAAATAAACAGAATGTAATTGGTGATAGAAGAAATTCTTTTAACTTAATGCACCCCATTGCATTGCTTAGTTAAATGGTCCCAATACAAATTTATTTGGAATGTACCCTCAATTTACTCATTTCTAGAGATGAGCGAACACTAAAATGTTCGAGGTTCGAAATTCGATTCGAACAGCCGCTCAATGTTCGTGTGTTCGAACGGGTTTCGAACCCCATTATAGTCTATGGGGAACAGATACTCGTTAAGGGGGAAACCCAAATCCGTGTCTGGAGGGTCACCAAGTCCACTATGACACCCCAGGAAATGATGCCAACACCTCTGGAATGACACTGGGACAGCAGGGGAAGCATGCCTGGGGGCATCTAACACACCAAAGACCCTCTATTACCCCAACATCACTGCCTAACAACTACACACTTTCCACATTCAAAAAAACCTCTATCAAAGTGGGAAAATACCTGGAAACCTTCTTTACTCCCCAAATGGATGGACACAAACCCCAATTTAAGCTCAACAAACAGTAACAACCACCCCTTTAAATCACGTTCCCCATGACAACCACAAATGGAATAGGCAATGGGAATTCCAAAAGCCCTCACCCTTAACTGTCATTTTGAGTGTGTGTGTGTGTGTGTGTGTGTGTGTGTGTGTGTGTGTGTGTGTGTGTGTGTGATGTGGTAAGACCTTCCAAAATTCACTTTTCTAGCCCTTAACATGAGCCCTTCCAAACAAAGTTACATGACCTTAAGCTGAGCTACCAGCAGAGATTGAGGCCCTTGGCATGAGTAGAGCCTTGCACCAGCAGTGTTTTTGGCACTTAGGGTGAGTTGAGCCTTGTACCAGCGTGTGTCCCTTAACATCAGGCGGGCCCTAAGTTCTGCGCTTTGCACAAAAGTTCCACATTAACTAGGCTGAATGGTACAAAGATTAGTAGGCCCGAGAACCAGGAACAGGTCTTGCAATGGCTGTCGGATAACGCTTAAAGCACATTGTCCACCAGCCAGTCAGCCTCTACCTCCTCTTACCCAACAGTCTTGTCCTCCTTCCACCCAAAATTCCCAATCTTCTCAGAACAATAACCCCAACTGTCCCTGCTCCCCAGAGCTGTTCTCCCTTCCTTTGACTGTACCGCAACCTGCCCCTCCATTTCGCGATTCCACGGACCTAACAGACGAGTATCTGTGTCCAGATGCTCAAACACTAGAGTCTCCTCCATTCCATCTCCGGTCGATTTGGTGGCGGATGACCAGCAACCCACCCTCATCGACGACGATGAGACGCAGTTGCTGTCAGGGCAGCCAGTTGACATGCGCATTGTGCAGGAGGAGGAGGCGAGACAGGAGTTGGAAGAGGAGGTGGTGGACGACGAGGACACCGACCCCACCTGGACAAGGCAGATGTCAAGCTGGGAAAGTAGTGTGGATGTTGAGGCAGGTGCAGCACCAAAAAGGGTAGCTAGAGGCAGAGACATGTCCAGAGGCAGAGGTCAGCTGCTTTGCCGAAGCCAGGCCAGACCCGGAATGTCCGAAGATGTTCCCTTTTGTACCCAGCCCAGAAAAACTCCCCCATCGAGGGCACGTTTCTTGAAGGTGTAGAGTTTTTTCAAGGAATGCGCCGAGGACAGATATAGTGTCGTCTACACAATTTGCCTCTCGAAATCGAGTAGGGGCCCTGAGAAGAGCAACCTGTCCACCACTTCAATGCACCGTCATTTGGAATCCAAGCAATGGAATCAGTGGCAGGCAGCAACGGCAGGACAAACGTCGCCCGCCGTTCATGCCACTGCCTCTGCTCACAGTGCTGGCGATGCACTCCAGAGGACGAGCCAGGACATCACTTCATCTGCCTCCGCCACTTTGTTGACTTCTCCCTCATCCTCCCCTGTTTCTGTCTTATCTCCTTCTCCTGCACCATCAAAGGCACCATCAGGCGCTTCTTTACAACAACCCACCATCTCTCATACATTGGAGCGCCGGCAGAAATACACCGCTAACCACCCACCCACGCAAGCCTAGAACGCCAACATCGCTAAACTGCTGGCCCAGGAGAGGTTGGCGTTCCGGCTTGTTGAAACTCCCGCCTTCCCGGACCTGATGGCAACTGTGGCACCTCACTATGCCGTCCCTAGCCGTCTCAACTTCTCCCGGTGTGGCGTCCCCGCCTTGCACCAGCACGTGTCACTCAACATCAGGTGGGCCCTTAGTTCCGCGCTTTGCTGCAAGGTCCACTTGACCACCGACACTTGGACAAGCGCCTGTGGTCAGGGATGCTGCAGTGCTTATCTTTAATGACAGGCAGGGTGAATGTGGTGGAGTCTGTTCCCCGGGTGCAAACTGGGGTGGCCTATCTCCTCTCCCAGGCCAAAATTCATGGCAGGAGTAGACTGAAACCCTACGACGCTGCAACCTCCACCACAGCTACTAGCGGCAAACGCTAAAACACTGGTGTGGGGAGACGTCAGCAGGCGGTGCTGAAGCTCATCAGCTTGGGGGACAGACAGCACAGTGCCTCCGAGGTCAGGGATGCCATCCTGGCTGAGATGGCATTTTTTTTTCCCTGCTACACCTGGGGCCTGGCATTTTTACGCCTGTGATAATGGCTGGAACCTGGTAGCGGCTCTGGAGCTTGCCAGCCTCCAACACGTTCCATGTTTGGCCCACGTCTAACCTAGTGGTGCAAAGTTTTTTAAAAACATACCCAAATGTACCGAAGCTACTGTTGAAAATGCGGCGCTTGTGCGCCCACTTTTGCAAGTGCACAGGAGTCGCTGCTAGCCTAAAAACACTCTAGCAAGGCCTACATCTGTCCAAACACAGGCTGTTGTCCGTCATTCACACACGCTGAAACCCTACAATACCATATCTTGAGCAGGGTGTGTGAGCTGCACAGACCTTTGATGGAGTTCCATCTACAAAACCCAAGGGTTCCTCAAAGTCAGCAACCAAAGTTTCTGCACCATGAGTTTCCAGGGGTGGCAGAGTTATGGCTAGGGGAAGAGGCATGGATAGGGATGATGTCTAGGGGCAAAAGCAGTGTGGATGTGGAGGCAAGCTAAGCAGGAAAAACTGGGGGTACAAGCTAAGGCATGGACTGGGGTGATGTCTAGGGGCAAAAGCAGTGTGGATGTGGAGGCAAGCTAAGCAGGAAAAACTGGGGATACAAGCTAAGGCATGGACTGGGGTGATGTCTAGGGGCAAAAGCAGTGTGGATGTGGAGGCAAGCTAAGCAGGAAAAACTGGGGGTACAAGCTAAGGCATGGACTGGGGTGATGTCTAGGGGCAAAAGCAGTGTGGATTTGGAGGCAAGCAAAGCAGGGAAAATGGTGGCTAGAGGCAAAGGGATGTCCATAGGCAGCAAGGGCAAAGATGCAAAACTCTCCCGTTTCAAGAATTTTCCTGACTTGTTTCCCCACAAAACATTCCTGGGAGGAGGGCTGAAACACCACCCTCCTCCTCCTCCGCTGTTAGATTTACCCCAGCTACGAGCTGAAAACGCTGCAACACTGGTGTGGGGAGACGTCAGCAGGCTGGGCTGAAGCTCATCAGCTTGGGAGACGGACAGCACACTGCCTCTGAGGTCAGGGATGCCATCCTGGATGAGATGGCAATTTGTTTATCCCCGCTGCCCCTGGGGCCAGGTTTTTTAGCTTGTTGGAGGGCTCTGGAGCTTGCCAGCCTCCAACACGTTCCATGCCTGGCCCACATGTTCAATGTAGTGGTGCAATGATCTTTAAAAACATACCCCAAATTAGCTGAGCTAAGGGTGAAAGTGCGGCACTTGGACACCCACTTTCCCAAGTCTACAGTACCTGGAGCTAGCCGCAATACACTCCAGCAAGGCCTACATCTGCCTGAAGCACCTACTGTTGTGCGAGGTCACCACACGCTCTAACCCTAGATACCGTATGTTCAGCAGGGTGTGTGAGCAGCAGAGACCTTTGATGGAGTACCAGCTACAAAACCCAAGGGTTCCTCAGAGTCAGCTCCCTCACTTTCTGCACCATGAGTTTCCATGGGTGGCAGACTTATGGCTAGAGGCACAGGCATGGATAGGGGTGATGTGTAGGGGCAAAAGCAGTGTGGATGTGGAGGCAAGCTAAGCAGCAAAAACTGGGGGTACAAGCAGCCGGTGACATCATCACTGACAAGCACAGCTGTCTGTCAGCTGACAGGCTGACTTTCACCAAAATGAACAGACAATGGATAGACTCATCATATACATGTCAGTTACATGACAAATTTAGTGCAATTTGCAAGTCCAAGATGGTTTGGAGATCTGCGGAGAGGAATCTCACCACCTCTTGCGGGTGCCATCATTTGGAAGGCAAGCCCTGGGCTCAGTGGGTGAGAGCAAGCGCAGGATAATCGTCGTTTGGCCTGGCGGCCACTGCCTCTTCCACTGTTGACAGGGCTGGCGCTGCAGTCCAGACCAGGAGCCAGGACACCTCCACATCTGCCTCTGACACTTTGGGGAGTTCACCCTTATCCTCACCTTTTCCTGCCATTTCTCCTTTTGCCCGCGCCATCATGCGCCTCTTCCCATCAACTCCCCATCTCCCAAGCCTTTCATTTCATGCTAAAGTACAGCGCAACCCACCCACATGCCCAAGGCTTCAACGGCCTCATCTCAAGAAATCTGGCCCAGGAGATGTTGGAATCCCGGCTGGGGGACACTCTGCCCTTTTTGGGCAGAGTGTCTACTGCGCCACCGCACTGTGCCGTCCACACCAGCACTTTCCCCCAAACATGAGGCGGTCCCTAAATTCAGCGCTTAGCCCTAAAGTTCCATGTGACCAGTTACGAATGGACAAGTGCATGCGGACAGGGACGCTACCTTTCAATTTGGGCACAGTGGTTGAATGTAGTTGAGGCGTGGACCGGGTCGCAAAATGTGGTGGCCTGACTTGTCTCCCCACACAACATTCCTGGGAGGAGGGCTGAAACACCACCCTCCTCCGCTGTTAAATTGACCCCAGCTACGAGCTGGAAACGCTGCAACACTGGTGTGGGGAGACGTCAGCGGGCCGTGCTGAAGCTCATCAGCTTGGGGGCCAGACAGCACACTGCCTACAAAGTGAGTCATGCCATCCTCGATGAGACGGCAATGTGGTTTTTGCCACTGCACCTGGGCCCAGGCATGTTGTCATGTGTGATAATGGCCGTAACCTGGGATTGGCTCTGTAGCTTGGCAGCCTGCAACATATTCCATGCCTGGGCCACGTTTTTAACTCATTGCTGCTAATCTTTTGAAAAAGGTACCCCAATGTTCCTGAGCTACTGGTGAAAGTGTGGCGCTTGTGCGGATAGTTTTTAAAGTGTATAGTTGCCGCTGCTAGCCTCTATGCACTCCTACAACGCCTGTACCTGCTGGAACAACGGCTGTTGTGCGACGTCTCCACACTGCTGGCACTAAACATATCATGTGTTGAGCAGAGTGTGTGAGCAGCACAGACCTTTGATGTAGTTCCAACTCCAAAACCCTCGGGTTCGTCAAAGTCAACTCCCTCAGTTGCTCAACCATGAGTGGCCATGGGTGGCAGACTTATGTGAAATCCCATCCCATCCATTGCACTGGACACGAAACATTAGCATGCGCTCAGCACAACTTCGGATATGGCAGATGCGTTAAGCAGGGTGCAGGGTACAACACAGACCAGGCCCGAGCACCAGGAACAGGTGTTAGAAATACTGCAGCATCTGCCATTTCCTTCCAATTTTGGGGTTTTGGACCCGCCACCGACTTGTCTGGACCTAAGTGGGGATCATGAGACACAGTTGCCATCAAGGCAAGCTGTGGTCATGTGCGGTTTGCAGTAAGGGGGCAGTGCGCAATTGGAAGAGGAGTTGGTGGATGACGAGGCCACCGACCCCACATGGACAGGGGTGATGTCTAGGGGCTAAAGCAGTGTAGATGTAGAGGGAAGCTAAATCAACAAAAAACCTGGGTAGAAGCAAAGGCATAAACTGGGGTGATGTTTAGGGGTGAAAGCAGAGTAGATGTGGAGGGAAGCTAAGCAGCAAAAACAGTGGGTAGAAGCAAAGGCATGCAAAACTCTACCCTGTTGGAAGACTTATTCCTAGGTCTGGAACACGTTAATGGCCCCCCTGGACAAATTACTGCCACTCAGGGGCCTAGTGTCACCAGGAGGGACAAGTATAGGCGCATGTTGTGGGAATACCTGGCCGACACCAGCTCTGTCCTCTCCGATCCCTCTGTGCTCTACAGCCTAAACTTATTTTCTCATCTTTTTTTCTGAACTGCACATCTCTTGCCTGCTTCCTTTGGGATCTTAGAAATGGTGGTCCACTTCCACAGATGGTAACTTCAATAGACAGTGTAACGGGAGTAGCTGAGGGATCGCTGTCTTAACCACTTTTTGGCACAAAATTAACTTCCAAAGCCAAATATGGTGCAAGTATATGATGCAAGGACACCTACACACCTATCTCTGACACATTGGGGAGTTCACCCTCATGCGCCCTTTTGGCCTGCACCATCATGCGCCTCTTCCCAGCCACTCCACATTTCCCAAGCTTTTCATTGCAGGCAGAAGTACAATACAACCCACCCCCATGCCCAAGCCTGTAACAGCCTCATCGATAAACTGCTGGCCCTGGAGATGTTGGTGTTTGTTTATGCTTCTGGAGACCCAGGCCTTCCGTCAGCAGATGGCAGCTGGGGCACCTCCCTATGCTGGGCCTAGCCGTTACTACTTCTCTTGGTGTGCTGTCTCTGCCTTGCGCCTGCATGTGTCCCATAACATCAGTCGGGCCCAGAGCTCTGCGCTTTGCTGCAAGGTCCACTTGACCACCGACACATGGACAAGCGCCTGTGGTCAGGGATGCTGCAGTGCTTATCTTTAATGACAGGCAGGGTGAATGTGGTGGAGTCTGTTCCCCGGGTGCAAACTGGGGTGGCCTATCTCCTCTCCCAGGCCAAAATTCATGGCAGGAGTAGACTGAAACCCTACGAAGCTGCAACCTCCACCCCAGCTACTAGCGGAAAACACTGTAACACTGGCATGGGGAGATGTCAGTAGGCCGTGCTGAAACTGATCAGCTTGGGGGACAGACAGCACAGTGCCTCCGAGGTCAGGGATGCCATCCTGGCTGAGATGGCATTTTTTTTTCCCTGCTACACCTGGGGCCTGGCATTTTTGCGCCTGTGATAATGGCTGGAACCTGGTAGCAGATCTGGAGCTTGCCAGACTCAAACACGGTCCACGCATGGCCCACGTTTTCCAACTTGTTGGTGCCATGTTTCTTTGAAACCTACACCATTGTGCCTGATATACAGGTCAAAGTGGGGCCATTTTCGTAAGTGAGAACTAGCCTCTGCTAGGCAGAAAACATTCAGAGCACACTCCTCTCATCTTCGCACCGTTGGCTGGCGGAGGAAGACGAGGGGGTTGGAGTGGCATCTGATGTCCCTATCCCACACGAGGCTAGAGGGTGCACTTCAGTGCATCCCATTGCTTCACCACAAATGGTGTGAAGGGGAGTGGAAAATGGAGGAAATGGAGAGTGACCCTTACAGTTGGGGCCAGCAAAGGCATGCCAAGTAACACACTGGCACACATGGCTGACTTCATCTTGGGTTGCTTTTCAACACATATTTCACATCATGAAGAACAAATAATACTGGATTTTTTCAAGCCTCGAACCCCGGTCTAGGTCTAATGTCTGTTCCTTTCTTATATTAGGGGAGAGGGAAAAAAAATTACTTCAGTGATACGTTTAGCGTACATAGACTGACTATTAATGTGTATCCCACTTAGTGTTGTTAGGGTTACACACCGTCACAACCTGGCTAAAGCTTCTATAGCTGTTAATAAAGTCAACATAACTTTACGGTATCCAAAAAGACAGCTGGTACCGACAGAGAGCAAGACAAATGTCACCCAAAGCTGTGAGCTCTGAACACCCACAGTGACTTTGGCGTCATCATCATTATAAGGGAGTGGGTGGTAATAAATAACTTGGCAGTGCCTAAAACCCAAAAAGCTTATACAACTATATTTACATTAAGATACACAAATGAAACTTTTCAGTAGCATGTCATGAGACAAGCTGATAAGCTCTTCCTTTGTGCAGTGCTATTTGAAAGTTAAACGCTGCCTTTATTTTAATTCTGGAGAAGGTGCAGACATTAGATTTAGAACATGTTGTCTTCATTGTCCAAATCCTCTATATAGGTAACGCGTTTTTCGGGCCGAGCTGTCTGGGAACGAGCTGGTGCAGCACTGACAACCTGGGTGAATATGGCAAGAGCCTGAGATGTAGGGTGAATGAATCCCCAAATTATTTGTGGAATTCCCAGTGAGACAATGGCACTGTATACCAGTATTAAAAATTGTGGGTGCACATAACCCCCATATATTCTTTGAATTCCCAGTCAGACAATGGCACTATATACCAGTATTAAAAATTGTGGGTGCACATAACCCCCATATATTCTTTGAATTCCCACTCAGACAATGGCACTGTATAGCAGTATTAAAAATTGTGGGTGCACGTAACCCCCATATATTCTTTGAATTCCCAGTCAGACAATGGCACTATATACCAGTATTAAAAATTGTGGGTGCACATAACCCCCATATATTCTTTGAATTCCCAGTCAGACAATGGCACTGTATACCAGTATTAAAAATTGTGGGTGCACATAACCCCCATATATTCTTTGAATTCCCAGTCAGACAATGGCACTGTATACCAGTATTAAAAATTGTGGGTGCACGTAACCCCCATATATTCTTTGAATTCCCAGTCAGACAATGGCACTGTATAGCAGTATTAAAAATTGTGGGTGCACGTAACCCCCATATATTCTTTGAATTCCCAGTCAGACAATGGCACTGTATACCAGTATTAAAAATTGTGGGTGCACATAACCCCCATATATTCTTTGAATTCCCAGTCAGACAATGGCACTGTATACCAGTAGTAAAAATTGTGGGTGCACATAACCCCCATATATTCTTTGAATTCCCAGTCAGACAATGGAACTGTATAGCAGTAGCAAAAATTGTGGGTGCACGTCACCCCAATATATTCTTTGAATTCCCAGTTAGACAATGGCACTGTATACCAGTAGTAAAAATTGTGGGTGCACATAACCCCCATATATTCTTTGAATTCCCAGTCAGACAATGGCACTGTATACCAGTATTAAAAATTGTGGGTGCACATAACCCCCATATATTCTTTGAATTCCCAGTCAGACAATGGCACTGTATACCAGTATTAAAAATTGTGGGTGCACGTAACCCCCATATATTCTTTGAATTCCCAGTCAGACAATGGCACTGTATAGCAGTATTAAAAATTGTGGGTGCACGTAACCCCCATATATTCTTTGAATTCCCAGTCAGACAATGGCACTGTATACCAGTATTAAAAATTGTGGGTGCACATAACCCCCATATATTCTTTGAATTCCCAGTCAGACAATGGCACTGTATACCAGTAGTAAAAATTGTGGGTGCACATAACCCCCATATATTCTTTGAATTCCCAGTCAGACAATGGAACTGTATAGCAGTAGCAAAAATTGTGGGTGCACGTCACCCCAATATATTCTTTGAATTCCCAGTTAGACAATGGCACTGTATACCAGTAGTAAAAATTGTGGGTGCACATAACCCCCATATATTCTTTGAATTCCCAGTCAGACAATGGCACTGTATACCAGTATTAAAAATTGTGGGTGCACATAACCCCCATATATTCTTTGAATTCCCAGTCAGACAATGGCACTGTATACCAGTATTAAAAATTGTGGGTGCACGTAACCCCCATATATTCTTTGAATTCCCAGTCAGACAATGGCACTGTATAGCAGTATTAAAAATTGTGGGTGCACGTAACCCCCATATATTCTTTGAATTCCCAGTCAGACAATGGCACTGTATACCAGTATTAAAAATTGTGGGTGCACATAACCCCCATATATTCTTTGAATTCCCAGTCAGACAATGGCACTGTATACCAGTAGTAAAAATTGTGGGTGCACATAACCCCCATATATTCTTTGAATTCCCAGTCAGACAATGGAACTGTATAGCAGTAGCAAAAATTGTGGGTGCACGTCACCCCAATATATTCTTTGAATTCCCAGTTAGACAATGGCACTGTATACCAGTAGTAAAAATTGTGGGTGCACATAACCCCCATATATTCTTTGAATTCCCAGTCAGACAATGGCACTGTATACCAGTATTAAAAATTGTGGGTGCACATAACCCCCATATATTCTTTGAATTCCCAGTCAGACAATGGCACTGTATACCAGTATTAAAAATTGTGGGTGCACGTAACCCCCATATATTCTTTGAATTCCCAGTCAGACAATGGCACTGTATAGCAGTATTAAAAATTGTGGGTGCACGTAACCCCCATATATTCTTTGAATTCCCAGTCAGACAATGGCACTGTATACCAGTATTAAAAATTGTGGGTGCACATAACCCCCATATATTCTTTGAATTCCCAGTCAGACAATGGCACTGTATACCAGTAGTAAAAATTGTGGGTGCACATAACCCCCATATATTCTTTGAATTCCCAGTCAGACAATGGAACTGTATAGCAGTAGCAAAAATTGTGGGTGCACGTCACCCCAATATATTCTTTGAATTCCCAGTTAGACAATGGCACTGTATACCAGTAGTAAAAATTGTGGGTGCACATAACCCCCATATATTCTTTGAATTCCCAGTCAGACAATGGCACTGTATACCAGTATTAAAAATTGTGGGTGCACATAACCCCCATATATTCTTTGAATTCCCAGTCAGACAATGGCACTGTATACCAGTATTAAAAATTGTGGGTGCACATAACCCCCATATATTCTTTGAATTCCCAGTGAGACAATGGAACTGTATAGCAGTAGCAAAAATTGTGGGTGCACGTCACCCCAATATATTCTTTGAATTCCCAGTTAGACAATGGCACTGTTTACCAGTAGTAAAAATTGTGGGTGCACATAACCCCCATATATTCTTTGAATTCCCAGTCAGACAATGGCACTGTATACCAGTATTAAAAATTGTGGGTGCACATAACCCCCATATATTCTTTGAATTCCCAGTCAGACAATGGCACTGTATACCAGTATTAAAAATTGTGGGTGCACGTAACCCCCATATATTCTTTGAATTCCCAGTCAGACAATGGCACTGTATACCAGTATTAAAAATTGTGGGTGCACATAACCCCCATATATTCTTTGAATTCCCAGTCAGACAATGGCACTGTATACCAGTATTAAAAATTGTGGGTGCACGTAACCCCCATATATTCTTTGAATTCCCAGTCAGACAATGGCACTATATACCAGTATTAAAAATTGTGGGTGCACATAACCCCCATATATTCTTTGAATTCCCAGTCAGACAATGGCACTGTATACCAGTATTAAAAATTGTGGGTGCACATAACCCCCATATATTCTTTGAATTCCCAGTGAGACAATGGAACTGTATAGCAGTAGCAAAAATTGTGGGTGCACGTCACCCCAATATATTCTTTGAATTCCCAGTTAGACAATGGCACTGTATACCAGTAGTAAAAATTGTGGGTGCACATAACCCCCATATATTCTTTGAATTCCCAGTCAGACAATGGCACTGTATACCAGTATTAAAAATTGTGGGTGCACATAACCCCCATATATTCTTTGAATTCCCAGTCAGACAATGGCACTGTATACCAGTATTAAAAATTGTGGGTGCACATAACCCCCATATATTCTTTGAATTCCCAGTGAGACAATGGAACTGTATAGCAGTAGCAAAAATTGTGGGTGCACGTCACCCCAATATATTCTTTGAATTCCCAGTTAGACAATGGCACTGTATACCAGTAGTAAAAATTGTGGGTGCACATAACCCCCATATATTCTTTGAATTCCCAGTCAGACAATGGCACTGTATACCAGTATTAAAAATTGTGGGTGCACATAACCCCCATATATTCTTTGAATTCCCAGTCAGACAATGGCACTGTATACCAGTATTAAAAATTGTGGGTGCACATAACCCCCATATATTCTTTGAATTCCCAGTCAGACAATGGCACTGTATACCAGTATTAAAAATTGTGGGTGCACGTAACCCCCATATATTCTTTGAATTCCCAGTCAGACAATGGCACTGTATAGCAGTATTAAAAATTGTGGGTGCACGTAACCCCCATATATTCTTTGAATTCCCAGTCAGACAATGGCACTGTATACCAGTATTAAAAATTGTGGGTGCACATAACCCCCATATATTCTTTGAATTCCCAGTCAGACAATGGCACTGTATACCAGTATTAAAAATTGTGGGTGCACATAACCCCCATATATTCTTTGAATTCCCAGTCAGACAATGGCACTGTATACCAGTATTAAAAATTGTGGGTGCACATAACCCCCATATATTCTTTGAATTCCCAGTGAGACAATGGAACTGTATAGCAGTAGCAAAAATTGTGGGTGCACGTCACCCCCATATATTCTTTGAATTCCCAGTCAGACAATGGCACTGTATAGCAGTATTAAAAATTGTGGGTGCACGTAACCCCCATATATTCTTTGAATTCCCAGTCAGACAATGGCACTATATACCAGTATTAAAAATTGTGGGTGCACATAACCCCCATATATTCTTTGAATTCCCAGTCAGACAATGGCACTGTATAGCAGTATTAAAAATTGTGGGTGCACATAACCCCCATATATTCTTTGAATTCCCAGTGAGACAATGGCACTGTATACCAGTAGCAAAAATTGTGGGTGTATATAGCCCCAATTCTATTGCTAGGGGACTTGCAGGGTATTTCTGAGGTGAAGGTGGGGGGGCACACCGTTGGAACGGGGATTTGGGGTGTATATATGGGGTATACGGGAATACACTGTCAGTGTGTTCCATTCAGGATCCTGGGAAAGCTGGGTTGCGGCGATTGAGCCCGTCAGTGCCACGTTACACTGACAAGCTTCTCCCTGGAATTGAAGTTATATGTAACCCCAATATATTCTTTGAATTCCCAGTGAGACAATGGCACTATATGGCAGTAGCAAAAATAGTGGGTGTATATAGCCCCAATTCTATTGCTAGGGGACTTGCAGGGTATTTCTGGGGTGAAGGTGGGGGGGCACACCGTTGGAACGGGTATCGGGGGTATATATCGGGTATACGGGAATACACTGACAGTGTATTCCATTCAGGATCCTGGGAAAGCTGGGTTGCGGCGATTGAGCCCGTCAGTGCCACGTTACACTGACAAGCTTCTCCCTGTTATTTAGCTCTTACAAGAGCTGTTGGTTGTCTTCTCCTTCCTATCCTAGCCTGTCCCTGCCTACCCAGAATCTAACCCCTAGCTAACTGGACGGAAACCTCCGTCCTCGGTGAATTGCAAGCTCAGAATGACGCGAAGCTGGGCGGCGCTGTTCTTTTAAATTAGAGGTCACATGTTTTCGGCAGCCAATGGGTTTTGCCTACTTTTTTCAACGTCACCGGTGTCGTAGTTCCTGTCCCACCTACCCTGCGCTGTTATTGGAGCAAAAAAGGCGCCAGGGAAGGTGGGAGGGGAATCGAGTAATGGCGCACTTTACCACGCGGTGTTCGATTCGATTCGAACATGCCGAACAGCCTAATATCCGATCGAACATGAGTTCGATAGAACACTGTTCGCTCATCTCTACTCATTTCCGAAGTGAAATTGAATACACATACTTTGTACATACATACTTATTTACAGAAGAATAGAGATTTACCGCCGCACTAATACTGTAAGCGTATCATGACATTAAAGTTTCAAATCAAACCAAGCAATGTAAAGCAGCTTTCAAGAAGATAAGCATTTACTGAAATGATAATTGAACTCTGTGTTTTAGAGAAAGAAAACTATGGTTGGCGAGTTTTGAAGTCAAAAGGCAAACATTATTTAAACTAAGCTATGAGGAAATGTATTTGGCATTCAGAAATGAAATAATAGTAATTACCGGGGCTTACACAAATCCATGAAGAGAGACTTGCTTAAGATATACAAATATAATTTACTGCAATGCTGGATAATGCACACACATTGAGAAGCTAAGGAAGATAACATTAAAAATAATTTTTGTTTACTGTGAAAAAAACAGCGACTATTGATATTTATTCAGCCTGATACTTTCCCGTTTAGAAAATACTTGCATAGAACATTCATTGTTATTTTTTGATAGTTCTAGTTTTAAGACCTGCTGAGACTGCACGAGCCGAATCCCTCTCAACTAGGCTTCAAAGGCAAGCGCACTAATGCCGGACATGAAGTGTCATCTACAAAGAACTGATACCGAAAACTTGTTATGCTTCTTTGCGGCCATGCAGAGTATTAAGGTTTGTCCTTATTTTACTATATGTGCTTTGAAGATATCACTGACTTATTTATTTTTGTTCATGCCCAAGGTGAATATAGCAGATGTGTTTCCTATTAAAGCTCACCTATAACCACTATAGGTTAACATTCACTTTAAGAAATGCGGCAAATTGTCACTATCCTCTAACCTCTAGTCTGCATGATGAAGGAATCACGAATCGTAGCTTTGTTCACAGCATTTGTATAAAGGCACAAACTCATGGCAGCATAGGGAGTAACTAATGTTCCATAGTTTAGAGCTATAGGATCTCATTGTGTTGCTGTATGGCACCTCTGTATGGCACAGTAGTAGGCATTATAGAAATGGGTTCTCACTTAACTGATCTCCAGTTTGGTTTTGTATTGAAACCATTTCAACACAATATCACAACATGCTAACAAAAGCCTCAGAATAGAGATGAGCGAGTAGTGTTCGATCGAGTAGGTGTTCGATCGAATACTACGGTATTCGAAATACTCGTACTCGATCGAACACTACTAGCTGTTCAAAGTTTAATGTTAAATGCAGAATGCTATACATTCTGCCAATCAACGCTGGTTCTTCTCTTTCCTTTCTGAAGTCTTCTCCGCGCTGCGTCCCCTCGTCTTCTTCCGGGTGGAATTCACTCTGCCTAGGCATCCGGCACTTTAGTGCAACACATCGCAGTTTTTCTGCAGCACTTTAAACAGAAAGTTTGTGGAGTTTTAATCCACAGGCTTTCTGTTACAATTATGCCTATGGGGAAATCGCCGACGTTTCCGTAGGTATAAATGACATACTGCGATTTCCAAAACTGTGCCGGTGTTTACAGCAAAATGAGCATGGGATTCGCTAGATTCCCATCCACATTGCCTGTACTGTAAAATGTCACAATTTTTCCCATGGCGTTTCCGCCTTGGGCAAATTGCACCATTTCCGTCCTGTGGGGCCCCGGTCTTACTCTCCACAAATTCTATGAAAATAGTCAAACTAGCTTTCTGCTTACAATAAAGATTTACATATACAAAGTGTATGGAGAGATAAAGCAAACCTCCAAACAGGTTTCTCATTTGTCATGTTAAGCTAAGGTCACACGTTGCAGAAAAGTTGCTTTTTTTGTTTCTAAATTTTAAGCATTTTTTTGATCCAAACACAGAAGTAGCTACAAACGCAATTGGAAATATAAAGGAACACTTACAGTTTTCCATCCTGCCCAATCCACTCCTGACTTTGGTTCAAAATACCGCAGCAAAATCCACAACAAAAAAGCAGTTTTTCTGCAACGTGGGGCCTTAGCTTTAAATTTTTTAAAATAAAAAATAATCCACTATCTTTATCCAAAAGTGCATTGAACAGAAGGTTAATAAATAGATTTCTGGTTCCCCAAATTTTGAATATACAGTATTTTGCATTTAGAATGACAGAGTTAATAAGAAAAAGTCAGTACAACAATATTCAGCGTCAAAACTGAATTATTATTATGTCAATAATCACAGCTTGGATAAGTCTCTAATTAGCTGTTATAAGAAATGTACATACAACTGTGTATGAAGGTGTTTCCATATTGTGGCAATTACAATGTGCTTCACTTCGCAACGTAAGGAACAATTGTTACAGGAATAAGATTCATTTTATTTTGCTGAAAGTCTTATATTTGCTGTACTGTATTTATATTTATGCAATAATGAATTAAACATATACCAGAAAATTTCAAAATGTATGTAGAATAGAATACAGTGTATCTGCTAGAAAATATAGGTAGTAGAGGAGGTATTGTCAGTTTCATGAGCAGTGATTTACTAATAATTGATTTACTAAATTTGAAACTTATACTTTATATACTCACCATATGCTCATCATTAGGAAATTAATCATTAAAGGGGTAGTCCAGGCAAAATTGGACAATCCCTTTAATTTTTAAATCAGCCAGTCAACCTGTCCCCAATGCTCTGATGTCTTCCCAATGTGTCTGGGTTCTTCTGCTCAACAGCTTCTCCTGGGTTTTGTGGAAGCTGCTGATTAGTCTTAGTGGTCACGCAACTGCTGAGGCCAATCAGTGGCCTCAGGAAGAGACCCCTGATGTGATCATAGGTAGTACCATCACATGCCCTTCGCTGATAGGCCTCAGTGGTCACGTGACTCAGTGTTCATTGGAACTCTACAGTTTATTTCCTCAAGAGAATCATATAACAATTAATTATTAACATTCAAGGCAAAAAGGTCTGTATTAAAAAGGAAATTTAGATCAAAAACAAATGGTGGGTTTACCACTCAGTTTCAACATTGTAGGTACTAGGAAATATAAATTCAACTAGGTATTTTTTGAGGAATAACACGATGGGTTTATGGGAGAATTGGAAGTTGGGTGGAGTGAATATGGCACAATATACATTATTGTGCAAAAGTTTTACTGGTGGATACTTATTCATTATTAGAGATGAGCGAACACTAAAATGTTCGAGGTTCGAAATTCGATTCAAACAGCCGCTCACTGTTCGTGTGTTCGAATGGGTTTCGAACCCCATTATAGTCTATGGGGAACATAAACTCGTTAAGGGGGAAACCCAAATTCGTGTCTGGAGGGCCACCAAGTCCACTATGACACCCCAGGAAATGATACCAACACCCTGGAATGACACTGGGACAGCAGGGGAAGCATGTCTGGGGGCATAAAAGTCACTTTATTTCATGGAAATCCCTGTCAGTTTGCGATTTTCGCAAGCTAACTTTTCCCCATAGAAATGCATTGGCCAGTGCTGATTGGCCAGAGTACGGAACTCGACCAATCAGCGCTGGCTCTGCTGGAGGAGGCGGAGTCTAAGATCGCTCCACACCAGTCTCCATTCAGGTCCGACCTTAGACTCCGCCTCCTCCGGCAGAGCCAGCGCTGATTGGCCGAAGGCTGGCCAATGCATTCCTATGCGAATGCAGAGACTTAGCAGTGCTGAGTCAGTTTTGCTCAACTACACATCTGATGCACACTCGACACTGCTACATCAGATGTAGCAATCTGATGTAGCAGAGCTGAGGGTGCACTAGAACCCCTGTGCAAACTCAGTTCACGCTAATAGAATGCATTGGCCAGCGCTGATTGGCCAATGCATTCTATTAGCCCGATGAAGTAGAGCTGAATGTGTGTGCTAAGCACACACATTCAGCACTGCTTCATCACGCCAATACAATGCATTAGCCAGTGCTGATTGGCCAGAGTACGGAATTCGGCCAATCAGCGCTGGCCAATGCATTCTATTAGCCCGATGAAGTAGAGCTGAATGTGTGTGCTAAGCACACACATTCAGCACTGCTTCATCACACCAATACAATGCATTAGCCAGTGCTGATTGGCCAGAGTACGGAATTCGGCCAATCAGCGCTGGCCAATGCATTCTATTAGCCCGATGAAGTAGAGCTGAATGTGTGTGCTAAGCACACACATTCAGCACTGCTTCATCACGCCAATACAATGCATTAGCCAGTGCTGATTGGCCAGAGTACGGAATTCGGCCAATCAGCGCTGGCCAATGCATTCTATTAGCCCGATGAAGTAGAGCTGAATGTGTGTGCTAAGCACACACATTCAGCACTGCTTCATCACGCCAATACAATGCATTAGCCAGTGCTGATTGGCCAGAGTACGGAATTCGGCCAATCAGCGCTGGCTCTGCTGGAGGAGGCGGAGTCTAAGATCGCTCCACACCAGTCTCCATTCAGGTCCGACCTTAGACTCCGCCTCCTCCAGCAGAGCCAGCGCTGATTGGCCGAATTCCGTACTCTGGCCAATCAGTACTGGCTAATGCATTGTATTGGCGTGATGAAGCAGTGCTGAATGTGTGTGCTTAGCACACACATTCAGCTCTACTTCATCGGGCTAATAGAATGCATTGGGCAATCAGCGCTGGCCAATGCATTCTATTAGCTTGATGAAGCAGAGTGTGCACAAGGGTTCAAGCGCACCCTCGGCTCTGATGTAGCAGAGCCGAGGATGCGCTTGAACCCTTGTGCAGCCTCGGCTCTGCTACATCAGAGCCGAGGGTGCGCTTGAACCCTTGTGCACACTCTGCTTCATCAAGCTAATAGAATGCATTGGCCAGCACTGATTGGCCAGAGTACGGAATTCGGCCAATCAGCGCTGGCTCTGCTGGAGGAGGCGGAGTCTAAGGTCGGACCTGAATGGAGACTGGTGTGGAGCGATCTTAGACTCCGCCTCCTCCAGCAGAGCCAGCGCTGATTGGTCGAGTTCCGTACTCTGGCCAATCAGCGCTGGCCAATGCATCCCTATGGGAAAAAGTTTATCTCACAAAAATCACAATTACACACCCGATAGAGCCCCAAAAAGTTATTTTTAATAACATTCCCCCCTAAATAAAGGTTATCCCTAGCTATCCCTGCCTGTACAGCTATCCCTGTCTCATAGTCACAAA
Organism: Leptodactylus fuscus; assembly: GCF_031893055.1. Lineage (NCBI taxonomy): Eukaryota > Metazoa > Chordata > Amphibia > Anura > Leptodactylidae > Leptodactylus > Leptodactylus fuscus. Next base: position 177,360,658 of record NC_134269.1, on the reverse strand, counting down.
GTTCACATTCTCATATGACCCGGATTTGAAATCCACTATTCGTCTAAAATGGAGGTCACCTGATTTCGGCAGCCAATGACTTTTTCCAATTTTTTTCAATGCCCCCGGTGTCGTAGTTCCTGTCCCACCTCCCCTGCGCTGTTATTGGTGCAAAAAAGGCGCCAGGGAAGGTGGGAGGGGAATCGAATTTTGGCGCACTTTACCACGCGGTGTTCGATTCGATTCGAACATGGCGAACACCCTGATATCCGATCGAACATGTGTTCGATAGAACACTGTTCGCTCATCTCTATTCATTATGCAATAACAGGGAAGTCTCTGATTGGCTACTATATTGTAGTAGGACAACAACCCCAAACATTCAGTCAATGTCATTAAGAACTATGTTTAATCCTGTAAGGGATGATATGGCCCCACAGAACTCTGATCTCAACATCAGATAGAAGGATTTGAACAAGTCTCCATTAGGGTTGAGCAATAGTGTTCGGAAAAGATCGGATTCCGATTGGCAATCAAGAAAATTTCACGATCGTGATCGGAATTCTGAACACGATCTTTTTAGGTGGGATTGAGATTGGTAATATTTCCCACAATGCTTTACTTAGCCTTCACACTGAGTATACACTCCACTAACTCTGGGTGGAGTTTATACTCAGTGTGAAGGCTCCGCTGTGGTTCCATAGGAATGAATGGAAGCAGCCGGCACACAGCCTTAACCCCCTGTGCGCTGGCTGCCTCCATTCATTCTAATGGGAGACTAAATTAACATCTCTAGTAGCTATTTACCTTCAGAGATGGCTGCTCCGCTGCCCGGTGTTCTCCTTCTTCTTCGCCTCGCTGCCGCCGCCTCCCAGGAGAGTGTGGGTGGATACAGGGCTGGGAGACATCTCCCCTACCGCCTACCGCTCAAACCGTGCTGTCCATTCACTCAATGACCTAAGACTTACATCCTCTATTATCAGAACCTCCCACGCTTGTATAAGACTTCTCCCGGGCTGCACCACTTCTCTTGAATGCTTTACCCCGGACAATCAGATTAATTCCCTACAGTTTCCCTACAATTTAATTCCCTTAATTCCCTATAATTTCTACAGTTTCAAACGCAAACTAAAGATGCATCTTTTCAGACAGGCCTATCACAATTTCTAACGTAAACCTTTCTGTACTATAATTAGAATCCCCAAAATTTAACCCTCCTCTGTCCCCGCTCCCACATTACCTCACTTTACCCCACATGATATGAGGCCTTAATAAGTTTGTGTAATGACAGTAACCTCTATTACAAAAGTGTCTGACCTCTGCATAAGCAATGCCGCCCCTGCTACCTTTTGTGTCACCCCCTCTCCCTCACAGGCCGGGTTCACACGATGTATTTTAGCACGTAATGTGGCACGTAGACGGCGCAGAGCTTTTGCGGGCCGTATACGCTCCCATTGTTTTCAATGGGAGCCGTTACCGTATACGCGGCGCTAATAGCAGGACCCACCCATGTGGGTTCTGCCAGGATATGTTATTTCTGGTATTATCTTGTTTCTTGGGATTTATATACATATATAGATTATGTGTTTTTGGGGATTCCCTAAAGATTTTCTTGAAGGTCTTTGTATAAATGTGTCCTATAATAGATAAAACGAAATTTTGGAGTAATACATGTATAGTCCTTTATGTTGCCAGCTCTATCTGGATTCATTTCGGCTCGGCTTTTGCAGAGATCCTACAGTTAAATAACTTCTGGTAAGTAAAAAAAAATGTAAGTAACAATCTGTCATTTAGTACTATTTGTAACATTGCGGAACCATTTCTTTTTGATGTTTCATGCTTCTGATCTGGGACAGTAGTTTAGAAGAAACTAATTGGTCCAAATTATATCTTTTCTGCATAGTCAGTCATCTTCTAACTACTGAACATTCACAGAACATCACTTTATACTGTATAATTTCCCAGTAGATTTTCAGTAGAAAAAATTGTGATTTTTTTTTTTTTTTTTTTGTCAGACGAACCATATTATGTTGTTGTATTTTCATACTGTATATTTTTCATTGAATTACGCTGCCATTTAAATGATTTAGTAGTAGGGCTACAATATTGCTAATGTTATACATGAATACTCCGACTTTACATTATTGAATTCATGTTTAATATGAATATTTGAACCAATGACATGTAAACAATAACTCCAATTGGATTTTTCTTATACTTTGCAGCTAATTTGGCCTTCCAAACATTTGGATTCACCTGAATGCCACAGGAAATGGATGATAGGCTTTACTCACTTACATAAGTATATTTTATTCTTTTTTTCTCTCCTGGATCATCTGTATGAAGACAAATGTTAAAGGGGTTATGTAGGGAGGAATAAAGCTTACTGATGCATTCACTGGACTGGATAAGCTTTGTTACTAAAATATATGATGATTATGATGATGGTTACCTTTGCAGAATGCAGTTAAGGAGGCCATAAGTCACATTCCTCTGCCTTTCCTGCTGAAGTTCAGACTTTTGGCAACATGACCAACTCCACTATAGTGTGACTTATATCATTTGCACTGATCCACACTACACTATGAAAATATAAGGTATTGTGAAAAGGGGACAGGCAGAGTGCTGAAGTCCCACTATATCAGGTTTCTGAATTACTGACATGGTACAGGTTTCTGACGTGTGGTCCGGGGTAGGTCTTGAATAGGCCTCAGCTCCAGCTATGGGTACTAGGCTCATTACGCGGTCATAAAAGGCTGCTGAGCTTGCACTTCGGGGCAGAACCTGGTAGGAGAGGAAGTGGCTGGGTCTATCCTGACATTGAGAACCTTGCTGATACGGTAAAGTGTTGTTTTTGTTGATTCGTGAGGCTGGTAGTAAGCAACACATGCAATTAGTATTTTCTGTTTAGTTAGTGCTCAGACGAGCAGGTTTTGTTTTGCCTAAAGTTAAGGCCGTATTTTATTTTTTGTGCCTGATTTAAAGGTTTATTTATTTTACTCTGTACTAGCCTACATGTCTATGTGACTTTAACAACATTACTATCCACAATCTTAACTTTTATATGCCAGTAACCAAAAACTTAACTAGTTTCTTCCCTATGAAGTACTATTACATCAATGCCGGGAACCCGTTTCCACACATTGAAAAAAACTAAATACTTTGAGCAAATACACAACATTTAAACAAAAAATTTAAGGCTTTTACAATGTGACAATGAAAAAATCAAAAAGAGGACCCCATTTTTAAGTATCAAACTAGGCACAGCGTCTAATAGGATAAAATTGACTGATGGGGCTGAGAAGTAAACCCCCCTCCCACTAATTAGTGCATAGTACAGACACCAGAAGCGAACCAATACAGTTAACTCATGGGAGGGCAGTCTGATGGCCATCCGCTCATCCTAGAGATAGGCCATAAATATCTAAATTCTAGAAAACCTCTTTAAGAAATTCAAAATTTTTAAATTCTATGTAAGATTATAAAGGGTGAGACCATATGTTTGTAATCTTAATATTAAACGTGGGTCCAAGGCCCATCTAGACATGCTACAATCTATATATTGCTAAGAATGTATTCCTTGCCTTTTAGGGACAACTAGTGCCATAATAAGCATACTATGCTTTGTGTCAAAGTATATTCTTGATGCAGACAAAATCTACTTTAATCTGTATGCATATTAGCTGTTTGGTGCACCTGGATTGTTGTCATGCTTATTGGCACACCATGGGAGCTACGAATCCTTATGTTAGGAGGGACTGGGTTGTAACCATAGACCGCAAACATCTTTAATTTTCAAAGCAGAAATATTACACTTTGACACAAAACATATATGTTCATTGGCCCCCTATAGCAGCAAATAAGAGCTTTGGAAGTGATTGTTGTGGTAATATATTCTTTTCAAATAATAAAGACATTATACAGTAATATTTTCTAGATTGGTTTTTATCCCCTTCCTGCTACATAACATGCATTATTTTTCCTTTAGTTCCAAAATTGTCATTTCCACAAGGGGTTAAAGTGACTTTTTTTTAGAGAAAAAAAAAATAATTTTTAATTTTCACATCCCAGTGTTAATACAGTCTGTCCAAAATGTGTAGTGTCAAAATACTCACTCTTTTCCTTGATAAATTTCTTGAGGGCTGTAGTTTCCAAAATGGGGAGGTTTCCATTGCACTGGTACTTTAGAGACACCTAGTTAAGTTAAAGCATCTCAAAGTTATTACTGCATAAAGTGACACATTTATTTTGGAAAAATGGGCCTCTGTCCTTAAAAGGGTTGTACAGGAAAAAAAAAAATATGGTTTTATCTTCTCAGGAAGGGACCTCATCTCCGATGGTCACATCGCAATGCAACAGTTCACTGACATTAAAATGAATGGCCATGTGAACAATGAACATGAGGTCACATCCTGAGAAAAATAAATCAGTCGTTTTTTCCTATTTCTACACAACCCCTGAGGCCTGATGTTGCAGAAATGCAGATTTTTTTGAGCCAAAACCAAGAATGGACACAAAAGGGAAGGGAAATATATAGGATGTATTTATACTTCTCCCTTCTGCTCAACCCACTCCTGGCTTTAGCTCAGAAAACAAACAAAAAAGCTGTTCTTCTGCAAGTTGGGCCTCAGCCTAAGGAGTTAATGCGTTAGAATAAATCTGATTTGTGTAACATCTTCGCCCATCCAGGCTTTGGCATCATCCTACGGCCGCATGCTCCAGCTGTGATTTCTTCTTTTGGGTTATTGTTGTATTGTCTGAACACTGTCCTATTCCTTTACCCTGGTAATTGATTTTCCATTACACCCATCTCCTTCATCTTGGTTTTCCTCTGCTCCTCTAATGGTTAAATTTGGCCTTACCCTGTGATTGACCGCCTATCTTCCTATCAAGTCCAGGGCGGGTTCCTCCTCCCTATTTATTCTTGGCTCACATTCACATTAGTGCTTGCTATTGCCTTGTGCGTGCTGGTGTTACTCTTGCTTATCTTTTACCTGAACTGTTATTATTGCTCTTTGGCTTTACCTTTGACTTTTCTCTTGGATTACGATTTTGTACTGCATTGCTTGACTGTTACAGGACACTTGACTAGTTGACCTCCCTTTGTTGTTGTTTGACTTGTCTGTGTTCTGTGTTGTCACTCATATATAGGAAGGGCTTGTTGACCAGTTGTTGCCTGTTACTTAGGACAGGACCATCAAGCAGGAAGGGACAGCGGATGTTTCAGCTTAGGCCTATTGTGTCCTCCCCCAGGGTTCAGCAGCTGCTACGGTGGAATTGCTCTTCTAGCAACTCCCTTACACTTTGCATAAAGTCTTCAAAAATAATAAATTGTTAAGCAAATTTATTACAGACAAATATATTTCCTCCTTATTAAGTTAGAACATCAAAATAATATAATAGCCAATTTATAAATATTAACACAAAATATGAAATATAAGAAAGCAGAGCGTACACATTTATACAGTATTTGCATATTTATTTATTTTTTTACTTAGAAAATAAGTTCATAATATTTCTCAAAGAGACTGTCTAGTTTTAATAATTTCATTCCACTCAGAACAAATTCACAGCAATAAAGTTGTTAATTTGACAGACAAAACATTTAGGGAAAACTATATGAAAATATCAAATGCCATTGAAAACCCCCAAAGGGAAGCAATTTCCATCACAAAGTATTCCCCTTTTTAAAAAAATCTTTGAAGTCGGTCAGTCTGCGGCAGTTACAAAAATCACTCCTCTGTTTCTTTTTCAGATTAATATTGTGAATAATTTGGGGGCTTGAAATGTTTACAGGGAGACAGTCAGCAGTATAAAGTACCAGGAAAGACTCAGGAGATTACAAAATTTAGCCTCATAGCCTTTTTAGTTTTAATTTTGAAGATTCATCAATTAGAATATTTAATCCATGTTTTTCACATGTAGCAGATATTTTATAGAGCGATATTATAACAGCAAAAGATCCTTTGATAATAGTAATTAATTATATAAACTTTATTCTACTGACTTAAACACTTCTACCATTTCCTTAATGGTTTTATTATTTGTATTCTACTTTCTAGTATTAGCTATTGTTAGGATAGCAGATGCAGTTCGGAGCCAAAGTAAGAACCAGTACTAGATATACTGATTAAAATGGTAAACACAGCACCGTGTGTCCAACACCCCCCATGCTGCACCTACTCCAACACCACAATGGTGTTCACCAGAGCCCCAGATGGTGGGGATGGACTTGGCTGCAGTGCGGTGTAGGTCCAAGGATCCAGAAGGCTGAGACAAATGTCAGCAGGTGGAGCAGAGAGTAAATCATAGCGATATGGTCCGGGTCATCATTAACCAGAAGGACAATGCAGTACAGTGGGAAATCCAAAGGGAATGTCAGGCAGGCTGGGTCAGTAAAAGGTGCAATAGTGAAGTACAAAGCAGAGTTCAGGGAGCGGAGGTCTAGCGGTAAGCTGAAGTCATTAACTGGAACAAGTACAGTACGAAATCAGGAGGTAGAGGCAGGGTCAAAGGTCAAGGCCAAGGATCAAAAACACAGGCAATCAGGACCGAAGGAATGCTAACTACATGGACAATGAAGTACAACTGAATAGCCAGCGGCAGTCCAGAGCTAGAGCCCTACTTAGGTGGAAACCAGAAGTCCCCCGTCCAGCTCAGGAGGAGACAAAACAGCAGAGGTTCTGGCCTGCCTACCGAGACCCGGAAGCAGGGATACAGGAGCGCAGTGGGGAGAGGGCTACAGCGCTGCTCCTCGTAAGAGCAATATGAAAAGTCTATTAGGCAATTAATTTTTTTATTTTTATTAATAATAATTATTATCATCAGCATGATTATTGTAAAAAAAAGTATAAAAAACTAATACAGGGAAAAACATGGAAAATTGCAATTCAATTCAACAATTCCTCTGCGTCAATGCTAGAGGTAGATGGAAAATCCCACTAAGAATCTCATCTCTATCTGATAATCTAAATAAGGGGCATGGCCATTCAGAAACTGATCTGAATAGGTTTGTTCTTTCCTAGACATATTAACATAGTAGGTGAAGTTTGATGAAGACATTTCCATCAAGTTCAGCGTATACCTCTATGGCGTTGATCCAAAAGAAGTAAAAAAAAAAAAAACAAACCATGGGGCTGATGCCAATTGCTCTACATCAGAGAAAAACAATTCTACAAATCCAGCGATTAGTGTAAAACTCTGGTTCGACTTATCATTGCCAAAAACTGAAAACTGAATTTCACACAATGTTAAGAGTTACTTATTTAGATCCAGAATCTGGGCTCCAAAGGAAGAATTTTCTAAGGGTCCATTCACATGGAAGAAAATGGTGAGGAATTTGGTGTGGAATTTCAGTGCTGAAAAAAACAGCCTCCCATTGACTTCAATGGGTTCCTTTTTCTCATAGCAGGCTTTTTTTTTCAGAGCTGAAATTCCACACCAGATTCCTCCCCATTTTCCTCCATGTGAATGGACCCTTATACTCTAAACAACAATATGCCATCTCAAATGGCTGTTTCAGGAAAGTATATATTGCCCAAAATGTGCACTGAGTTGTATTGACACCAATAAAGTTCATGATACTTAAAGCGTAGAGATGAGCGAACAGTGTTCTATCGAACTCATGTTCGATCGGATATTAGGCTGTTCGGCATTTTCGAATCGAATCGAACACCGCGTGGTAAAGTGCGCCATTACTCGATTCCCCTCCCACCTTCCCTGGCGCCTTTTTTGCTCCAATAACAGCGCAGGGGACAGGGACTACGACACCGGTGACATTGAAAAAAGTAGGCAAAACCCATTGGCTGCCGAAAACATGTGACCCCTAATTCAAAAGAACAGCGACGCCCAGCTTCGCGTCATTCTGAGCTTGCAATTCACCGGGGACGGAGGTTTCCATCCAGTTAGCTAGGGCTTAGATTCTGGGTAGGCAGGGACAGGCTAGGATAGGAAGGAGAAGACAACCAACAGCTCTTATAAGAGCTAAATTCCAGGGAGAAGCTTGTCAGTGTAACGTGGCACTGACGGGCTCAATCGCCGCAACCCAGCTTTCCCAGGATCCTGAATGGAATACACTGACAGTGTATTCCCGTATACCCGATATATACCCCCGATACCCGTTCTAACGGTGTGCCCCCCCACCTTCACCCCAGAAATACACTGCAAGTCCCCTAGCAATAGAATTGGGGCTATATACACCCACTATTTTTGCTACTGCCATATAGTGCCATTGTCTCACTGGGAATTCAAAGACTATATTGGGGTTACATATCACTTCAATTCCAGGGAGAAGCTTGTCAGTGTAACGTGGCACTGACGGGCTCAATCGCCGCAACCCAGCTTTCCCAGGATCCTGAATGGAACACACTGACAGTGTATTCCCGTATACCCCATATATACACCCTAAATCCCCGTTCCAACGGTGTGCCCCCCACCTTCACCTCAGAAATACCCTGCAAGTCCCCTAGCAATAGAATAGAATTGGGGCTATATACACCCACAATTTTTGCTACTGGTATATAGTGCCATTGTCTCACTGGGAATTCAAAGAATATATGGGGGTTTCGTGCACCCACAATTTTTGCTACTGGTATATAGTGCCATTGTCTCACTGGGAATTCAAAGAATATATTGGGGTTACGTGCACCCACAATTTTTGCTACTGGTATATAGTGCCATTGTCTGACTGGGAATTCAAAGAATATATTGGGGTTACGTGCACCCACAATTTTTGCTACTGCTATATAGTGCCATTGTCTGACTGGGAATTCAAAGAATATATTGGGGTTACGTGCACCCACAATTTTTGCTACTGCTATATAGTGCCAGTTTCTGACTGGTAATTCAAAGAATATATTGGGGTTACGTGCACCCACAATTTTTGCTACTGGTATATAGTGCCATTGTCTGACTGGGAATTCAAAGAATATATGGGGGTTATGTGCACCCACAATTTTTGCTACTGCTATATAGTGCCAGTTTCTGACTGGTAATTCAAAGAATATATTGGGGTTACGTGCACCCACAATTTTTGCTACTGGTATATAGTGCCATTGTCTCACTGGGAATTCAAAGAATATATTGGGGTTATGTGCACCCACAATTTTTGCTACTTCTATATAGTGCCAGTTTCTGACTGGTAATTCAAAGAATATATTGGGGTTACGTGCACCCACAATTTTTGCTACTGGTATATAGTGCCATTGTCTGACTGGGAATTCAAAGAATATATGGGGGTTATGTGCACCCACAATTTTTGCTACTGGTATATAGTGCCATTGTCTCACTGGGAATTCAAAGAATATATTGGGGTTATGTGCACCCACAATTTTTGCTACTGCTATATAGTGCCAGTTTCTGACTGGTAATTCAAAGAATATATTGGGGTTACGTGCACCCACAATTTTTGCTACTGGTATATAGTGTCATTGTCTGACTGGGAATTCAAAGAATATATGGGGGTTATGTGCACCCACAATTTTTGCTACTGGTATATAGTGCCATTGTCTGACTGGGAATTCAAAGAATATATTGGGGTTACGTGCACCCACAATTTTTGCTACTGCTATATAGTGCCAGTTTCTGACTGATAATTCAAAGAATATATTGGGGTTACGTGCACCCACAATTTTTGCTACTGGTATATAGTGCCATTGTCTGACTGGGAATTCAAAGAATATATGGGGGTTATGTGCACCCACAATTTTTGCTACTGGTATATAGTGCCATTGTCTCACTGGGAATTCAAAGAATATATTGGGGTTATGTGCACCCACAATTTTTGCTACTGGTATATAGTGCCATTGTCTGACTGGGAATTCAAAGAATATATGGGGGTTACGTGCACCCACAATTTTTGCTACTGCTATATAGTGCAAGTTTCTGACTGGTAATTCAAAGAATATATTGGGGTTACGTGCACCCACAATTTTTGCTACTGGTATATAGTGCCATTGTCTGACTGGGAATTCAAAGAATATATGGGGGTTATGTGCACCCACAATTTTTGCTACTGGTATATAGTGCCATTGTCTGACTGGGAATTCAAAGAATATATTGGGGTTACGTGCACCCACAATTTTTGCTACTGCTATATAGTGCCAGTTTCTGACTGGTAATTCAAAGAATATATTGGGGTTACATGCACCCACAATTTTTGCTACTGGTATATAGTGCCATTGTCTGACTGGGAATTCAAAGAATATATGGGGTTATGTGCACCCACAATTTTTGCTACTGCTATATAGTGCCAGTTTCTGACTGGTAATTCAAAGAATATATTGGGGTTACGTGCACCCACAATTTTTGCTACTGGTATATAGTGCCATTGTCTGACTGGGAATTCAAAGAATATATTGGGGTTACGTGCACCCACAATTTTTGCTACTGGTATATAGTGCCATTGTCTCACTGGGAATTCAAAGAATATATTGGGGTTATGTGCACCCACAATTTTTGCTACTGCTATATAGTGCCAGTTTCTGACTGGTAATTCAAAGAAAAGGTTATGTGCACCCACAATTTTTGCTACTGGTATATAGTGCCATTGTCTCACTGGGAATTCAAAGAATATATTGGGGTTACGTGCACCCACAATTTTTGCTACTGGTATATAGTGCCAGTTTCTGAGTGGAAATTCCCCAAATAATTTGGGGATTCATTCACCCTACATCTCAGGCTCTTGCCATATTCACCCAGGTTGTCAGTGCTGCACCAGCTCGTTCCCAGACAGCTCGGCCCGAAAAACACGTTACCTATATAGAGGATTTGAACAATGAAGACAACATGTTCTAAATCTAATGTCTGCACCTTCTCCAGAATTAAAATAAAGGCAGCGTTTAACTTTCAAATAGCACTGCACAAAGGAAGATCTTATCAGCTTGTCTCATGACATGCTACTGAAAAGTGTCATTTGTGTATCTTAATGTAAATATAGTTGTATAAGCTTTTTGGTTTTTAGGCACTGCAAAGTTATTTATTACCACCCGCTCCCTTATAATGATGATGACGCCAAAGTCACTGTGGGTGTTCAGAGCTCACAGCTTTGGTTGACATTTGTCTTGCTCTCTGTCGGTACCAGCTGTCTTTTTGGATACCGTAAAGTTATGTTGACTTTATTAACAGCTATAGAAGCTTTAGCCAGGTTGTGACGGTGTGTAACCCTAACAACACTAAGTGGGATACACATTAATAGTCAGTCTATGTACGCTAAACGTATCGCTAAAGTAATTTTTTTTCCCTCTCCCCTGATATAAGAAAGGAAAAGACATTAGACCTAGACCGGGGTTCGAGGCTTGTAAAAATCCAGTATTATTTGTTCTTCATGATGTGAAATATGTGTTGAAAAGCAACCCAAGATGAAGTCAGCCATGTGTGCCAGTGTGTTACTTGGCATGCCTTTGCTGGCCCCAACTGTAAGGGTCACTCTCCATTTCCTCCATTTTCCACTCCCCTTCACACCATTTGTGGTGAAGCAATGGGATGCACTGAAGTGCACCCTCTAGCCTCGTGTGGGACAGGGACATCAGATGCCACTCCAACCCCCTCGTCTTCCTCCGCCAGCCAACGGTGCGAAGATGAGAGGAGTGTGCTCTGAATGTTTTCTGCCTAGCAGAGGCTAGTTCTCACTTACGAAAATGGCCCCACTTTGACCTGTATATCAGGCACAATGGTGTAGGTTTCAAAGAAACATGGCACCAACAAGTTGGAAAACGTGGGTCATGCGTGGACCGTGTTTGAGTCTGGCAAGCTCCAGATCTGCTACCAGGTTCCAGCCATTATCACAGGCACAAAAATGCCAGGCCCCAGGTGTAGCAGGGAAAAAAAAATGCCATCTCAGCCAGGATGGCATCCCTGACCTGAGGCACTGTGCTGTCTTTCCCCCAAGCTGATCAGTTTCAGCACGGCCTGCTGACATCTCCCCACGCCAGTGTTACAGTGTTTTCCGCTAGTAGCTGGGGTGGAGGTTGCAGCATCATAGGGTTTCAGTCTACTCCTGCCATGAATTTTGGCCTGGGAGAGGAGATAGGCCACCCCAGTTTGCACCGTGGACCAGACTCCACCACATTCACCCTGCCTGTCATTAAAGATAAGCACTGCAGCATCCCTGACCACAGGCGCTTGTCCATGTGTCGGTGGTCAAGTGGACCTTGCAGCAAAGCGCAGAGCTCTGGGCCCGACTGATGTTATGGGACACATGCAGGCGCAAGGCAGGGACAGCACACCAAGAGAAGTAGTAACGGCTAGGCCCAGCATAGGGAGGTGCCCCAGCTGCCATCTGCTGACGGAAGGCCTGGGTCTCCAGAAGCATAAACAAACACCAACATCTCCAGGGCCAGCAGTTTATCGATGAGGCTGTTAAAGGCTTGGGCATGGGGGTGGGTTGTGTTGTACTTCTGCCTGCAATGAAAAGCTTGGGAAATGTGGAGTGGCTGGGAAGAGGCGCATGATGGTGCAGGCCAAAAGGGCGCATGAGGGTGAACTCCCCAATGTGTCAGAGATAGGTGTGTAGGTGTCCTTGCATCATATACTTGCACCATATTTGGCTTTGGAAGTTAATTTTGTGCCAAAAAGTGGCTAAGACAGCAATCCCTCAGCTACTCCCGTTATACTGTCTAGTGAAATTACCATCTTTGGAAGTGGACCACCACTTGTAAGATCCCAAAGGAAGCAGGCAAGAGATGTGCAGTGCAGAAAAAAGAGATGAGAAAATAAGTGTAGGCTGTAGAGCACAGAGGGATCGGAGAGGACAGAGCTGGTGTCGGCCAGGTATTCCCACAACATGCGCCTATACTTGTCCCTCCTGGTGACACTAGGCCCCTGAGTGGCAGTAATTTGTCCAGGGGGGCCATTAACGTGTTCCAGACCTAGGAATAAGTCTTCCAACAGGGTAGAGTTTTGCATGCCTTTGCTTCTACCCACTGTTTTTGCTGCTTAGCTTCCCTCCACATCTACACTGCTTTCACCCCTAAACATCACCCCAGTTTATGCCTTTGCTTCTACCCAGGTTTTTTGTTGATTTAGCTTCCCTCTACATCTACACTGCTTTAGCCCCTAGACATCACCCCTGTCCATGTGGGGTCGGTGGCCTCGTCATCCACCAACTCCTCTTCCAATTGCGCACTGGCCCCTTACTGCAAACCGCACATGACCACAGCTTGCCCTGATGGCAACTGTGTCTCATGATCCCCACTTAGGTCCAGACAAGTCGGTGGCGGGTCCAAAACCCCAAAATTGGAAGGAAATGGCGGATGCTGCAGTATTTCTAACACCTGTTCCTGGTGCTCGGGCCTGGTCTGTGTTGTACCCTGCACCCTGCTTAACGCAGCTGCCATATCCGAAGTTGTGCTGAGCGCATGCTAATGTTTCGTGTCCAGTGCAATGGATGGGATGGGATTTCACATAAGTCTGCCACCCATGGCCACTCATGGTTGAGCAACTGAGGGAGTTGACTTTGACGAACCCAAGGGTTTTGGAGTTGGAACTACATCAAAGGTTTGTGCTGCTCACACACTCTGCTCAACACATGATATGTTTAGTGCCAGCAGTGTGGAGACGTCGCACAACAGCCGTTGTTCCAGCAGGTACAGGCGTTGTAGGAGTGCATAGAGGCTAGCAGCGGCAACTATAGACTTTAAAAACTATCCGCACAAGCGCCACACTTTCACCAGTAGCTCAGGAACATTGGGGTACCTTTTTCAAAAGATTAGCAGCAATGAGTTAAAAACGTGGCCCAGGCATGGAATATGTTGCAGGCTGCCAAGCTACAGAGCCGATCCCAGGTTACGGCCATTATCACACATGACAACATGCCTGGGCCCAGGTGCAGTGGCAAAAACCACATTGCCGTCTCATCGAGGATGGCATGACTCACTTTGTAGGCAGTGTGCTGTCTGGCCCCCAAGCTGATGAGCTTCAGCATGGCCCGCTGACGTCTCCCCACACCAGTGTTGCAGCGTTTCCAGCTCGTAGCTGGGGTCAATTTAACAGTGGAGGAGGGTGGTGTTTCAGCCCTCCTCCCAGGAATGTTGTGTGGGGAGACAAGTCAGTCCACCACATTTTGCGACCCGGTCCATGCCTCAAGTACATTCAACCACTGTGCCAAGATTGAAAGGTAGCGTCCCTGTCCGCATGCACTTGTCCATTCGTAGCTGGTCACGTGGATCTTTTGGGCAAGCGCTGAACTTAGGGACCGCCTCATGTTTGGGGAAAAGTGCTGGTGTGGACGGCACAGTGAGGTGGCGCAGTAGCCAGCAGGCCCAAAAAGGGCAGAGTGTCCACAAGCTGGGACCCCAACATCTCCTGGGCCAGAATTTTTGAGATGAGGCCGTTGAAGCCTTGGGCATGTGGGTGGGTTGTGCTGTATTTTAGCCTGGAATGAAAGGCCTGGGAGATGGGGAGTCGCATTGCAAAGTGTGTAAACCACACTCAGTTTGTCCTCGACCTATACATTTAGAAATGATCTCCCCCAGCGAGGAACGTGGCCTCGATGGGGGAATTTTTCTAAAGAAGCTAGAAAAGAGGGCATCTTGGGCCTTGCTGGCTCAGGTCTAGCTTCTGTCATGCAGCTGTCTTCTGCCTCTGGACATCCCTTTGCCTCTAGCCACCTTTTTCCCTGCTTAGCTTGCCTCCATATCCACACTACTTTTGCCCCTAGACATCACCCCAGTCCATGCCTTAGCTTGTACCCCCAGTTTTTGCTGCATAGCTTGCCTCCACATCCACACTGCTTTTGCCCCTAGACATCACCTCAGTCCATGCCTTAGCTTGTATCCCCAGTTTTTCCTGCTTAGCTTGCCTCCACATCCACACTGCTTTTGCCCCTAGATATCACTCCAGTCCATGCCTTAGCTTGTACCCCCAGTTTTTCCTGCTTAGCTTGCCTCCACATCCACACTGCTTTTGCCCCTAGACATCATCCCTATCCATGCCTCTGCCCCTAGCCATAACTCTGCCACCCCTGGAAACTCATGGTGCAGAAACTTTGGGAGCTGACTTTGAGGAACCCTTGGGTTTTGTAGATGGAACTCCATCAAAGGTCTGTGCAGCTCACACACCCTGCTCAAGATATGGTATTGTAGGGTTTCAGCGTGTGTGAATGACGGACAACAGCCTGTGTTTGGACAGATGTAGGCCTTGCTAGAGTGTTTTTAGGCTAGCAGCGACTCCTGCGCACAAGCGCCGCATTTTCAACAGTAGCTTCGGTACATTTGGGTATGTTTTCAAAAAACTTTGCACCACTAGGTTAGACGTGGGCCACACATGGAACGTGTTGGAGGCTGGCAAGCTCCAGAGCCGCTACCAGGTTCCAGCCATTATCACAGGCGTAAAAATGCCAGGCCCCAGGTGTAGCAGGGAAAAAAAAAATTCCATCTCAGCCAGGATGGCATCCCTGACCTCGGAGGCACTGTGCTGTCTGTCCCCCAAGCTGATGAGCTTCAGCACCGCCTGCTGACGTCTCCCCACACCAGTGTTTTAGCGTTTGCCGCTAGTAGCTGGGGTGGAGGATGCAGCGTCGTAGGGTTTCAGTCTACTCCTGCCATCAATTTTGGCCTGGGAGAGGAGATAGGGTACCTCAGTTTGCACCCCGGGACCAGACTCCACCACATTCACCCTGCCTGTCCTTAAAGATAAGCAGCATCCATGACCACAGGCGCTTGTCCAAGTGTCGGTGGTCAAGTGGACCTTGCAGCAAAGCGCGGAACTAAGGGCCCACCTGATGTTGAATGACACGTGCTGGTGCAAGGCGGGGACGCCACACCGGGAGAAGTTGTGACGGCTAGGGACGGCATAGTGAGGTGCCACAGTTGCCATCAGGTCCGGGAAGGCGGGAGTTTCAACAAGCCGGAACGCCAACCTCTCCTGGGCCAGCAGTTTAGCGATGTTGGCGTTCTAGGCTTGCGTGGGTGGGTGGTTAGCGGTGTATTTCTGCCGGCGCTCCAATGTCTGAGAGATGGTGGGTTGTTGTAAAGAAGCGCCTGATGGTGCCTTTGATGGTGCAGGAGAAGGAGATAAGACAGAAACAGGGGAGGATGAGGGAGAAGTCAACAAAGTGGCGGAGGCAGATGAAGTGATGTCCTGGCTCGTCCTCTGGAGTGCATCGCCAGCACTGTGAGCAGAGGCAGTGGCATGAACGGCGGGCGACGTTTGTCCTGCCGTTGCTGCCTGTCACTGATTCCATTGCTTGGATTCCAAATGACGGTGCATTGAAGTGGTGGACAAGTTGCTCTTCTCAGGGCCCCTACTTGATTTCGAGAGGCAAATTGTGTAGACGACACTATATCTGTCCTCGGCGCATTCCTTGAAAAAACTCTACACCTTCAAGAAACGTGCCCTCGATGGGGGAGTTTTTCTGGGCTGGGTACAAAAGGGAACATCTTCGGACATTCCGGGTCTGGCCTGGCTTCGGCAAAGCAGCTGACCTCTGCCTCTGGACATGTCTCTGCCTCTAGCTACCCTTTTTGGTGCTGCACCTGCCTCAACATCCACACTACTTTCCCAGCTTGACATCCGCCTTGTCCAGGTGGGGTCGGTGTCCTCGTCGTCCACCACCTCCTCTTCCAACTCCTGTCTCGCCTCCTCCTCCTGCACAATGCGCATGTCAACTGGCTGCCCTGACAGCAACTGCGTCTCATCGTCGTCAATGAGGGTGGGTTGCTGGTCATCCGCCACCAAATCCACCGCAGATGGAATGGAGGAGACTCTAGTGTTTGAGCATCTGGACACAGATACTCGTCTGTTAGGTCCGTGGAATCGCGAAATGGAGGGGCAGGTTGCGATACAGTCAAAGGAAGGGAGAACAGCTCTGGGGAGCAGGGACAGTTGGGGTTATTGTTCTGGGAAGATTGGGAATTTTGGGTGGAAGGAGGACAAGACTGTTGGGTAAGAGGAGGTAGAGGCTGACTGGCTGGTGGACAATGTGCTTTAAGCGTTATCCGACAGCCATTGCAAGACCTGTTCCTGGTTCTCGGGCCTACTAATCTTTGTACCATTCAGCCTAGTTAATGTGGAACTTTTGTGCAAAGCGCAGAACTTAGGGCCCGCCTGATGTTAAGGGACACACGCTGGTACAAGGCTCAACTCACCCTAAGTGCCAAAAACACTGCTGGTGCAAGGCTCTACTCATGCCAAGGGCCTCAATCTCTGCTGGTAGCTCAGCTTAAGGTCCTGTAACTTTGTTTGGAAGGGCTCATGTTAAGGGCTAGAAAAGTGAATTTTGTAAGGTCTTACCACATCACACACACACACACACACACACACACACACTCAAAATGACAGTTAAGGGTGAGGGCTTTTGGAATTCCCATTGCCTATTCCATTTGTGGTTGTCATGGGGAACGTGATTTAAAGGGGTGGTTGTTACTGTTTGTTGAGCTTAAATTGGGGTTTGTGTCCATCCATTTGGGGAGTAAAGAAGGTTTCCAGGTATTTTCCCACTTTGATAGAGGTTTTTTTGAATGTGGAAAGTGTGTAGTTGTTAGGCAGTGATGTTGGGGTAATAGAGGGTCTTTGGTGTGTTAGATGCCCCCAGACATGCTTCCCCTGCTGTCCCAGTGTCATTCCAGAGGTGTTGGCATCATTTCCTGGGGTGTCATAGTGGACTTGGTGACCCTCTAGACACGGATTTGGGTTTCCCCCTTAACGAGTATCTGTTCCCCATAGACTATAATGGGGTTCGAAACCCGTTCGAACACACGAACATTGAGCGGCTGTTCGAATCGAATTTCGAACCTCGAACATTTTAGTGTTCGCTCATCTCTACTAAAGCGAATACAGCAAATCAATGTGAATGAAGAAAAAAGCAAGTTACCTTCTAGGTGCACTTAATCTAAGGTCACTAAATCAAAAGTCACACTTTCAGGTAGGGTTGAGTGATCGGGATTGGAAAAGATCGGATTTCGAACAGCGATCGTGTAAATTTCACGATCGCGATCAAAATTCCGATCCCGATCTTTTTAGGTGGGATCGAGGTCAGAGGTTATTTCCCACAATGCTTTGTTACTGGCCAAGCATTGTGGGAAAAGCTAACAATGTTAGCTAGGTCCCATAGGAATGAATGGATGCAGCCGGCACATAGCCTTTCCCGGCGTCCGGCCACTTAACCGCCTGCGCGCTGGCTGCATCCATTCATTCTAATGGGAGCCTAGTTAACTTCTCTAGTAGCTAACACTTACCTGCACAGATCGCTGGTCTGGTCCCCACTGTTCTCGGTCCTCTTCTCGCCTTGCTGCCCCCCTCTCCCAGGTTAGTGATACAAACCTAGGAAGAAGGCGAGGCTTGCGGCTTAGGAGAGTGTGGGCGGTTACTGGGAGGGGATACGTCATATCTCCTCGCCTTCTTCCTAGGTCTGTAACACTAACCTGGGAGGCGGGGGCAGCGAGGCAAGAAGAAGACTGAGAACAGCGGGGACCAGACCAGCGATCTTTGCAGGTAAGTGGACAGCAGGGGGGACTAAGTAGCCAGAGGTTTTTTTTTTAAATCACTACACAGCGTGGTTTCTAACAATTAAAGCATTCAATTTTTAGACTCCATGCTGTGTAGTGAATATGATCGTTTTTAAAATCCGATCTCCGATTATTAAAAAAATCCCATTGACTTGCATTGGGATCGGAATTGGGATCATGTTCGAATGGAAAATGTTCGGAAATCGGATTTTAAAAACGATCCTGAAATCTCAAGATCGACTCAACCCCACTTGCAGGACTTTTCTCTCTACATTTTTCAAGCATATTCGGGGACGGAAACCCCGAATGGAAACCAAGCACTGGTGTGAACCCAGCCTTACAGGTGTAGAATAATATATTTATTTTTTATTTATTTATTTTGTCTGTTTGTTTTCTTAAAGTCATCCCTTTCTTTCCTTTCCACTGTTTCACCGCTGTGCAATAGTTGGAGTGAAATGAATAACTGAAGAATAATTAATAAGATGTGATATTTGTCATTTCTATGTATTGATTTTACCAATTGCTGAACAGTTGCTATCACTTCAACCTTAGTTTGAGTTGATTGAATTAATTGAGCTCAAAAGCAATTTTCTCAATCAGATTAATAACTGTATTTTAATAGAAATTTAAGTTGGTAGTTAGAATGTGCAGAAAGCATGACGTATTTAAAGTGCTAATTAAAGTAATGCCCAGAACAGTTTAATATGGAAGAGAATGCCTTGTAGTGTAATGTCTGCTGAATTTTAACAAAACTATTTAGATGATATTGACACATACAATACAATACAATGACTTTTATTTTGCTGCTGATAAATAACAAAATTAATTCAGATGCAAATGGTGGAAAACGACAATTGCAAGAAATAGCCATATCCGGGATTAAGATGAGAATGCTACTTATCTATTGATAGAACAATTTATATAACAGATTTTTTTGGTTACACATTACTTATTTTTACCATTATAACTTTACTAAACTGTATACAGTATATATACAGTAGTATATACTGTACAAGAGGAGAGTCTGACAGAGGCTGCCACCATGTCAGTAGGAGGACATGTGTAAGGGAATTGCTAGGACAGCAATTCCTCAGTAACTGTTAAAACCCTGGGAGGGGCACAAGAGACAGTGAGCCCTAAGCTGAAGCCCCCCGCTTTCCCTTCCTATTGCCAGACCCTATTCTAGGTAATAGGCGACAACCACGAAGACGTTCCCTCCCTGAATATGTGAAACACAAAACGCAGACAAGACGAACAACAACAATGGAAGGTCAGCTAGCCAGGGTTCGGTAACAGTCGAGCGATGAAGTGCCAAATCAGAGTCCAAAGAATAGTCAATGAGGGAAGCCAAAGGTCAAGGATAATAGTATAAGCAAAACAGGGACAGTAAGAGCAGGTATGCACACGGCAATAGCAAGCACTGGTGTGAATGGGAACCAAGGCTAAATAGGGAGGAAGAACCCACCCATGGAGTTCACAGGAAGGCAGCTGTCAATCACAGGGCAAGGACAGATTAACCACTTAATGGACAGAGGCAACATTGGCAGAAGACGGGTGTGGTGCAAATGCAATCACAGAACTAGAGCCGAGTTCACACAGTGCGACCAAAATCTTTAATCCAAGAACCAAACTGCACCCGCCTCCTGCGCCTCAGCACGCAAGCAGAGGGTGGTGCAGTGACCCGAACAGGCAGAGATGTTACAACATGGCTGTACTATGACGAAGGAGAAGAGGATTTAGTACAGCCATGTAGAGGAATTGTGGCAATACATTCATTTTATAGAAAGCACAGTGGCCAAACCATGTATGAAGGCCCCTGGAAAATCTCAGAAGATCTCACTTGATGAATAGGAGATACAGTTCAAGCAGAGTACAGAGTTATCCCAGAAGAAAACCTATTCCAGAGTGCTCTGGACCTCAGACTGGGCTGAAGGTTCACCTTCCAACAATACAATGAGTCTAAGCACACAGCTAAAATAACAAAAGAATGACTTTGGAACAACTATGTGACCATTCTTGACTGGCCCAGCCAGAGTCCTGACCTAAACCCAATTGAGCATCTCTGGAGAGACCTGAAAATGGCTGTCCCATCCATCTTCCAGTAGAACTACATACAATTTTTTATTGCCCTTACGAGTAGCAAATTTCAAATATGACAGTAAGACGCCACACAAACAAAATCATACTACCTGAGTCCGGTTGACTGTTTTATGGGTTTGTTTGTTCGTTCCAAATAGTATCAGGACCTGCTTTGGATATATTGGAATGTAAGCCTGAAAGCCACAGGGAATTGGGGTCTAGTGCATAAAGCTCATTTCAATGGCAGCTAGAATTTAGGTGAAATGCTTGTTACTCATTGCTGCAGTTACAATATGCATGCAGTTCTTTAGTTAAAAAAAAAAAAAAAGCACCCTGTAAATGCCTTTGTGCACCAGTGGAATATAGCCATGTTCAGTTTATTAAATTCATTTGCTTTAAACCGTCAGTCATTTAACTGTTGGAATTATCGGCTTTCAATATTAAGTAAATTTTATTATTTTTTCTCAATCAAAGCAACTAATGCCCTAAAAAAGAAAAAGAAAATACAAGCCTTTACTTACGTTCCATGAATTCACATGGGTTGCCCTTTGATACCGCTGCTCTATTAAAGATTTTATCTAAGTTTTTTCATTATTACATATAAAATGCTAATTTTAGGACTGCCTTTAAAACCATCTGAAGGGCAATTGGAGAGGAATGCAAAGGGAGCAAGGTGAGTAATTAATGAAAAAGATTTCAATTTGTTTAGTTAAATGAAGAATCAAAAGAGACGCCTTTATAGATGAAGTGGATTTCCCTCTTTCCCACCTTGTGTTTCTCTTGAGCATTCTTTATTAAATGAAATAACATGTCTTACATCTTAGAAGTTATGGCTAATTTGTGCAGAAAATAACTTGGAAAATGTTGGCATGCATTTCATTTGTGAATGGATTTCATTTGCCGGAGATATTTCACTGTATGGTTTGTGTTTCATAATTGAGTTGATGCTCAGGTTAGCAGGATTAGCTCAGTCCTGCAGCTGGCAAAGGTTTGAAGAAAAGTTTTATGGGGAAGGTAGCTCAGTAGAAGTAGTGGTGCAGACCCAACCAGTCAGAGACAGGGACACAGATCTTGCAGAAAAGTGGTTTATTTAATAAAAACAACAAAATAAATAAACCTTTATGTCAGGCACAAAAATAAGCAAAATAAAATACAGCCTTAACTTTAGGCAAGATAACGTCAAACAAAATCCTGCTCGTCTGAGCACTAACTAAACAGAAAATACTAACTGTAGATGTGGCCACATAAATCAACCAAAAACCCCACTTTATTGTTTCACAAGGCTCTCAGTGTCAGGACAGATCCAGGCATCATCTCTCCTCCCAGGATGTGCCATGAAGTGCAGGCTCTGATACCTTTTATAGGCCAGTAACAAGCCTATGACCCACACCTGGGGCTGAAACCAATTTCAGACCCACATTGGACCACACATGTCAGGAATCTGGGGCTGATGTAGCTGGACTCCAGCACTTTGTTTTCCCCTCCCCTTTGTTCGGATCTATAGAGGTGGACACTTGGGACCCACATACAATGGGTCCTGGATAGAGCATCGGCATGTCCCTGCAGCTTGAATGCCCTGTGTTCCACAGTGAATTTAAAGTTTTGCAGGGTCAAAAACCACCTGGTGACTCTAGCGTTTCTATCCTTGGTGTGGCACATCCATGTTAGAGGCAAGTGATCAGTGACCAGCTTAAAGTGTCGACACAGGTGGTATTACCTTATGGATTCCAAGGCTCACTTAATGGCTAAGCACTACCTCATTTCATTTTTTTTTCTACTAAAAAAGTATACATTGCAGTTTTGTATATAATTACCCTCACACCTAATTAGACATTTGCCGACCAAATAATTCCAATGTTTATGGAAACTGATCCTCTGTTTTGGTAATCTTAGGGTACTGAATGGTTCACGTTGCAGTTTGAGGTCTTCGTAAGGCTCCAAATACTTTTAATGTAGTGATTTTATAAAACACTAGTGAAGCAATGCCCTGCAGTACTGAATTCTTGCAGTGTATTGTAATAGTGATCAATATGGTGGATGTTCATGGCTTCTAGAAATAGTTTATAAAACTTCAATGAGGTTCTTAGAAAAATAAAAGTTTCAGGCTGAGGCTCCACATTGCGGAAAACACAGCTTTTTGTTAAAGATTTTGCTGTGGTTTTTTGATACAAAGTCAGAAGTGGATTGAGCAGAAGAGATAAGTATCAGTACTTATTATATATTTCTAGAGATGAGTGAACACTGTTTGGATCAGCCGTTCCGAACAGCACGCTCCCATAGAAATGAATGGAAGCAGCTGGCACGTACACTTTGCCAGCAGCTGGTCGCTTAACCCCCTGCGTGCTGCCTACGTCCATTCATTTCTATGGGAGCGTGCTGTTCAGAACAGCTGTTCCGAACAGTGTTCTCTCATCTCTATATATTTCCCATTCCTTTAATAGCCACATTTGGCTTTGGCTCAAAAAAACTCAGCAAAATCATAAACTTAATGTCTGAACAATGAAACACAGACCAGGAACACATACTTTGGTATTATAATTGTCATATTTACATACGGTTTGTAGTTATTATATCTAGAATTCTAATAATTAAACAAAAAGAACAAACAATGGTCTAAATTTTTTCATTCCCATTAAACCCACCAAAAAATGTATTACTGTACAGTATATACTCGAGTATAAGCCGACTTTTTCAGCACAGTTTTTATAATAATATAAAATAATTATTATAATAATAATGGCGCAACTGACAAGTAAGAAGATGTTACATTTTGCTGTTACACTGTGAATTATTGCGCTTGGCACCGACAAATGTTTCTGTATAGGTAAACTTGGTTTTTGGTTTACTCTATTTGACATCTATCAGTTGCATGATGTCATGGTACATCATTATAATTGTACCATAGATTACAAAACCGTTTAAGGCTGAGGCCACACATAGCAAGCCAGAGGCTAAGGCCCCACGATGCGGAAATGCAGCTTTTCTTTTTGTTGTTGCAGATTTTGTTGCATATTTTTGAGCCAAAGACAGGAGTGGAATGAGCAAAATGTAGATACTTCTTATATATTTTCAATTCCTTTTGTAGCCATTCTTGGCTTTGGCTCAAAAAAAGTTGGCTTTATGCAATGTGGGACCTCAGCCAAAAAGTGTTGCAGGAAAAACCACTGCGGAAACGCATTTTAGTTTTTCTTGCAACACTTTTCACAGAAAGCCTGCAGAGATTTCCTCCCCAGACTTTCTGCCCCTATTATACCTATATGGAAAACGTGTATGTATAACTGACATGCTGCGAGTTACTAAAACAGCAGTGTTGTAAATTGCTGCAATTTTTTTCCTGCAATGTGTGGATGCGGTTAGTCACAATTAGGGGTGAAAATTTCACGATCGCGATCGGAATTAAGAACACAATCTATTTAGATGGGATTGAGATCGAGGATTATTTCCCCACTATTTCTCCTTAGCCTTCACACTGAGTATATAGTGTATACTCAATGTGAAGGCTCCGCTGTGGTTCCATAGGAATGAATGGAAGCAGCCAGCACACAGCCTTAACCCCCTGTGCGCTGGCTGCCTCCATTCGTTCTAAAGGGAGACTAAACTAACATGTCTTGTAGCTACTTACCTCCAGAGATGGCTGCTCTGCTGCTCCGGTGTTGTTCTTGCTGCCACTCCACGCTGCAGTCTTCTTTGCCTCACTGCCCCGCCTCCCAGGTTAGTGTTTAAAGAGCTAGGAAGGTGGGGCTTGTGGCTTAGGAGAGTGTATGCGGGTACAGGGTAGGGGGACGTGACGTCTCCCTTCCCAGTGCCTGCCCACGCTCTCCTAACCCGCCCACTCTCTCCTAACCTGGGAGGCAGGGAGCAGTGAGGCAAAGAAGACTGCAGCGTGGAGTGGCAGCAAGAAGAACCCTGGAGCAGCGGAGCAGCCATCTCTGGAGGTAAGTGGACACCAGGGGGGACTAAGTAGTCAGAGGATTAAAAAAAAAATCCTCTGGCTACTTAGTGATTCACTACACAGCGTGGATTCTAACAATTAAAGTGTTCAATTGTTAGATTCCATGCTGTATAGTGAATAGGATTGCTTTTAAAATCCGATCTCCGATTAATAAAAAAATCCCATTGACTTCCATTGGGATCGGAATTGGGATCGAGATCGGGTTCAAATGAAAAATGATCGGAAATTGGATTTTAAAATCGATCCTGAAAAGTCAAGATTGGCTCAACCCTAGTCACAATCCCATCCATTTCAGTGACTTTTTTTTTTTTTGCTGCAGCATTTTCGCGACGTGGGGCTTGGGCCTTGCACCTGATTTAAGTGTTTCATATGCGTCTTGAGAAACTAGTCACACTGTAATAGTATGGCTATTTTTATTTATTTTTTTGTATAATAGCTGCTTTTTAGTTACTCATTTTCATTTCAATGCCTTCCTTATCCAGTTCCATGTGTACAAACAAAGCATTTGGGGATGGATCGCTTTAGGTAGCTGTACAAAGAAGCAGTGCGATATTCCTTCCATGTTTCGTTAAGACTATTTTGATTTTTTACTCGGGGATTTTCATTGAATCCAATATTTTTTCCCCGCTGACTAGTACTTTGCATTATATGAAGTCTTTTGAGTGTTGATGTTTTCCTTGTGTTATTTCTTACAGAAATCCTTGTACTGTATTTATATTCCAATCACTTGAGCCACCTTGATGGCAAATAATAATACATTGTGTAAAAGTCATTCACTTTTTTTGTGATGATTTAGAGCGACTAGAGATAGTGTAGTGATCGGGCGAGTTGTTACGCTTTCAATTAATTTGTATTTGACAATTTTAATGAATGTTGATCACTTTCCAGAATTTTTTTTTTTTTACTTTAATGTTTAACTTTTTTTCTACTGATCGATATAAAACAAAGACTAATTAATCCTCAAGTGATTTATTCTTCTAGAGTATCACAAACTGACAAAGGGGGTTTATATAAACTTATTATAGGAAATACACATGAGATTTCCACAAGTCCAATTAAATTGTGTGTGGTGCGAATCACATAAAACAGTCCGTAGAGCACTCGATTGCATACAGCACTGCCTGCCCCATATTAACAATACAATTTCACATTACAACATAAAAAATTGAAGGACACTTATACAAAGAGAAATGTGTATATAATAAAATGTAATTCATGAAGAAAGAACCTTGAAAGTCATACCCATTATATTTTCTCTTTATAACATGCTTATCATGGTCACATTTACCGATGCCATATCATACATGGTTCTATGCAGGTGCAATGCAATATATGGTGATGGTGACAACAAGGTGCATAATGGTAATACAGCAACATCTATGGGGAAGGGGGGGGCTGTCAGAAACTAGCATTTCAAATACACACAGATAAGGCCGGATTTATACAACCGATACATACATGCAATCCGTGTGTGAGCCGGATTTACTGGCCTTGAAAATCTTGCTGGGAGATATCATAGTTATTAGAGATGAGTGATCGAATACTACTAACTATTCACAATATTCTATTCAGAGCCAGCGTTGATTGGCCGAATGCTATACACTGTAGCAGCAGGCTCGTCCTTTCTAGTCAGGAGAGCTGGCAGCTTGCTGTTACGAGGGAGCTTACTTTTTCTCATAGGAATGAACTGACCAGAGTTGATTGGCCAGTGTAGAGCATTCGGCCAATCATCGCTGGTTCTGCCAGAGGCTCGAATGTGAGGAGGCAGAGTCTAAGATCGGACCACAGCAGTCTCCATTGTGGTCTGATTTTAGACTCCACCTCCTCACAGACGAGCCTCCAGCAGAACCAGCGTTGATTGGCCGAATGCTGTACACTGGCCAATCAATGCTGGTCAATTCATTCCTATGAGAAGAAGTAAGCTCCCCTCATAACAGCAAGCTGCCAGCTCTCCAGACTAGCAAGGACGAGCTAGTCGGGAGAGCTGGCAGCTTGCAGTTATGAGGGAGCTTACTTTTTATCAGCGCAACTGTAAGCGCTGTGCAGTTAAAGCGCACGGACCCCATAGACTATAATGGGGTCTGTGCACTTTAACTGCACAGCGCTCCTCCTAAACACTCTCCTCCTGCTATTTGTGGACTTGGTGACTTTCCTTTAGTCGAAAAGTGGTTTCCCCTGAAACCAGCATTTTTCCCCATAGACTATAATGGTATTCGATATTCGATCGAGTAGTCGAATATTGAGGCTCTACTCAAAATGAATATCGAATCTCGAATATTTCACTGTTTGCTCATCTCTAATTGTTATCTATGACACTAGGAGTCCTTGTCTCTCAGCGACATACTGTCCAATACTGTAATGACTAAGGGATAGTATATTGCTAGAACACAGGGCTTCCCAAAATAATAGATTATGCTAGCAGTCCCATGGGCCAAATTACACAGGTGAAACTTGGTTGCATGAATCTAGTCTAACGTACACAGTGCCTAAAGATTGGGCAATTAATGGCATCCATACTATAAGATTAGGAGCAGGATATCCAGCACCTCCATATGTGCACCCCACTAGTACCAGCACCCTCCAAACACAAGAAGGCCTGGCTGCACCCTGCAAACAAGGCCATTAAACATGAGGTATTAGTTCATACACAAGCTCGCAAACCAGTTTTAAGGCTCCCTATGCCCCTATGCTAAAATCAAGACTATATCACTGGACATTATATAAATAACATATCACTTAAAAAAAAAGACAGTTACTCAATGCCAGATGGTTTTATGCAGGATGCAGGCAGGTCCAATACAATATTGGTGAAGACTTGCACAGGGGCATAATGCTAATGAAGCAACAACTTCTACAACCCATAATAATATGCCAACAATCTGCACATAAATAAGTGAATACATACTTACCACAATACATATTTACATATTTTTTAATCTCTTTTTGTTTTTAAGTGTTTTTAAGTAGAAGAAAACTAAGAAGATGACCTTAAGGCTGAGTCCCCAAGTTGTGGAAAATCAGCTTTTTTTTGTTGCAAATTTTGTTGTGTTTTTTTTGAGCCAAAGCCAAGAATATCTACAAAAGGAATGGAAAATATATAGGAAGGTCATATTCTTCTACCTTCTGCTCAATCCACTCCTGGTTTTGGCTCAAAAAAAATCTACAACAAAAAAAAATGCTGTGTTTCCACAACGTGGGGCCTTAGCCTAATATGGCTACAAGTCCAGAAATTCAGGAAATACATTAGCAATAATGGCAAGGAATTCAGAAAAGATAGAAAGGATCCCATTTTTAGTAACTTACACTGTGCTGCTTTAAGTATTGACACACATAAATAAAAAGAGATGATCATTAGAGATGAGCGAGTAGTACTCGATCGAGTAGGTATTCGATCGAATACTACAGTATTCGAAATACTCACACTCGATCGAGTACCACCTGCTATTCGAATGTAAAAGTTCGATGCAGAACCAGCATTGATTGGTAGAATGCTATACAGTCGGCCAATCAACGCTGGTTCTTCTCCTACCTTTAGAAGTCTTCTTTGTGCAGTTTCCCCGCGGCGTCTTCTGGCTCTTCATTCACTCTCCCAGGCATCGGGCCTTGGCAGAGCCGACTGCGCATGTCCGCTTGTAGTGCGGGCATGCGCAATCGGCTCTGCCCAGGCCCGACGCCTGGCAGAGTGAATAAAGAGCCGGAAGATGCCGCGGGGACGCTGCAAGGAGAAGACTGCTCGGAGTATCCAGCCCGACCCTCACTCGTGGGCTTGGTAAGTATAATTTGATCGATTGCCTACCCCTGAAACGAGCATTTTCCCCCCATAGACTATGATAGGGTTTGATATTCGATTCGAGTAGTCGAATATTGAGGGGCTACTCAAAACGAATATCGAGCCTCGGACATTTTACTGTTCGCTCATCTCTAATGATCATAAATAAATCAGATATCTAGACAGGGCATCAAGTCTAAATTGTGAAAATAGGCTTCAAGTTAAAACAGATACATGTACATCCTAATACTAGTATCACTGCAAACATATTTATAGAAAAATCAGAATAAAAGCATTAGCCGTGAAAAAAATAAAATCGTCTAATACGGTATTGAGTATCAGTGTGTTTTCTCCTTGTCAGGTTTGTTCTGTCCTAAGGTCTTGTGTTGTTTGGTCGACAACCTTCTATGTCTGAAACAAGCACTCTGAGGGGTATACTGTAGCATGCTGAGGTATTGAGAAGATTGCTACTAACTACAGATAAGGACATTTTTTTTAAGGTTTGATTACGGTTTTATCAGTTCTAAAAGTTCTGAAGAACTGAAGAATTATTATAACAAAAGATATTAGAAGTACAATTTCGAGTTCCAAAATTGGTAATTAAACAGTCTCCCTTTCTTTGTGCTCGTAAGTGTAGATTTTGGTGAAGTTAGAGATTATTAAATTTAAACATATACCTACAGAAATAATCTAACAGAGGTGCAACATAGGGCTTTAAAGGAGTCTGTCAGCTGTAAAACAATATCTATCAATATCAATCAATATGACGGTGCTCTACATGATGTGTTGGATTTCCTGGTGGGAGAATCACTTTAACCTCCCTACAGTTCTGAACAAGTCCAGCTTGGGAATTGAGCAGAATGAATTACACAGGCCAATGACCAAAAAACTTTTTCTTGAATAATAGGCTATTTCTATGTATTTTTGTGCACTGAAATTGAAAATGACCTCCAAATTTATCTATCACGTGTCAGATTTAGACAAAAGCCCCGCCCCCTTTTCATTATTGGAAGCGTGTTTAAGCCAATCAGAGCTAAGCTCTATTTTATGTATCATTATCTCCAAATATAATTACACATCTAATTCATTTACCAATCATCGTAAGTCGATTGGTTAAACGCTATTTTATCCTGGCTATATAAAGCCACGCATTACTGCATAAGTTCCTGCTTCATATTAGATTTTCATTCAGTATTTTTTAAAATGGCACCCCATGCCATTCATGGTTGTGTTACATCTCCACATTACTTTTGCTATATATGTGGTGAATTTACTGTTAATAAACAGCGGCCTGTGTCTGAGTTTGTTTAGACAGTGTATTTTGCCTACTTTGCCATTAGACTTGGAGATCAAGACAAGACTTGGGCACCTCACAAAGTGTGCGATATTTGTGTTGAAGATTTGAGAAGATGGTCGGAAGGAAAGAAGAAAGCTTTCAAATTTGGCATCCTGATGATTTGGAGGGAACAGAGAGATCCCCTTAATGGTTGCTATTTCTGCTGCACTGACGTTAGTGGTGACAATTCCAAGAACAAATAGAATATTTTGTACCCAAACCTTCCATCTGCCATTCATCCAGTGCCTCACAGCGAAGAGATTCCTGTGCCTCAACCCTCTGTGTTGTTAGAGATGCCTTTGGATACAGATTCTCCCGAAAGTGATGGAAAGAAAGGTGAAACGGATCCAGAGTTTGAATGTGGTTCGAGCGCTCAGCCCTAGTTGTTCTCCCAAGATGAGTTGAATGACCTAGTGAGGGATCTTGGACTTAGCAAAGAAAATTCAGAACTACTGGGTTCACGTTTACAAGAAATAAATCTATTGGTCGAGGGAACGTCAGTGTATTTTTATAGAAAGAGAGAACTCAAGTTTACTCCTTATTTTGAACAGGAAGAAAACCTGGTGTTTTGTCATGATGTCCCTGGATTGATGACTGCTATTGGTATACAGTAGGAAGCAGATGCATGGAGGCTCTTCATTGATTCCTCCAAAAGAATCTTGAAAGCTGTTCTGCTCAATAATGGCAACCAATATGCTTCTGTTCCTGTTGCTCATTCTGTGTGCCTTGAAGAAAGTTATGAAAATCTTCAACTAATCCTAGTCAAGATAAAGTATCCAGAACATGAATGGGTGCTCTGTGGAGATTTAAAGGTACTGTGCATGCTACTAGGTCAGCAGTCAGGATTTACTAAATTCCCATGTTTTTTGTGTGAGTGGGACAGTAGAGCTCGTGACCTTCATTGGATAAAAAAAAGAATGGCCTGTTTGTCAATCCCTTACTGCTGGAGAGAAAAATGTTCTGTGGAGGAGCTTGGTTGATCCGAAAAACATTTTGCTCCCTCCTCCATCAAATTAGGCATTATGAAACAATTTGTGAAAGCCTTACCTAAGACTGGACCTTGTTTCACATATTTGAGTGAAACATTTCTTCACCTCTCAGAAGTGAAACTTAAAGAATTTGTTTTCGTTGGGCCTGATAACCGAAATCTGATGTTTGATGTTAAGTTTGACGCGACAATGACAGAAGATGACAAGGAGGCATGGAAAGCATTCAAAGATGTGGTAACCAAGTTTCTAGGAAATCACAAAGATCCAGACTATGAAAAAATCATTCAAAATATGCTGTAAAAATTTCAAAATCTAGGATGTCTGATGAGCCTCAAACTTCACTTTTTGAATTTGCATGTGAGATTTTTCCCTGAAAATCTTGGAGCAGTTAGCGAAGAACAAGGCGAACACTTCCATCAGGATATCAAGGTGATGGAGAAAAGATATCAGGGTCGTTGGAACGTTGTAATGATTGGAGACTACTGCTGGTCGCTACATCAAGACCAACCAGAAAAATCGTACAAGAGGAAAAGCAAAAAAGTTTTACTGTCAAAAGAATTCAAAAATACAAACAGAAGTAAAGTAATACCATAAGAAAGTAAACAAATAAACAATGTTCATTATAAATGTATGTTAAATTTTCAATTTTTCTATTATAAATTTCATTTGTTGCGCGTGATATCTGAAATAACGGTTGAGGCTAATGAGAAAAAAAAAACAGTGGGTGATACAGAAAAACTAATGCTGGATGGAGAGGAACCAAAAAGGAAGAATATCTTGCGCTTTCTTTTGGAAATATTAAATTGGGTCACATTTGGAAAATTGTCCTCAAAAAGTCCCATATGTTTCCTAGAACTATTGTCCTCTCAAATTAGGTAAAATAGGAGATGATTGGTATCCAGACAATGGTTCACCACCTTTGGATTAAATAGCTCTCCTGGTGGAAAGAGCTGTTGGAATATACTGGAAGTACAGCAGGATGCAATGGATTGAAGCCCAAGAAAAAAGACCCCCGATGGCGATCACAATGTCTTCAACACTGAAGTGATTGAAAAGGTGTTACTTTCAATCACTTGAGTGTTGAAGACATTGTGAGCGCCATTTTTTTTTTTTCTTGGGCTTTAATCTATTGGATCCCGCTGTACTTCCAGTACAGAAAAACTAATTCATGATCAGCACCTAAAAAACATTTAAAATCACCTTACCAGACAAAAAAAAGTTTTCAAAAAGTTTTTTTTTTTTGTCGGCCAGTGTTACAGTTCACCCTGAGCAGGACACATTCAGGGACACAGTATTGTAAGTGGCCATTTTCTTGTAAGCAGCCATTTTCTTGTGGCCGGTGGCCATGCACAGTCGGCTTTGCCCTAGGCCCAAGGCCTAGAAGTTTGAAGATGCATGAAGACCCCGTTCTTGAAGAAGATGGAGGTGGCGCTGGAGAGTTCTCTCGCAGCATTGGGGACGCCCCCAGTGCTGTTTGAGCACTGGGGCCCACCCCCAGTGCTGTGACAGAACTCATTTGCATATTGGTGAAAAAAAGGGATTTTAACCGAATGGCAGCCCGGAGAAGACATCTAAAGGTAAGAGAAGAATAACCTTTCTTAAGGCTATTCCTACGTGATAGGCAGAAAAATTTGAGTTTAAATGATAGGATCTTCTTCCACAAAAGGGTGCCTTCAATAACTCTAAAACATAACGTTTATTAGGTATTAGGTATCTCTTAAAAGATGCCCGTATTTTAATAGATACCTAATAAATGTTATGTTTTAGAATTATTGAGGGCACCCTTTTGTGGAAGAATATTTCATTTTGGTGATCCTTAATCCAGTGCTGTAGTTTAAATGATAGGATGTCTTTAATCAGCTCTAACTTCAATATTGGTCTTGTTTTAAAGCCAGGAATCTTGTCTGTAATCTATAGAGATTTACAGATATCATTGGTTAAAGTGGAGGTGCATATACTTGCACCTTCACTTTCACCAGGGTGCAGGAGAACACATGCAGCTGACAATGCAGGGAGTAAAGAAAATTTTCTTTAATTTTCTACTGTTCCTGTCACTTCAGTTAACCCCAGGAGAGGGGGTACCATGGACTTTTGGTTATGCTATCACCCCGTATTCTCAATCAGAAGCGTAATTGTCATTTAGCTCCTTTCATGTTACGGCCAATTCTGTTATCAGTAATCACCACATCCGGGGGCAGTGAGATTCATAGTCTCACCACTCCTACTAAAAAGAAGCCCCACTTATGAGTATTGTAAAACCTTTTCACCCTTAGACACAGAGGATGCCCATGCTCATTGGTAAGATCTCTGTACTGTACTGTCCTCTTATATATTTATACATTATTAGGTCATTACCTTATTTCCGGACTGAATAACTCCGAGTTTGATGACCTATCCATGTAATCTAGTCCACCGATTCCCTTAATTATTTCGGTCACTGTCTAGTTCAGTGTATGTCTTTCTCATATACAGTACAAATGCCCAAAATTGTGCACAGTATTCTATATGTGATCCTACCGGTAACTTATATAAATGCAAAACTATGTACTTGTCATGGCCATGTATTCCTCTCTGGATCTACCCCATGATTTTATTTACTTTAGTCAACCACTATCCCCAAGTCTTATTGAGTGGTATTTTTACTCAGTGTTGTATTATTTAATACATAATAGTATAAATAGTTTTCACAGACCAGTTACAAAACTTTACATTTATCTACATTAAAATTAATTTGCTATTTCCATATCCAACCTTTAAGCTTCTCCAAATTCTTATGAAATGTTTTACCATTCTCATGCGTGTTGACTACTTTACAGAGCTTAGTATCATCTGCAAATATAGGAATTCTAGCCAAAAAACACTCTGCCAGGTCATTAACAAAATACATTGTCTACCAATAAGTATTTTGACACCCAGTAAAGTTCTGCGGAGGTAGAGATATGGTCTGGGGGTATTTCTCCTGGTATGGACTTGGACCCTTGGTCCCAGTGCATGGTAAACTCAACGCTGATGACTATTGCACTATTTTAGAAAAGAGTATGCTTCCTACATTATAGCGGTTCTATGGGTCAGACCAATGTTACTTCCAGGATGACAACGCCAGCTGTCATGTAGCGAGGTCTACCATGGTTTGGTACAGTGATAATCAAGTTAAACGACTGGACTGGCCTGCCCAGAGCCCAGACCTGAACCCTATCGAGCACCTCTGGGATGAGTTGGATCGCCAAACTAAGGGGTGCAGCAGCCGTCCAAAATTGGTGAAAGAACTTACCTGTCTTCTATAAGCTGAATGGAATAAAATATCACTAACAGTCATACAAGGACTTGTGGAAAGCATGACCCGGAGGGTTGAGGCTGTAATTGCCCCTCATGCCGCTCAGATCACAGGTGTCCAAATACTTATTGGTAGACAGTGTATTAAAAAGAAGAAGACTCAATACTGAATCCTGTGGTACCCCACTGGTGACTGTGACTCAGAATATGTACCATTAATAACCACCCACTGTTTCCAGTCTGTGATCTAGTTGTTCACCCAGTTACACTTATTTTCCCCTAGTACCAGTATTCTCATTTTATGTACCAAACATGTGGTACAGTATCAAACACCTTTGAAATGTCCAGATATACCACATCTATGGTCTCCGAAAGATCTAGTCTAGAACTAGACCAATCACTCATAAACCCATGCTGATACTGTGTAAAAAATCATTGAGAAAACCAATGATAGTATTTCTTAGAAACCCTTCAAAATGATGAATGTGGAATTGATGAAATCCATTGTGACATCAGAGTGGATGACATGAAATAAGCCCTGGCATAATTTGTGCGTCAGTGGCTTGTGATATTGGGGTGCCTGGCTCTCAATGGCCTCAATGAAAAACATTGCTTTGCCTCATTATATAGGATGTTTCTCTGGTTTTATTAATGTTTTAATTTATCCTTGTTTTATATTGATTTAGGGGGTACATTTTTTGTATGATCCCTTGTGAAAACCTCTGTGGATCAAGATTGGAGATGGCAGAGCACAGTATATTGTATTTGGATGGGTATTCTATTGTATGTGGATGTGTATTGTATCTGTATGTGTATTGTATTGTATGTGGATTTGTATTGTATTTGGATGTGTATTTTATTGTATTTGGATGTGTATTATAGTATATGTGGATATGTATTATATTTGGATGTGTATTATATTGTATGTGGATTTATTTTATATTTGAATGTGTATTATATTGCATGTGGATGTGTATTGTATTTGGATGTGTATTATATTGTATGTGGATGTATATTATATTTGGATGTGTATTATATTGTATATGGATGTGTATTATATTGTATGTGGATGTGTATTGTATTTGGATGTGTATTATATTGTATATATTGTATCATATATGGATGTAAACCGAAATTCATCGACATACATAGGCATAACCTATGGAACATTTCCATTCTATCCATTAAGAACAAAACTTTTAAGCCAATTGTAAAATCTACCCTTCACTTATTATTCATTCAATAGTTTTCACATTATATTTTTTCTGTCTTATTTTTATTTTTATTTTTTTACCTTTTTGTCTATGGCACTATAAAATTATTAAATTCTGGCATGGTATTCATTGTAAATTATTTGTAAAAGAGTTGCTGAATTGACTGTGTGTCACACATAATTTATCTATCTCCTATTTTTCTAGCATTATATAACTCTGTATCCAATTGATACATCTATTATTTATGTTTTGTGGTTATCTTTATAAGGAATTAACTTCAAAAAAATAAATAAATTAGAATTAGAATTCATTAATTTAATGATGGATTTTCTTTATTTTATTGTGATACTTTAATCCTGAAAGTTCCCCCAGGCACCAATCACTAAAGGCAACGTAACTTGTTCATCAATTGTAGATGTGTCATAGATGTGGTCAATGGAAATCCACAAAAATGACAATATGAACATACAAGTTAAATTTACAAATTAATACATCAGAAAATTGAAGAAGAAAAATATTGCTATGGGGAGCAAATAGAAAAAATATTGTTATCACTCAAGTGAAAGAAAAGATTGTTACATGGCTGGACAAAGATCTTAAATAGTGGAAAGTAACTCTAAAAATAACTTGGTAATTTGGATATTGAAAATGCATAAGGTGTAAAAGTGCTTATATAAAAATCACGCCCAGTAGAGGGCACTGAATGCACATAATTCCCAGGAGGTTTTCTGAAGTGCCCTTTTTAGCATTATTCTAATATAAGCAATAGATCTATTGTTTCATTCATTGAAATTGAATGCCTGTTCTTATTCTATTTATTCCCCATTACACTGTTTTATTTTTTATTATGTTCATTGACTAGCAGAACAATTTCCAATAGAGTTTTATAGCCATGACCATAAAATGAGAGAAAGGTGTGACAATATGAGCGTTCTTAAAAAGAAAATCTTCACTAGGAAACTGTTTGGCTCAATGTATATCAGTAGTAAGATCGCCTTACCAAAGTCCATAGTGACTAGAGTATACAAGCAGACAAATCACTGTACAGTAAATCTCTCGTATACTTTACAGTAGTTCATTGACGTTCAGGGTGGCATTTTTTTTTTTAGAGACAACCCATTACATTATCTTACTCTAGTTGACTCTTCTTTCTTGTCATGTTACATTCCTTATGCACTACCATGATCTACCATTTATTACTTGATTCAGTAAACCTAGGAAGAACTGACAACTCCAACAAGGTATGGAATAGGCCGGGTTCACATCTGCGCCCCAGCCTCCGTTCTGCAGGTTTCCATTTCCTGCCTGAAACTGGGCAGGAGACGGAAACCTGCAGACATTTTTCAAACCCATTCATTTGAATGGGTTTGAAAAG
The DNA here is from genome assembly GCF_031893055.1 of Leptodactylus fuscus. Classification (NCBI taxonomy): domain Eukaryota; kingdom Metazoa; phylum Chordata; class Amphibia; order Anura; family Leptodactylidae; genus Leptodactylus; species Leptodactylus fuscus. Next base: position 177,324,249 of record NC_134269.1, on the reverse strand, counting down.
TGTCCGGCCGTGAGCGTCGGTGAGCGGTTTATGCTCTCCGTGTCAAAACTGTTTTTTTTTAACCGGACACAGACTTTGTGTCCAGCTTAAAAAAAAAAAAACGGTTTCGCCGTGGAGAGAATAAAACGCTCACCGGCGCTCACAGCAGGACCCAGTCTGAAAGGTTTCCGTCTTCTGCAAGCAGAAGACGGAAACCTGAGAACGGAGACCGAACGCTGGTGTGAACCCAGCGATAGAGTGACTGTTAGTTTTTTCTATTGTATAGTGAGGGGTTTACTGAACATTTAGTTTTTTTGGTTCTATTCTACTTTATTTTAGCAGAAACAAGTTCTGACGTTCTAACGCCTAGATAAAGCATTGCTAGGGAAAGCCATCCAGTATTCACCTGTATTACCGGTATATACAGATTGCAAATTCCAAAGGTCTTTATCTCCAGTTATAAAAAACTTGGAAAAGTACATTTGGCATTTGTTATATCGTACAATGAGAATACAACACAGCAGCTCAGTGGTTAACACTGTTGCCTTGCAGCTCCGGGATCCTCATTTCAAATTTGACCAATTTGATCTGCATGGAGTTTGTACAGTGGATAAAATAAGTATTGAACACGTCACCAATTTTATAAGTACAAGTATTTTCCTAAAGGTGCTATTAACATGAAATTCTTACCAAATATCGGTACCAATCCATCCAATCCACATAAGCAAAGAAATCAAACCATAGATGTCTATAAATTAAGTTATGTGTAATAATGAACATGAAGCTACAGAAAAACTTGGAATCAACAGGTAGAATTGTTTCAAAGATAAAAATAAGCAATACACTCTAAGGCGTGGTTCACATCTGCGTTCAGTCCACATGGGGACCCCCTGAATGGATTATCAAACGCATTGACAAGCAGTGAACAATGAAAGAACACGGACCATGACTATAATGGGGACCATGTGCTTTCCGCGCGGAGTCCACACAAGTCACCCAGACAGGAAAGAAGTTCATTAAGTACTTTTCTCTCCGCATGTTCAGTGCAGACACCGAACATAAAACACACGGAGCCCATTATAGTCTATGGGGTCCATGTGCTTTCATAAGCTCACGCTTGCTAATGTGTTCAATATTCCATTCGGGAGGTCCCAATGTGGACTCCCCAAACAGAATAACAAACGCAGATGTGAACCAGGCCAAATTCCATGGCCTGTATGCTCGTTCACCATGCAAAGTCCATTGCTGAACAAAAAGCACGTTCAAGCACGTTGAATTATCTCAACAAAATTTAGAAAAACCTGTGAAATACTGAGATAATATAGTCTGGTCAGATGAGACCAAAATTGAACTCTTTGGATGCTATAATGCACACCATGTTTGGAAGCCAAAAGGCACTGGCTATCACTCCAAAAACACCATACCAACAGTGACGCTTGGAGGTGGCAGCATCACGGTGTGGGGGTGGTTTTCAACATACGGCACAAACAAACTTCATATAACTGAAGGAATGATGAATGGACAAATGTAGTGAGACATTCTTATTTCACGCATTGTATGTACTTTCCACATGTGCGTTCATTTCCTCTGGGTACTTCAATTTCCTCCCACATGCAAAAAATATGCTGATAGGTACATTGACTTCCTGTAAAACAACTGACGCTTTTGGGTGTTGGGGATGAGCACCTGTATGGCAACCACTAACTCCTCTTCTCTATAATTCTCCATTCACCTTGAGTCCCTTGGTGAGAACATTGCATTACTAATGTTTGTCATTGTCATTTCTCCCATTGCTTAGTTAGACCATTGCTAGGGAGAACAATAGGTTAACACAGTACATTAATGCATACCAAACCCATCCTATAAAAAAGAAAAAAAAAATGAAATGACAATGAACTTGTCACAATACCAATATATATCATAATAACTAAATAAAAACAAAATTTTATTCAATTTAGTTTTCTTAATTTTTAAATTGATATTTTTATTAATAAAAAATAAATACATAAATAAATAAAACTAAAAAGAAAATGACCAACCTCACACACAATAGTGATAACAAGTACAATGAGTATTTGCCTATTACCTAACTGTTATGCATGTTTATTCCTATTTATGTGTCTGTATAATGTATAATGAATAGGGAAGTCTCTCTCCAATCTGAAAACAACCAAAACTCTAATGCCACCCTTGTTTTTTCTCTTCTCTTCTCTAATTTCCAATAGGTCTTCCCCTGACCAAATGCTTATTTCTACAATCTATCAAGAATGCACCAGCCAGTCATGTCCTTCTGTACAATCCCTATACTAGTGCATGTATCTTGTGTCTCCACTGGTTGCTCATTCCTTCTAGATTATCATCCTTTTGGCTACATCAAGGATGCTGGTCACAGGAGGTGCTTCATGGTACTCTTGGCCTTAGGAGATCACTGTCCTTGCCAGCAGACAATTCATTTTTACTATTGCTATTGCACGGGATCAAATATATTTTTTCCTATTGCTATTGGGTGCAGCATCAAGTATAGGTGGACACTGGGAACCAGAAGCCTGCAGGCTAAATTTCAGACACGACAAGACTATTTAGATGGAAGCAGGATGCCATGCTACATTGAGCCTGGGTATAAAACACTTTCACATATGAAGTTGAAGAGCAGATTTGTAAGTAAAATGACATCCAATATGTCACTGACTAAGTTGTAGTAAAATTGTTGGGACTATATTGTGGAGAAGGTTTATTAAAATTAAGAAAAAAGTTACAGCTATAACTTTACCCTGGAGGATTCTGGCTGTTGCATGAATGTTTACTGGTCTACTAAAACATCTCCCAGAAAGAAATACTGGATATAAATGAATATCTCAGCTAAGGATACCTTTTTTCCTTAAGAAATAATGCAGTTATGTCACTTCCGTCAAAAAAACGTGATCAATGCTATTGGATACTGGAATACGTCCAAGTAGCTATATATACTGTTTTATAGCATGTGCCATCCAAAGTCTACTTCTAGTATGTGAAAAATGGATATTCTAGATTGCTGTCTTGTCTTCTGGAGACTGGAACAATGTTACATCTTGATACAGCTTGGGCTAATTACTGGGGCTATAAAAGGCTGAAGAGCGCCTACACATCAGGGCAGACCCAGGGAGTGAGAGGAGGTGTCTGGGTATGTCCTGATACTCTGAGTCTGGTGAAACTGCATCATGCTAATCAGTTGGTTTGTTTGGCTGGTACTAAGCCACATGTATAGTTAGTTTATTGTTACTGTTTAGTAGAGATGAGCGAGTAGTATTCGATCGAGTCGGTATTCGATCAAATACTATAGTATTCGAAATATTCATACTCGATCGAATACTACTCGCTATTCGACTGGAAAAATTTGATGCAGAACCAGCGTTGATTGGCCGAATGCTATACAGTCGGCCAATCAACGCTGGTTCTTCTCCTACCTTTAGAAGTCTTCTCTGTGCACCTTCCCCGCGGCGTCTTCCAGCTCTGAATTCACTCTGCCAGGCATCGGGCCTGGGCAGAGCCGACTGCGCATGCCCGCGCTACAAGAAAATGGCCGCTTTGACTGTAATCCAGCCCGACCCTCACTCGTGGACTTGGTAAGTTCAATTTGATCGAATGTTGCCTACCCCTGAAACGAGCATTTTTCCCCCATAGAGTATAATTGGATTTGATATTCGATTCGAGTAGTCGAATATTGAGGGGCTACTCGAAACGAATATTGAATCTCGAATATTTCACTACTCGCTCATCTCTACTGTTTAGTTAAAAGCTCAGACAAGCAGGATTTTGTTTCACATTATTTTTTATGCCTGCATTTAAGGCTGTGTTTTATTTTGCTCATTTTGTGCCTGAAGTGAACAACATCACAAGACAAATTATACCATGTCATTATTAAATAAAAACTAGGCTAGATGCAGAAGTAATGTGTTGAAAAGGAATTAAACACTTACTGCTTCTATAGGAATTAAGAGAGTAAGTAACAACTAGGTGCTATATTGAGATGCCCTTGATTGAATAATGAGAAAGTGTGATCACCTATTGAAAAGCAGAAGTTTTGGCAGTTTTCTGGTCTGGAGTATTCAGGCATGTGTTAATACAATGTCAAAGAGGACCAAAGAGGCTGATCATCTTTCACCCAAAGGTGTCCATTTTTACAGATTCTTCTAACTTTATCCATGAGGGATCCATGAAAACAGACAAAAATAGCACACAACTGATATTTTGACAGTTCGTTATAATGAATAATCAAAATAATAGTTTTGCAAATAGCCCCCATTAACTGTAATTCACAGTCAAGTTTAAAGTATAGTACGGCTTTAGAGCAACCTAAAGATTAGATTTAATTGGTGTAATAATAAAAATAACAATAAAAGCGTATAAGTACTTTAAATCCCGATTGTATCCAACCTATCCCTGCCAATATATATCACAGATCTATGATAAAACTATTGTTGAAAAGATAAGGGGTTTAATATTTTAGTGAATCTTATTAACATGATGTACCAGATGGTTTACAGTTACATGGTTAATGAACCTAGAAACTACACAATACATCAAATTCTAATTTTTTCTCATTATAATTGCAATAAAACAAGAAAAAATGTACTTGCTTTCCAGAGAAAACACAAATATGACATTATCCTGGCACGTTTTACTAAAACAGATATTGCCTCCACAAATTTCAGGCTTTGTACTGGCAAAATAATTTTTCTTTTTACCTGTACTTTTTCACTGTTTGTATTGCATGAGCCGCATTGGTGGCTGTCTAGCCCTCTACATACAGTATATATCTCACTGCTAAGCACACCATTGTTTAAGTGTACGGCTCAGTGTTATCTAATTAAATAATCAATCCAGTCATCCTCCTGAGAACACAAACCATCATGGAATAAGTTGAGCTTGGCTGGACATTCTTTTCAATATTCACCTATGCATGCAGTTACTGACTGTGACTAGTAAGATAAAGCAGCTAATCGAAACTTTATTTCAATATACTACCAGTGCAAATATTTCTTGTTTTTATCAATACATCTTCTCTTATAATCAGACACAATTTTTTTAAAGTTTCAAACTCACTAGACTTTTCAAAAAGCAAGCAAAGGCATTGTGGCTATACCAAGCTGACTGTGCACATTAAAATGAAAGCCCAGTTCACATCTGCGTTCAGTAATCCGACCCCCTCAAGCAGACTACCGAACGCATTGGCAAGCGGTGAGCTTATGAAAGCACATGGACCCCATAGACTATAATGGGGTTGTGTGCTTTCCGCACGGTGTCCGCACGGAACATGTGGATAGAAAAGTACTTCACAATCTACTTTCCTGTCCGCATGACTTGTGCACAGACCGCACAGAAAGCACAAGGACCCTATTATAGTCTATGGGGTTCATGTGCTTTCATTGCTCACCACTTGTCAATGCGTTCGGTAGTCCTTTCGGGAATGGATTACCAAATGCAGATGTGAACCAGGCCTAGGTCTCATGAAAAGCCAAGAATCATTAAAAAAAAAAAAAAAAAATACTACAAACAATCATTCGCAATGGTCTACACTAGAGTTTTGTCTGCCAAAAAAAAAATGTTCACAGTACACAAAATATTTGGTCAAATTAATTTGCCTGTTTAGTTGTGTATGTTGATGGTGAATGCTCATCCTATCAATCCTACTGTCGATCAACAGGCAGCAATGTCAATCGTTGCTGATGAGTTTGGCTAGCTTTAGTCATTGAGGAGTTCATTTTTCCAAGTGGCAAACTGACAAACTGGTGTCTTCTTCATCCAACCTCATCTACTATGTAACATCTTGGTATCAGGACACCTCTGGAGATCCTGTGAGGTCCATAATGGGTCTGGGCTGATTTCATAACAAAAGTGGAATCTACACAATATTAAATAAGTGATTTTAAAATCAATATCCTCTAATATATTCCATAACATTGATTAGCCATAATATTATAAAGGATGTCCTGGGTCTGTGAGAGACATATATAAAGCAGATTCCGTTTCTACTCAATGTAAGTAATGTATGGTAGGTGGTCTCCATACATAAAATGGCCAGATAGTATGTTATTTCTCATGTACATTCAAGGCAACTGCAAAGTCAAATGAATTGACCATAACTTAACTTGTGATAAACATTTACCGAAATGTCCAGCCAAGATGTTGGGTAAGACAGGGCACATCTGTATATATGTCATAACAGTAGCAGCATGCATAATTAGACAATAGCTTGTCAAAGCTGCAAGCAACCGGGCTGTTGCAAATTCTATAGCGTGGGAAAATTAACCTTTTGACATCATGTCTATGGTTATCAGAATTGCCAACTGTGATTGCACATAGATACATAATACTCTGCCTTCCAGCACTCCATAAAGCATTGCTTGTTTCATGCCTGACTGATACACATATGGTATACTGTACATTAAAAACAGGGATGTTGGCTGAATAGAAAATATTCTGAACTCACAATACCGAATATTTAATTGCCACGAGCCCAACTTCTGTATCGGCACTATATAATTGCTATGCACACATTCACATCATATGCAATTATATTCTCTATTACATTAGTATTGTCATAATATATTGAACATGACAGGGCCTTATTGGTACCCAAACGTCCCACTATAATAGATCTACTTCTAGACGAGCGCTGTTCTATGACTATCCCCAGTAGTTTTCATAGTGGAAAAAAAAAGAGAGAGACACCGAGCGCTCTAAGCGTAGTAAAAACATGACACTTTTCAGAGAGATATTGAGGGTAGAGAAACAGACCAGTTGGCCTCTCACCTGGTCGGGTTGTGTGATGTCACAACCCCAATGTAGGCTTATTGATTGACAATCCAGGTGTGAGTGGTAGCAGAACCAACAGTACACCGGATACCTGGAGATGGAATGTAGAGATGCTGAGAACCAGAGGTTCGTGTTGGAATGGAGTTCTGCGCTCGCTGGTAGGTCTTGGTGATGATACAGAGACTGGATTTCCAAAGGTGGAACTGATTTATTGTAAAACCACAGCACAACGTGTTTCAGGCCTCTTCTTAAGTGTAAAAACAATTCTGGACCCCCCAGGCCGGATGATCACTTGGCGATAAATTTTCATTGGTTTTTGATGTCTCTTGTGAAAAATATCAAATATTTGTAAAAAACAAAAATAGCTGAAATTGTTGATGGATTTGTTGACTTGTCTATTTTGGTCTTCTTTTTTCAAATACCATATGCAGGTAACTAGAGATGAGCGAGTAGTACTCGATCGAGTAGGTATTCGATCGAATACTACGGTATTCGAAATACTCCTACTCGATCAAACACTAGCATGCGCAGTCGGCTCTGCCTAGGCCCGATGCCTAGCAGAGTGAATTCAAGGCCGTAAGAGGACGCGGGGACGCTGCGCAGGGAGAAGAATCCAGCCCGACCCTCACTCATGGACTTGGTAAGTAGAATTTGATCGAATGTTGCCTACCCCTGAAACAAGCATTTCCCCCCATAGACTACAATGGAGTTCGAAACCTGTTCGAACAGTCGAACAGTGTGCGGCTGTTTGAATCGGATTTCAAACCTCGAACATTTTAGTGTTCGCTCATCTCTACAGGTAACATTTCATGCCCGGACAACTTTATCATTGAGTATTTCCTCTTGCCATTATATTTTTTCTCAAACACTTTAAGCAAAAGCAAAACTTTCCTTAGCAATAAATCTGGCTCGAGCATTTCTAGCTTTATTTTGTTTTCACGTAATTTATTATTTTCTTTATAGCTTTTTTTCTTTATGCGTCATCTCTTTCTTGTAGCTTTTATGAGTCAAAGTCTTTTGTTTTTTTAATACAGTTTACTTCTAACTCTTTGATTTTACTACGATCATTTCCTTTGCTACATAATGTAGGTATCTCATATTTATTTCTTTAAAGCTAATTTGTCAAATCCAACATACAGTATAGCTACAGGCCACATGTTATAGAGGATGAAGGGCCAAGAATATCGGTAATAATGAAAAAATCAGCTAGAGAAAAAAAAACTGCTACTGGCTCCCATTGAAATGAATAGGAGGCATTTTTTTTTTTTTTTTTTAAAGTAGATTCTGCCTCAAAATCAGCCTGCAAAAAAATTCAGGGTATATATAACTTCTATGGGAGTATTGTAAAAAAAAAAAAAAAAAAAACCTGCCATATTCGGCTGCTTTCATCACTCTTGACCTGGTGGATAGGAAAATGAGCATCATTTTCCGATCTCAGCCACGTTTGGTCAATATGGGAATAACATTTTAACCCTTTCCTGACATCTGCTGTACTGTTACAGTGGATGCCGGGTGTTTAACTATGGAGGCCACTCAGGAGCCGGGCAGCTGCCATAGCTGTCATGTGGTTGCTGTTTTATACAGCAGGCACCTAGCGTTAATGCCCGCGATTGCTGCGGGCACTAATCTCAGCCATTAAAGGCATCCTATCATTCACACACTATTTTTTCTAGGTACCACGTTGGAATAGCCTTAAGAAAGGCTATTTGTCTCCTACCTTTCGTTGTCTTCTCCGTGCCAAAGAAATTGGCCGCTTACAATAATGTGCAAACGGCCATTTTCTCGTGGTCTGTGGGCATGCGCAGTCTGCTCTGCCCAAGGCCTGAGGCCTAGAAGTTACAAGCCACCGCCGGAAGAAGAGGCTGAAGAAGATGCCAAAGAAGATGGAGGCAGCGCTGGAGAGAGTTCTCTTGCAGCATTGGGGATGCCCCCAGTGCTGTCTGAGCACTGGGGTCCACCCCCAGTGTTGCGAGAGAGCTAATTTGCATACCGGCAAGAACCAGGATTGTAGGCGAATGGCAGCATGGAGAAGACAACAAAAGGTAGGAGACAAATAGACTTTCTTAAGGCTATTCTGACGTGGTACCTAGAAAAAATAGTGTGTGAATGATAGGATCCCTTTAACTCTTCTGATGCCTTGGTCAAAGCTGATCGAGGCACCATTTTACTAGTGGCACTTGGGGACCACCATTTTGCCGGTGATTGCTTCCCAGTACATTGTATAGAATAATAAATGGTGTCACTATAAATAAAAAATTGTCCAGCAAACATTAAGCCCTCATATGGCTCTGAGAGCAGACAAATAAAAAAATTATGTGGTTTGGAGTGGGGGGAGTCAAAAACGAAAGTCGAGAAATGCCTGCGGTGGTAAGGGGCTAACTAAAATGGAGATTGGTTAAGTGTGGACCCATCTGTACCGTTTAAGGTATTTCTGGCCATAATAATAATAATAATAATAATAATAATAATAATAATAATAATAATAAAGTGACTGATAGAAAATAATCTCTACAGAACAGGAAATGCCAGGTGAAAACTACATTATTTAATGCATTTTTATTAATAGATTGTGATGTGGAAACTAAAGAATAAACACTCCAAAAAATGTAAAAAAAAAAAAAAATCTGTTTAACCCCTTAACGCTAAATCACGTACCTGTACGTCAGGGAATGTGGTTAGTTCCCGCATTCCCACGTACCTGTACGTGATTGAGATCGCACGGGCTCAGAAGCAGAGCCCGTGCGATCTCCACAGGAGGCCGGCTGTATCTGACAGCCAGGCTTCCCCTGTAGCAGCAGGAACGGTGATTGCACTGACCCCCGCTGTTTAACCCTTAAGGTGCCATGATCCATAGTGATCATGGCACCCTAGGGGTTTGGCCGGCAGCATCTGGAGTCTGTGTGAGCTGTAATTTACAGCTACACGCTGCTCCTTAATCCCTCCCCCCATCGGAGCGAGCTCCGATGGGGGGAGGATTAACCCCTTGGATGCCAGGACGAGGGGAGGCTAGTCTATGCATCTGCATAGTTAGCTTCCTATAGACTGCAATACACGTGTATTGCAGTCTGTAGTTAGTATAGAACCAGCGATCCTCTCTGATCACTGGTTCTAGTGTGCTTGCAGCACAAATAAAAAAATGTAAAAAAGTTTAAAAAAAAAAAAAAAAAAGTGTGTAAAACAAAAAAAAACAAACAGTTACATTTCTTGTAAATCTGGAAAATCACTGTTACACTTGTAAGCCTTATAACGTCCAAAATTAATTAAAATACAGTCAAAAGATGATGCCGATATAAAGCAGAGATATGGGAGATAATATTTATTCATGTATTTGGGTGGTATAACTATCTGCCTGAAAAACAGAGAATTTCACATTTTGAAAATTGCTTTTTTTTTCCAAATTTCCATCAAATTTCCTATTTTTTAAATAAGTAAATACAAAAATATTGATTAGTGTTTACCACTAACATGAAGTATAATGTGTTACGAGAAAATAATCCCAAAATCACTTGTGTAAATTAAAGCGTCTCAAAATTATTGCCATTTAAAGTGACACATGTCAATTTTGAAAAAATAGGCCTGGTCCTTAACATACATTTGGGCTGTGTCCTTAAGGGGTTAATATAAAGACTTGATTTAAACAGTTAGTGATTTTCTGATGCCTTTGCTTCCGTTGTGTGTTCTAGCTTATTTTTAGTATTTAAATCAGCATTTAAAATGAGGTTAGAGCAGTTAACAAGAAGATTTCAATCTAATGCTTTGTTAGCGAACATATGTGTGATATAAAATCACTTAGGATGTCTGCAATATTAATCCTGAAATGCTGAGTACATTTATTCAGCTGCTTTACATGCTGGGACGATATGGAACAATCAGAAATACAAGACTTTCTAAAGAACATTAATGATTGCGCCTTTTTCAGCTTGGTCAAATTTGGCACTATAATTACTGAAACATTAATTTAATTGCACTTTTTGTTCACAAAAGTATCCCGGAGAAAGCATTGGCAAGCAACTATTTATTTTTTTGTCTGTTTACATTGAAGTAGTATGTTTTTGGGACACAGTGTTTACATCTCAAGTACTGAGTTGTTCAGTTCAATCGTAGCACATAAACTATTCGATCTATATTGTTAAATCCGTAGTTCATGTCTTTATGCCGAGGTGAAAAATATCAAAAAAATTTATTAAATACCACTAATAATATAATATGATATAATGTATCTGATAATATAATGTACAAATGTAAGAAATTAGTGGGGGGCTACCTTCAGACCCCAGAATGTAATGAGCAGAAGCCCAGGGAAGGTGATCAAGGATAAAAAAAACAGAGTTACCCAACTCTCCTGGACTCCAGTGCCAGTCTTTGGGTCTATTTAATGACGTCACAGACATCACGTAGGTTAGGTCAGTGTTGGGGCACATAATGACGCCAGCTTAACCCATGTCTGTAACATCATTGAAGAGGCTTAAAGACTCGTGTCAGAGCCCAGGAGACAAGTAATGCTTTTTATGTTTGATCATCTCCCCTGGGCTTCTGGTTATAGTATAGTATAGTCCGTGAGTGGCAACACCAAATTTTTTAATTTATTTTTTTTTAAACACAGGGAGAACATACAAACTCCATGCAGATGTTGCTCCAGGACTACATTGCTGAAAGGCTGTAGTGCTAACCACTGAGTCACTGTGTTGCTCCCACCCAAAATTTCCTATTCTACAATGGGCAAGTTCTGCAATATTTGTAGGGACACTGTGGGACGTTATACTGTTTGAAGGGGCTACATTGGGACATTATGCTATGTGGAGAAGCCGTATGTCCCCCATTCTAAGGCTAGTTATTTAACCCTTCACATACCACATTAAATTGTTACTATGCCAACTGAGTACATACCCCCTCCATAAAAGCCACCAGGTCTCGTATCTTTATGCACATGTGACATCCTGCCTTAGACATGTAGTAATGAAGTGTTAATCTCTAGAGATGAGCGAGTAGTATTCGATCGAGTAGGTGTTCGATCGAATACTACGGTATTCGAAATACTCGTACTCGATCGAGTACTACTAGCTGTTCGAAGTTAAGATTTGATGCAGAACCAGCGTTGATTGGCCGAATGCTATACATTGCCAATCAACACTGGTTCTTCTCTTACCTTTAGAAGTCTTCTCCCTGCGCAGCGTTCCCGCAGCGTTTTCCGGCCTTGAATTCACTCTGCTTAGGCATTGGGCCTGGGCACAGCCGACTGCGCATGTCCGCTTGTAGTGCGGGCATGTGCAGTCGGCTCTGCCCAGGCCCGATGCCTAGCAGAGTGAATTCAAGGCTGGAAGAGGAAGCGGGGACGCTGCGCAGGGAGAAGAATCCAGCCTGACCAGGGGCGTAACTACCGTGGTAGCAGCAGTAGCAGCTGCCACAGGGCCCGGGCCATTAGGGGGCCCGGTGACAGCCGCTACCGCTGCGTTTTTTTTTGTTTTTTTTTTAAAGTCCGTTACGGGCCCCATTCACTTGCCGATCCTGGCTGGGCCGGGATCGGCAAGTGACACCGCGGGGCCCACAGAGGCTATCATTATACTCGGGGGTCTTTGCAGACCCCCGAGTATAATGATCGGCGCACCGGGAGGGGTAAGGTAACAACATAAAAAACAGTGTTACTTACCTCTCCGCGATCCTGCCAGGCCTCCGTCATTTGTGTCTGACGTCTCTGACGTCACATGACCCAGGCCAGCTTCCCGGGTCATGTGACGTCTGACGTCATTAAAGCTGGACAAGAGCGGACAGGACAGCACAGCACAGGAACAGGTAAGCAACTGTCTCTGGTCTTTTAATGTTTTTATTCCCCTGGGTCACCGATTATTATACTCTGGGGTCTTTTCAGACCCCAGAGTATAATAAATGTTTATAGGTGTCCACAGTGGGACACTATTGGGGATAATACTGTGTGTGCAGGGGCACTATAGGGGTTAATACTGTGTGTACATTGGACACTACTGTGTGCATTGGACACTATAGGGGTTAATAATACTGTGTGCATTGGACACTATAGGGGTTAATACTGTGTGTGCATTGGACACTATAGGGGTTAATACTGTGTGTGCATTGGACACTATAGGGGTTAATAATACTGTGTGTGCAGGGGACACTATAGGGGTTAATACTGTGTGTGCATTGGACACTATAGGGGTTAATAATACTGTGTGTGCATTGGACACTATAGGGGTTAATACTGTGTGTGCATTGGACACTATAGGGGTTAATACTGTGTGTGCAGGGGACACTATAGGGGTTAATACTGTGTGTGCAGGGGACACTATAGGGGTTAATACTGTGTGTGCAGGGGACACTATAGGGGTTAATACTGTGTGCATTGCACACTATAGGGGTTAATACTGTGTGTGCAGGGGACACTATTGGGGATAATACTGTGTGCAGGGCTTACTAAGGGACATAATAGAGTGCGGAGGAGGGGGTCAGTCGAGGTCTTCGGCATCGGTTTGGGGAGGGGGGGCCCCATGTCAAAAGTTCGCCACGGGGCCCCGCCATTCCTAGTTACGCCACTGAGCCTGACCCTCACTCATGGACTTGGTAAGTAGAATTTGATCGAATGTTGTGTACCCTTGAAACGAGCATTTCCCCCCATAGACTATAATGGGGTTCGAAACCCGTTCAAACAGTCGAACAGTGTGCGGCTGTTCGAATCGGATTTCGAACTCTGAACATTTTAGTGTTCGCTCATCTCTATTAATCTATGGACAACACCCTGCAATACAGAAATAGACAATTCTCAAAATGGTATCAATAAAACTACACCTTGTCTCACAGTAAATGAGCCCTTAAATCCCCTAGATGGAAATATAAAAATTGCAACGCAGAGATTTCTTTTATGAAATTTTTTTTTTTAGAATTATAAAAAAACACTATATAAATTTGGATTTGTTGTAAACATATTAGCCCACATAATACAGGTAACAAGTCATTTTTACCATGCAGTAAATGTTATTTGTACTAATCCCAGAAAATAATGGCAGAATTGATTGTTTTTCTATTTGAACCAACAAATATTTTTAACCACTTTGTAATGCCATTTATGGAATATTGAATAGTGCCATTAAAAATGTAACTTGTTCTGCAGAAAACAAGCCTTCATATGGCTAACTAAGGCTAATGCCATTAATGTCCGTTGCTGTCTTCCATCATAGGATGACAGCAACGGACATTAAACTGATGCAGAAAACAACATGACGGATGATAAAGTCCTGCATACACTTTGAATTATACTATTTTAAATTGCTATTTGCAGTGTAACTGTTTAGCTACACATAGACATATCATGTACAGTTCATGCAACAGAACGAGATTGTGGACACAACTAGAAAAATGAAACTTTTATACACTTGATCCAAAAAGGAAATGAAGATTGAAAAAGCTGCGTGAGGGAGACTTGTGTAACATGACCGCTATAGCAGTGATAGCGGAGACATACAACAGAAGACTGTATGCAGCCCCGGCTGAGCTGAACACTTATTGACTATTCCACTTTTCTCAGGCTTGGTCATTAGATTTTTGTGCACAAATATAGAGAATGATATAATTTCGCATTTTATTGTGTAATGAGTCTTGTAGCTGCTAGGGTATTTGATGTACTGCTGTTAGTGGGAGTTTTAGTCCCTGCTAGAGCTCTTAATCTTTTTGGGATCCTGCCGAAGCCAAATTATTTGATGTATAAAAAATCTTTTGATATTACAAGTTGTATTTAACATTTCAAGGTTCATTTGAACCAGCTCTGCTCAGTGAACTGCACAAGCATACAAGGGAACATACAGTATCAAACTGAAGCTCTTCTGCACTTAAAATGATATTGGGTAATATAACCTCACAACTAAAAGTAATTGGCAAAATGTGATTTAAACATATAGATATAGAACTAACACAAGAAGGAAAGACCTGGTGAAAGTAGATTTGTAAGATCCATAGTTTGTAAGTATCATTGGTTAGGCGGATTTAAGATGTTTGGTTTAGAATGAAGTTCCCTAAAGGCAGATTTAGCACCTTCTGTACAGATGATGTGCTAATCTGTTTGAGTATCATGTCACTGGCATGGCTTTCTTATTCACTTAGGATTAGACAGTATGTTATGCAAATAGCATAGTGTGCCACTGCATGATAGTCAAAGAGAACAGCATGCCATCTGTACAAATAGTGCATGCTGCATCTGTAAATAGTACTACTACTACTGCACATTAACAGATCGTATTACTGCTATGGTTCACATTCATTATGCTGCTACACCACACACATACACAGTACCACAATACTGCGCACATGTATACAGATTAACAAAACTTTGAGTTCATGCAGTATTTAACAAAAGTCATTGCAGACTAACATTTTTTGACAACGTATTGTTAAGGATGAGAGATGAGCGAACACTGTTCGGATCAGCTGATCCGAACAGCATGCTCCCATAGAAATGAATGGAAGCACCTGTGACGCAGACTTTCATTTCTATGGGAGCGTGCTGTGAGCGTGCTTTTCGGAACGGCTGTTCTGCACAGTGTTCGCTCATCTCTATTAAGGAGTTAAATAGTCACTACTGTTAGCACAAACTCTGCATAAATAGTAAAGGTAAAGGTAGTAGTAACATATTCTGTGAGAGTAAATCGCTTCTTTCCGCTCTTATTGGAATACTTCCTTGCTCCACATTCCTTTGCTAAACTGCCTTTAAAGAGGTCCTTTCATGTCTTCAGGCACATGCGGTGTAATACAGCGCTAGAAAGCTGACAGTGCGCTGAATGTAGAGGACTATCACGCTGAGCAGTGAGGAACAGCACAGTGCTATGGACTCTACTGTCAGGAGGGGCGGTCCTCACAGACTGTCAGAAATACCCTTCTGACAGTGAAGAGCTAAGGTAATGGCACTGATAACTCTTCACCAGGATCACATAACGTGAAAGCTGATGAGTGTGAGGAATTCAGCGCACTGTCAGCTTTCTAGCGGTATATTACACCACATGTGCCCAAGGACATGAAAGGTCCTCCTTAAAGCTTGGTTCACATCTACGCATGGGTTTAAGTTCAGGGATTCCGCTTGGGGATCCCCCAAAGGAAAAATAATCTACATAAAAAGCGGTCAACTTAGGAAATCTGTAGACCCCATAATGGGGCCCGTATGGTTTCCGCACAAAAAAATGCGGACAGAAAGGTGCAGTTTTCAGCGCTTTTCTCTGAGCATTTTTTATTCAGAGAGGGAACAGAATGGTCTGAACACAGATGTGAACCGGGCCTTACTCTGAAAATGACTACTATATCTGTCTTAAAGGACTGCATCTCACAAGACTCAGATTAGACATACCTGTAGAATTCTATGAAGAGGGTAGAGAAGGAGTAAGCAGGAAGCTTATGAGGTAATAGAAGAACAATGATGAATAGAAACTCACAGACAAAGCCTTTTACTCAGATCAGTATATCTCAAGTCATCTCTGTATATGACTTGCACGTTCTTAGGGCTGTTTCTGATTATGAGAGACACAGAGACCCAGTTATAGCATAGATTCTCCTGTAGTTACTGTGTACAGAATGTGGTAGTTACTCTCCACCCATCAGCTCAGAGAGAACCGTAGAATATAAGACACATAGTGATCAGAAAGAGTGTCAAGGGCTTTGGGCTATATGAAGATATAGGATAAGGATACAGTTTTCATGGCCTTTTAAATGGGATGGTTATCAGCTGAATGAGCATTTAGAAGAAAGTCCATTCCCATACAATTTTTCACTGCAAACAACATGCAACCAGGATCTTGCCAAATCCAGGGATCAATTGAGTGTAGCTGAAGTTAGTTTTACTTGTAAATCCACTAGGCCTTGGTGGGGCCAATTTAATGCATTGGGGTTCTTGTCCACACTTTTTGAAATTGGACTCCCAATGCTCCCTCCATAATTTAATTTTACCTGTCACCTAAACCACCAATTTTACATAAAATGTTTTAAAAAAGCAAACAACAAAGAATATTCACCAAACCTAGTTCCCACAGACCTGCAGACTCCGGCCATTACAACGTCTGCGGCTCGGCGCTAATTGAACTTCCTTTTTGCAGAAATCATCAGCCGAAAGGCTGAATAATGGGGCAGGGGGCTATAGCTCTATACTCCACTATTGTATTCAACTTCTATCTGTATCCTGGCGCATGGAACAGTGGTTCAGCAATTGAAAAGAGGGATTGTCCCGCTCAATCCGGGGCGGCTGAGGGGACCCCCACAAGCATAGAGCCTGGTGCAGTTTCACCGTTGGCCCTAGGGTTAAAGAAACACTAGGTACTGGGGTAAACTTCACTATGAAAGAGGTGCAGGCTCCTTTACTATGTCAGGAGTATGCAAGCACTGCCCACACAATAATGCTACTTCTTGCTTATGGGAAGACTAGCTGTGTAAATGTATACAAGTGCATGCAACATTCTATTTCTAACACAGGCCACTTCTAAGTGGTATACTCTTTTTAACTGCTTTCAGACCACCCTTTTACTATATAAGTCTATGTGGTCCATTCTTAATCTGTGCAAAGACATTCTTGCACTGTTATGCACAAAATGGCAAGAATCTAAGCAGACTGGGGCATTAGTCTGCAAGACTTACTATGATTCACAGAAAACTGTGTTGAGTTATACCACAAATCTACACCACCTCCTGACTGTTGCGTCTTGTATCTGACACCAGAGTGAATTGAAAGGGTTGTTTAGTGTTAGCAGATAAGTGTTCTGGTTTGTATAATGAAAACTTTTTTTTCAATATACTTTCTGTATTAATTCCTCACTGTTTTCTAGATCTCTGCTTGCTGTCATTCTTTCTGTATACTCCCAGTGGATAAAAATCAGTCTATGGTCATGTCATGGACAGTCCATGGTCATGTGATGGACAGTCCATGGTCGTGTGATATGAAGTCCATGGTTGTGTCCCCCTCCCTCTCCCCTCCCCCTAGTGCTTTAGTGCATATTTCACAGGCCACAGTGGTACATCGGGATTATAATGGCTTCTTGTAAATATGGCTACTTGTGACAGGGGTATTGACAACTGACCTGCCTAGACTAATGACCCTTGCGTACAACTGACTCTGATCCATGGAAAATGGTAATTACGGACCTGGACTGACCTCTGCTGTGTGCATAGGAGTCACTATGGTCACTACTAGAGATGAGCGAACAGTAAAATGTTCGAGGTTCGATATTCGTTTCGAGTAGCCCCTCAATATTCGACTACTCGAATCGAATATCGAACCCTATTATAGTCTATGGGGGGAAAATGCTCGTTTCAGGGGTAGGCAACATTCGATCAAATTATACTTACCAAGTCCATGAGTGAGGGTCGGGCTGGATCCTCCGAGCAGTCTTCTCCCTGCAGCGTCCCCGCGGCGTCTTCTGGCTCTTCTGGCTCTTCATTCACTCTGCCAGGCATCGGGCCTGGGCAGAGCCGACTGCGCATGCCCGCACTACAATCGAGTGAATGAAGAGCCGGAAGAGCCGGAAGACGCCACGGGGAAGCTGCACGGAGAAGACTTCTAAAGGTAGGAGAAGAACCAGCATTGATTGGCCGACTGTATAGCATTCGGCCAATCAATGCTGGTTCTGCATCAAACTTTTACATTCGAACAGCGAGTGGTACTCGATCGAGTACGAGTATTTCGAATACCGTAATATAAAATACCTACTCAATCGAGTACTACTCGCTCATCTCTAGTCACTACTATGGCTTTCATCAGACTTAATTTCTTGCTTGTGCATTATCTTTCTTATGTTAGCATTCCCCTGCCTATAAAATGCTTCGTCAAAGTCTTAAATCTTTAAATTGTAATCCTTCATCCACTTTTTCAATATTTGCTCATCCCTACTACACTTATGTATATTTTATTATATTCATTATTCAATCTTAAACATATAACTCGGCAATAATTTTTTAAATCTCATTTCTCTTCCTTATTAGAGATGAGCGAACACTAAAATGTTCGAGGTTCGAAATTCGATTCGAACAGCCGCTCAATGTTCGTGTGTTCGAACGGGTTTCGAACCCCATTATAGTCTATGGGGAACAGATACTCGTTAAGGGGGAAACCCAAATCCGTGTCTGGAGGGTCACCAAGTCCACTATGACACCCCAGGAAATGATGCCAACACCTCTGGAATGACACTGGGACAGCAGGGGAAGCATGTCTGGGGGCATCTAACACACCAAAGACCCTCTATTACCCCAACATCACAGCCTAACAACTACACACTTTACACACTCAATACCACCTCTCTGACAGTAGGAAAACACCTTGAAACATGTGTATTTGGCACTTGCAGTGAGGAGAGCTTGTCACCAGCAGTGAATTTGGCCCTTGTAGTAAGTTGAGGTTGGCACCAACATTTGTTTTGAAAATCAGGGTGGATTGAGCCTCTAACCAGCAGAGTTTGGGCAAATTCATGGTGGAGGGAGCCTCTAAAAACCCCAGTTTGGACCAATTCATGGTGGAGGGAGCCTCTAACCAGCCCAGTTTGGGCAAATTCATGGTGGAGGGAGCCTCTAAAAAACCCAGTTTGGACCAATTCATGGTGGAGGGAGCCTCTAACCAGCCCAGTTTGGGCAAATTCATGGTGGAGGGAGCCTCTAACCAGCCCAGTTTGGACCAATTAATGGTGGAGGGAGCCTCTAACCAGCCCAGTTTGGACCAATTAATGGTGGAGGGAGCCTCTAACCACCCCAGTTTGGACCAATTCATGGTGGAGGGAGCCTCTAACCAGCCCAGTTTGGACCAATTCATGGTGGAGGGAGCCTCTAAAAAACCCAGTTTGGACCAATTCATGGTGGAGGGAGCCTCTAAACAGCCCAGTTTGGGCAAATTCATGGTGGAGGGAGCCTCTAAAAAACCCAGTTTGGACCAATTCATGGTGGAGGGAGCCTCTAACCAGCCCAGTTTGGACCAATTAATGGTGGAGGGAGCCTCTAAACAGCCAAGTTTGGACCAATTCATGGTGGAGGGAGCCTCTAAAAAACCCAGTTTGGACCAATTCATGGTGGAGGGAGCCTCTAAACAGCCCAGTTTGGGCAAATTCATGGTGGAGGGAGCCTCTAAAAAACCCAGTTTGGACCAATTCATGGTGGAGGGAGCCTCTAACCAGCCCAGTTTGGACCAATTAATGGTGGAGGGAGCCTCTAAACAGCCAAGTTTGGACCAATTCATGGTGGAGGGAGCCTCTAAAAACCCCAGTTTGGACCAATTCATGGTGGAGGGAGCCTCTAACCAGCCCAGTTTGGACCAATTAATGGTGGAGGGAGCCTCTAACCACCCCAGTTTGGACCAATTCATGGTGGAGGGAGCCTCTAAAAACCCCAGTTTGGACCAATTCATGGTGGAGGGAGCCTCTAACCAGCCCAGTTTGGGCAAATTCATGGTGGAGGGAGCCTCTAAACAGCCCAGTTTGGGCAAATTCATGGTGGAGGGAGCCTCTAACCAGCCCAGTTTGGACCAATTAATGGTGGAGGGAGCCTCTAACCAGCCCAGTTTGGACCAATTAATGGTGGAGGGAGCCTCTAACCACCCCAGTTTGGACCAATTCATGGTGGAGGGAGCCTCTAAAAACCCCAGTTTGGACCAATTCATGGTGGAGGGAGCCTCTAAAAACCCCAGTTTGGACCAATTCATGGTGGAGGGAGCCTCTAACCAGCCCAGTTTGGGCAAATTCATGGTGGAGGGAGCCTCTAAACAGCCCAGTTTGGGCAAATTCATGGTGGAGGGAGCCTCTAACCAGCCCAGTTTGGACCAATTAATGGTGGAGGGAGCCTCTAACCAGCCCAGTTTGGACCAATTAATGGTGGAGGGAGCCTCTAACCACCCCAGTTTGGACCAATTTATGGTGGAGGGAGCCTCTAACCAGCCCAGTTTGGGCAAATTCATGGTGGAGGGAGCCTCTAAACAGCCCAGTTTGGGCAAATTCATGGTGGAGGGAGCCTCTAACCAGCCCAGTTTGGACCAATTAATGGTGGAGGGAGCCTCTAACCAGCCCAGTTTGGACCAATTAATGGTGGAGGGAGCCTCTAACCAGCCCAGTTTGGACCAATTAATGGTGGAGGGAGCCTCTAACCACCCCAGTTTGGACCAATTCATGGTGGAGGGAGCCTCTAACCAGCCCAGTTTGGGCAAATTCATGGTGGAGGGAGCCTCTAACCAGCCCAGTTTGGACCAATTAATGGTGGAGGGAGCCTCTAACCAGCCCAGTTTGGACCAATTAATGGTGGAGGGAGCCTCTAACCACCCCAGTTTGGACCAATTCATGGTGGAGGGAGCCTCTAACCAGCCCAGTTTGGACCAATTCATGGTGGAGGGAGCCTCTAAAAAACCCAGTTTGGACCAATTCATGGTGGAGGGAGCCTCTAAACAGCCCAGTTTGGGCAAATTCATGGTGGAGGGAGCCTCTAAAAAACCCAGTTTGGACCAATTCATGGTGGAGGGAGCCTCTAACCAGCCCAGTTTGGACCAATTAATGGTGGAGGGAGCCTCTAAACAGCCAAGTTTGGACCAATTCATGGTGGAGGGAGCCTCTAAAAACCCCAGTTTGGACCAATTCATGGTGGAGGGAGCCTCTAACCAGCCCAGTTTGGACCAATTAATGGTGGAGGGAGCCTCTAACCAGCCCAGTTTGGACCAATTAATGGTGGAGGGAGCCTCTAACCACCCCAGTTTGGACCAATTCATGGTGGAGGGAGCCTCTAAACAGCCAAGTTTGGACCAATTCATGGTGAAGGGAGCCTCTAAAAACCCGTTTGGACCAATTCATGGTGGAGGGAGCCTCTAACCAGCCCAGTTTGGGCAAATTCATGGTGGAGGGAGCCTCTAAACAGCCCAGTTTGGGCAAATTCATGGTGGAGGGAGCCTCTAACCAGCCCAGTTTGGACCAATTAATGGTGGAGGGAGCCTCTAACCAGCCCAGTTTGGACCAATTCATGGTGGAGGGAGCCTCTAAACAGCCAAGTTTTGGGAAATTCATGGTGGAGGGAGCCTCTAACCAGCCCAGTTTGGACCAATTCATGGTGGAGGGAGCCTCTAAAAAACCCAGTTTGGACCAATTCATGGTGGAGGGAGCCTCTAAACAGCCCAGTTTGGGCAAATTCATGGTGGAGGGAGCCTCTAACCAGCCCAGTTTGGGCAAATTCATGGTGGAGGGAGCCTCTAACCAGCCCAGTTTGGACCAATTAATGGTGGAGGGAGCCTCTAACCAGCCCAGTTTGGACCAATTAATGGTGGAGGGAGCCTCTAACCAGCCCAGTTTGGACCAATTAATGGTGGAGGGAGCCTCTAACCACCCCAGTTTGGACCAATTCATGGTGGAGGGAGCCTCTAACCAGCCCAGTTTGGGCAAATTCATGGTGGAGGGAGCCTCTAACCAGCCCAGTTTGGACCAATTAATGGTGGAGGGAGCCTCTAACCAGCCCAGTTTGGACCAATTAATGGTGGAGGGAGCCTCTAACCACCCCAGTTTGGACCAATTCATGGTGGAGGGAGCCTCTAAACAGCCAAGTTTGGACCAATTCATGGTGAAGGGAGCCTCTAAAAACCCGTTTGGACCAATTCATGGTGGAGGGAGCCTCTAACCAGCCCAGTTTGGGCAAATTCATGGTGGAGGGAGCCTCTAAACAGCCCAGTTTGGGCAAATTCATGGTGGAGGGAGCCTCTAACCAGCCCAGTTTGGACCAATTAATGGTGGAGGGAGCCTCTAACCAGCCCAGTTTGGACCAATTCATGGTGGAGGGAGCCTCTAACCAGCCCAGTTTGGACCAATTAATGGTGGAGGGAGCCTCTAAACAGCCAAGTTTTGGGAAATTCATGGTGGAGGGAGCCTCTAACCAGCCCAGTTTGGACCAATTAATGGTGGAGGGAGCCTCTAACCAGCCCAGTTTGGACCAATTCATGGTGGAGGGAGCCTCTAAACAGCCCAGTTTGGGCAAATTCATGGTGGAAGGAGCCTCTAACCAGCAGAGTTGTGGGAAAGCAGGGTGGAGGGAGCCTCTAACCAGCAGAGTTGGTGGAAATCAGGGTGGAGGGAGCCTCTAACCAGCAGAGTTGGGGGAAATCATGTTGGAGGGAGCCTAGTATTAGCAGAATTGTGCAACGCTTATGGTGGATGAGTATGAGGATGCGGAGGAATTGGAGAGGTTGAGTACAGACATGGAGTTTCATGTTGGGGTGCTTTACACAGGTGGGCACAAAAATGACGGCTCTACCCAGTGGTGGTTCATTTTTATCAAAGTGAGCCGGTCGGCACTCTCAGCTGACAGACGGGTGCGCTTGTCAGTGATGATGCCAAAGGCTGCACTGAACACCCTCTCAGATAGGACGCTGGCGGCAGGACAGGACAGCACCTCCAAGGCATATAGGGCAAGTTCAAGCCACAGGTCCAACTTCGACACCCAATACGTGTAGGGCGCAGAGGGGTCGGAGAGGACAGGGCTGTGGTCGGAAAGGTATTCCCGCAACATGCGCCTATACTTCTCACGCCTGGTGACACTAGGACCCTCCATGGCGGCACTTTGGCGAGGGGGTGCCATCAAGGTGTCCCAGACCTTAGACAGTGTGCCCCTCGTTTGTGTGGACCGGTGAGAACTTGGTTGCCTACTGGAGGAACTGCCCTCCCTGCCGCCACTGTCACATGCTGGAAACATCTCCATCATATTCTGCACCAATTGCCTGTGGCAAGCATTGATGCGATTGGCCCTCCCCTCTACCGGAATAAAAGACGAGATGTTGTTTTTATACCGGGGGTCAAGGATAGCAAAGATCCAGTACTGGTTGTCCTCCATGATTTTGACAATACGCTTGTCGGTTGTAAAGCACCCCAACATGAACTCAGCCATGTCTGCCACAGTGTTAGTTGGCATGACTCCTCTGGCCCCACCGGAAAGTTCAATCTCCATTTCCTCCTCATCCTCCATGTCTACCCATCCGCGCTGCAACAATGGGACGATTCGAAGTTGCCCGGAAGCCTCCTGTATCACCATCACATCATCGGACAACTCTTCTTCCTCCTCCTCCTCCTCCTCCTCCTCCTCCTCCTCCATTAAACGCAGTGAAGCGGACAGATGTGTGGACCTACTCTCCAGCTGTGACGGATCGGATGCTATCCCTAACTCCTCTGTGTGATCTGAGTTATCCCTGATGTCAATCAGGGATTCTCTCAGAACACACAAGAGCGGGATTGTAAGGCTCACCATCGCATCCTCAGAGCTCACCCTCCTTGTGGACTCCTCAAAGACCCGTAGGATGTCACAAAGGTCTCTCATCCATGGCCACTCATGGATGTGAAACTGAGGCAGCTGACTTTGTGGCACCCTAGGGTTTTGTAGCTGGTATTCCATCAAAGGTCTCTGCTGCTCAACCACTCTATTCAACATCTGAAACGTTGAGTTCCAGCGTGTGGGGACGTCGCACAAAAGCCGGTGTTGTGGCACATGCAGGCGTTGCTGGAGAGATTTTAAGCTAGCAGCGGCTACTGTCGACTTGCGAAAGTGGGCGCACATGCGCCGCACTTTCACCAGTAGCTCTGGAACATTGGGGTAGCTCTTTAGGAAACGTTGCACCACTAGGTTGAAGACGTGGGCCAGGCATGGAACATGTTGGAGTCCGGCAAGCTCCAGAGCTGCTACCAGGTTCCGGCCGTTATCACAAACGACCATGCCTGGGCCCAGGTGCAGCGGCTCAAACCATATTGCCGTCTCATCGAGGAGGGCATCCCTCACCTCGGAGGCAGTGTGCTGTCTGTCCCCCAAGCTGATCAGCTTCAGCACAGCCTGCTGACGTCTACCAACGCCAGTGCTGCAACGTTTCCAACTCGTAGCTGGGGTCAATCTAACAGCGGAGGAGGAGGCGGTGGCGGAGGAGGAGGCGGTGGCGGAGGAGGAGGCGGTAGAGGAGGAGGAGGAGGGGGGTGTTCTTCTCGTGTCCCTGCCAGGAATGTTAGGCGGGGAGACGAGGTACACCGGGCCAGTTTGGGAAGCAGTCCCAGCCTCAACTACATTCACCCAGTGTGCCGTCAGTGAAATGTAGCGTCCCTGTCCGCATGCACTTGTCCACGCGTCGGTGGTCAAGTGGACCTTTGTGCAAAGCGCGGAACTAAGGGCCCGCCTGATGTTGAGTGACACGTGCTGGTGCAAGGCGGGGACGGCACACCGGGAGAAGTAGTGACGGCTAGGGACGGCATAGCGAGGTGCCGCAGTTGCCATCAGGTCCAGGAAGGCGGGAGTTTCAACAAGCCGGAACGCCAACATCTCCTGGGCCAGCAGTTTAGCGATGTTGGCGTTCAAGGCTTGCGCGTGTGGGTGGTTAGCAGTGTATTTCTGCCGCCGCTCCAATGTCTGAGAGATGGTGGGTTGTTGTAAAGAAACGCCTGATGGTGCCTTTGATGGTGCAGGAGAAGGAGATAAGACAGGACCAGGGGAGGATGAGGTAGAAGTCAACAAAGTGGCGGAGGCAGATGAAGTGGTGTCCTGGCTCGTCCTCTGGAGTGCATCGCCAGCACAGTCAGCAGTGGCAGTGGCAGAGGCAGAGGCAGAGGCAGTGGCAGTGGCGTGAACGGCAGGCGGCCTTTGTCCTGCCGTTGCTGCCTGCCACTGATTCCAGTGCTTGGATTCCAAATGACGGCGCATTGAAGTGGTGGACAGGTTGCTCTTCTCAGAGCCCCTAATCAATTTCGAGAGGCAAATTGTGCAGACAACACTATATCTGTCCTCGGCGCATTCCTTGAAAAAACTCCACACCTTCGAGAAACGTGCCCTCGAGGTGGGAGTTTTTCGGGGCTGGGTACGAACTGGAACATCTTGGGAGATTCCGGGTGTGGCCTGGCTTCGCCTAAGCTGCTGACCTCTGCCTCTGCCTCTAGCTACCCTTTTTGGTGCTGCACCTGCCTCAACATCCACACTACTTTCCCCGCTTGACATCCCCCCTGTCCAGGTCGGGTCAGTGTCCTCATCATCCACCACTTCCTCTTCCAACTCCTGTCTCATCTCCTCCTCCCGCACAATGCGCCAGTCAACTGGATGCCCTGACGGCAACTGCGTCACATCATCGTCGATGAGGGTGGGTTGCTGGTCATCCACCACCAAATCGAACGGAGATGGAGGAGACTCTAGTGTTTGAGCATCTGGACACAGATGCTCCTCTGTTAGGTTCGTGGAATCGTGACGTGGAGAGGCAGGTTGAGGGACAATGAAAGGAGCGGAGAACAGCTCTGGGGAGCAGGGACAGTTTGGGTTATTGTTCTGTAAAGCTTCGGAATTTTGGGAGGAAGGAAGACAAGACTGTTGGGTAATAGGAGGAGAGGAGGCAGAGTCTGACTGGCTGCTGGACAATGTGCTGTAAGCGTTCTCTGACAGCCATTGCAAGACCTGTTCCTGGTTCTCGGGCCTACTAAGGTTTGTACCCTGCAGTTTAGTTAATGTGGCAAGCAACCCTGGCACTGTGGAGTGGCGCAATGCTTGCTGCCCCACAGGAGTAGGCACGGGACGCCCTGTGGCTTCACTGCTACCTTGCTCCCCAGAACCATTCCCCCGACCTCGCCCACGGCCTCGTCCACGTCCCTTTCCGGGAGCCTTGCGCATTTTGAATTCCTAGTTAGAAATTGGCACTGTATACCAGTAGTAAAAATTGTGGGTGCACGTAACCCCAATATATTCTTTGAATTCCCAGTCAGACACTGGCACTATATGGCAGTAGCAAGAAATGAGGGTATTTGTATTCCCAATATACTCTTTGAATTCCCAGTCAGACAATGGCACTGTATACCAGTAGTAAAAATTGTGGGTGCACGTAACCCCAATATATTCTTTGAATTCCCAGTCAGACACTGGCACTATATGGCAGTAGCAAGAAATGAGGGTATTTGTATTCCCAATATATTCTTTGAATTCCCAGTCAGACAATGGCACTGTATACCAGTAGTAAAAATTGTGGGTGCACGTAACCCCAATATATTCTTTGAATTCCCAGTCAGACACTGGCACTATATGGCAGTAGCAAGAAATGAGGGTATTTGTATTCCCAATATATTCTTTGAATTCCCAGTCAGACAATGGCACTGTATACCAGTAGTAAAAATTGTGGGTGCACGTAACCCCAATATATTCTTTGAATTCCCAGTCAGACACTGGCACTATATGGCAGTAGCAAGAAATGAGGGTATTTGTATTCCCAATATATTCTTTGAATTCCCAGTCAGACAATGGCACTGTATACCAGTAGTAAAAATTGTGGGTGCACGTAACCCCAATATATTCTTTGAATTCCCAGTCAGACACTGGCACTATATGGCAGTAGCAAGAAATGAGGGTATTTGTATTCCCAATATATTCTTTGAATTCCCAGTCAGACAATGGCACTGTATACCAGTAGTAAAAATTGTGGGTGCACGTAACCCCAATATATTCTTTGAATTCCCAGTCAGACACTGGCACTATATGGCAGTAGCAAGAAATGAGGGTATTTGTATTCCCAATATATTCTTTGAATTCCCAGTCAGACAATGGCACTGTATACCAGTAGTAAAAATTGTGGGTGCACGTAACCCCAATATATTCTTTGAATTCCCAGTCAGACACTGGCACTATATGGCAGTAGCAAGAAATGAGGGTATTTGTATTCCCAATATATTCTTTGAATTCCCAGTCAGACAATGGCACTGTATACCAGTAGTAAAAATTGTGGGTGCACGTAACCCCAATATATTCTTTGAATTCCCAGTCAGACACTGGCACTATATGGCAGTAGCAAGAAATGAGGGTATTTGTATTCCCAATATATTCTTTGAATTCCCAGTCAGACAATGGCACTGTATACCAGTAGTAAAAATTGTGGGTGCACGTAACCCCAATATATTCTTTGAATTCCCAGTCAGACACTGGCACTATATGGCAGTAGCAAGAAATGAGGGTATTTGTATTCCCAATATATTCTTTGAATTCCCAGTCAGACAATGGCACTGTATACCAGTAGTAAAAATTGTGGGTGCACGTAACCCCAATATATTCTTTGAATTCCCAGTCAGACACTGGCACTATATGGCAGTAGCAAGAAATGAGGGTATTTGTATTCCCAATATATTCTTTGAATTCCCAGTCAGACAATGGCACTGTATACCAGTAGTAAAAATTGTGGGTGCACGTAACCCCAATATATTCTTTGAATTCCCAGTCAGACACTGGCACTATATGGCAGTAGCAAGAAATGAGGGTATTTGTATTCCCAATATATTCTTTGAATTCCCAGTCAGACAATGGCACTGTATACCAGTAGTAAAAATTGTGGGTGCACGTAACCCCAATATATTCTTTGAATTCCCAGTCAGACACTGGCACTATATGGCAGTAGCAAGAAATGAGGGTATTTGTATTCCCAATATATTCTTTGAATTCCCAGTCAGACAATGGCACTGTATACCAGTAGTAAAAATTGTGGGTGCACGTAACCCCAATATATTCTTTGAATTCCCAGTCAGACACTGGCACTATATGGCAGTAGCAAGAAATGAGGGTATTTGTATTCCCAATATATTCTTTGAATTCCCAGTCAGACAATGGCACTGTATACCAGTAGTAAAAATTGTGGGTGCACGTAACCCCAATATATTCTTTGAATTCCCAGTCAGACACTGGCACTATATGGCAGTAGCAAGAAATGAGGGTATTTGTATTCCCAATATATTCTTTGAATTCCCAGTCAGACAATGGCACTGTATACCAGTAGTAAAAATTGTGGGTGCACGTAACCCCAATATATTCTTTGAATTCCCAGTCAGACACTGGCACTATATGGCAGTAGCAAGAAATGAGGGTATTTGTATTCCCAATATATTCTTTGAATTCCCAGTCAGACAATGGCACTGTATACCAGTAGTAAAAATTGTGGGTGCACGTAACCCCAATATATTCTTTGAATTCCCAGTCAGACACTGGCACTATATGGCAGTAGCAAGAAATGAGGGTATTTGTATTCCCAATATATTCTTTGAATTCCCAGTCAGACAATGGCACTGTATACCAGTAGTAAAAATTGTGGGTGCACGTAACCCCAATATATTCTTTGAATTCCCAGTCAGACACTGGCACTATATGGCAGTAGCAAGAAATGAGGGTATTTGTATTCCCAATATATTCTTTGAATTCCCAGTCAGACAATGGCACTGTATACCAGTAGTAAAAATTGTGGGTGCACGTAACCCCAATATATTCTTTGAATTCCCAGTCAGACACTGGCACTATATGGCAGTAGCAAGAAATGAGGGTATTTGTATTCCCAATATATTCTTTGAATTCCCAGTCAGACAATGGCACTGTATACCAGTAGTAAAAATTGTGGGTGCACGTAACCCCAATATATTCTTTGAATTCCCAGTCAGACACTGGCACTATATGGCAGTAGCAAGAAATGAGGGTATTTGTATTCCCAATATATTCTTTGAATTCCCAGTCAGACAATGGCACTGTATACCAGTAGTAAAAATTGTGGGTGCACGTAACCCCAATATATTCTTTGAATTCCCAGTCAGACACTGGCACTATATGGCAGTAGCAAGAAATGAGGGTATTTGTATTCCCAATATATTCTTTGAATTCCCAGTCAGACAATGGCACTGTATACCAGTAGTAAAAATTGTGGGTGCACGTAACCCCAATATATTCTTTGAATTCCCAGTCAGACACTGGCACTATATGGCAGTAGCAAGAAATGAGGGTATTTGTATTCCCAATATATTCTTTGAATTCCCAGTCAGACAATGGCACTGTATACCAGTAGTAAAAATTGTGGGTGCACGTAACCCCAATATATTCTTTGAATTCCCAGTCAGACACTGGCACTATATGGCAGTAGCAAGAAATGAGGGTATTTGTATTCCCAATATATTCTTTGAATTCCCAGTCAGACAATGGCACTGTATACCAGTAGTAAAAATTGTGGGTGCACGTAACCCCAATATATTCTTTGAATTACCAGTCAGACACTGGCACTATATGGCAGTAGCAAGAAATGAGGGTATTTGTATTCCCAATATATTCTTTGAATTCCCAGTCAGACAATGGCACTGTATACCAGTAGTAAAAATTGTGGGTGCACGTAACCCCAATATATTCTTTGAATTCCCAGTCAGACACTGGCACTATATGGCAGTAGCAAGAAATGAGGGTATTTGTATTCCCAATATATTCTTTGAATTCCCAGTCAGACAATGGCACTGTATACCAGTAGTAAAAATTGTGGGTGCACGTAACCCCAATATATTCTTTGAATTCCCAGTCAGACACTGGCACTATATGGCAGTAGCAAGAAATGAGGGTATTTGTATTCCCAATATATTCTTTGAATTCCCAGTCAGACAATGGCACTGTATACCAGTAGTAAAAATTGTGGGTGCACGTAACCCCAATATATTCTTTGAATTACCAGTCAGAAACTGGCACTATATGGCAGTAGCAAGAAATGAGGGTATTTGTATTCCCAATATATTCTTTGAATTCCCAGTCAGACAATGGCACTGTATACCAGTAGTAAAAATTGTGGGTGTATATAGCCCCAATTCTATTGCTAGGGGACTTGCAGGGTATTTCTGGGGTGAAGGTGGGGGGGCACACCGTTGGAACGGGTATCGGGGTATATATCGGGTATACGGGAATACACTGACAGTGTATTCCATTCAGGATCCTGGGAAAGCTGGGTTGCGGCGATTGAGCCCGTCAGTGCCACGTTACACTGACAAGCTTCTCCCTGGAATTTAGCTCTTACAAGAGCTGTTGGTTGTCTTCTCCTTCCTATCCTAGCCTGTCCCTGCCTACCCAGAATCTAAGCCCTAGCTAGCTGGACGGAAACCTCCGTCCTCGGTGAATTGCAAGCTCAGAATGACGCGAAGCTGGGCGTCGCTGTTCTTTTAAATTAGAGGTCACATGTTTTCGGCAGCCAATGGGTTTTGCCTACTTTTTTCAACGTCACCGGTGTCGTAGTTCCTGTCCCACCTACCCTGCGCTGTTATTGGAGCAAAAAAGGCGCCAGGGAAGGTGGGAGGGGAATCGAGTAATGGCGCACTTTACCACGCGGTGTTCGATTCGATTCGAACATGCCGAACAGCCTAATATCCGATCGAACATGAGTTCGATAGAACACTGTTCGCTCATCTCTATTCCTTATCATTTACTACATGAAAACTTTGCAGCGCTTGCAGCTACAGTGTAGATCATTGCAAGATTGCAAAATGGGCAGCAGCAATTCCTATCTATAAAATATGTATGTATAGTCACTGTCTGGATGTATGGACACTAACCTTGCTAATGGCAGAACGTACTATAGCAATTTGATGTTTCTTGGAAGATTGGTGATTTCCATGCAATAACATTGGTAGATTATCCACGCTTGTGAGGTCTTATAACTTGGTGTTCTGTTTTACAAGGTTTAACCCTTTAAGGACTCCTTCCAAAATTCATCCCTTTTTTATTTTTCTGTCGATATGTTGCTATGGTTATTCTTTGCATGATGAGTACATTGGTAACCATTTTGAAGTATATATAATGTTTTGATTAGCTTTTACTAAGGTTTTTGGGGGTCCGTGTGAAAAAAACATACGATTTTAACATATTTTTCATGTTGTTCCTACGGCATTCAATGTGTTAAAAATGACATGGCAGCGGGTTTGGCGGGTCATTAAGATTATGGTAATATTATATTTATATTGGATTTGATAGTATGCAGAGGAGATAAAAACAGAAAAGACGGGCTCCTTTTCAAGGGGAATCAATGTGACCAAGTATCTTATATACTAAGGGAGCCCAGTCTTCCTCTTAAAGGGATTCTATCATTAGAATCCCTTTTTCTACAAAGACCACATCGGAATAGCCTTTAGAGAGTCTTTAAAAAGGCTATTCTTCTCCTACCTTTGTTATTCTGATCCGCGCCACTGTTCCTAAAAAAATTCTTATGTCTTCTTCATGCAAATGAGTCTTCAGAAAGCACAGGAGGTGTTTCCCTGTGCTCCCTGAAGACTCTCTAGTGATGCCTCTGTCTTCTTCTGCCAACACCTCTCTACCGCGTCATCAGCTGGCAAAGCCGACTGTGCATGTTCATTCGGACATTTTCCTGTGGCCTCTTACACAAACATCCATTCGGCCATTCTCCTGTGTGCAGTTGGCTCTCCCAGCTGATGGTGTGGCGGAGAGGCGTCAGAAGAAGACAGGCAATCTAATCCAGCGTCTAATGGGAGAAGAGTAGCTTTAAGTACTGGGTCCTCACCTTTTCTATTGTGATAGATGACCAGATAACTGAACTTGTACAATTTAGCCAGAAGGTAGAGGGCAGCATTCAACAGCATATCATTGATTGTAAGCCCTCGCGGGCAGGGCCCTTTACTCCACTGTGCCAGTCGGTCATTGTTAGTATTATATCTACCTGTATATTCTGTGTATTGTATGTAACCCCCCAAATGTAAAACACCATGGAATTAATGGTGCTATATAAATAAATAAATAATAATAATAATAATAATAATAATAATAATAATAATAATAATAATTCTGACTTATAGGTGTTCAGCCATAATCCCACACATGGAAGATTCTCCCTACTGGCTCCTCAGCCAAGCATGTACACCAAATGTCTGAACCTGCGGTTCCTCTCATACTGAACAGAATTACTATTGATACAACAAATCATGAGTAGGGTAAAAATAACCTGTCTCACAACCGTCATCACTTTGCATCTAGTCACACAGTCACAAGTTTGTAACAACACGCCTTTAGCCTTTAGTCATCAAAAGAGACACATTTGTCTATAACGTCATTGCATTTTGCGATATAATCACTATGTGTCTCTAAAAAACCAGAGGAAAGAACCTTTCCCCAAAAAAGGGGTCATTTTGAGAGTGTTTTGAATGTTAAAATGTATCAAAGTGAGTGACAGTGCAGTATATGGTTAAACTCGTAGTTTGTATCCGATAACATACATGTCACATTCAGTCTGACATGACTTAGGGTCTGTTCACACGATGTAACGTGCCGTTGATTCTGACATGTAAACTCGTTTAAGGAGATATTGTCACTCCTTGGGAGAGACCACCATATAGGTGTGTGGAGACTTATTAAGCCTTTAGCACTCTACTTCGCAAGGAACCATGGGAAGAATATGCAAATCTGTCTTCCATGAAGTAATTAGGAAGTCAGAAGCTGCCTCATTGTTGCAAACCAATAGAGGGCACTCACTGGAATGTGCAAGCCTGTCTTCCCTGATGTAGTTAGGATGACAGAATTCCAGTGAAATAACCCAATTGTCAGAGTCAGTGCTGCAAAACAGAATCCCATTGACTTCAATGGGTTCTGTTTAGCGCGCGTAACACATTGAAACCAATGGGAGGCTTTTTAACCCATTGATTTGATTGTGTTACTCGTGCTAAACGGAACCCATTGAAGTCAATGGGATTCTGTTTTGCAGCGCTGACTCTGACACGAGTTTACGTGTCAGAATCAACAGCGCATTACATCGTGTGAACGGACCCTTAGGCTGTGTTTCCCTTCGAGAGTTGATAGATAGGTTCCCAAGAACCCTGACAGTATAATGCACAATGTTGTAAGCCAATTTAAGCCATGGTTCATACCAAACTTGTTCTGTCCAAAACAAATCTTGGTCCCGAATCAGCCAAACCTAAAACAAAACGTTTTTTGAGAAGTTTTCCCATCTCTAGTAAAGGTGCAAAGACCAGCAAAGGAAACTTAAATATGCAGGATGATTTGTTACATATACAGTACATATACAGTACATACATACATATTATATGTTGCTATATGCCACATGGGAATCATTGGATAATATAATATTTTAATACCTGTTATTCTATTTTAAGTTGTAACATACTGTTCATTTCAGACATGTTTGATCATTGTAGCTAGGGTTTATAACACTTCCAAGTGATCCTGTTTTTTTACCATTTCAAATAATGTACAGAAATTCTTTTTTTTACATTTTTAACAGCTGTTCACTTATTGGAAAAAAATGTTTAATTTAATTTTATTTATTTTTTTACAAATCATAAATGTAAACTTAGCATACCATTTAGATTCTAAAATGTTTTTAATTCTACTCTACACTAAATCTCGCTGCATATTTAAATTTCTCATACATGTATCTAGGCCATATACACCTGCAGGGGATGTGATGGGCAGGTAGTACACAGAGAGTGAAAACATTCTACAGCAATTCAAGAAATAGTGCAGATATTCTATCCTCTAGCGTGCCTGATCTGTTGCAATTTTATTTTCTCTGAACTAAGCACGTCATTCCCACGTCATAAGATCTTGCTACAGATTTCTGGTATCTTCAAGGAGGGTGAAACCAATGGAGTAGACACTTGACTTTTCAATAAGTGAGGCAGCCATATGTTATGTGCAGACACATGGGTATCATGTAATTTCAAAGTTTTCTATTGCCACAATGTATCAGTCAGGTGTATATGTCTAGTCCATACTGTTTAACTCAGAGATCAGTGCCTTCTAGAACTAACAATGTACACAACAATTTTCCAGCTTAAGAATGTAAAGAAGAGTGTTCACATACTGAAAAGGGGCTGGTAAAGACTGGCATGGGTTAATCTCTGTATATCTGAATTCTCTGGTTTTGAGCGGGGTTTTTTCCTGAGATTGGCCCACCCTCTAGAGTCCTATATTTTGGGTGCTGGCAGCACTCCAGTTGTGGCTAGTCAGTTGTACTTTGTGTCCTGATAGTAAGTGTTCCCTTATCTGGTTACCTGTGTTCCTGACCCTTCTGCTTTGACCTTCGACCTTGCAAGGCCTCCTGATTCTGTATTGTTCCTGTTAATGACCTCGGCTTGCCTCTGGACCTCTGCTCCCTGAACCCTGCTTTGTACTCCATTACCGTTCCTGTTACCAACTCGGCCTGCCTGACGTTCCACTTGGATCTCCCACTGTACTGCGTTACCGTATTGCTAATGACTCGGACCATATGACTACAATTTACTCTCTGTTGCCACCAGTTGACCACCCACCTCAGCTTTCTGGATCCCAGGACCAATACCGCAAACCGAAACGTCTGCTGGTAAGAGTTTCAGTGTCTGGTTTGCCGTGATTTATGGTACGCTGTGTGTTTGGCATTTTCCAACCTGTACCACTTTGCCCAGCAGTGCAGTCAAGTCCACCCCCACCATTTTGGGCTCTGGTGAACACAATTGTGGTATCAATTGGTGCAGCCCGGGGAGTGTTGACCACACAGTGCCGTGTTAACCATTTTATTCGGTGTATCTAGTACTGGTTCTTACTTTCGCTCTGAAACTGCATCTGCTATACCAGCAAGTACATTCACAAAAAAAATCTTAAAAATAGTGAGAGATTGAAATATACTATAACTATTAGAGATGAGCGAACAGTAAAATGTTCGAGATTCGATATTTGTTTCGAGTAGCCCCTCAATATTTGACTACTCAAATCGAATATTGAACCCTATTATAGTCTATGGGGGGAAAATGCTCGTTTCAGGGGTAGGCAACATTCGATCAAATTATTCTTACCAAGTCCACGAGTGAGGGTCAGGCTGGATCCTCCGAGAAGTCTTCTCCGTGCAGCGTCCCCACGGCGTCTTCCTGCTCTGAATTCACTCTGCCAGGCATTGGGCATGGGCATGCCCGCGCTACAAGGCCCGATGCCTGGCAGAGTGAATTCAGAGCCGGAAGACGCCACAGGGAAGCTGCACGGAGAAGTCTTCTAAAGGTAGGAGAAGAACCAGCATTGATTGGCCGACTGTATAGCATTCGGCCAATCAATGCTGGTTTTGCATCAAATTTTTCCATTCGAATAGCGAGTGGTACTTGATCGAGTACGAGTATTTTGAATACTGTAGTATTTGATCGAATACCTACTCGATCAAGCACTACTCGCTCATCTCTAATAACTATATTAAGTAGATTAAAAAGTTTTAGAACTCTTCATTGATATAGTGATAAAGTAAGAATGATAGAAAACTGGAAAACATCTTTAAGCTTCCACTTTGACTCTATGCACATGGCCAAAGTAAAGTTCAATACAGGGGCTGTAAATGTATTGCAGAAGAAGAGATCTCTTACTATTCTGCGTGATCAGAAAACCCTTCTCTACAGCAAGCATTAACAAAGGATTTCCTGATCTCTCAGTATGAGCTCTGGTCCCATCCTTGGCTCTAGCTATACAACTCATGCATGAAATACATTAATGTAACCTGAAACACAAAGGCAGAAGTGCTTGTATCAAAGACTTTATCTACCTTCTGAACAGTGCAATACACGAATTTAGGTTTTATTACAAATGAGTTGCTGAATTTCTTTTTTTTTTTTCACCTTAAAGTAACACACAGATGGGCTCACCGCTCTGTGCACCAGTTGACAACACCACACCTAGAGCCTGAAGTTTCAAACTATGTGCTCTGTTATTATCCTTAAAGGAGTTTTCTTAGAAAAACTATATATATATATATATATATATATATATATATATATATATATATATATATATATATATATATTTTTTTTTTTTTTTTATTTTAAAAAAGGTATTTTAGTGGGTTAATATTAATGGGTTAATGATTGCATCAAAATACCTTTAGCAGTGTATTAAGTGATTTTTGGCTCTCTCTGGGACCTCCTGACATTCTCTACATTTGTTTACATGCTTCCCTAGCTTCCTGCTGTCCTAGCTACAACTCCCATGATCCCCCTCTCTCACACCCCTCCCTGTTTCCCTAGCTATCCCGTGGACTAGTAGCCCTATCTATCTACCTAGCTACCTACCTACCTCACTCAGCCCTATTTCCCCTACAATCATACCTACTTGTCTTCTGTGTCCTGGAGATCAGTGGCTTCGGTCCCGCCGGAATCTCCTTCTGTGGACTTCTTGCGCATGCGTGGCAAATAGGGTTGAGCCGATCTTGACTTTTCAGGATTGATTTTAAAATCCGATTTCCGATCTTTTTTCATTCGAACCCGATCTCGATCCCAATTCCGATCCCAATGCAAGTCAATGGGATTTTTTAATTAATCGGAGATCGGATTTTAAAAGCAATTCTATTCACTATACAGCATGGAATCTAACAATTGAACACTTTAATTGTTAGAATCCACGCTGTGTAGTGAATCACTAAGTAGCCAGAGGATTTTTTTTTAATCCTCTCGCTACTTAGTCCCCCCTGGTGTCCACTTACCTCCAGAGATGGCTGGTCCAGTGCCCGGTCCTTCCTTCTTCTTTGCTTCACTGCTGTTCCACACTGCTCCCTGCCCCCACCCTGCCAGGTTAGGAGAGTGTGGGCGGGTTAGGAGAGTGTGGGTGGGTACTGGGAGGGGAGACGTCACGTCTCCCCACCCTGTACCCGCCTACACTCTCCTAAGCCACAAGCCCCGCCTACCTAGCGCTTTAAACACTAACCTGGGAGGTGGGGCAGCGAGGCAAGAAGAAGGAGGGCACCAGAGCAGCCATCTCTAGAGGTAAGTAGCTGCTAGAGATGTTAGTTTAGCCTCCCATTCCAATTAATGGAGGCAGCCAGCGTGCAGGGGGTTAAGGCTGTGTGCCGGCTGCTTCCATTCATTCCTATGGAACTGCAGTGGAGCCTTCACACTGAGTATACACTATATACTCAATGTGAAGGCATTGTGGGAAATACTACCGATCTCGAGCCCACCTAAAAAGATCGTGTTCGGAATTCCGATCACGATCGTGAAATTTTCTCGATCGCCGATCGAAATCTGATTTTTTCCGAACACGATGGCTCAACCCTAGTGGCAAAGGACGCGCCAGAAGAATGAAGACGGGTAAGTATGTAAGGGATGGGGTGAGGGATTTTTGGTGATGCTTCATTTGCGGAAATGAAACATCACCAGATCATCAAAAAATTTTTTTTAAAATAAAGTCAATTAGAAGTTAGTCAGGAGGGAGGTGTTTAGTTTAGGGACTTAATTTCTATTTATCCCGGACAACCCCTTTAAGGAAGGTCATTAGTATCAGACTGGTGAGGGTCTGACTACTAGCACTCCAATTTATTCATTGTTCTCAGCCACCGACAGTAATAGAACTAGTGAATTATTGTGGGATCAGACAACTGGGAGTAGACATACACATTATAGTGATCATTCCTATTTACTGCAGCTCTGCTCCCATTCAAGTGGCCATTGAGATTTCACGTTTGATAGACTTTCACCAATAGGCTGCTATAAAACAATAAGAAATCCAGAACTCGCCTTATAAATTATTGTTCCAGCTTTCAAGTTGGATTCTGTTTGCTATGTAGCAACTACTCTGATCACTGACCTCAGTTTTACATGTAGAGGAATATATGGCAGGTCCATATGTAGATTTACTAATTATTAGTAGTAGTTATTTTTAGTGAACCATTCATTACATGTTGCTCTATATAACTATATAACTAACTTTGTGACCAACTGGTAGAGTAGGAGAGAGGACCCTGCCCTCAAGGGCTTGCGATCTATGAGGGGAGGGGAAGGGAGAAAGCTGTTCAGATTATCTGGTGGCAGCGGGTTTAGTAAAGGTCATCTCTTCTAGTGAAGATTTGACTGTTACTAGAGATGAGCAAATCAATTCTACACTAATCACATTCATTCTGATTTACCCAAAAGTTTTGGATTTCGGCAGCTGCCATTTTACAAATCTGAAGATGACAAAGAAAAAAGGATCACATTACTTTAGGCGGTGATGCATCTGGCTTCCTCCTTGGCAGCCCTCCTTGTATCACAGCCAAGTATGAGACACTATAGGTGTGAATCACGGCCACTACAAAACAGCCCAGCCATGAAATTCTGCATTGTGAAAATACAGCTAGGAGAGAGCCATCAGACAGAAAATGAGTGATAGTAACACAGAACACAGGTATACAGTGTATTAGTGTCAGTGAGGACAGAGAATACAGATACAGTTTGATATAGACTTAGGAGACCTCAGAGTGTCATACACCATTTTTCAGTGCAATTGGGGCTTATTTGGTGCAGACTAAATTCAATCTGCCTCAACAAAATCTGATCTGTGGCTTAACTAGAATTGGCTGGGCTCCAAGGCGAACATTTGGCATTGAGCCCCCCCCCCCCCTCCATACCGCGCAAACCACATTCCTGCACACACTATCATGCACCATATAGTGGTACCTGCACACATTAATGGAATATGCCCCACTGAAGCCCACCTATGAACAATCATTATATTCTGGGGTCTTTTCAGACCCCAGAGTATAATGATCAGGGACCCAGGGTAGGATACAAATATAAACAACAATATTACTTACCCCTCGATGGCTACGACGCACTCCCTGTTACTTTTGGCCAAGTTTAATGTTGGACCAGACGTCACGTGAGCCAGGCTTGCACCATGACACATAATGATGTTGGCCTGGCCCACATGACATCTGGGGAAGCACAGACGGCCATGAGCAGAATCGGGGATTGGTAAGTAAATAGGGCCCGTTACCTGCTGGGGTTATGGCCTATTTAAAAAAAAACATCAGGTTCCCCTAATGTCCCGTGTCCTGTGGCAGCCGCTACCACTGCTACCCCAGTATTTACTCCACTCAATCTGATGGCTGATATGATAACTTTCATAAAATGCACCTATCTATAGCTATACCTTGTAACTAGTATATTTTTTTACTTTTTTGCCACATTTGCTAATAACAATTACAAAATAAAGAACATGAGGATTAGGACAATGGGATTATCCATATTGAAAAACTATTCATTTACACTGGACCATACCTAATAAAATGCTGAAATTTCCAGTTCTGTACATTGTACACTATTGAGTTCATTCGTCAGTCATCTCAATACCATCATAGTCAGGGTTACAATGAAAAATGACACTTCTATTATAGGATTCCAAATTTTCAATAGGTGATGTCAGTTTATCTAATCCCCTCCTTGCACAATAACCTCTTAAAGGTCACAGAGCATGTCTAGAAAATGTTATCATGGATTCAGTGCGGGATTCCCAGACTATTGCTGCCTTTGGACCATTTGGTTTCAGTAAGGCCGGGTTCAGGCGGGGTATTTTGGACTAGAATTTGACGCGGAGGCCACCTCAAGTTCTGGTCCAAAATACGGGTAGCCACGACTGGATGCCGATGTAGTGCACCAACATCCAGTCGCGGCACTCCGATCTGGATTAGGCCCAAATGAATGGGCCTAGTTTGGAGGAGGGAGTGTCGCGAATCCACCTGAAAAATGAGCATGTCACTTCTTTTTTCTGGGGAGCTGGAACAAACGGCTCCCGGAAAAAAGAACTGACCAGCTCCCATTGATTTCAATGGGAGCCATTTTTTTTCTCAGGATTTTGAAGCGAATTCAGCCTCAAAATCCTGACCAAAATACCCCGTCTGAACTCAGCCTAAGGCATATTTCTAGAGGCCAGTGCAGAAAAAATTAATTGTAAAAAAAAAAAAAATACAATCAGAAAATAGTGGATTTAATTAGTAAAATAGTATATTAATGATACATTCTCTTAAAAAAAATTGGCAACGATTATTTTGTGTAAGAATGTGTAAGAATATTGAAGACAGAATGAAAAATTTTGTCATAGATAAGTGTACTTTACTTTCCTTGATAATTCATTGCACATGCAAAATAGAATATCATATTCTAATTTCATCCGGACAATGAGGTCCATGCACTATAAACACATTTGCCTCAATTGGCTTCTATTTTTTTAAGAGCTGATAACATTTCCCCGGTGCAGCTCTTGGTAACAGTCTTGCTCCCTGAATAAGATAAATGGATATTTCCCTTGCAATCATACATATTTACAGAAAATAAACCATGCTTGCTATATCTCTTTACAAACCTATTGCCTCAAAGCGTTACGGTCTGTGAGTTTACTTTTTGAACTCTCAGCACTTGATACAGTTTATATAATAGTGATTTCTATTGTAAAGTTATGCTTTTATATTAATGATATATATACTGTATATGAACGCACATGTGGTGGTTGTGTTCAAGAAAAAAATTTATTTACTACAGGTTAATAAAGGCAAGAGAAAGGTAAAATAACAGGAGGAAGGACAAGCAAAGTACATAGTATAGTATGAACGAGTCAAGGTAGATTTTGTAATAGTTTCCACGTTTACTAAGTCCACTTCTGCAGTATGGACGCTGAATGAACAATATACCCCAATCCCTAACTTGACATTTGGATGCGCACCCCCATTTTCCCAGTGGTCCAGGTGCATCACTTACAATCCATGAAAGCGTGTGGTGGGGCTCAAAGTCCTTCCTTTCTTTTATAGCGAAGTGTTCTCTCCTCACGGTTATCATGATATCTGAAGTAATGAAATCCTCCTCAGCAGGCAGGTAAACCAAATGGATGCAATGGAGTCCAACAGCAGATATCACTCAGCACACTCACAGTCCTGCAGAATCCATACACTGAGCTGGCATTTAAACCAGGGTTTTGCAGATACTGTCCGGGACTTCAACAGGACTGCAAGTCTCTCTTTGTGGAGGCCATATACTCAGCCACAATGGCAATATACTCAGCCTCAATGGCAATATACTCACCTCAATGGCAATATACTCAGCCACAATGGCAATATACTCAGCCTCAATGGCAATATACTCAGCCACAATGGCAATATACTCAGCCTCAATGGCAATATACTCAACCTCAATGGCAATATACTCAGCCTCAATGGCAATATACTCAACCACAATGGCAATATACTCAGCCTCAATGGCAATATACTCAGCCTCAATGGCAATATACTCAACCACAATGGCAATATACTCAGCCTCAATGGCAATATACTCAGCCACAATGGCAATATACTCAGCCTCAATGGCAATATACTCAGCCACAATGGCAATATACTCAGCCTCAATGGCAATATACTCAGCCTCAATGGCAATATACTCAGCCACAATGTCAGTTTCATGGATTAGCCACTTAGCTCAGTTCTTGTAATGTGGCCCACTAGGTGTATTGTTTCTTTACACTCTGTTTGCCTCTGGACTGAGATATCTACAGTTTATCTGCACAGGAAAGTCCTCAGAGATCCCTACACACTCTTAATATAGCACAGACAGTCTTTTTCCTCTGGCCAATATGGCTGCCGCTCCCTGTCTCGTCACTTCCTGCTTCTCTCTCACATCATAGGGGCCTGTCACTCCAGCATCATGTCACAATTACAATGGCTGCTGTCTTAAAAGACCAGAATCACAGAAACACATTCAACTTTAACAGTGTAACCATATATGAAGCTTGGGACACCACTGGGCTGTCTCTTACATCTGCACTAAGCACAGAATCTTTACATGAAGGGATGTAGCAGAGAACATTGAGGATACTGATTTGAAGAAATTTATCACAAAACAGACATATTTGACTATGACTTCATAGTTATAATATGCAGTTCCTCTGCTGTTTTCCCCTTTATTTTCTAGTTTTACAGAGGTTGGACTGTTCTGTTGCTGATAAGAGTGGTTATCCATTGTCTAAGTTTGACGGTCTACAGATAAATACAGATCGCTAGTACGGAGCCAGTGTGGGAAAGCTGTACTACTCAATTACCATAAAAACTGGAGCGGTAAATGTAGATTAAGGGGCAGCGCTGCAGTACCTACTCTCACCACTACTTTTTGTATGACAAGTGATTAGCGCAGATCTCCAGCACTGCCTTGGCACTGGACATACAGGAGTCCTGAGTGTTGAACCCCTGCAGATGTAATATTGATGGTCTATCCTAATGATAGGCCATCAATCTTAGAAATTAACCCTTCAGATGCTGTAGTCACATTTGACCGTGGCAGCTGGGAGATGATTTGTCTGTGATCAAATTTATTGCTAATTATATGGGTGCTGCTGTGTAAAACATTACAGCAAATATGTAAAACGTAACACCTAATGTATATGTAAGTTGAATGTCCGCAAGGGGATAACACTGACCACCCTGAACCTATTAACAGGGTTGTTCAATTTAAGTTCCAATATTATTATCTGCATAGACATTACTGTAATTTGCTTAAATGTACAACAACCAGAAAGTTGCATGAAAATGGTTTCTCACCTGCTAAAGTTCCAGCTCTCGAGGCAACACGGTGACTCAGTGGTTAGCCTTGCAGAGCTAGAGTCCTGAGTTCAACTCCAACTGCCATGGACATAAAAACATCTGCAAGGAGTTTGTATATTCTCCCCATGTTTGCATAGACTTCCTCCAATACTCCAAAGTATTGAAAAAACTCTCACCGCATTGCTCTACCCAAAGGAACGACTCCAATCAATGTATAAAGAGCATGAAGCTGTGCCCTGCTCGGACGATCTCCGGACTGCTACTCGGAGCAATAATAGCATGGAAAAAAGTGCCTTCTCCAGCATGTCTTGTAAAAATTTACTTTTACTGTAACATCTTTAAAAACGTACAAACACGGATCCCGTTAAAAGCAAACACATTGGCTTACACGTTTCGGGACGTGGCAAGTGGTCCCTTAGTCATAGCTCCAAACTCCAAAGACATACAGTGGGGCAAAAAAGTATTTAGTCAGTCACCAATAGTGCAAGTTCCACCACTTAAAAAGATGAGAGGCATCTGTAATTTACATCATAGGTAGACCTCAACTATGAGAGACAAAATGAGAAAACAAATCCAGAAAATCACATTGTCTGATTTTGTAAGAATTTTTTTTCAAATTATGGTGGAAAATAAGTATTTGGTCACCTACAAACAATCAAGATTTCTGGCTCTCACAGACCTGTAACTTCTTCTTTAAGAGTCTCCTCTTTCCTCCACTCATTACCTGTAGTAATGGCACCTGTTTAAACTTATCAGTATAAAAAGACACCTGTGCACACCCTCAAACAGTCAGACTCCAAACTCCACTATGGTGAAGACCAAAGAGCTGTCAAAGGGCACCAGAAACAAAATTGTAGCCCCGCACCAGGCTGGGAAGACTGAATCTGCAATAGGCAAGCAGCTTGGATTGAAGAAATCAACTGTGGGAGCAATAATTAGAAAATGGAAGACATACAAGACCACTGATAATCTCCCTCGATCTGGGGCTCCACGCAAAATCTCACCCCGTGGGGTCAAAATGATCACAAGAACGGTGAGCAAAAATCCCAGAACCACGCGGGGGGACCTAGTGAATGAACTGCAGAGAGCTGGGACCAATGTAACAAAGCCTACCATCAGTAACACACTACGCCGCCAGGGACTCAGATCCTGCAGTGCCAGACGTGTCCCACTGCTTAAGCCAGTACATGTCCGGGTCCGTCTGAAGTTTGCTAGAGAGCATTTGGATGATCCAGAAGAGTATTGGGAGAATGTCCTATGGTCTGATGAAACCAAACTGGAACTGTTTGGTAGAAACACAACGTTTCGTGTTTGGAGGAAAAAGAATACTGAGTTGCATCCATCAAACACCATACCTACTGTAAAGCATGGGGGTGGAAACATCATGCTTTGGGGCTGTTTCTCTGCAAAGGGGCCAGGACGACTGATCTGGGTACATGAAAGAATGAATGGGGCCATGTATCGTGAGATTTTGAGTGCAAATCTCCTTCTATCAGCAAGGGCATTGAAGATGAAACGTGGCTGGGTCTTTCAACATGACAATGATCCAAAGCACACCACCAGGGCAACGAAGGAGTGGCTTTGTAAGAAGCATTTCAAGGTCCTAGAGTGGCCTAGCCAGTCTCCAGATCTCAACCCTATAGAAAACCTTTGGAGGGAGTTGAAAGTCCATGTTGCCAAGCGACAGCCCCAAAACGTCACTGCTCTAGAGGAGATCTGCATGGAGGAATGGGCCAACATACCAACAACAGTGTGTGCCAACCTTGTGAAGACTTACAGAAAACGTTTGACCTCTGTCATTGCCAACAAAGGATATATAACAAAGTATTGAGATGAAATTTTGTTACTGACCAAATACTTATTTTCCACCATAATTTGCAAATAAATTCTTACAAAATCAGACAATGTGATTTTCTGGATTTGTTTTCTCATTTTGTCTCTCATAGTTGAGGTCTACCTATGATGTAAATTACAGACGCCTCTCATCTTTTTAAGTGGTGGAACTTGCATTATTGGTGACTGACTAAATACTTTTTTGCCCCACTGTACCTGTTTAGATTACTTCACATTTGAGCCCCATACAAAAATAGCATTTCTCAAACCAGCAGAACCATAATAGCATGACATAGTG
This sequence comes from Leptodactylus fuscus, assembly GCF_031893055.1. Lineage (NCBI taxonomy): Eukaryota > Metazoa > Chordata > Amphibia > Anura > Leptodactylidae > Leptodactylus > Leptodactylus fuscus. The sequence continues at coordinate 177,279,277 of NC_134269.1, read as the reverse complement.
TTACCACCACATTCTTCAGACATCATACTATCAAGGTGTGTTGCAGAATTTAAAGGTTTATTGTCCAGCCAAAACTCAGAGTGTAAGCTCTTTAGCTCTCTTTTTTGCTTTAACCATAGATTCCCCACTTACACTCATATTTATCAGCATCATACTTACACATTTCTACAGATTTAAGTAATGTCTTTCCATTTGCATTTTATTGCGGCTGTAGTTTTACTTGTTCAGTCTGCTGCCAGACTCAATATAGCATAATAATGAACTGTATATTGATTGATCAGTTCTGTGCAGAGTTCATTCTATCAACTATTTGCTAGAGAGAAACTCCCTCTACTACGTATTACATGATTTTTTGAGAACCTGCAGAAAGTTAGGACACAAATTGGAATTTATAATCTATATATGCATTTTGGCTTCTGATTTTATTTTATAAATGAATATTGTATTGCTCGGGCAGAAACCTGAGCTGTGACAAACCTTCAGCTTAAGCTACAGTATGCGGAGACTAAACTTTGTACTGAATTGTATGCTTCCCTTTTTATTAGTTTCTTGAATTATTTTATATGTATTAATATTAAAATAGTTTATATTTTCCATTATATATTAACAAAAAAAGTCCCGCACCAAGAAGGAGTTGCTGGAATCAATTGAAACTTTATATATGTGAATGTAATGATGATATCTGTAGGTGGTGTGAAAAGGTGACAGGCAGAGTGCTAGAGTCATGGAATATCTCCCCCAGATTCCTGACATACAGTGGGGCAAAAAAGTATTTAGTCAGTCACCAATAGTGCAAGTTCCACCACTTAAAAAGATGAGAGGCGTCTGTAATTTACATCATAGGTAGACCTCAACTATGCGAGACAACATGAGAAAACAAATCCAGAAAATCACATTGTCTGATTTTGTAAGAATTTTTTTTCAAATTATGGTGGAAAATAAGTATTTGGTCACCTACAAACAATCAAGATTTCTGGCTCTCACAGACCTGTAACTTCTTCTTTAAGAGTTTCCTCTTTCCTCCACTCATTACCTGTAGTAATGGCACCTGTTTAAACTTGTTATCAGTATAAAAAGACACCTGTGCACACCCTCAAACAGTCAGACTCCAAACTCCACTATGGTGAAGACCAAAGAGCTGTCAAAGGACACCAGAAACAAAATTGTAGCCCCGCACCAGGCTGGGAAGACTGAATCTGCAATAGGCAAGCAGCTTGGATTGAAGAAATCAACTGTGGGAGCAATAATTAGAAAATGGAACACATACAAGACCACTGATAATCTCCCTCGATCTGGGGCTCCACGCAAAATCTCACCCCGTGGGGTCAAAATGATCACAAGAACGGTGAGCAAAAATCCCAGAACCACGCGGGGGACCTAGTGAATGAACTGCAGAGAGCTGGGACCAATGTAACAAAGCCTACCATCAGTAACACACTACGCCGCCAGGGACTCAGATCCTGCATTGCCAGACGTGTCCCACTGCTTAAGCCAATACATGTCCGGGCCCGTCTGACGTTTGCTAGAGAGCATTTGGATGATCCAGAAGAGTATTGGGAGAATGTCCTATGGTCTGATGAAACCAAACTGGAACTGTTTGGTAGAAACACAACTTTTCGTGTTTGGAGGAAAAAGAATACCGACTTGCATCCATCAAACACCATAGCTACTGTAAAGCATGGGGGTGGAAGCATCATGCTTTGGGGCTGTTTCTCTGCAAAGGGGCCAGGACGACTGATCCGGGTACATGAAAGAATGAATGGGGCCATGTATCGTGAGATTCTGAGTGCAAACCTCCTTCCATCAGCAAGGGCATTGAAGATGAAACGTGGCTGGGTCTTTCAACGTGACAATGATCCAAAGCACACCGCCAGGACAACGAAGGAGTGGCTTTGTAAGAAGCATTTCAAGGTCCTGGAGTGGCCTAGCCAGTCTCCAGATCTCAACCCTATAGAAAACCTTTGGAGGGAGTTGAAAGTCCATGTTGCCAAGCGACAGCCCCAAAACATCACTGCTCTAGAGGAGATCTGCATGGAGGAATGGGCCAACATACCAACAACAGTGTGTGCCAACCTTGTGAAGACTTACAGAAAACGTTTGACCTCTGTCATTTCCAACAAAGGATATATAACAAAGTATTGAGATGAAATTTTGTTACTGACCAAATACTTATTTTCCACCATAATTTGCAAATAAATTCTTACAAAATCAGACAATGTGATTTTCTGGATTTGTTTTCTCATTTTGTCTCTCATAGTTGAGGTCTACCTATGATGTAAATTACAGACGCCTCTCATCTTTTTAAGTGGTGGAACTTTGGCACTATTGGTGACTGACTAAATACTTTTTTGGCAAAGAATTTCTTGTATCAAAAACAGCCTCACTACTCAATATATTAAATAAAAAAGAGAAAATGCACTTACATGCCCCGGTTAGTAGAATTGTAGGAGTGATGAAATGGTGCACGGGATGTCTTCCCCCGTTGGAAGATCAATATCCGAAGGAGTAGCAATATTCTGAGAATTCCCAGCACGAAACACTCCACGATGTCAATTTGTATAAAACTTAACTTTTATTCTGTGTCATGCTACAGCCAATAAAAGAGTTTCTGCCACCATGATATGAAGATGGAAAAGGGTTCGTACCCTAAGCCTACGCGTTTCGGAGGCTAACCTCCTTACTCATGGCATAAAGACACACTAAAAAAGATATCCTTAAATAAAATAAATCCCTGGAAGTAACCCAGCCTTTTCCGTTTTCAAAATCACGGAAGCAGTAATCATCGTAAGTGTATGCAAACATATGTTGAAAAGAACAGACTTAGCACAGAGACTGAGAAGTATAATAGTATATAGTATAGTACTCAGTCTCTGTGCTAAGTCTGTTCTTTTCAACATATGTTTGCATACACTTACGATGATTACTGCTTCCGTGATTTTGAAAACGGAAAAGGCTGGGTTACTTCCAGGGATTTATTTTATTTAAGGATATCTTTTTTAGTGTGTCTTTATGCCATGAGTAAGGAGGTTAGCCTCCGAAACGCGTAGGCTTAGGGTACGAACCCTTTTCCATCTTCATATCATGGTGGCAGAAACTCTTTTATTGGCTGTAGCATGACACAGAATAAAAGTTAAGTTTTATACAAATTGACATCGTGGAGTGTTTCGTGCTGGGAATTCTCAGAATATTGCTACTCCTTTAAATACTTTTTTGCCCCACTGTATGTGTGGCCCAGTTCGGATATTGAATAGGCTGCAGCCCCGGTGTGGGTCATAGGCTCATTACTGGACCATAAAAGCCTGCAGAGCCTGCACAAGGGCAGATCCTGGGAGGAGAGTAAGTGGTTGAGTCTGTCCTGACACTGAGAGCCTTGTGTTATGGTACAGTGTTTTGGTTGATTTGTGTGGCTGCTAGTAAGCCACACATACAGTTAGTATTTTTTGTTTAGTTAGTGCTCAGACGAGCAGGATTTTTGTTTTGTCTTTTTGACTGAAGTTAAGGCTGTATTTGGTTTTGCCTATCCCATGCCTGACGTAAAGGTTTATTTATTTTGCTGTTTTTCTTAAATAAGCCAGTTTTTGCTGCAATATTTGTGTCCCTGTCTCTGACTGGTTGGGTCTGCACCACTGCTTCTACTGAGCTATCTCCTCCACAGTGGTTACAATGCTAGAGTGAAAGGATATAGTTTGGAGTTGAAACGGCACAACTGAAAGGAGGCTCTAGTACAATGCTGCTCTGCCTCTAGTCTGGTTTATTGAGAAATATGGTTTGAAATAGAGACATACAGTTTCCATATGGTATCATGGCAATCGGCATGTTATTGTCAACGCTGAGGTCACCCTGGGGTGCAGACATCACAGAAGAGGTACAGATGCCAGAAGAAGGAAGAGACAGGACTCCAGACACAGAATGCCCAGAAGGGGTAACGGAAGGAGAGTATTATTATTATTATTATTATTATTATTATTATATAACATTATTGTTTTTATTTTTTTTTCACCCCCCCCCCATTATTAATAACTATTGTACTCTGAGATCTAAAGGGACCCCTGAGAATAATCAGACCAAACTGACCCAGGGGTTCGCTTCATCTGAACACGGGATGGAACAAATCTTCTGGGGTTCACCCATCTTTGGTGACTGCCTGTTGTATGCAATAGCTCCCAGATTATCACACCAGTATTTGGAGTAGCAAAATCAATATTTAAGTGCTCACCACAAACTCTCCACATGTAATCCAACTGTTGTCAGATCTCAAAAATAACTTGGATTTGTTGATAAATTCTATACATTTCCAGTCAGTAGCAGTCTAGATTTCTTGTTCACAAAACCACTACATATCATAACCACGGTGGCTGGCTGTCAATGGACACATGATGGGCACTGTGACATCATATATCCTTCTGCTAAGCATCTGGAAATGATCTGTGCAGAGACAGAGTTGTGTAAGGAAGGAGCTATCTGTGTCTGGATCATGGATATGGACTGTAGGAGCTGCTCATGCTTGTTGCCAAATTAAATAGTCCTCGCTAATGGTGGGCTAATGGTGGGCTGTCTGGACTGTCCAGAGCTTGTTCGTTGTATGTGTGAATTGCCTAATGACTGCTCCCAACAGAAAAGATATGAAGCCCAGATATTGGCATCAGTTGTAAGTAGAGATGAGCGAACACTGTTTGGATCAGCCGTTCCGAACAGCACGCACCCATAAAAATGAATGGAAGCACCTGGCATGGCGACCGGCCGCTGGCAAAGTGTACGTGCCAGGTGCTTCCATTAAATTCTATGTGAGCGTGCTGTTCGGATCGGCTGATCCGAACAGTGTTCGCTCATCTCTAATTGTAAGTAATAATATGGTATATCAATCTAATAATACTATTGGCGACGACTTGTGCTAAGTAATAACATAAGTTGAGGTGTCCATCAACCTTCACATCAACCTTTGGAGGAATGCTACTCTCGTGGCATCCTGTTTATGAAAAGATGTATTAATCTAGCTATGATGTCAGTTCTACAAAAACCATGAACATATTATATAGCCAAATTACTCTTATAAGGAAAAAAAAAATCTCTTTCTATTATGATATATCAGTCTGTCAAATATGTAACATTTGCAGCATCATTCCTGAAAGACCACGGGCAACAACAGTCTCCATAGGGTCGACCACTCCAATGCATTCCCTCAAAAAGCCCGCCAGAGATGTTCTCTTCCCCCAGTATTGATTCTGCTGTAGGGCACTTCAATTATAGTGTAATGTATAAGAAACAGGTTTTCTGATATTTATTTTATTTGTATATTAATATCGAAAAAAAACCTACTGACACAAACCTACACTTTCCTATTTCTATACATGTTGTAAAAGGAATACTACACTTACACATCACACTTTAAGCCAATTTACTTAGCATTTTATGCAATAAATTTCTTACAAATGACAAAATATATAACGCACTATATTCCCCTGTCAACACATTCAAGGCAGAGACGGTAACATGCAAAGTTCAACCGAAATAAACTGCAACATGGTACACGTACAGACCTACATTTTCCTTTTTTTACTTCAAAGGAAAATAATACTTTTGGTACACATCATTTTACACAGTAATAAAAATTACAGACATCATGTGTCGCTCGAAAATCTATTCTTTTGTTTTATAACCTACAATTGCTAGAATTAGAGAAAACTTTTCCTCTGTAAACTGTCATTGCTCAAATTGTTGTTACTACTGGAGGTTTTTTCCTTATCCTACATTTATTTTTAGCAGTAAGGCACAATAAAATACCGCATTTGTAAAGGGTTGGATTTTTTTGTACTATATATTGCAGAGTAGTTTTAGACACAGCAGAAGGGCTGTAATTCCTAGAACAAACAGCGTTCTTTTCCGTGAAATGCTGGTGGATAGGGCAAAAGTTGTTGTGCACATACGTAGATGGTGTTTTATTTAAGCCTTGCCGTGATATGTATAGATTTGTCTCTATAGGGCCATTCCTGAGAAGAATTGTTCTATTATCTAGTGAGATCAGATCTTGTCCTTTGTGTTGCTAACAATCTAACCTCAGATTCACAGGAGGTGAGTTGGCCAATAGTACGGATGAAATTAGGATGTCCCCCAAAAATGTAAAAGCATATCCTTATTTTATAAAAAAAACTAAAAACTTGAAAGTCTTCAGTAGATGATACCTTTTATAATGGCTAACTCATAATGATGACAGATTGTAACGTTTCGAAGCTCTCGGCTTCTTCTTCAGATATAGCTAAAACAATTTCTGAAGGCTGCATATTTATGTACAACAGGGCACATAGGGATAGAATTTTAGGAGGGGGGAGGGTGAAGAGGCTTATTACTATGTACAAGTAAACAAATCCACAGTTCCCAGGTTCTTACCAGTTCAGAGTGTCTTTATGACTGTCTCAGGTCAGTGATTTCTGTAGGATCCATGAACCCATGTGAAAGGTTCATTCCATTCTCCAGAGTGTTAAATAGGGTCATGCACTTGTACTCATAAATCCGTCTGCACTTCTTGGATTTAAAATTCTCTCATAAAATCAAAATTTTCATGTCATTGGTGATATTATAATCTTCGTTGCAGAAATGTTTTTAACAATGCTATTTAATTTACATGTGACTGCATAATAAGGTAAGTAACAACACAATATGGTAAGAATGTGTTTTTTCTTGTGCCTATCCCGTTTGTAGTAAGTTGATTAGACAATTAGATAAACATAATTTCCAAACAGAGAAATAGGGTCCGCACTCTTTATTCTTCATTTAAAATATAACCTTTAATCCATTAGTTTAAAAATGATAGACAAAATACATACAAGAATGTGAAAAAAGTCCAGAGGAAAAAACAACAAAAAGGTGATTAAAAATTATTGACACATCGCCCCAGGCAGTGGCGGATCCAGGGTTTGTGGGGCCCTGGGCAATTGACTTTGGTGGGGCCCTACTTACTGGGGGTCTCGCACTTCTAACCTGTACTTCCCAATTGTTGAAGACCAGAAAGAGGGAACAAAATGTGCGGCCCCGCCCACTTTTATGTTGACTCCACCCATTCTCATTCAATTTTCATGTGATTCCACACAGTATAATCCTCCTACAGTCACCCGTAAATTATATCTCCCCCATTTTCATATACACCCTTCATCTACCCCTAGTTTCATGTCCCCCCCTCTATCTCTGTCCCCAGTTTCATACCATTCTCCCCCTTTATCTGCCCACAGTTTCATTTCCCCCCGTCTCTGCCCCAGTGTCATGCCGTTCTCCCCCCTTCATCTACCCCAGTGTCATGCTGTTCTCCCCCCTTCATCTGCCCCAATGTCATGCCATTCCCCCCCCTTCATCTGCCCCAGTGTCATGTCGTTCTCCCCCTCCATCTACCCCAGTGTCATGCCGTTCTCCCCCTCCATCTGCCCCAGTGTCATGCCGTTCTCCCCCCTCCATCTGCCCCAGTGTCATGCTGTTCTCTCCCCCTCTATCTGCCCCAGTGTCATGCCATTCTCCCCCCTCCATCTGCCCCAGTGTCATGCTGTTCTTCCCCCTTCATCTGCCCCAGTGCCATGCCATTCTCCCCCTCCATCTGCCCCAGTGTGATGCTGTTCTCCTCCCCTCCATCTGCCCCAGTGTCATGCAGTTCTCCCCTCTCCATCTGCCCCAGTGTCATGCCGTTCTCCCCCTCCATCTGCCCCAGTGTCATGCTGTTCTCCCCCCCTTCATCTGCCCCAGTGTCATGCTGTTCTCCCCCCCTCCATCTGCCCCAGTGTCATGCCATTCTCCCCCTCCATCTGCCCCAGTGTCATGCTGTTCTTCCCCTTCATCTGCCCCAGTGCCATGCCATTCTCCCCCCTCCATCTGCCCCAGTGTCATGCCATTCTCTCCCCCTCTATCTGCCCCAGTGTCATGCCATTCTCCCCCCTCCATCTGCCCCAGTGTCATGCCATTCTCCCCCCTCCATCTGCCCCAGTGTCATGCTGTTCTTCCCCCCTTCATCTGCCCCAGTGTCATGCCATTCTCCCTCCTCCATCTGCCCTAGTGTCATGCCATTCTCCCCCTCCATCTGCCCCAGTGTCATGCCATTCTCCCCCTCTTCATCTGCCCCAGTGTCATGCCGTTCTCCCCCTGCATCTGCCCCAGTGCCATGCCGTTCTCCCTCCTCCATCTGCCCCAGTGCCATGCCGTTCTCCCTCCTCCATCTGCCCCAGTGTCATGCCGTTCTCCCTCCTTCATCTGCCCCAGTGTCATGCTGTTCTCCCTCCCTCCATCTGCCCCAGTGTCATGCCGTTCTGCCCTTCCATCTGCCCCAGTGCCATGCCGTTCTCCCTCCTCCATCTGCCCTTGTGTCATGCCGTTCTCCCTCCTCCATCTGCCCCAGTGCCATGCCGTTCTCCCTCCTCCATCTGCCCCAGTGCCATGCCGTTCTCCCCCCTCCATCTGCCCCAGTGTCATGCCGTTCTCACGTTCTCTCACACACACACACACACACACACACACACACACACACACACACACTCACCATTCCTCGTTCCCTCACAGCTCTCTCCCTCATACACATATTGTAGCCGCGATGTGATGACGTCATCACATCGCGGCTACAAATGCCGGAGGCCCGGAGCTCAGCGTTAAAGCAGGAGCTGAGCTGTGACAGCTCCGGCTTTAAACGCCTATGCATTCAGCTCATCGGCGTCCTACTGCCGATGAGCTGAAATACATAGGCGTTTAAAGCAGGAGCTGTCAGCTCCTGCTTTAACGCTGAGCTCAGTTGGAGTCGGGACATGCCGACCGGGACCATTTTGTTAGGTCCCGGCCGCGCCGCGGGGCCCCGCTAAGCCCTGGATCCGCCCCTGGCCCCAGGAGGTCCAGGGTGTGGGACGTGCACCTTTGAAGAAGTTCATGCAACGATATTGGTGAGCCAATTGACTTTATTCTATTAATTTTTGTAATTAGATAAACATGTTTCATCCTTGCCGTTTTTACTGACCGAGAGACACACGGTCATGTGAGTCCTTATTCAACAACTCTAAACTTTGAAGACTACGTGTTCTTCACACCTGCTCTACCGACCTTCTCTTTTCACACTGTCCAGCAATAAGTAATTTCTCTCTCTGTGCACCACTAGAGATGGGCAAACCTCTCAAGATGCCTTTTATATCGGTGTAGGTGGCTCTATCCTAAGATTTGTTTTGTGTCCAACAAGTTCAGTACTAACCACAGCTTAAATTGGCTTTAAACATAGTGTATAACACCTTCAAGGCTCCTAGGAACTTATTCATCCAATTTCTAGTTCTTTAAGACTCACAGTCCAACTTAGGTCAAAGTGAAAATGACATGTTTGTCTATGAAAACATGGATGGTAAGCAGTGGATACAAACTCCTAGGTTAACTATACACAGCACTACCACTCGCTTTTATTTATTTTAACATATGAAAAACTTCAAAAATACTCTTTTTGGGGGAGAAAGGTGCTTGCCCATGTTTTTTTTTTTAGATGCACATGACAGTTATATTACAAAAATGGTTTTATAGTGAAATCTGCACGTGTTGACTTTTTATTTAGAAGAAAAACATGTGTCTATGTGCCTAGTTGAAAAGTGGAGAAGCAGAAGTGGTTTTCTAAAAAAAAAAAAAAAAATAAAAAAAGTCAAAAATGATCTCTTTAGGGGAGGAGATGTAAAATAAAAATGGCAGCAGTAGTGGTAGCACGTGGCAACATGAGGGTTTGTATGTTATTGAACAATATGATGGACCAGGCTGCAGGACATGTCTGACTAAGTGTTAGCAATGGTGGTAGCTGTGGCAACATGAGTGGCAGTACAGCATGATGGACAAAGCTAAAGAATATGCCTGGCTGAGTGGTAGCCATGGTGGTAGTTGTAACAACAGTGGCAGTACAGCATTAGATAATGTAATGGAGAAGTCTACAAGAGAGGATGATTTTCAGGAGGTACAACAATCCTGAGGCTACTGGCGGGGCAACCAAAAATAGAAATAGTGTTGCTGTTGCTACCCACATTGTTATTGCTAGTACTTGCATGAGTGTTTCCTCCTCCCTTTCTTTTTTCTTGTCCCCTTTCCCATTTTTCCCAGTCATTTTACTGCATACTGCTTAATTATAATAGTGATTGGCAACGATTCTCACATTGTGTATGTCTTTTTTTTTTTTTGCCTTTTTTTATTTCAAGAAAAATAGCAAAGCAATAAAGCACTAAAAGTGACCTAGTCAGTGAGTATAAGACTGGAACTGTCATCTTGATTTTTATTTCCATTACATTGGTGGCGCTTTTTGGGTAGCCAAAAATAAAAAAAATAAATTGAGATTTTTCAGATTAGCTGGCTGTATCACAAATTATTAGGTGAGCGGAAAAAAAAAACTAAACTAAAGAAATGGAGGTTGTTCAGATAGAACAAATGGAATAAATGTTTTGCCATTAGAACGGCCATTTGTATTTATTTAAAGTCTTGCTAACAGGGCTGACTTTATCAGTAAAATCAATGTAAGACAAATGTGGACAGTGCTGCTCTATTGCAAAACAGACTTTAATCCTACTAATCCTACTACTATGATGAAGAAAATGGAGTAATTGCTGAGGATCATGCAGTGATGAATAACACTTCCTTACCTAGCTTGACTATCACTAAAATCTTCTTGCCCTTAGCTTCCTTTACACTGCATCAGCGCTATAAGATGTCCACCACTGAATTTTGGCTGAGAGACTGTCAGGTGAAGATAGGTTAGGCTGCCAGGACATCATAGTGTCTCAATGCATGTTACATGTCACTGAGGCGGAATCACAGGCCTTGGCACTGAACTCAGGCCGATGACGTTACAGAAGACCACTAGATGACAGGAGGAGGCCCAAGAGGTGTAATGGCAGGTGAGTATGAGTGCATTTTTTATTTTTGTCACCTTGCCTGGGCCTCTACCTATTATAGCCTGAAGGACCCCAGAGTATAATGCGGTGGCCATTTTAGTTTGCTTGAGATGAACCTCCACTTGTTCAATTTTGTAAAAAAAAAAATAAAATATTTGGAATATTCGTGATGAGCTTAGCTCATTATGAGCAAATCCACCCATCTCTATTCTGGTCCTACACGATTCAGACAGTGTCTAAACAAATAGAATTATTTCCCATGAGATGTCCATAGGTTTTCTTACAGATCATATGGGGTTTTTTTGTACCTTCAACTAGGTCTCAAATATCTTCTGCTCTCTGATTTTATGATTTGTAGCATTCATAAATATTCAGATAACTTTAGAGGATAGGCTTTCATGTGTGTGCTTACATGACATTTGTTTGTTTGTTTGTTTGTTTGTTTTCTAGAAGTTTTTACCTCTGCGGACTGTAACTCAAATTCTCATTTCTTACTATCCTAAAATGTGGAGAACTTCCAAAGACAAGTGGAAATAAAACAGCAGAATCTGCTCCATAATTCACCCCCAAAAATCAGCATTACCCTATAGGGCATTATAGAGATGTACTGAACATTACTGATGAGGGGAAACTGCTGAGAAACAGTTAATTAGTTAAACCATTGAAGTTACAAGGGATACAGGGAGTTCTAAGTATTTAAAGGGTTATTCATATTTCAAGGATATAAACTGCTAGCTTATGATGTACATTCAAGTTTTTTTCCTAAATACATAACATTAGAAATGCTGCTCTGTTTGTCTGCTATATTCCTCCCATTGTTTACACAACATTGTCAAGGAACCCACACTGTACCTCTCCTTAAATAGCATAATCTCTGGGTTTCTGACTTCTCAGATGTTTGCTTTCAGAGCTACTGTCTCTTGCTATTCTGTCCAGTCAACCAGGTCAGCTATTTCAGTTTTCTGATGAAGGCTCAGACAGTGTCATTAAACTAATACCAACACTTGGATCACCTCATGAGGAAGTGTGGCATCAGACTCTCCATTGCAAACTCCAGGTCCCTCTATGGCAGGGGTGGGCAATTAATTTTCCCATGGGGCCACATGAGAAATTGTAACGGTTCTAGAGGGCCATGCGTGTTGCGGCAAATTTAGCTCCACCCACTTCTCTGCTTACTCCACCCATTCTCAATCATTTTTCAATAAATTGAGATTTTTCAGATTAGCTGGCTGTATCACAAATTATTAGGTGAGCGGAAAAAAAAAACTAAACTAAAGAAATGGAGGTTGTTCAGATAGAACAAATGGAATAAATGTTTTGCCATTAGAACGGCCATTTGTATTTATTTAAAGTCTTGCTAACAGGGCTGACTTTATCAGTAAAATCAATGTAAGACAAATGTGGACAGTGCTGCTCTATTGCAAAACAGACTTTAATCCTACTAATCCTACTACTATGATGAAGAAAATGGAGTAATTGCTGAGGATCATGCAGTGATGAATAACACTTCCTTACCTAGCTTGACTATCACTAAAATCTTCTTGCCCTTAGCTTCCTTTACACTGCATCAGCGCTATAAGATGTCCACCACTGAATTTTGGCTGAGAGACTGTCAGGTGAAGATAGGTTAGGCTGCCAGGACATCATAGTGTCTCAATGCATGTTACATGTCACTGAGGCGGAATCACAGGCCTTGGCACTGAACTCAGGCCGATGACGTTACAGAAGACCACTAGATGACAGGAGGAGGCCCAAGAGGTGTAATGGCAGGTGAGTATGAGTGCATTTTTTATTTTTGTCACCTTGCCTGGGCCTCTACCTATTATAGCCTGAAGGACCCCAGAGTATAATGCGGTGGCCATTTTAGTTTGCTTGAGATGAACCTCCACTTGTTCAATTTTGTAAAAAAAAAAATAAAATATTTGGAATATTCGTGATGAGCTTAGCTCATTATGAGCAAATCCACCCATCTCTATTCTGGTCCTACACGATTCAGACAGTGTCTAAACAAATAGAATTATTTCCCATGAGATGTCCATAGGTTTTCTTACAGATCATATGGGGTTTTTTTGTACCTTCAACTAGGTCTCAAATATCTTCTGCTCTCTGATTTTATGATTTGTAGCATTCATAAATATTCAGATAACTTTAGAGGATAGGCTTTCATGTGTGTGCTTACATGACATTTGTTTGTTTGTTTGTTTGTTTGTTTTCTAGAAGTTTTTACCTCTGCGGACTGTAACTCAAATTCTCATTTCTTACTATCCTAAAATGTGGAGAACTTCCAAAGACAAGTGGAAATAAAACAGCAGAATCTGCTCCATAATTCACCCCCAAAAATCAGCATTACCCTATAGGGCATTATAGAGATGTACTGAACATTACTGATGAGGGGAAACTGCTGAGAAACAGTTAATTAGTTAAACCATTGAAGTTACAAGGGATACAGGGAGTTCTAAGTATTTAAAGGGTTATTCATATTTCAAGGATATAAACTGCTAGCTTATGATGTACATTCAAGTTTTTTTCCTAAATACATAACATTAGAAATGCTGCTCTGTTTGTCTGCTATATTCCTCCCATTGTTTACACAACATTGTCAAGGAACCCACACTGTACCTCTCCTTAAATAGCATAATCTCTGGGTTTCTGACTTCTCAGATGTTTGCTTTCAGAGCTACTGTCTCTTGCTATTCTGTCCAGTCAACCAGGTCAGCTATTTCAGTTTTCTGATGAAGGCTCAGACAGTGTCATTAAACTAATACCAACACTTGGATCACCTCATGAGGAAGTGTGGCATCAGACTCTCCATTGCAAACTCCAGGTCCCTCTATGGCAGGGGTGGGCAATTAATTTTCCCATGGGGCCACATGAGAAATTGTAACGGTTCTAGAGGGCCATGCGTGTTGCGGCAAATTTAGCTCCACCCACTTCTCTGCTTACTCCACCCATTCTCAATCATTTTTCAATGTGCCCCACAAAGTAAAATCCTGCTACAGTCACCCTAACATTATACACCCCTACAGTATAACGTTTTCCTCCAAATGTCCCACAGTATTAAGTCCCTCTCCTGGTGCCCCAGTATAAACTAGCAGAAACTAGAGGGGACATTAAACTGGGGGAAACTAGAGGCAGACATGTTCCCCTCCAGCTACCCCCCATGGTTTAATATCCTCCACCATCTGCCCCCTAGTTTAATGTCCCCTCTCCATGTGCATTCAGTTTAACTGCTCCCCTACATCTGCCCCTAGTTCCCCCCTCTTGCTCACACATGCTGTCTCTTCTTTCATTATCATCCAGCAGCCCCCATAGCCGGCAGCTTGCAGAAAGCACACAGTCCTGTGTGGCTCCGCCCACTAACGAGTCATAGCCTATCCTGGTGATAGGCTGTGATTACATCATCCCAGGTCCTTGAACATCTGCCCCCTAGTAGTTTAATGCCCCCCCATGTGCATTCAGTTTAACTGCCCCCTACATATGCCCACAATCCAAAGGGAACTATATATATCAACATCTAATTCCAAAAACAAAAAATGGCGATAAAAACAATTATTTATTAATACTTATTAAAAATATATGTCCATGGGTATAAATATGATGTAAAAATACCCCTAAGTCAGTAGACAGTGACTGATCTAGCCCTATTTCATGTACAGAAAAGGGAATTAAAGATTGGCTATATACACCAAGGAACTGTATTACTCAAGTGTTTTAGATATAAAGGGGACCATAACCCTCTACCAAAGAGTGTATTGTGTAAAGCCAAAATAGTCAGTGTCACCTATGAGGTATAATTAATATAGTAGCTCAAAGTGTTGCATACAAACGAGCAGAACAGGCAGCCTCTAAACAGTATATAACAGAGGGTGCCACTGATACATAGTAACCTATCACCTTACAACTCAGGTGAAAACAAAAAATGCTGCAGGAGTTGCCAGCCAGCCAAACTATAAAAGACCACAAGGAATAAATTATTCCTGTGTCTTTAAAAGCTGCAGCAGGTTACAGCTTAAGAGCTGCCGAAACGCCAGAGCAGGCAAACATTGATGGCAGCATTTTGCTGAATATAGGCAGATCATCAACATCAACAACACCCAGACGAAGTTGCGGGCAGAGGCTAGTATAGATAGATAGATAGATAGATAGATAGATAGATAGATAGATAGATAGATAGGAGATAGATAGATAGATAGATAGATAGATAGATAGATAGATAGGAGATAGATAGATAGATAGATAGATAGATAGATAGATAGATAGATAAGATAAGATAAGATAATCCTTTAATAGTCCCACATTGGGGAAATTTCAGCGTGTTACAGCAGCATAGTAATACAGATACAGGATAATACAGAGTAATATGTTACAGATGTAGACACACATAAGCTGAGGAGAGAAGATATACTAGGAGGCCATAGCAGCTAAGGAAAAACAGAAGAGAAAGAGGAAGACCTCATGGTCATCGTCATAATCATTAGTTCTCTGTGCAGAGTGATCTTCGTTTGGTCTGATGTAGATTATACAGCTTGGTCGCGGTTGGAAGGAAGGACCTGCGATAGCGCTCCTTGTCACACTTGGGGTGAAGCAGACGGTCACTTACAGTGCTGCCAAGTCCCATCAGGGTCCCATACATGGGGTGGGATTTGTTCTCCCGCATGGAGGTCACCACAGACAGTATCCTTCTGTCACCCACCACCTGTACTGGGTCCAAGGTGCTCCCCAGGACAGAGCTGGCCCTCCTGATCAGCTTGTCAAGTCTATTTCGGTCCCTGGTTGATATACTGCTTCCCCAGCAGCCCAGCAGGCCACACCGAAAAAGATGGCTGAGGCAACCACAGAGTTGAAGAAGGCCCTAAGAAGTGTCCCCCGGACTCCGAAGGCCCTCAGCCTCCTGAGCAGGTAGAGTCTGCTGTGGCCCTTTCTGTGCAGCGCCTCCAGGTGATCAACCCAGTCTAGTTTATTGTTGAGGAGCACACCCAGATACTTATAGGTCCTGACTATCTCAATACATGTCCCCTGGATCTCCACCAGGGTCGGAGCACCTCTCCGTTTACTAAAGTCCACCACCATCTCTTTGGTCTTCCCAGCATTAATCCTGAGCTGGTTCTGCTGGCACCATTCAACAAAATCCCGGTTTAGGTCTCTGTATTCCCTATCGTCACCATCACTGATCAGGCCGACTATAGCAGAGTCATCGGAGTACTTCTGTAAGTAACAGCTGGATGAGTTGTGCCTAAAGTCAGCAGTGTACAGTGTGAAGAGAAATGGGGAAAGAACTGTACCTTGTGGTGCCCCTGTACTAAAGATCACAGTGTCAGACACACAGCCCCGGGCTCTCACATACTGAGGGTGGTTTGTCAGGTAGTCTAGGATCCAGGTGGACAGGTGATGGTCCACACCACCAAGGTTCAGCTTCTCCCTCAGTAGCCCTGGCTGAATGGTGTTGAACGCACTGGAGAAATCAAAGAACATTATTCTCACAGTGTTTCCGGGTTTCTCCAGGTAAGAGAGAGCTCTGTGAAGAAGGTGGATGATGGCGTCATCTACCCCAATGCCCGGCTGATAGGCAAACTGGAGGGGGTCCAGAGCGGAGCTCACTAGGGGGCGTAGGTGTGTCAGGACCAGTCTCTCTAGGACCTTCATCAGGTGTGATGTCAGTGCTACTGGTCGGTAGTCATTGTAGCCCATCGGGTTGGGTTTCTTTGGGACTGGTACCACACAAGATGTTTTCCACAGTTGAGGTACCACTCCCAGCTTTAGACTCATATTGTACATGTGTGTAATAATAGATAGATAGATAGATAGATAGATAGATAGATGATAGATAGGATATAGATAGATAGATAGATAGATAGATAGATAGATAGATAGATAGATACTGTAGATAGATAGATAGATAGATAGATAGATAGATAGATAGATAGATAGATAATAGATAGGAGATAGATAGATAGATAGATAGATAGATAGATAGATAGGAGATAGATAGATAGATAGATAGATAGATAGATAGATAGATAGATAGGAGATAGATAGATAGATAGATAGATAGATAGATAGATAGATAGATAGGAGATAGATAGATAGATAGATAGATAGATAGATAGATAGATAGAGTAGTTTTCATTTTAAATTATTGGTGGACTTTTTGTATTTGTATTTTGTCATAAAATGTGCTTTAATTGAGCAAAACTAGTTAAACCTAAAAAAAAGCAAAAACGACACATATTCAGTTTTATAAATGCACTTACCTATAGAATAAAGATAATATGTTACTTACGCCACATTCTGAACGATGCAAAATATAAAACACAAAAAAATATGGACGAACTGCTATATCAATCAATCAATATGTACCCCTTATAATACACTGACTTTACAGCAATGATAACACTTCAGATTATAATATGCTCTCAAACATGTAGTAGCTTCTAAAAGAAAGTCAAAAATGGAAATGTTAGAAATCCAGAAAGAGCAGGATATTCGCTTCCTATTTAGCATAGCTCAGAATAATTTGGCTGACCAAAATGATGAGTCAGAGTAAAGAACAATAAGAACAGTACTTTACATTGAGAGTAACTTAATATAGAACTAGGACAACCACTGAAAGGTACATTTAATATACTATGTTCTTGCCATGGTTACTCTAGAAACTTAAAATAATTTGTGAATGTAGTTCTAAAGAATCATAGCTTCCTGCTGCTTATGTTCCTTTACAAGAAAAAAAAGAAAATTATATGATCTATTTATACCTGGAACGTACATGTGTAGCAAAACATCATTTCTTAAGTGTTTTACAGGTTTTCTGTTCATATAATCTTTGTCTTTATTTTTCCGACACCTATAATATTATATAAAAGAATGTGGAATATTATGTCTATCAATGTGTCTGTTACATATATAGATACAAACAAACACAAGATAATTTAATGAAGAATGAATATTGATGGCCTATCCCTAATATAGTCAATATTAGATTGGTGGGAATCTGATTTTCGCCTCTCAGCACAATATACAGAGCTAGAAGCAGACCCTGCTGTACACTGTGTAGTTGGCCTGCTATTATCCTCGGAAGGGGCGGTGACCTGCCATCCACACGGTAGTGCTTCTTTAGCAGGGGTGTGGAGCCGAATCTGGCTCACATTGACTGTGTTATTGGCATTGTGTTAACCAGCTATGTCAGTATTAGGTGGGTGGATTGGAGAGTGCCACCTGGGGATGATGTGCAGCATTTCCAGATCCAGGACCTTGTGGACTTTCTAGACACTGCCCTGGTTGCCAAGCAATGAAAATTCCGGAATCGGAAATAGAGGTGAGATGGCCTTTAAAAGGCCTATGTGTGACACCATAGACGCTCAGAATTTTTTCTAGTAGAACAGTCGACCAGTGTCTTGGAGATGACAGTTATAGAAAACTAAGATAACTGATCCAGTTTGTGACCAAATGTATGAACACCTAAATATTGACACCTGATATCTCTGGCAACTGAAGTATGCTTGTGAATCCCTGCTGCTATGTTTGGATCCCCTGAGGAGTCAGACTGAATGGCTGATGAAATGCATAGGGCCATTTAATCATTAACAGATAGTTGTGGTGTAAGACATTGACCTGGAGCTCCCAGAAATCCGTGGCCATTCTTGGCCCGACGTCTCCGATGTCCCTGCAACCTCTGAACTAGATTGGTTACGGCTGGGTGCAAATCCAGGAACGCAGGAAGAGACAGATTGGGAAACTTTCCTTAATAGAATCCCTGACTGAACCTGCCTACCCTCAGAGTAACGTCCTTACAAGGACACCCCACATCGGAACCTAAAATAGATTCCCTATAGTTACCCTAACAATGGGCTGAGATGTAATAAAAGAAACAAACCGAGTATTACTAGTAGTGGCAGATAACAGAGAACAATAGCTGTTATGCTTAGTCAGACAAGACCAGTGCAGATATTGGTGAGCAATAGAATGCAAAAACAAACAAGGAAACTAAATAGGCAGGGCACAGGAAGGGTAGGGGAAAAACAAAGGGCTATAGCAAGTTTACAGATAAAGTTGTATACAACCTGAAAGTTTGCAAACAAAAACTGAATACTATATCAAGCACATGAACATGGGGACCTAAAGGGGAACAGAGATACAACCCCACCCTTCACAGATAGGAATGACTGGCCAGACAGTCTTCCAGTCAAACCGACACCAAGGAGACAACCCCTTGATGTACTAAATATATCCAGAGGAGTCTGTGACACGCCTCCGGGGCATGCGCCACATAGCAGGAAGGCGGCAGCATCCCCGAATACTGACATGTGGACTGCTGATGTTAGGGCTAGAGTTCTTTGGGGTACAAGGGTCAAGGTCTAGATAAGGGTCAGTACAATTGAGGCCATTATAACCTAGACACTCAGGAGCTCTGTCTAAGAGAGATACGTTGGAATTATACAGTCAACTGGAGTGGCGAGAATGAACCATTTTTTTTACCTCTGTATGAAGATTGATTGGGAAAATTACTCATTTTTTTTAGAAATAAGAGCGACCCATAGACTACTTTTTCTCCTGAAAAGAATATAGGATACTCTGATATCAAGGTGTATTTTGGATGATCTGGATCAGGGTGATTCCTGGACCACTGGGTTCTTAAAAATTATAGAACATTCTGCTACTTAGGTGTGAGATCTATCTTTATAGGAAATACAGATGTTAGGGATTTTTATTGAAATATTTATAATTGTAGATGCCATTTTGTTTATAAATAAATATAAACTCCTCACAGTTTCTAAATTTACTAACTCTGCTCTGCCCCTCTCTGATCATAACCTTCTGTCTCTCACCATCAGTGCCCTCTCCCCTTCACAAGATACACCTACCCAACACACATATAGGAACTTGCGTACTATCGACACCCAGCACCTCTTAGATACTCTACCATCCTCTCTGTCCCCCATCTCCTCAATCTCCTGTCCCAATCTGGCCACCAGTCACTATAATGAAACCCTTAAAAATGCATTGGATGAGGTGGCTCCCCCCTCCACTCGTAAAGTCCCACGTAGGAGGCAGCAGCCCTGGCACACGCCACAAACACGATTTCTTCAGCGCTGCTCTAGGTGTGCCGAACGTCTCTGGAGAAAATCACGCTCACCTGCAGATTTCCTCCACTTCAAGTTCATGCTTAAAACATATAGTTCTGCCCTACACCTCGCCAAGCAAGACTATTTCACCGCCCTCATCTCTTCTCTCTCCAGCAATCCTAAAAGGCTTTTTGAAACTTTTCACTCCTTACTCACACCCAAGGTGCAGACGCCATTCACAGACCTTAGTGCTGATGATCTGGCCACGTATTTCCATGCTAAAATTGATAAGATCCATCAGGAAATCACTGCCCAAGCCGCAGGTGGCATTGATCCCACCACCTACCATAGCAAGGATCCCCTCACCAACCGCACTTCAGACTGTCCATTCTCATCTTTTGAACCTGTTACAGAAGAGGAAGTCTCCCAACTACTTTCTTCATCTCGCCCTACAACCTGCAGCAGTGACCCCTTCCCCTCACACCTTCTCCAATCTCTGTCGCCTGCTGTCACTACTTACCTTACTAAAATATTTAACCTCTCTCTCTCTTCTGGAATCTTCCCATCCTCCTTCAAGCATGCTGTTATAACCCCGCTATTGAAAAAACCCTCCCTGGACCCATCCTGTGCTGCTAACTATCGACCTGTCTCTAACCTCCCTTTCATCTCTAAACTCTTGGAACGCCTGGTCTATTCTCGTTTAATCCGCTATCTCTCTGCTAACTCTCTGCTTGACCCCTTACAATCTGGCTTCCGCGCTCTGCACTCTACTGAAACGGCTCTCACAAAAGTCTCCAATGATCTCCTAATGGCTAAATCCAATGGCGACTTCTCTCTTCTTATTCTTCTGGACCTCTCTGCAGCTTTTGACACTGTTGACCATCATCTCCTCCTCAATAGGCTCTGCTCAGTTGGTCTCAATGACACGGCGCTCTCCTGGTTCTCCTCTTATCTCTCAGATCGCACCTTCAGTGTATCATTTGCAGGCTCTGTTTCCTCCCCTCTTTCCCTTGCTGTTGGGGTTCCTCAGGGCTCGGTCCTAGGCCCCCTGCTCTTCTCTCTCTACACAGCCCCCATTGGTCAAACCATTGCCAGATTTGGCTTCCCGTACCATCTTTATGCTGATGACACCCAATTATACACATCTTCCCATGACATCACCCCTGCACTCATACAGAACACCAGTGACTGTCTCTCTGCTGTCTCAAATATCATGTCCTCTCTCTATCTGAAACTAAATCTCTCCAAGACTGAACTACTACTGTTTCCACCATCTAATAGATCTGTCCCTGATATATCCATTGCAGTCTCAGGCCTTACTATAACTCCTAGGCAGCAGGCCCGCTGCCTTGGGGTTATGTTTGACGCAGACCTTTCCTTCACCCCTCATGTTGAATCACTTGCACGTTCATGTCACCTCCACCTCAAAAACATCTCCAGAATACGCCCTTTCCTTACCAGAGATACACTAAAGACACTTATTGTCTCTCTGATTCATTCTCGCCTTGACTACTGTAACTCCTTACTAATCAGTCTTCCCCTTACTAAACTCTCCCCTCTACAATCTATTCTGAATGCAGCGGCCAGGCTCATCTATCAGGCTAGACGCTACAGTGATGCCTCTGGTCTGTGCCAGTCGCTACATTGGCTGCCTATTCAATATAGAATAAAATATAAAGTTATCACACTCATCCACAAGGCTCTCCATAATGCCGCACCTCCCTACATTTCCTCCCTCATCTCTGTCTACCGCCCAACCCGTGCTCTCCGTTCACTCAATGACCTAACACTTACATCCTCTATTATCAGAACCTCCCACGCTCGTATACAAGACTTCTCCCGAGCTGCACCACTTCTCTGGAATGCTCTACCCCGGACAATCAGATTAACTCCCAATTTCTACAGTTTCAAACGCAAACTAAAGACGCATCTTTTCAGACAAGCCTATCACAATGTCTAACGTAAACCCTTAACCGTCCTCTGTCCCCGCTCCCACATTTCCCCACATGATATGATGTCATCTCAGGATAACTTTATAGGTCCAAGCTCCATCCACATGTTACAGGACACGACTGGTGACGGCTCATAAAGTTTTATGTTTGTGTAATGACAGTCACCTCTATTACAGAAGTGTCTGACCCCTGTATAAGTAATGCCGCCCCTGCTACCTCTTGTGTCACCCCCTCTACCTCATAGATTGTAAGCTCTTGCGAGCAGGGCCCTCAGTCCCATTGTGTGAAATGATTCTCTTTGTAATGTATCTGTCTGTATTTTAACCCTACAAATTGTACAGCGCTGCGGAATATGTTGGCGCTATATTAATAAAATGTATTATTATTATATTATTATTAAATACTGATCAAAAAGTTAAATTTTAACCCCTTAACAACCGGCCCATAGGGAATCTACGTCGGCACTTGCAGGTCCTTCCTGACTGCCCTATAGGAAAACTACGTCGGGCAGTCAGGGAAGGATTCCCTGTAAGTGCCGACATAATTGGATGGGATTTTAGCTGTATCTAACAGCTAAGACCCCATTCCATAACCCCCCATCGGAGGGGTCTCCGATCGGGGGGTTTTAACCCCTTCAGTTCCGTGATCAAACATGATCACGGAACTGAAGCGGTTCCGTGACGGTGCCGGCTGAACCCATTCCATAACCCCCCATCGGAGGGGTCTCCGATCGGGGGGTTTTAACCCCTTCAGTTCCGTGATCAAACATGATCACGGAACTGAAGCGGTTCCGTGACGGTGCCGGCTGAATCGGCACCCCCCGCGGCGAGATCGAGGGGTGCCGATGTCTCTAACATGGAGCCTGGGGTCTGGCCAGTGACCCCAAGCTCCAAGAGACCCCCAATACCTGGTTGATCCTGCCGCTTTAAGAGGAAGTCAGACGCAGGCAGCCCCTGCGTCTGACTTCCTCCAGACGCTGCAAGACACTGACAGCTGTGTCCTGCAGCGTCTAATAGAGAATTAGTGATGCTTTTATCAAAGCATCACTAATCCAAGTGTCCTAAAGGGACACATAAAAAATTAAAAAAACAAAAAGTGAAAAATAAATAAATAAAGTGTCTGATAAAAATGAATAAAGTTATAAAGCCCCAAAATTCCCTTTTTTCTATAGAAAATGAATTATATTAAAAAAAACCTAAAAGTTAATAAAAACAATACATATTTGGTATCGTCGCGTCCGTAACAATCTGAACAATAAAACTGCAACAATATTTAATGTATACGGTGATCGTCGGAAAAAAAACCCGGAAAAAACCCGCCGGAAGTAGTGATTTTTCGCCATCTCACCTTACAAAATATGCTATAAAAAGTGATCAAAAAGTCATAATCACCGCACAACAGTACCAATAAAAAGCGCACATTGTCCCGCAAAAAATAAGCCCTCAACCAATACTGTCAACCAAAAAATAAAAATGTTACGCCTCTCAGAAGATGGCGATACAAAAAACATTGATTTATGTCCCTAAATGTGTTTTTATTCTACAGAATTAGTATCGCATTAAAAAATAACATAAATGAGGTATCGCTGTAACCGTACCGACCCGCAGAATAAAGGTCACATGTTACTTATACTGTACGCTGCATGGCGAAAAATTTAAAAGGTAGAATGCAATGCCAGAATTGATTTTTCTTTAGAAAATCCAGCAAAAAAGAGTTAATAAAATGTATTCAATAAGTTGTAGGCACCCAAAAATGGTGTCATTACAAAATGCATCTCATCCCGCAAACAACAAGCCCTTATATGGCCACGTCACCAGAAAAATAAAGAAAATATATCATCTAGTAATGTGAAGACAAACAACCCCAAAATCGCCAAATCATTAGACTACAACTGGCTGCGGCAGGAAGGGAATATATAAGCTGTGTGAGCGAATATCAGGGGACACCCCAGATTTAGAGCTTATGAGCGAAAAGACACCAGAAGTGACCCCCAAAGTGACCCCCAGAGCAACTCCCCCAATCATAGGAGCTACTGGGACATAGTAGGGAATTTGGTGTTCCCAATGTCCTCCGCACAGCTTATATATTCCCTCTTCGCCATCCGCTGTGCAGTCACGTCTGGGATACTAATACTCACTACACCCCCTGATAAATTCTTTGAGGGGTGCAGTTTTCAAAATGGGGTCACTCCTTTGGGGAATCCAATTTTCTGGTACCTTACAGGCTCTACAAACATGACATGGCATCCAGATACCAAACATCTGAATCTGTACTCCAAAAGCCGCATAGCGCTCCTTCCCTTCTGCGCCCTGCTGTGCACCCCAACTGCAGATTATGCCCCATGTATGCCACATGTATGACACTGGTGTACCCAGGTTAACATACGTAATGTCATATGTGGGTATAAACTGATATAGGGCCACAGCCGGACACAGAAGGGAAGAACGGTTATTGGGTTTTTGGAGCACAGACGGTTTGGTTTTTGGATGCCATGACACTTTTGCAGAGCTGAAGCGCCAGTAAAGTGGAATCCCCTGATATGTGACCTTATTTTGGAAACTACACCCCTGAAGGATTTCTCCAGGGGTACAGAGAGCATTTTAACCCCCAAATGTTGCTATAACTTATTATCCATAAATGAATACGCAGATGATTGTGAAAGGTGAAAATGACCATTTTTCCAGGAATACGTCATTTCAGTGCCTAATATGTTGTGCCCACCTTGTATCAGAGATGAACGCTCTGAAAGCTGTTGTGCCCTGGATACCCGCTTACCAGTGTTTGGAGTGTCTCTGCTGACATAAGTCGGGCACAACATATCAGATACTGAAATGGCGAATCTCTGGAAAACTTCATTTTTAACTTCTCATTATCAGCCGCAATTTCATTTCTGGAAACCAAATAAATGCAACACTCAAGGGTTAAAAATGCTCGCTACACCACTTGATAAATCCCATCTGTGGGCTAGTGTCCAAAATAGGGTGACATGTCTGCGGATTACACTTTATTGGCAATTCAGGGGCTTTGCAAAAGTGATGTCCAAAAACCAAACTGTGCTCCAAAAACCAAAATAGCGCTCCTTCCCTTCTGTGCCCGGCTGTACCCAAACAGCCGATTCTACCCACACATGGCATTAAGTCCATTATCCAGGGTACACCAGTGTCATACATGTGGGAATACACCGCCATTTGGGTACACAGCAGGGCGCAGATGTGAAGGGGCGCTATGTGCTTTTGGAGTGCAGATTTAGATTGTTGGTGTTTGGACACCATGTCATATTTGCTGAGACCCTAAAATTTCCCCTACAAAATGGGGTCACTTCTTGGCGAATTCCAGTTTACTGTCACCTCCAGGGCTCTGCAAAAACAACATGGCGCCCCAAAAGTCCCTCTAACTCTGTACCCCAATAGCTAAAAAGCGCAGTGCTCCTTCCCTTCTGAGCCCTGCTGTGTTCCCAAGCAGCAGTTTACACCCACATATATAATTTTTTGCCCCTCGGGATGGCCCCTTAATAGTTTTAGGAGTGCAGGTCTCTGACAACACAAAGTGGGTGCAACGTATTGGGCACCGAGATGGCAGATTTCTTTAAAAATTTCAATTTTCATTCTGTACATTAATTTTTGGGAAGCATTTTTAGGCTCAAAATGATAATACCCCTTGATACATTCCTTGATGGGTGTAGTTTTTAAAATGGGGTCACATCTGAGGACTTTCCATTGTATTGATACTTTAGGGGCTCAGCTAATGCGACATGGCACCTGAAAACTATTCCAGCAATATCTGCCCTCCAAAAGCCAAATAGCGCTCTTCTCATTCTAAGCCCCACCATGTTCCCATACAGCAGATTATGGCCACATATGGGGTATTGCCGTGTTCAGGAGAAATTGTGTAACAAACTGTGGGGGGCTTTTTCTCTTTTAACCCCTTGTGAAAATGAAAACTTTGGGGATAAAGGGACATTTTAGTAATTTTTAACCTACACATCCTAAGGTTATTAAAATCTGTGAAACGGCTATAGTGTCAAAATGCTCACTATACCCCTCAATGAATACCTTAAGGGGTCTAGTTTATAAAATGGGGTCATTTATGGGGGTTTTCAATTGTTTTGGTAACTCAAATCTTGTTTGAATGTGCAATGGGCCTGAAATATCTGCAAGCAAAATTTGTGTCTTGAAATCCAGTTGGTGCTCCCTTCTTTTTGGGCCCTGCCGTGCGTCCGTACATAGAATTAAGGCTACAAAGTGTACATTTTTGAACACGGGAGAAATGGGGCCATCTATTTTGGGGTGTTTTTCTTCATTTTCATGCCTTGTGTGCAAAAAAACTGCCTTTAAAATGACTCTTGTGTGTAAAAAATATGAGAATTTTTTGTTTGACGCAAATTCTTTTAAAATCTATGGGGTCAAAATACTCACTATACCCCTCAATGAATACCTCAAGGGGTCTAGTTTATAAAATGATGTCATTTATGGGGGTTTTCAATTATTTTGGTAACTCAAATCTTGGTTAAATGAGCAATGGGCCTGAAACATTTAGAAGCAAAAATTGTGTCTTGAAATCCAGTTGGTGCTCCCTTCTTTTTGGGCCTTACCGTGCGTCCGTACATAGGATTAAGGCCACAAAGTGTACATTTTTGAACACAGGAGAAATGGGGTCATCTATTTTGGGGTCTTTTTCTTCATTTTCATGTGTTATGTGCAAAAAAACTGCCTATAAAATGACACTTGTGTAAAAAATATGATTTTTTTTTTGTTTGACGCAAATTTTCTCAAAACTTATGGGGTCAAAGTACTCTCTATACCCCTCAATGAATACCCTAAGGGGTCTAGTTTATAAAATGGGGTCATTTATGGGGGTTTTCAATTGCTTTGGTAACTCAAATCTTGTTTGAATGTGCAATGGGCCTAAAATATCTGCAAGCAAAATTTGTGTTTTGAAATCCAATTAGCCCTCCCTACCTCTTAGGCCCTACTATATGTGCGTACATAGGACTAAGGCCACAAAATGAACATATTTTAACACGGGAGAAGTGGGGTGATATATTTTGGGGTGTGTTTCTTCTTTTTGATGTGTTGTGTGCAAAAAATCTGGCTTTAAAATGACATATATTTGAAGAAAATGAAAATGTCATTTTTTTCATCATTTGTAATAATTCTTGCAAAACAATATTTATTTGATCAAAATACTCACTAAACCCCTCAAAGAATACCTGAAGGGGTCTAGTTTTACAAATTGGGTCATTTAATGGGAGGTTCTGTCATTATTCAAAATTTCCAAAATTTGCTTATAAACTTGATAAACTTGTAAATTGTCTAAGTTACTCAAATATGCTAAAATTATTTCAAATATGCTTGAAACACAAAAGGAACATTTGGAAGTATATAACTACTAACTTTTTTGCCCTGTATTATTGTGTATATGTGAGATATCACAGCTAAAAATGGAAAACATTGAAAAATTTTCAAAATTTTCAGCATTTGCGAGTTTTTAAATAAATTTACGCAAGTTATATCAGTCTAATTTTACCTTCTCAGTAAAGTACAACATGTCACGAAAAAACAATATCAGAATCGCTTGGATGTGCTATACTGTTACAGAATTATTCACTGATAAAATGACACAGGGCAAATTTCCAAAATTTGGCTTGGTCATTAAGGTCCAAAATAGGCTGGTCACTAAGGGGTTAATACATTTTTCCACACTGCTGAGTTTTCTCTCATGGATTAGGACTACCTTCGGGACTCCGAAACCAAGAATAAGCAGAGATTTTCAGTTGTAGCAAAGTTTTGCTTAATAATGTGATAGCTATACTTTGGCATTTCTGAAAAAAATTCAGTGCATTTTGTTGTGTTCTGTGACAAGATATCACAGTTCTGCATACTATCAATGTAATGTTAAACAATGCTGCATATATAAATGAATAAAATAATCACATTATGTTACATTTTTCTGACAAAACAATATGCCCGTTTTCTCTGATCCTGTGATTTGTAACATGATAACTGATAATTAGATTTGGTAGAAATTTAAGAATCGGTAGTAAAAAGTTGCAGATCTCAAAGTAAAGAGCAACTGAATAGAGTCATTTACGTATTAATAAGAGCTACGTTAAGATAACCTCAATGCTTATTGCATCACTTTTTTTTCTTTTATGTAGATTGTGAGCCCCATATAGAGCTCACAATGTATATTTTTTCCCCTCTCACTATGGCTTTGGAGGATGGGAGGAAACCCATGCAAGCACATGGAGACCATACAAACTCCTTGCAGATGTTTTGTCCTTGGCAGGATTCAAACCTAGGACTTTAGTGCTACAAGACTGCAGTGCTAACCACTGAGCCACCATGCTGCCTCGATTGTATCACATATTTGTAAACCACTTGTGGATACCTAGAAATTGATATTGTGAACAAATGAGTTAAATGTAGAATTCTGGATGCGACAAATGTCTAGCTATAGAACACAATTAGAGATGAGCGAGTAGTGCTCGATTGAGTAGGTATTCGATCGAATACTACGGTATTCGAAATACTCGTTCTCGATCGAGTACCACTCGCTGTTCGAATGTAAAAGTTTGATGCAGAACCAGCATTGATTGGCTGAATGCTATACAGTCGGCCAATCAACGCTGGTTCTTCTCCGACCTTTAGAAGTCTTCTCCATGCAGGTTCCCCGCGGCATCTTCCGACTCTTCATTCACTCAGCCAGGCATCGGGCCTGGGCAGAGCTGACTGCGCATGTCCGCTTGTAGTGCGGGCATGTGCAGTCGGCTTTGCCCAGGCCCAATGCCTGGCTGAGTGAATGAAGAGCCGGAAGTGCCGGAAGACGCCGCGGGGACGCTGCAAGGAGAAGACTTCTCGGAGGATCCAGCCCGACCCTCACTCGTGGACTTGGTAAGTATAATTTGATCGAACGTTGCCTACCCCTGAAATGAGCATTTTCCCCCCATAGATTATAATAGGGTTCGATATTCGATTCGAGTAGTCGAATATTGAGGGACTACTCGAAACGAATATCGAACCTCGGACATTTTACTGTTCGCTCATCTCTAAACACAATATTTCACAATATAATCCATTGAACATTGTGGGCGTAATCTCATTCTGTGGGTATGGTTTGCTATCTTGGTATCTGGACAACATGTCAATATTGAAGGAATTCTGAATATTTTGTGGTAAAGTTTTAAAAGAATTGTAGAATGAATTTGCTGAATTCTGTAGGCTGAATTTGCTGAATTGGCGTAGTTTTTCTCCTTTTTTATTGCAAGTTATTATATTCCACCATTAACAGCGGCCATAAAATCTGAACATCTTCTTGCAAAGATAAATAATAATAAAAAATACTTCTATTACCGAATTACATTAATTATTCATTAGTATTATAGATGTATCTCTCCTCATAATTGAATTCTCATATTCATGGCCCATGTCACAGAATGTAACCGACACCAGACTCATTACGGTAGTTTTTCCAATCTATAACACCAGTGTCTTGCGGACCCCATTACTCTTCATTACATACTCTTTGGGTCTGACCTAATGGGATTTTTGTATTTTCCTAATCAGAACCCCATGATACTTTAGCAGTAGAGATGAGCGAACAGTGTTCTATCGAACACATGTTCGATCGGATATCAGGGTGTTCGCCATGTTCGAATCGAATCGAACACCACGTGGTAAAGTGCGCCAAAATTCGATTCCCCTCCCACCTTCCCTGGCGCCTTTTTTGCACCAATAACAGCGCAGGGGAGGTGGGACAGGAACTACGACACCGGGGGCATTGAAAAAAATTGGAAAAAGTCATTGGCTGCCGAAATCAGGTGACCTCCATTTTAGACGAATAGTGGATTTCAAATCCGGGTCATATGAGAATGTGAACTTTGTGACTATGAGACAGGGATAGCTGTACAGGCAGGGATAGCTAGGGATAACCTTTATTTAGGGGGGAATGTTATTAAAAATAACTTTTTGGGGCTCTATCGGGTGTGTAATTGTGATTTTTGTGAGATAAACTTTTTCCCATAGGGATGCATTGGCCAGCGCTGATTGGCCGAATTCCGTACTCTGGCCAATCAGTGCTGGCCAATGCATTCTATTAGCTTGATGAAGCAGAGTGTGCACAAGGGTTCAAGCGCACCCTCGGCTCTGATGTAGCAGAGCCGAGGCTGCACAAGGGTTCAAGCGCACCCTCGGCTCTGATGTAGGAGAGCCGAGGGTGCACTTGAACCCTTGTGCAGCCTCGGCTCTGCTACATCAGAGCCGAGGGTGCGCTTGAACCCTTGTGCACACTCTGCTTCATCAAGCTAATAGAATGCATTGGCCAGCGCTGATTGGCCAATGTATTCTATTAGCCTGATGAAGTAGAGCTGAATGTGTGTGCTAAGCACACACATTCAGCTCTACTTCATCGGGCTAATAGAATGCATTGGCCAGCGCTGATTGGCCAGAGTACGGAACTCGACCAATCAGCGCTGGCTCTGCTGGAGGAGGCGGAGTCTAAGATCGCTCCACACCAGTCTCCATTCAGGTCCGACCTTAGACTCCGCCTCCTCCGGCAGAGCCAGCGCTGATTGGCCGAAGGCTGGCCAATGCATTCCTATGCGAATGCAGAGACTTAGCAGTGCTGAGTCAGTTTTGCTCAACTACACATCTGATGCACACTCGGCACTGCTACATCAGATGTAGC
Source organism: Leptodactylus fuscus (assembly GCF_031893055.1). Classification (NCBI taxonomy): domain Eukaryota; kingdom Metazoa; phylum Chordata; class Amphibia; order Anura; family Leptodactylidae; genus Leptodactylus; species Leptodactylus fuscus. The sequence goes on along the minus strand of NC_134269.1, from coordinate 177,248,713 downwards.
AATCTGATGTAGCAGAGCCGAGGGTGCACTAGAACCCCTGTGCAAACTCAGTTCACGCTAATAGAATGCATTGGCCAGCGCTGATTGGCCAATGCATTCTATTAGCCCGATGAAGTAGAGCTGAATGTGTGTGCTAAGCACACACATTCAGCACTGCTTCATCACGCCAATACAATGCATTAGCCAGTGCTGATTGGCCAGAGTACGGAATTCGGCCAATCAGCGCTGGCTCTGCTGGAGGAGGCGGAGTCTAAGGTCGGACCTGAATGGAGACTGGTGTGGAGCGATCTTAGACTCCGCCTCCTCCAGCAGAGCCAGCGCTGATTGGTCGAGTTCCGTACTCTGGCCAATCAGCGCTGGCCAATGCATTCTATTAGCCCGATGAAGTAGAGCTGAATGTGTGTGCTTAGCACACACATTCAGCTCTACTTCATCAGGCTAATAGAATACATTGGCCAATCAGCGCTGGCCAATGCATTCTATTAGCTTGATGAAGCAGAGTGTGCACAAGGGTTCAAGCGCACCCTCGGCTCTGATGTAGCAGAGCCGAGGCTGCACAAGGGTTCAAGTGCACCCTCGGCTCTCCTACATCAGAGCCGAGGGTGCGCTTGAACCCTTGTGCACACTCTGCTTCATCAAGCTAATAGAATGCATTGGCCAGCACTGATTGGCCAGAGTACGGAATTCGGCCAATCAGCGCTGGCCAATGCATTCTATTAGCCCGATGAAGTAGAGCTGAATGTGTGTGCTAAGCACACACATTCAGCACTGCTTCATCACGCCAATACAATGCATTAGCCAGTGCTGATTGGCCAGAGTACGGAATTCGGCCAATCAGCGCTGGCTCTGCTGGAGGAGGCGGAGTCTAAGATCGCTCCACACCAGTCTCCATTCAGGTCCGACCTTAGACTCCGCCTCCTCCAGCAGAGCCAGCGCTGATTGGCCGAATTCCGTACTCTGGCCAATCAGCACTGGCTAATGCATTGTATTGGCTTGATGAAGCAGTGCTGAATGTGTGTGCTTAGCACACACATTCAGCTCTACTTCATCGGGCTAATAGAATGCATTGGCCAATCAGCGCTGGCCAATGCATTCTATTAGCGTGAACTGAGTTTGCACAGGGGTTCTAGTGCACCCTCGGCTCTGCTACATCAGATTGCTACATCTGATGTAGCAGTGCCGAGTGTGCATCAGATGTGTAGTTGAGCAAAACTGACTCAGCACTGCTAAGTCTGCATTCGCATAGGAATGCATTGGCCAGCCTTCGGCCAATCAGCGCTGGCTCTGCCGGAGGAGGCGGAGTCTAAGGTCGGACCTGAATGGAGACTGGTGTGGAGCGACCTTAGACTCCGCCTCCTCCAGCAGAGCCAGCGCTGATTGGCCGAATTCCGTACTCTGGCCAATCAGCACTGGCTAATGCATTGTATTGGCTTGATGAAGCAGTGCTGAATGTGTGTGCTTAGCACACACATTCAGCTCTACTTCATCGGGCTAATAGAATGCATTGGCCAATCAGCGCTGGCCAATGCATTCTATTAGCGTGAACTGAGTTTGCACAGGGGTTCTAGTGCACCCTCGGCTCTGCTACATCAGATTGCTACATCTGATGTAGCAGTGCCGAGTGTGCATCAGATGTGTAGTTGAGTAAAACTGACTCAGCACTGCTAAGTCTGCATTCGCATAGGAATGCATTGGCCAGCCTTCGGCCAATCAGCGCTGGCTCTGCCGGAGGAGGCGGAGTCTAAGGTCGGACCTGAATGGAGACTGGTGTGGAGCTATCTTAGACTCCGCCTCCTCCAGCAGAGCCAGCGCTGATTGGTCGAGTTCCGTACTCTGGCCAATCAGCACTGGCCAATGCATTTCTATGGGGAAAAGTTAGCTTGCGAAAATCGCAAACTGACAGGGATTTCCATGAAATAAAGTGACTTTTATGCCCCCAGACATGCTTCCCCTGCTGTCCCAGTGTCATTCCAGGGTGTTGGTATCATTTCCTGGGGTGTCATAGTGGACTTGGTGACCCTCCAGACACGAATTTGGGTTTCCCCCTTAACGAGTTTATGTTCCCCATAGACTATAATGGGGTTCGAAACCCATTCGAACACTCGAACAGTGAGCGGCTGTTCGAATCGAATTTCGAACCTCGAACATTTTAGTGTTCGCTCATCTCTATTTAGCAGCACGGAATGTGAATCTGAAACCATTTTCGGCACATATGTCAGAAAAAGTAGCAGATGGGCTTTAAAAATACGGCATTCTATCTAAAATCCATATTTTCCAATGCATTTATAACAGCAAACTGACATGAAAACATTGATAAATATATTCTATTGTCCTTAATGCACAGAAACAAACCTGTCGCGCCTGCTTGGTTATACAATAATAGATCCGACAAGTAGGACCAATCATTTTCCGTATAGGACAACACGACATTTGAACCCTTTATGCAGTGAGTGCCTTAAATTATTTTAAATGAGTTAAGTGTCAGTTTTTATTATTATAATGATAGTAATAATTCTAAGAGCATAATTACCTTAAGTGCTTCTCCGAGGTCAATTTTATATAGACTTTTCTAGATAGATTATGATTTCTGCAATATTATAATGGAGTTAGGGCATTAATAGTAAAAATATAATGCTTTAATGTCTTGGGGGGGAGGGGGGGATTAATTTATAGGAAATGTGGAGTGACAAAACCTGTACTAAGGGTAGTAATTATTGTTATTATTATTAAAACCAAAAGTCCAGAAGATTCAAAAAAAAGTAGCAGTTTTACTGAATCCAATACAATACAGTAGGTGGGCTAGCCGAAATACTCTATAACTAGAGATGAGCGAACACTGTTCGGATCAGCCGTTCCGAACAGCACGCTCCCATAGAAATGAATGGAAGCACCTGGCACGGCGACCGGCTGCCGGCAAAGTCAGTGTCACACGTGCTTCCATTCATTTCTATGGGAGCGTGCTGTTCGGAACGGCTGATCCGAACAGTGTTCGCTCATCTCTATCTACAGTCCTATGAAAAAGTTTGGGCACCCCTATTAATCTTAATCATTTTTAGTTCTAAATATTTTGGTGTTTGCAACAGCCATTTCAGTTTGATATATCTAATAACTGATGGACACAGTAATATTTCAGGATTGAAATGAGGTTTATTGTACTAACATAAAATGTGCAGTATGCATTAAACCAAAATATGACCGGAGCAAAAGTATGGGCACCTCAACAGAAAAGTGACATTAATATTTAGTAGATCCTCCTTTTGCAAAGATAACAGTCTCTAGTCACTTCCTGTAGCTTTTAATCAGTTCCTAGATCCTGGATGAAGGTATTTTGGACCATTCCTCTTTACAGAACAATTCAAGTTCAGTTAAGTTTGATGGTCGCCGAGCATGGACAGCCCGCTTCAAATCATCCCACAGATGTTCAATGATATTCAGGTCTGGGGACTGGGATGGCCATTCCAGAACATTGTAATTGTTCCTCTGCATGAATGCCTGAGGATTTGGAGCGGTGTTTTAGATCATTGTGTTGCTGAAATATCCATCCCCGAAGTAACTTCAACTTCGTCACTGATTCTTGAACGTTATTCTCAAGAATCTGCTGATACTGAGTGGAATCCATGTGACCCTCAACTTTAACAAGATTCCCGGTGCCAGCATTGACCACACAGCCCCAAAGCATGATGGAACCTCCACCAAATTTTACATTGGGTAGCAAGTGTTTTTCTTGGAATGCTGTTTTTTTTGGACTCCATGCATAACGCCTTTTTGTATGACCAAACAACTCAATCTTTGTTTCATCAGTCCACAGGACCTTCTTCCAAAATGAAGCTGGCTTGTCCAAATGTGCTTTTGCATACCTCAGGCGACTCTGTTTGTGGCATGCTTGTAGAAACGGCTTCTTTCTCATCACTCTCTCATACAGCTTCTCCTTGTGCAAAGTGCGCTATATTGTTGACCGATGCACAGTGACACCATCTGCAGCAAGATGATGCTGCAGCTCTTTGTAGGTGGTCGGTGGATTGTCCTTGACTGTTCTCACCATTCTTCTTCTCTGCCTTTCTGATATTTTTCTTGGCCTGCCACTTCTGGGCTTAACAAGAACTGTCCCTGTGGTCTTCCATTTCCTTACTATGTTCCTCACAATGGAAACTGACAGGTTAAATCTCTGAGACAACTTTTTGTATCCTTCCCCTGAACAACTATGTTGAACAATCTTTGTTTTCAGATCATTTGAGAGCGGGCTGTCCATGCTCGGCCACCATCAAACTTAACTGAACTTGAATTGTTTTGTAAAGAGGAAAGGTCCAAAATCCCTTCATCCAGGATCCAGGAACTGATTAAAAGCTACAGGAAGCGACTAGAGGCTGTTATCTTTGCAAAAGGAGGATCTTCTAAATATTAATGTCACTTTTCTGTTGAGGTGCCCATACTTTTGCATCGGTCATATTTTGGTTTAATGCATACTGCACATTTTCTGTTAGTACAATAAACCTCATTTCAATCCTGAAATATTACTGTGTCCATCAGTTATTAGATATATCAAACTGAAATGGCTGCTGCAAACACCAAAATATTTAGAACTAAAAATGATTAAGATTAATAGGGGTGCCCAAACTTTTTCATAGGACTGTATAACCTATAAACTTATATGCTGATATCTATAATAAGATTTTTTTATTGCTATTGAAACAGTCATATTTCCTTCAATGCAAAATAGTTGGAACTTCATAGAAATAGAATGGTGTAGTTATGAAAAGTGACAGGTCACACAAACGGTGTATTATACTTTACAGTTCTCAATATAAGAAAGGAAAAGCAAAACAGCAAATGTAACATTAACACTTAAGACTTTACACTATATAGCACAAGTGCACAGAGTCCTTATGTACTATAGACCTTTAGGTGTTCTGCTTACTATTATATTGTAGTTGTAGTTGACTACAACAATGCTTCTAGATAAAACAGCTCTATAATACAGCATTCAAGGTAACATGTCATGTTATTCCTCTATCAAATTGAGTATAATAAAAAAAACAAAAAAAAACCACACACCTCTATGGGTATCACATTATGGTTCTCTACATCTTGAAGGTCGAACAGTTATATAGTCTTGTCTATGAGTTCAATATAAAAGTACAACAATATAATTAATAATATGCAAAGAAATAAAAAACACAAAAATAGTAGAGAATGAACACTATACAGGAAAACGATAAAAATAACCTTTCAATTGTAGGTAGGTTCACATAGGTTATACATAGAGATGAGCGAGTAGTGTTCGATCGAGTAGGTGTTCGATCGAATACTACGGTATACGAAATACTCGTACTCGATCGAACACTACTAGCTGTTCGAAGTTTAAGGTTCGATGCAGAACCAGCATTGATTGGCAGAATGCTGTACATTGCCAATCAATGCTGGTTCTTCTCTTACCTTTAGAAGTCTTCTCCATGCAGCGTCCCCGCGGCGTCTTACGGCTGGAATTCACTCTGCCTAGGCATCCGGCCTAGGCAGAGCCGACTGCGCATGCGCGGGCATGCCCTTGCATGCGCAGTCGGCTCTGCTCAGGCATCAGAACGGGCAAAGCCGACCGCGCATGCGCAGTCGGCTCTGCCTAGGCCCCGATACCTAGGCAGAGTGAATTCCAGCCGGAAGACGCCGCGGGAGCGCTGCGCCGGGAGAAGACTTCAAGGAGAATCCAGCCCGATAGTCACTCGTGGACTTGTTAATAGAGATGAGCGAACACTAAAATGTTCGAGGTTCGAAATTCGATTCGAACAGCCGCTCACTGTTCGAGTGTTCGAATGGGTTTCGAACCCCATTATAGTCTATGGGGAACATAAACTCGTTAAGGGGGAAACCCAAATTCGTGTCTGGAGGGTCACCAAGTCCACTATGACACCCCAGGAAATGATACCAACACCCTGGAATGACACTGGGACAGCAGGGGAAGCATGTCTGGGGGCATAAAAGTCACTTTATTTCATGGAAATCCCTGTCAGTTTGCGATTTTCGCAAGCTAACTTTTCCCCATAGAAATGCATTGGCCAGTGCTGATTGGCCAGAGTACGGAACTCGACCAATCAGCGCTGGCTCTGCTGGAGGAGGCGGAGTCTAAGATAGCTCCACACCAGTCTCCATTCAGGTCCGACCTTAGACTCCGCCTCCTCCGGCAGAGCCAGCGCTGATTGGCCGAAGGCTGGCCAATGCATTCCTATGCGAATGCAGACTTAGCAGTGCTGAGTCAGTTTTGCTCAACTACACATCTGATGCACACTCGGCACTGCTACATCAGATGTAGCAATCTGATGTAGCAGAGCCGAGGGTGCACTAGAACCCCTGTGCAAACTCAGTTCACGCTAATAGAATGCATTGGCCAGCGCTGATTGGCCAATGCATTCTATTAGCCCGATGAAGTAGAGCTGAATGTGTGTGCTAAGCACACTCATTCAGCACTGCTTCATCACGCCAATACAATGCATTAGCCAGTGCTGATTGGCCAGAGTACGGAATTCGGCCAATCAGCGCTGGCCAATGCATTCTATTAGCCCGATGAAGTAGAGCTGAATGTGTGTGCTAAGCACACACATTCAGCACTGCTTCATCACGCCAATACAATGCATTAGCCAGTGCTGATTGGCCAGAGTACGGAATTCGGCCAATCAGCGCTGGCTCTGCTGGAGGAGGCGGAGTCTAAGATCGCTCCACACCAGTCTCCATTCAGGTCCGACCTTAGACTCCGCCTCCTCCGGCAGAGCCAGCGCTGATTGGCCGAAGGCTGGCCAATGCATTCCTATGCGAATGCAGACTTAGCAGTGCTGAGTCAGTTTTGCTCAACTACACATCTGATGCACACTCGGCACTGCTACATCAGATGTAGCAATCTGATGTAGCAGAGCCGAGGGTGCACTAGAACCCCTGTGCAAACTCAGTTCACGCTAATAGAATGCATTGGCCAGCGCTGATTGGCCAATGCATTCTATTAGCCCGATGAAGTAGAGCTGAATGTGTGTGCTTAGCACACACATTCAGCTCTACTTCATCAGGCTAATAGAATACATTGGCCAATCAGCGCTGGCCAATGCATTCTATTAGCTTGATGAAGCAGAGTGTGCACAAGGGTTCAAGCGCACCCTCGGCTCTGATGTAGCAGAGCTGAGGCTGCACAAGGGTTCAAGCGCACCCTCGGCTCTGATGTAGGAGAGCCGAGGGTGCACTTGAACCCTTGTGCACCCTCAGCTCTGCTACATCAGAGCCGAGGGTGCGCTTGAACCCTTGTGCACACTCTGCTTCATCAAGCTAATAGGATGCATTGGCCAGCGCTGATTGGCCAATGTATTCTATTAGCCTGATGAAGTAGAGCTGAATGTGTGTGCTAAGCACACACATTCAGCTCTACTTCATCGGGCTAATAGAATGCATTGGCCAGCGCTGATTGGCCAGAGTACGGAACTCGACCAATCAGCGCTGGCTCTGCTGGAGGAGGCGGAGTCTAAGATCGCTCCACACCAGTCTCCATTCAGGTCCGACATTAGACTCCGCCTCCTCCAGCAGAGCCAGCGCTGATTGGCCGAATTCCGTACTCTGGCCAATCAGCACTGGCTAATGCATTGTATTGGCGTGATGAAGCAGTGCTGAATGTGTGTGCTTAGCACACACATTCAGCTCTACTTCATCGGGCTAATAGAATGCATTGGCCAATCAGCGCTGGCCAATGCATTCTATTAGCGTGAACTGAGTTTGCACAGGGGTTCTAGTGCACCCTCGGCTCTGCTACATCAGATTGCTACATCTGATGTAGCAGTGCCGAGTGTGCATCAGATGTGTAGTTGAGCAAAACTGACTCAGCACTGCTAAGTCTGCATTCGCATAGGAATGCATTGGCCAGCCTTCGGCCAATCAGCGCTGGCTCTGCCGGAGGAGGCGGAGTCTAAGGTCGGACCTGAATGGAGACTGGTGTGGAGCGATCTTAGACTCCGCCTCCTCCAGCAGAGCCAGCGCTGATTGGTCGAGTTCCGTACTCTGGTCAATCAGCGCTGGCCAATGCATTCTATTAGCCCGATGAAGTAGAGCTGAATGTGTGTGCTTAGCACACACATTCAGCTCTACTTCATCAGGCTAATAGAATACATTGGCCAATCAGCGCTGGCCAATGCATTCTATTAGCTTGATGAAGCAGAGTGTGCACAAGGGTTCAAGTGCACCCTCGGCTCTCCTACATCAGAGCCGAGGGTGCGCTTGAACCCTTGTGCAGCCTCGGCTCTGCTACATCAGAGCCGAGGGTGCGCTTGAACCCTTGTGCAGCCTCGGCTCTGCTACATCAGAGCCGAGGGTGCGCTTGAACCCTTGTGCACACTCTGCTTCATCAAGCTAATAGAATGCATTGGCCAGCACTGATTGGCCAGAGTACGGAATTCGGCCAATCAGCGCTGGCCAATGCATCCCTATGGGAAAAAGTTTATCTCACAAAAATCACAATTACACACCCGATAGAGCCCCAAAAAGTTATTTTTAATAACATTCCCCCCTAAATAAAGGTTATCCCTAGCTATCCCTGCCTGTACAGCTATCCCTGTCTCATAGTCACAAAGTTCACATTCTCATATGACCCGGATTTGAAATCCACTATTCGTCTAAAATGGAGTTCACCTGATTTCGGCAGCCAATGACTTTTTCCAATTTTTTTCAATGCCCCCGGTGTCGTAGTTCCTGTCCCACCTCCCCTGCGCTGTTATTGGTGCAAAAAAGGCGCCAGGGAAGGTGGGAGGGGAATCGAATTTTGGCGCACTTTACCACGTGGTGTTCGATTCGATTCGAACATGGCGAACACCCTGATATCCGATCGAACATGTGTTCGATAGAACACTGTTCGCTCATCTCTACTTGTTAAGTATAATTTTATCGAATTTTGCCTACCCCTGAAACGAGCATTTCCCCCCATAGACTATAATGGGGTTTGAAATCCGTTCGAACAGTCGAACAGTGTGCGGCTGTTTGAATCGATTTCAAACCTCGGGCATTTTAGTGTTCGCTCATCTCTAGTTATACACTGTCTACCAATAAGTATTTGGACACCCAGTAAAGTTCTGTGGAGGTGTAGTTTTGGTCTGGGGGTGTTTCTCCTGATATGGACCCTTGGTCCCAGTGCATGGTAAACTCAACACCGACGCCTATTGCACTATTTTAGATAACAGTGTGCTTCCTACATTATGGCGGTTCTATGGGTCGGACCAATGTTACTTCTAAGATGACAACACCAGCTGTCATGTAGTGAGGTCTACCATAGCTTGGTACAGTGACAATCAGGTTAACCGACTGGACTGGCCGTCCCAGAGCCCAGACTTGAACCCTGGGATGAATTGGATTGCCATACAGCAGCCGACCAAAAATGGTGAAAAAACGTACCTGTCTTCTCCAAGCTGAATGGAATAAAATACCACTAGTCGTCATACAAGGACTTGTGGAAAGCATGACCCAGAGGGTTGAGGCTGTTATTGCTGCTTATGCCGCTCAGACCACAGGTGTCCATATACTTATTGGTAGACAGTGTACTGACAAACCATACAGTAACAGGATATACTTTTAAATGATTGTTACAGAAATATGAAAAAATATTAAGTAACATAAATAAAGATATATAATAATAGTTGTAGATGGATACATGTGTGCAGCCGCTGCTCAAGTGAGATAACAGTTGTGTTACTTTATACTTGGAAGTTTTAAGATTATCTATTTTATACAAATACAAGAGCTCCAAGACAGTAAATTAGACAGACTTAAGAATACAAAATGTTCCCTGAAGCACTATAAAAATTATTATTTTCTAATGCTGGTGATAGCTCATGTCACAGATTTCTGAGGATGTTTGCACAATTCTAGCAATAGCAGAGAAAGCAATATCCAGGCACTTGCCATTTTATTTGCTTTAACTTGATGTATTGATTTTGAGAATGTGTTCTCTACTTTGTCAATGAGACTCGTTTATAGAGAATTTGCCTACATCTGCTGAAACAAGACACAGAGCAGCCCTGGAGATCGTTTATTCAACCAGAATCCATTTTGTGACTTATCCTAGGTAACGCAGAAATAAATTAGGCCTCCCTCCTATCTAAAGTACAATGATGTGCAAACCCAATAACAGACTAATTTAAGAAAATCTCTGGTTATTAAGTGAAGGTAAAGATTTACTAAAAACACACTAAATTCCACATCTTTTACTCTCATTATTCTTGAGAGTATGTGGAACAAGTATGTTACTAATAACATAAGAGGATCTAGACTTTGCAGCAGGGACACATCAGGTCGCTACACCTGGTCAAAGGACAATCCAAGGTCAAGACAGGTAGAGATTGTGCAATACTGTATATCTAGAAATATGTCATGGCAGGCAGAATTCGTGCAAAATGGTACAGAGAGGCAGAACAGATTGAGAGACAAGTAACAAACCCCAATGTAGGTAAACAGTAGTAAGCCTATAACTTTGTGCTAACTTGTCATGAAGCCATGATGTGCTGAGAAAAACAACTGATAGAGAAGGGAGGACACATTTGTAGAACCATTTCTTTTTTTTTTTAAACCACATTTCACCTGCTTCCTGAAAGCAGCTTGGAGGGAGCATGTGAAATGTAGTTTATTTTTTATTTTATTTTAATGTAGATTGTGAGCCCCATATAGGGATCACAATGTACATTTTTTTTCCTATCAGTATGTCTTTGTAGAATGCGAGGAAATCCACGCAAGCACAGGGAGAACATACAAACTCCTTGCAGATGTTGTTCCTGGGGGGATTCAAGCCCAGGACTCCAGCGCTGCAAGGCTACAGTGCTAACCACTGAGCCACTGTGTTGCCCCACACATTTGTAGAACCATTTCTATCTACCTATTATGTGTGGTAAAGCAGCTTTGGTCCATTCACTTAACTGGAGCTGAGCTGCAATACTTGGCACAGCCAATGGACAATATCTATTTTATAATCAGAAAGAAATCAATTATAGGCAGTCATTTGTATAAAATTAATTAATTAAATCATCTTTCAATGCAATATACTTTATGCAATTTTATTGGTCATGCTCTACAACACACTGCTGATTCACTAAACATCAGATGTATAGCTTATAGGGGTTTTCTGGTCTGGGGGACAATTATTATACTGATGACTTATCCTGAGGATAAGATTGATAGCGATCTGACACTTGGACTCATGACTCATCAGCTGTTCCAGGCATCCTTCTTAGACAGAACATATGCAGAGGATGGAAGAAGAAAGATCAGTCCATTATATAGAGGTGGTGCAGAGAGCTGCAGTGCCCTATACCCACCCAGACTCTCCTAAGCAACAAGCCCCGCCTTCTTCCTAGGTCTGTAACACTAACCTGGGAGGCGGGGGCAGCGAGGCGAAGAGGACCGAGAACAGCGGGGACCGGACCAATGATCTGTGCAGGTAAGTGGACACCAGGGGGGACTAAGTAGCCAGAGGATTAAAAAAAAAAAATCACTTCACAGTGTGGATTCTAACAATTAAAGTGTTCAATTTTTAGATTCCATGCTGTGTAGTGAATAGGATCGTCTTTAAAATCCGATCTCCGATTAGTAAAAAAATCCCATAGACTTGCATTGGGATCGAAATTGGGATCGAGATCGGGTTCGAATGAAAAATGACAAGAAATCGGATTTAAAAATCGATCCTGAAAAGTCAAGATCGGCTCAACCCTAATCCCTAATGCCACCTTACAGTTGATCCGGTCCAATTTTGATTTCCAGTGGATGGAGCGCTCTCTCAGTTACTTGGGGATTTGGTTGTCCCCTTCGTATTCTACCCTCTGCTCCGTTAATTTTCCCAGTCTCTTTACTGAACTGCGTGGTCTCCATGACAAGTGGCGTCCCCTCCATATCTCGCTCATTGGCAGTATTACGGCTGTAAAAATGTCCCTCCTCCCGAAACTCCTTTACTACTTCGAAATTCTTCCAGTAGCTTTTCCCCGAGCTGAACTGCGCTCCCTGCAAAAAGCGATGTTCCACTTAATTTGGAATGGGAAGCATCATCACATTCCTTTTTCAGTGATGCTCTTGGGAAGAGGAGAGAGGGGCTTAGCGGTTTCACACATCCTGCATTATTATTGGGCCTCGCATTTGTGCTGTATCCCATTTTGGGCAGCTCATCAGGCCTATACTAAATGGGCCGAGATTGAAAAACTCTGGCTAGCGCCAATTCATCCTAATGTGTTTTTGTGGTCCTGCTCCCCTCCCCTCCCTCCTGCCCCCCTCCTGGGACCCATTCGCTTTACATGTGCTATCTGGATCACTCTAAACTCTTTCCTTTGGCGTCCCCATGCTCCTCCATGGTTTCTTTCCTGTACAACCCGCTCCTCCCAGGGGGGCTTGAGGGGACTATGGTCCGGCCTTGGAGTGGTTTGGGCCTCTTTCACATTGCTGATCTGGCTGACCTATTCACCTTGGAGCTCAGGCCCTTTGACTACTTCACTTTGGTTTTGCATCTGCCTGCTTCTGAATGGTTCCATTACCAGCAGATTGTACATTTTGTAATCTCACAGTTTGGTTCCACGAAGGTCTCTGCACCCTCAGCCTTTGAAAAGGTCTGTCGGGCGGGCACCTCCACAGCGGGACTAATATCCTTTATCTATAGGCTTCTTTCCTCCTCTGTGCAGGGAAGCCCCATCACCCATAAGTATATGGAGAGGTGATCTTGGGTGTTGGATAGGCAGATCTCACCTGGTCAGTGGCAGCTAATTTGGTCCCCTGCAGCCAAGTCCTCTACTTGCATTACATTTTGTGAAACCCAATACAAGCTGCTTATGCACTGGTACCATACTCCAGCTCTGCTCCACTCACTTAACCCTAATATTCCCCCTCTTTGCTGGTGCTGCCAGGCAGGAGTTGGTACCTTATGTCACATATTCTGGGACTGTCCAGGGATCCATCCCTTATGGCTTGAAGTCAAATCTCTAACTGATGTCCTGTTTATTCAAGGCGTAGCCCTGGACCTCCTCACTTATTTGCTCAACCTTCCTAAACATTTAGGCAAACAGTCCTCCAAACTATTCCTTTATCTCAGCACTGCTGCTAAGACCTTCATCGCTCTCCACTGGAGGAGGGTCTCCCCTCCTTCTGCCCCTGACCTTATTGCCCATGTTAAGGATGTCCGTAGTATGGAGAATTTGACTTAACCACTCCGTAGAGGCTTTTCATGTGGTGTGGTCTCCCTGGGATGGATACCGTGCCTTCAATGGTCTCCGACACCTGTATTAAAAAGGAATGGCCTTATAAAGGTCTCTTCGGTTGCTATGTCAAGGCATGGAAATATACTACTGAAAAACTTCTCTAAGTTGTCACGGCAACCTTAAAGAAGCAGCAGCTGAAGAGACACTCCTGACACATTCAGTGTAAAAGAACAATAAATGACAGAAATTTTCTATATATCTTGTAAGCACTATTTTACATGAGTGACCCACCACTCTTACACAGTTTAGTCTTTTGTTACTATGTTTTACCTTGTTTATAATAACAGATAATACTAAGTATCTGAATTTATTAAGTGCTATGTATAGGGTTGAGCTGATTTTGAAATTTCAGGATCGTTTTTAACATCTGATTTCCGATCATTTTCCATTCAAATCCGATCCCTATCCCAATTCCGATCCCAATGCAAGTCAATGGGATTTTTTTTTTAATAATCGAAGATCGGATTTTAAAAACGATCCTATTCACTACACAGCATGGAGTCCAAAAATTGTTTCATTTTCTGGACTCCACGCTGTGTAGTGATTAAAAAAAATCCCTCGGCTACTTAGCCCCCCTGGTGTCCACTTACTGCACAGATTCGCTGCCGCTCCCCATTCTCGCTCCTCTTCTCTCTTTGGCATGCCTTCAGAGCACCGTGCGCACCCCCACCTCCCTAGGCCAGTGTTAGAGATGATGGGAGTAGACAGGGCTTGTTGTGGCTTAGGAGAGTGTGGGCGGGTACAGGGTGTGGAGATGTGAGTGCATCACTCACGTCTCTCCTCTGAGTACCCATCCACATTCTCCTAAGCCACAAGCCCCATGTTCTCCCGGCATCTCTAACAGAAGAGGAGCAAGAAGAATGGAACCGGCAGCAACAGCACTTCTGTACAGGTAAGTTAGCGAAGTTTGCGAGTAGATAGATACTATCTACTCTTCTGCTTCGTCCCTGATTTACTGTATAGTCAGTCTGCTACATCTCAGATGCAGCAGAGTTGAGTACACAGCTCTGCTAAATCTCAGGTGTAGCAGAGTTGAGTATACAGCTCTGCTACATCTCAGCTGTAACAGAGTTGAGTTCACACCTCTGCTACATCTCAGATGTAGCATAGTTGAGTATACGATAAAACAGGGATGAAGCAGAAGAGTGGCAGGCTGCGGTAAATCCATAGGAATGAATGGACTTTGCCGGCGTCTGGCCGCTTAACCCCCTGCGTGCCGGCTGCTTCCATTCATTCCTATGGGTGCGTGCTCGCTCATCTGATACTAGCTTTTCCCACAATGCTTAGCCAGTAGCCAAGCATTGTGAGAAATAACCTCCGACCTCGATCCCTCCGGAAAAGATCGGGATCAGAGTTCCGATCATGATCTAGAAATGTACTCGATCGCCGATCGATTTCCGATCCAGATCGCTCAACCCTAGTTATGTATGCTATGGGACAGATTTACTAATATGGTTTAAGATAGTGCAAAGTTGGACCGACAATCTTAAAATGTGCCAGATTTATCCCACTATCTTTTGCTAATTGATAAATATCTGTCCCATTATTAAACTAGCCTAACATTATACATAGAGTTGAGATGTAACCAATCTTCCCATCCAAACAGTTGTTAAAAATACAGCTGAATTGCAGAACCATAGAGAACTTAAAGGGACATTCCCACGTCACATACTCAGCAGTCTTCACTGCTGTAAAATCTTTCTTCCTGGTTTCATGCATCATTTGGTGGGCGGCGCTTCACATACAACCTGCCGTTTAGCTCCGCCCCCAAATTCCAGTGTAGCTCCGCCCACCCATATTGGACTATGAAGTACAGGCAGCAGCAACTCCATTCTGTGTTACATACAGAGACTGCCTGTCTCTGCCATAATGAACACAATTGAATTAGCCAGCCTGATAACTGGGAGAACAGAAGACAGTTCAGATATGAATGCAGCTCCTCTCCTCTACCTGATAGCAGGGATCTAGGTCACGTGGTGTAGACACAGGAATAGCTAGAAACACAGGCTTGCACCCGTGCACTTAGCCCCTACTCCCTCCCCCCTGAGAGCAGCAGATACATCACTTGACTTTTGAGCAGATAAGTCAAGGGCTGTGTCAACAATGAATTGAATAAAGTAAGATAGTGGACAAACAAAGCAGTTTTGCTGAAGCAGTGTATTTAGGAAAAGTCTTAAATCCACATTAACAAGCAGTATAGATAGGATCCTTGTGATGGGACAACCCCTTTAAGCCCCAATTCAGTTCTCATACTGGTAGAGCAGGAAGCCATAGGCCTGTGGCCTACAAGCTACAGGCAGAGAAAGGTCTCAGTGCAGTACTTACATTTCTACTTACTGACCCCTTCCATTGCTTTCTGATCTAGTTGCATATAACATCGCACATGTTTGCACAAGGCAGAGAAAAAGTGCAGCTGTGATTCTGATTCTTCTCAAACCTAATAGTATAATAAGTGGAGGCCCAGGGAATTTGAATACAAATAACTAAGAATTATACTCACCTTGCCTTGTCTCTCCTGGGATTCTCACAGCACCCAGTGGGCCTCCGACATCCTCTTACGGTCTCTGACTGACATCACACGCTGCAAGGTTACCATGGGGTCCTGTTATTGGGCCTTAGCAGTCACATGGGGAGCATTGATATAATAATGCTGGGTTATATTATCATTACATCAGCACACCCTATGTGATCCCTTAAGTTTACTCACAGGTCTCAGTGGTGACTCCAGCGTGTGTGACATCAGTTAGAAGCCAGAAGAGGACTCTAGAGGGTGTCAGGTGGGAACAAGTCAAGTATAACTGTTATTTTTATTCACCTCCTCTGGGCTACTACGCATTATGTATAGAGAATTGTGACTATATAATATATTTGTGTTTACTGGTATAATAGTGTTTTGAGGGTGGTGAACCTAAAAGTTTCACAAAATGGGAATTTCTGCCTAGTACATCTTATATTCCGGATGTGACATCAGCAATGTAACCTCTCCACCCATTACTCATGATTGGCTGAGATGAATTGGTAAAGTTTTGGTTTCATCAAAAAACAAAACATTTGGAAAATTCAGGTTGAAACTGGTTAATTATGAATTGGTTTGCTCAAGTCTATTAGAAAGATGGATAACCTATATAATATATGGATAATACGGATTTATATTAGAGGGACAGGGGACATTCTAGGTGACAGCAGGTGCTGTGTGGAGGCTTCCATAAGACAATGTTGTTTTGTGGTAAAGGAGTCATGGCTTGAAAATTTTTGCATGTGGGCACCCACTCCCTTTCAAAGTAAGCTTACACAGGGAGCTTCATGTTGGCTAACACCCAACCACCCCTCTTACTGTCCACACAAACATACAGCCAGAGAGCAGACTGCCACCGAAGAGCCTGCGCATATTTCAACTTTTCATGAAAACTCAGTACCCTTTAAGGACAAGAGAAACTCAAATTTAGCAGAAGGCATTCCACTAGCACACTAAAGCGAATGAGGTACAAGTGAGTTGAAACCAATATCTCATAAGTTGTTCTAAAGAAGTTAGAGGACATGGTATTGAAGTCTAGATATTTGAAAATAGACATTATTTTGGAAAGCATTGTACTATTGGTGCCTACTGCTCTTAAACTAATACCTAATCCTCAGTTGTAGCCATGTCTCCATCGTAGGGGAGGTGTTACTAATATTATTACACAGATGTAAAGTTTATGTTGTACAAGCTATCTTCTTAGATTTCTAGTTGGCTGCTTACATAATAGATGAGGTTGGATGAAGACATCAGTCCATCAAGTCCAACCTATAACCCCACAATCCCCTACAGTGTTTATCTAGAAGAAGGCAAAAAAAAAAAAAAAAAACATGAGGCTTATGCTAATTGCCCCATTTCAGGAGAAAAGAAAAAATAAAAATTCTGACTCCAATCTGGCCGTCAGTATAAAAACCTTGGTTCAATGTGTCCTCCCAGAGTCTATAAAAGAAATTTCTACAAATGAATTATCACCTACTGAGGAAATAATATCCCAATAAACAGAGAACTGTGTTTTGTAATTTTTCTTTTCTCAAAACAAAATAATGAACAAATATATTAAGTTGTTTTTTTGTTTGTTTTTTTTTTTTTGTTAGATCACATAAAGGATCCAGTAACAAGTTTTAATAAGAATTATTTTAAAATGTCCCCCACAGCAGAATTCTTCCAGCATTCTTCAGGAGTTCTGGCTGGGAATTCATCTCCTCACTTCCATTGTGATTCTGATACAAATTCCTTTCCAGTATCCAGTCTCAGAGCTCTGGCCATAGCTTCAGCTCCCATTAGACTGACACTTGCCAATTTTGTAGGGATTTACTTTGAACCAATAATCTTATTTATAGCACAGATAGGATCACAATATACGATAACACCTCTATAAATACACCGAATGACCCATATTTGTATCCACTACTAACAATAGATAATGTCACTGTTATGATAAAGTCTCGGAGGTAAACAAGGCTGTCTTTCACTCATCCCTCTTACAAATATGCAACGTCTCTGCCTGCTCGGGTCTCTCACCACCCTCCACTCGCACACTTGCGGCGCAGGAGGCAAGTTCAGTTTGATTCTTTGCTTAGTGTCTTTTGTTGCACTGTGTGAACATTGCTCTATCTCAGTAGTTGGGTTTCCACCACACCCATCTCTTGCACCTTGTTTCTCTCTGTTCATCAAATGGTTAATTCTAGCCTTGCCTGTGTGATTCTGACTGTCTTCTAATCAAGTCTAGGGAGGATTTGGGGCCTGCTATATACAGGCCATCAGCCTACATAAGCTTGCTGGCTATTGTGACTCTGTCCTTAGACTTTGTCCCTGCTAAGCTCCTCTTTCTGCTACTATTGTATGACTGATCTCTGACCCTTGAGTTCCCTTTTGACTATTCTCTTGGATTACGATTTTTTACTGCGTTGCTCGACTGTTACAAGACCCTTGACTAGCTGACCTCCCTTTGTTGTTGTTTGTCTTGTCTGAATTCTGTGTTGTCACGTATATAGGAAGGGCTTATCAACTAATTGTCATCTATTGCGTAGGATAGGACTGGCAAACAGGAAGGGACAGCAGGGGGATTCCAGCTTAGGGCTCACAGTCTATTGTGCCCCTCCTCCCGGGGTTCACCAGCAGCTACCACCCCACTCCAGAGATATGATTTATTAAGTTTGGTATTAGGGTTTTTAACTGTAATTTTGTTCAAATTGTGTTCGTCCATGCATGGTTTCAATCTTAAGACTTTTGTCTTACCAAAGAAAAGTCAGCACCCACGTCATGATGCTCGATGTGCCCCTGTCACCTCTGAAGTCCAATGACAAGCCTCAGCAGTAACCCTGCGTGCATGACATCAGAGAGAGGTGCCAGATGCCACATGGAGAACCAAAAGAGGTAACCAAAGGTGAGTATAAATGTTTTGGGTTTTTTTTGTCACCTTCCCTGGGCCTCCACCTGTTATACTCTGTGGTCTGAAGAAACCAAACAATTTGGAATCTTTGCATCAACTTTGTTTCTAAACAGAAGCAATGGGCAGAGATATACAAGATTTAAATCAGTAATAATTCCATTTACCTACATCCTCCTGTGTCCAATCAATAATAGTATTAGCCCAAAACTTAATCTGTTATACATGGGAACAGTGAAAGCAAAAGGAACTTGAGATTGTGATCTCTCCTAATGTTTAACCCTTTCGGCCAAATCCTAAACCAGCTGTATAATACCTTGCATATAATATACATGCCAATCCCTTGTCATCCTGTTCTTGGGTTTTTTATAGTGATGTAGGGGTGGTGGTAGTTTTCTAGTCCAGCCCAACCCTTTGCCTACTGACACTCTCTCTCTTCATCAAGCGACCAATCCTGATGTACTCTGAGGACAAGCAGAAGTAGACTGGGATTTGTCAAGTAACAAAGAATCAGAAGAGGAGACTAGGATGCAAGACTTCCACCCCCCCCACAGTGCTTAAAAGTTCAGAATTGGGACAGCAGGTTATATTAGTAAGTGTTCTTATCCACTACAGTGAGTACACTGCTAAAATTTTTTATCCCTCATATAACCACTTTATTACATATTCTTATAATAACATTATTGATTGTTCTAATTTCAATTTTGTGGGAATGATCCAAGCCTACTGTGCAGTTAACAGAAATATCCAAGATTCCCAGCAGTTATACTCCTTTCTGCCCTAGACTGCAAACTGATTTATGGCAGTCTATAGCTTGGATCCCACACAAAGATTACAAACTGCTATAAATAGAATGGTAGGTTTTAGCTACATTTTACTGCCTGAATGCAAAGTATGTTTTTTTCAACTCGATATTAAGTATTAAATTTACATTGATTGAATATCTAAAAAGCTGTGTAATTTATCGCACCTTCCATTTCAGATGAAATTTACAAGAATGAAATGTTAATTACAGCTGTAAATATGCTGTCTACAGAGCTTTATTAATCTTTCATGTACTGTTGCTTATATATTGCACTTGCTCTTCTGCTTGGAATTTGTATTCTCAATGTTTTTTAAGTGAGGACACCAATGGTAAAAACCACCACAAAGACAGGAATTGTCACCGGTTTGCAGTTTTCAGGTGATATGACAAAGAGTACTTCTGCAGGACAAGGAATTGACAAACATGTGAAATGGGTGGAGGGATATGGTACCTAGTGCCATGTCCAGGAGCAGTGGTGTAACTAGGAATGGTGGGCTCCAGTGGTAAACTTTTAACTTTTAAGTATAATAATCAGAGAGGTCATTATTAGAGATGAGCGAACACTAAAATGTTCGAGGTTCGAAATTCGATTCGAACAGCCGCGCAATGTTCGTGTGTTCGAACGGGTTTCGAACCCCATTATAGTCTACGGGGAACAGATACTCGTTAAGGGGGAAACCCAAATCCGTGTCTGGAGGGTCACCAAGTCCACTATGACACCCCAGGAAATGATGCCAACACCTCTGGAATGACACTGGGACAGCAGGGGAAGCATGTCTGGGGGCATCTAACACACCAAAGACCCTCTATTACCCCAACATCACAGCCTAACAACTACACACTTTCCACATTCAAAAAAACCTCTATCAAAGTGGGAAAATACCTGGAAACCTTCTTTACTCCCCAAATGGATGGACACAAACCCCAATTTAAGCTCAACAAACAGTAACAACCACCCCTTTAAATCACGTTCCCCATGACAACCACAAATGGAATAGGCAATGGGAATTCCAAAAGCCCTCACCCTTAACTGTCTTTTTGAGTGTGTGTGTGTGTGTGTGTGTGTGTGATGTGGTAAGACCTTCCAAAATTCACTTTTCTAGCACTTAACATGAGCCCTTCCAAACAAAGTTACAGGACCTTAAGCTGAGCTACCAGCAGAGATTGAGGCCCTTGGCATGAGTAGAGCCTTGCACCAGCAGTGTTTTTGGCACTTAGGGTGAGTTGAGCCTTGTACCAGCGTGTGTCCCTTAACATCAGGCGGGCCCTAAGTTCTGCGCTTTGCACAAAAGTTCCACATTAACTAGGCTGAATGGTACAAAGATTAGTAGGCCCGAGAACCAGGAACAGGTCTTGCAATGGCTGTCGGATAACGCTTAAAGCACATTGTCCACCAGCCAGTCAGCCTCTACCTCCTCTTACCCAACAGTCTTGTCCTCCTTCCACCCAAAATTCCCAATCTTCCCAGAACAATAACCCCAACTGTCCCTGCTCCCCAGAGCTGTTCTCCCTTCCTTTGACTGTACCGCAACCTGCCCCTCCATTTCGCGATTCCACGGACCTTACAGACGAGTATCTGTGTCCAGATGCTCAAACACTAGAGTCTCCTCCATTCCATCTCCGGTCGATTTGGTGGTGGATGACCAGCAAGCCACCCTCATCGACGACGATGAGACGCAGTTGCTGTCAGGGCAGCCAGTTGACATGCGCATTGTGCAGGAGGAGGAGGCGAGACAGGAGTTGGAAGAGGAGGTGGTGGACGACGAGGACACCGACCCCACCTGGACAAGGCGGATGTCAAGCTGGGAAAGTAGTGTGGATGTTGAGGCAGGTGCAGCACCAAAAAGGGTAGCTAGAGGCAGAGACATGTCCAGAGGCAGAGGTCAGCTGCTTTGCCGAAGCCAGGCCAGACCCGGAATGTCCGAGATGTTCCCTTATTGTACCCAGCCCAGAAAAACTCCCCCATAGAGGGCACCTTTCTTGAAGGTGTAGAGTTTTTTCAAGGAATGCGCCGAGGACAGATATAGTGTCGTCTACACAATTTGCCTCTCGAAATCGAGTAGGGGCCCTGAGAAGAGCAACCTGTCCACCACTTCAATGCACCGTCATTTGGAATCCAAGCAATGGAATCAGTGGCAGGCAGCAACGGCAGGACAAACGTCGCCCGCCGTTCATGCCACTGCCTCTGCTCACAGTGCTGGCGATGCACTCCAGAGGACGAGCCAGGACATCACTTCATCTGCCTCTGCCACTTTGTTGACTTCTCCCTCATCCTCCCCTGTTTCTGTCTTATCTCCTTCTCCTGCACCATCAAAGGCACCATCAGGCGCTTCTTTACAACAACCCACCATCTCTCAGACATTGTAGTGCCGGCAGAAATACACCGCTAACCACCCACCCACGCAAGCCTAGAACGCCAACATCGCTAAACTGCTGGCCCAGGAGAGGTTGGCGTTCCGGCTTGTTGAAACTCCCGCCTTCCCGGACCTGATGGCAACTGTGGCACCTCACTATGCTGTCCCTAGCCGTCAAAACTTCTCCCGGTGTGGCGTCCCTGCCTTGCACCAGCACGTGTCACTCAACATCAGGTGGGCCCTTAGTTCCGCGCTTTGCTGCAAGGTCCACTTGACCACCGACACTTGGACAAGCGCCTGTGGTCAGGGATGCTGCTTATCTTTAAGGACAGGCAGGGTGAATGTGGTGGAGTCTGGTCCCGGGGTGCAAACTGAGGTACCCTATCTCCTCTCCCAGGCCAAAATTCATGGCAGGAGTAGACTGAAACCCTACGACGCTGCAACCTCCACCCCAGCTACTAGCGGCAAACGCTAAAACACTGGTGTGGGGAGACGTCAGCAGGCGGTGCTGAAGCTCATCAGCTTGGGGGACAGACAGCACAGTGCCTCCGAGGTCAGGGATGCCATCCTGGCTGAGATGGCATTTTTTTTTCCCTGCTACACCTGGGGCCTGGCATTTTTACGCCTGTGATAATGGCTGGAACCTGGTAGCGGCTCTGGAGCTTGCCAGCCTCCAACATGTTCCATGTTTGGCCCACGTCTAACCTAGTGGTGCAAAGTTTTTTGAAAACATACCCAAATGTACCGAAGCTACTGTTGAAAATGCGGCGCTTGTGCGCCCACTTTTGCAAGTGCACAGGAGTCGCTGCTAGCCTAAAAACACTCTAGCAAGGCCTACATCTGTCCAAACACAGGCTGTTGTCTGTCATTCACACACGCTGAAACCCTACAATACCATATCTTGAGCAGGGTGTGTGAGCTGCACAGACCTTTGATGGAGTTCCATCTACAAATCCCAAGGGTTCCTCAAAGTCAGCTCCCAAAGTTTCTGCACCATGAGTTTCCAGGGGTGGCAGAGTTATGGCTAGGGGCAGAGGCATGGATAGGGATGATGTCTAGGGGCAAAAGCAGTGTGGATGTGGAGGCAAGCTAAGCAGGAAAAACTGGGGGTACAAGCTAAGGCATGGACTGGGGTGATGTCTAGGGGCAAAAGCAGTGTGGATGTGGAGGCAAGCTAAGCAGGAAAAACTGGGGGTACAAGCTAAGGCATGGACTGGGGTGATGTCTAGGGGCAAAAGCAGTGTGGATGTGGAGGCAAGCAAAGCAGGGAAAATGGTGGCTAGAGGCAAAGGGATGTCCATAGGCAGCAAGGGCAAAGATGCAAAACTCTCCCCTGTTTCAAGAATTTTCCTGACTTGTCTCCCCACAAAACATTCCTGGGAGGAGGGCTGAAACACCACCCTCCTCCTCCTCCGCTGTTAGATTGACCCCAGCTACGAGCTGAAAACGCTGCAACACTGGTGTGGGGAGACGTCAGCAGGCTGGGTTGAAGCTCATCAGCTTGGGAGACGGACAGCACACTGCCTCTGAGGTCAGGGATGCCATCCTGGATGAGATGGCAATTTGTTTATCCCCGCTGCCCCTGGGGCCAGTCTTTTTTGTCTTGTTGGAGGGCTCTGGAGCTTGCCAGCCTCCAA
This sequence comes from Leptodactylus fuscus, assembly GCF_031893055.1. Lineage (NCBI taxonomy): Eukaryota > Metazoa > Chordata > Amphibia > Anura > Leptodactylidae > Leptodactylus > Leptodactylus fuscus. The sequence goes on along the minus strand of NC_134269.1, from coordinate 177,225,274 downwards.
CACGTTCCATGCCTGGCCCACGTGTTCAATGTAGTGGTGCAATGATTTCTAAAAACATACCTCAAATTAGCTGAGCTAAGGGTGAAAGTGCGGCACTTGGACACCCACTTTCCCAAGTCTACAGTACCTGGAGCTGGCCGCAATACACTCCAGCAAGGCCTACATCTACCTGAAGCACCTACTGTTGTGCGAGGTCACCACACGCTCTAACCCTAGATACCGTATGTTCAGCAGGGTGTGTGAGCAGCAGAGACCTTTGATGGAGTACCAGCTACAAAACCCAAGGGTTCCTCAGAGTCAGCTCCCTCACTTTCTGCACCATGAGTTTCCATGGGTGGCAGACTTATGGCTAGAGGCACAGGCATGGATAGGGGTGATGTGTAGGGGCAAAAGCAGTGTGGATGTGGAGGCAAGCTAAGCAGCAAAAACTGGGGGTACAAGCAGCCGGTGGCATCATCACTGACAAGCACAGCTGTCTGTCAGCTGACAGGCTGACTTTCACCAAAATGAACAGACAATGGATAGACTCATCATATACATGTCAGTTACATGACAAATTTAGGGCAATTTGCAAGTCCAAGATGGGTTGGAGATCTGCAGAAAGGAATCTCACCACCTCTTGCGGGTGCCATCATTTGGAAGGCAAGCCCTGGGCTCAGTGGGTGAGAGCAAGCGCAGGATAATCGTCGTTTGGCCTGGCGGCCACTGCCTCTCCCACTGTTGACAGGGCTGGCGCTGCAGTCCAGACCAGCAGCCAGGACACCTCCACATCTGCCTCTGACACTTTGGGGAGTTCACCCTCATCCTCACCTTTTCCTGCCATTTCTCCTTTTGTCCGCGCCATCATGCGCCTCTTCCCAGCAACTCCCCATCTCCCAAGCCTTTCATTTCATGCTAAAGTACAGCGCAACCCACCCACATGCCCAAGGCTTCAACGGCCTCATCTCAAGAAATCTGGCCCAGGAGATGTTGGAATCCCGGCTGGGGGACACTCTGCCCTTTTTGGGCAGAGTGTCTACTGCGCCACCGCACTGTGCCGTCCACACCAGCACTTTCCCCCAAACATGAGGCGGTCCCTAAATTCAGTGCTTAGCCCTAAAGTTCCATGTGACCAGTTACGAATGGACAAGTGCATGCGGACAGGGACGCTACCTTTCAATTTGGGCACAGTGGTTGAATGTAGTTGAGGCGTGGACCGGGTCGCAAAATGTGGTGGCCTGACTTGTCTCCCCACACAACATTCCTGGGAGGAGGGCTGAAACACCACCCTCCTCCGCTGTTAAATTGACCCCAGCTACGAGCTGGAAACGCTGCAACACTGGTGTGGGGAGACGTCAGCGGGCCGTGCTGAAGCTCATCAGCTTGGGGGCCAGACAGCACACTGCCTACAAAGTGAGTCATGCCATCCTCGATGAGACGGCAATGTGGTTTTTGCCACTGCACCTGGGCCCAGGCATGTTATCATGTGTGATAATGGCCGTAACCTGGGATCGGCTCTGTAGCTTGGCAGCCTGCAACATATTCCATGCCTGGGCCACGTTTTTAACTCATTGCTGCTAATCTTTTGAAAAAGGTACCCCAATGTTCCTGAGCTACTGGTGAAAGTGTGGCGCTTGTGCGGATAGTTTTTAAAGCCTATAGTTGCCACTGCTAGCCTCTATGCACTCCTACAACGCCTGTACCTGCTGGAACAACGGCTGTTGTGCGACGTCTCCACACTGCTGGCACTAAACATATCATGTGTTGAGCAGAGTGTGTGAGCAGCACAGACCTTTGATGTAGTTCCAACTCCAAAACCCTCGGGTTCGTCAAAGTCAACTCCCTCAGTTGCTCAACCATGAGTGGCCATGGGTGGCAGACTTATGTGAAATCCTATCCCATCCATTGCACTGGACACGAAACATTAGCATGCGCTCAGCACAACTTCGGATATGGCAGCTGCGTTAAGCAGGGTGCAGGGTACAACACAGACCAGGCCCGAGCACCAGGAACAGGTGTTAGAAATACTGCAGCATCCGCCATTTCCTTCCAATTTTGGGGTTTTGGACCCGCCACCGACTTGTCTGGACCTAAGTGGGGATCATGAGACACAGTTGCCATCAGGGCAAGCTGTGGTCATGTGCGGTTTGCAGTAAGGGGCCAGTGCGCAATTGGAAGAGGAGTTGGTGGATGACGAGGCCACCGACCCCACATGGACAGGGGTGATGTCTAGGGGCTAAAGCAGTGTAGATGTAGAGGGAAGCTAAATCAACAAAAAACCTGGGTAGAAGCAAAGGCATAAACTGGGGTGATGTTTAGGGGCTAAAGCAGTGTAGATGTGGAGGGAAGCTAATTCAACAAAAAAAAAACAGGGTAGAAGCAAAGGCATAAACTGGGGTCATGTTTAGGGGCTAAAGCAGTGTAGATGTGGAGGGAAGCTAATTCAACAAAAAAAAAAACAGGGTAGAAGCAAAGGCAAAAACTGGGGTGATGTTTAGGGGCTAAAGCAGTGTAGATGTGGAGGGAAGCTAATTCAACAAAAAAAAAAAAAAAACAGGGTAGAAGCAAAGGCATAAACTGGGGTGATGTTTAGGGGCTAAAGCAGTGTAGATGTGGAGGGAAGCTAATTCAACAAAAAAAAAAACAGGGTAGAAGCAAAGGCATAAACTGGGGTGATGTTTAGGGGCTAAAGCAGTGTAGATGTGGAGGGAAGCTAATTCAACAAAAAAAACAGGGTAGAAACAAAGGCATAAACTGGGGTGATGTTTAGGGGTGAAAGCAGTGTAGATGTGGAGGGAAGCTAAGCAGCAAAAACAGTGGGTAGAAGCAAAGGCATGCAAAACTCTACCCTGTTGGAAGACTTATTCCTAGGTCTGGAACACGTTAATGGCCCCCCTGGACAAATTACTGCCACTCAGGGGCCTAGTGTCACCAGGAGGGACAAGTATAGGCGCATGTTGTGGGAATACCTGGCCGACACCAGCTCTGTCCTCTCCGATCCCTCTGTGCTCTACAGCCTACACTTATTTTCTCATCTTTTTTTCTGCACTGCACATCTCTTGCCTGCTTCCTTTGAGATCTTACAAGTGGTGGTCCACTTCCAAAGATGGTAATTTCACTAGACAGTGTAACGGGAGTAGCTGAGGGATCGCTGTCTTAACCACTTTTTGGCACAAAATTAACTTCCAAAGCCAAATATGGTGCAAGTATATGATGCAAGGACACCTACACACCTATCTCTGACACATTGGGGAGTTCACCCTCATGCGCCCTTTTGACCTGCACCATCATGCGCCTCTTCCCAGCCACTCCACATTTCCCAAGCTTTTCATTGCAGGCAGAAGTACAACACAACCCACCCCCATGCCCAAGCCTTTAACAGCCTCATCGATAAACTGCTAGCCCTGGAGATGTTGGTGTTTGTTTATGCTTCTGGAGACCCAGGCCTTCCGTCAGCAGATGGCAGCTGGGGCACCTCCCTATGCTGGGCCTAGCCGTTACTACTTCTCTTGGTGTGCTGTCCCTGCCTTGCGCCTGCATGTGTCCCATAACATCAGTCGGGCCCAGAGCTCTGCGCTTTGCTGCAAGGTCCACTTGACCACCGACACATGGACAAGCGCCTATGGTCAGGGATGCTGCAGTGCATATCTTTAATGACAGGCAGGGTGAATGTGGTGGAGTCTGGTCCCCGGGTGCAAACTGGGGTGGCCTATCTCCTCTCCCAGGCCAAAATTCATGGCAGGAGTAGACTGAAACCCTACGATGCTGCAACCTCCACCCCAGCTACTAGCGGAAAACACTGTAACACTGGCGTGGGGAGATGTCAGCAGGCCGTGCTGAAACTGATCAGCTTGGGGGACAGACAGCACAATGCCTCCGAGGTCAGGGATGCCATCCTGGCTCAGATGGCAATTTTTTTTTTCCCTGCTACACCTGGGGCCTGGCATTTTTGCGCCTGTGATAATGGCTGGAACCTGGTAGCAGATCTGGAGCTTGCCAGACTCAAACACGGTCCACGCATGGCCCACGTTTTCCAACTTGTTGGTGCCATGTTTCTTTGAAACCTACACCATTGTGCCTGATATACAGGTCAAAGTGGGGCCATTTTCGTAAGTGAGAACTAGCCTCTGCTAGGCAGAAAACATTCAGAGCACACTCCTCTCATCTTCGCACCGTTGGCTGGCGGAGGAAGACGAGGGGGTTGGAGTGGCATCTGATGTCCCTGTCCCACACGAGGCTAGAGGGTGCACTTCAGTGCATCCCATTGCTTCACCACAAATGGTGTGAAGGGGAGTGGAAAATGGAGGAAATGGAGAGTGACCCTTACAGTTGGGGCCAGCAAAGGCATGCCAAGTAACACACTGGCACACATGGCTGACTTCATCTTGGGTTGCTTTTCAACACATATTTCACATCATGAAGAACAAATAATACTGGATTTTTACAAGCCTCGAACCCCGGTCTAGGTCTAATGTCTGTTCCTTTCTTATATTAGGGGAGAGGGAAAAAAATTACTTCAGTGATACGTTTAGCGTACATAGACTGACTATTAATGTGTATCCCACTTAGTGTTGTTAGGGTTACACACCGTCACAACCTGGCAAAAGCTTCTATAGCTGTTAATAAAGTCAACATAACTTTACGGTATCCAAAAAGACAGCTGGTACCGACAGAGAGCAAGACAAATGTCAACCAAAGCTGTGAGCTCTGAACACCCACAGTGACTTTGGCGTCATCATCATTATAAGGGAGCGGGTGGTAATAAATAACTTGGCAGTGCCTAAAACCCAAAAAGCTTATACAACTATATTTACATTAAGATACACAAATGACACTTTTCAGTAGCATGTCATGAGACAAGCTGATAAGCTCTTCCTTTGTGCAGTGCTATTTGAAAGTTAAACGCTGCCCTTATTTTAATTCTGGAGAAGGTGCAGACATTAGATTTAGAACATGTTGTCTTCATTGTCCAAATCCTCTATATAGGTAACGTGTTTTTCGGGCCGAGCTGTCTGGGAACGAGCTGGTGCAGCACTGACAACCTGGGTGAATATGGCAAGAGCCTGAGATGTAAGGTGAATGAATCCCCAAATTATTTGTGGAATTCCCAGTGAGACAATGGCACTATATACCAGTAGCAAAAATTGTGGGTGCACGTAACCCCCATATATTCTTTGAATTCCCAGTCAGACAATGGCACTGTATACCAGTAGCAAAAATTGTGGGTGCACGTAACCCCCATATATTCTTTGAATTCCCAGTCAGACAATGGCACTATATAGCAGTAGCAAAAATTGTGGGTGCATGTAACCCCAATATATTCTTTGAATTCCCAGTCAGACAATGGCACTATATACCAGTAGCAAAAATTGTGGGTGCACGTAACCCCCATATATTCTTTGAATTCCCAGTGAGACAATGGCACTATATACCAGTAGCAAAAATTGTGGGTGCACGTAACCCCAATATATTCTTTGAATTCCCAGTGAGACAATGGCACTATATACCAGTAGCAAAAATTGTGGGTGCACGTAACCCCAATATATTCTTTGAATTCCCAGTGAGACAATGGCACTATATACCAGTAGCAAAAATTGTGGGTGCACGTAACCCCAATATATTCTTTGAATTCCCAGTCAGACAATGGCACTATATACCAGTAGCAAAAATTGTGGGTGCACGTAACCCCAATATATTCTTTGAATTCCCAGTGAGACAATGGCACTATATACCAGTAGCAAAAATTGTGGGTGCACGTAACCCCAATATATTCTTTGAATTACCAGTCAGAAACTGGAACTATATAGCAGTAGCAAAAATTGTGGGTGCACGTAACCCCCATATATTCTTTGAATTCCCAGTCAGACAATGGCACTATATAGCAGTAGCAAAAATTGTGGGTGCACGTAACCCCCATATATTCTTTGAATTCCCAGTCAGAAACTGGCACTATATACCAGTAGCAAAAATTGTGGGTGCACGTAACCCCCATATATTCTTTGAATTCCCAGTGAGACAATGGCACTATATACCAGTAGCACAAATTGTGGGTGCACGTAACCCCCATATATTCTTTGAATTCCCAGTCAGAAACTGGAACTATATAGCAGTAGCAAAAATTGTGGGTGCACATAACCCCCATATATTCTTTGAATTCCCAGTCAGACAATGGCACTATATAGCAGTAGCAAAAATTGTGGGTGCACGTAACCCCCATATATTCTTTGAATTCCCAGTCAGAAACTGGCACTATATACCAGTAGCAAAAATTGTGGGTGCACATAACCCCAATATATTCTTTGAATTCCCAGTGAGACAATGGCACTATATACCAGTAGCAAAAATTGTGGGTGCACGTAACCCCCATATATTCTTTGAATTCCCAGTGAGACAATGGCACTATATACCAGTAGCAAAAATTGTGGGTGCACGTAACCCCCATATATTCTTTGAATTCCCAGTCAGAAACTGGAACTATATAGCAGTAGCAAAAATTGTGGGTGCACATAACCCCCATATATTCTTTGAATTCCCAGTGAGACAATGGCACTATATACCAGTAGCAAAAATTGTGGGTGCATGTAACCCCAATATATTCTTTGATTTACCAGTCAGAAACTGGAACTATATAGCAGTAGCAAAAATTGTGGGTGCACGTAACCCCCATATATTCTTTGAATTCCCAGTCAGACAATGGCACTATATAGCAGTAGCAAAAAATTGTGGGTGCACGTAACCCCAATATATTCTTTGAATTACCAGTCAGAAACTGGAACTATATAGCAGTAGCAAAAATTGTGGGTGCACGTAACCCCCATATATTCTTTGAATTCCCAGTCAGACAATGGCACTATATAGCAGTAGCAAAAAATTGTGGGTGCACGTAACCCCAATATATTCTTTGAATTACCAGTCAGAAACTGGAACTATATAGCAGTAGCAAAAATTGTGGGTGCACGTAACCCCCATATATTCTTTGAATTCCCAGTCAGACAATGGCACTATATACCAGTAGCAAAAATTGTGGGTGCACGTAACCCCAATATATTCTTTGAATTCCCAGTGAGACAATGGCACTATATACCAGTAGCAAAAATTGTGGGTGCACGTAACCCCAATATATTCTTTGAATTCCCAGTCAGACAATGGCACAATATACCAGTAGCAAAAATTGTGGGTGTATATAGCCCCAATTCTATTGCTAGGGGACTTGCAGGGTATTTCTGAGGTGAAGGTGGGAGGCACACCGTTGGAACGGGGATTTGGGGTGTATATATGGGGTATATGGGAATACACTGTCAGTGTGTTCCATTCAGGATCCTGGGAAAGCTGGGTTGCGGCGATTGAGCCCGTCAGTGCCACGTTACACTGACAAGCTTCTCCCTGGAATTGAAGTTATATGTAAGCCCAATATATTCTTTGAATTCCCAGTCAGACAATGGCACTATATACCAGTAGCAAAAATAGTGGGTGTATATAGCCCCAATTCTATTGCTAGGGGACTTGCAGGGTATTTCTGGGGTGAAGGTGGGGGGGGCACACCGTTGGAACGGGTATCGGGGGTATATATCGGGTATACGGGAATACACTGACAGTGTATTCCATTCAGGATCCGCGGAAAGCTGGGTTGCGGCGATTGAGCCCGTCAGTGCCACGTTACACTGACAAGCTTCTCCCTGGAATTTAGCTCTTACAAGAGCTGTTGTGGTTGTCTTCTCCTTCCTATCCTAGCCTGTCCCTGCCTACCCAGAATCTAACCCCTAGCTAACTGGACGGAAACCTCCGTCCCTGGTGAATTGCAAGCTCAGAATGACGCGAACCTGGGCATCGCTGTTCTTTTAAATTAGAGGTCACATGTTTTCGGCAGCCAATGGGTTTTGCCTACTTTTTTCAACGTCACCGGTGTCGTAGTTCCTGTCCCACCTCCCCTGCGCTGTTATTGGAGCAAAAAAGGCGCCAGGGAAGGTGGGAGGGGAATCGAGTAATGGCGCACTTTACCACGCGGTGTTCAATTCGAATCGCACATGCCGAACAGCCTAATATCCGATCGAACATGAGTTCGATAGAACACTGTTCGCTCATCTCTAGTCATTATACTTGGGGGGGTTTACAGACCCTCGAGAATTATCATCAGAGGCCCAGGGGAGGGGAGGTTAACATAAAAACATTGTTACTTATCTCTACTGGCCCCAAATTTGGTGAAGATCGGTCTAGTCGTTTGGTTGTGCATAAAGAACAGACAGACAGACAAGAATTCATTTTTGTAAGATAGAGAGATGAGTATAGCAATAATGCAGTTAAATATTGCATACTTATTACTTGCTTATGTGTTGGTGCTCTCTACAGAGTGCTGTTGCATTTTCTGTGTTTGTCAGTATTGAAGCCATAACAACTTGCACCAGTTCACATTTGTTCTACTTTGAAAGTCTTGTCTGATTGTCTTTTAGTTATGCTGATAAAAACAGAGGTGAAGTTCCTGGTAGTAAATCATGACCATCATATGGCTGGCAGAGTCCCGGTCTAATTAGAATAGTAGTTAGTATACTGAGGAGGCGGATAGGTAAAATTCTGTGGAACTTGACATACACACAAAACTGATCAGACAGAAGGTATGGCAGTGAGGTTACCACCAGTGGACGTTATCAATGTCCTAGCTGCAGGTCAGGGCATGCGCATGTAGCAAACGTAACCCCAGGAGAAAAGCGTTGATAGATTCAGGCAGGACGTAAAGGGAGATCATCTCCATGTAAAAGGCTCCCTCAAGAACTTCCAAGATCTCTGTTACAAATTGGATGGGAATAGAAAATGGTCACCCATTGAAAGATGTCACTGTTGGGTGTTACATTATGTGTATTTTTATGATGTGGTGCTAAGAAACTAGGGTCTGATGAATAACAATATCTGGAGAACCAATAGTCAATACTTGAAAGAGCATTACTGCAAGACATAAACCCTCAGTCAATCTTAGAAAGAGGTCTTAGATTACCTTATGATGGTTCTCTTGCAGACCCCAGGTCCTGACGTTCACAAAGAGGAGGATTGCGAACCACCTTGCCACCACAGTAGAAGCACATATTGTCATTACATCTGAGAAGATGTCCTTTCTTGGAGAACTGAACTTGCTCCAATTGCATGAGTTATTCCTCAAGTGTATAGGCAACAGAGGCTCCTGAAATGAAAAAATTAAGTGGTGTCCCTTTTTCTCATGCACAGAACCCTGAGACATTCCATGAAACACTGACTCAGGGCAGCCAAGGTAACAAGAAGTTCTGTCAGCAACTTAATCTTTGACTGACTAGTCAAACGTTACTAGAATACATACCCAGGCCTTTATTATTCCAGGCCACTTTAGAAACAAAAGTATGGAACTGGATCACATTTAGGTCTATAGAGATAGTTCCAAGATGGAGGCTGAGGAAAGCAGATACAGATGACATGGTGTGACCTGGCTCTTCAAAGATTATACAAAAGGCTTATACGTAAGAGTTTTTTCTCATTTTCACAGCAGCTTAGCCCAAGTAAGCATTCTCCAGCAGTGAAATCATAAAGGCTACCTTTACATGATTGGTTTTAAACTGGTAAATGTGAAGATCAAAGTAGATGGTTCACTGGTTCATGATGCCACAGCAAAACTTGGTATTTCTATTATAATAGGGTGTTACTGGTAAAACAGGACCATTTCTGGGTGCATAAGGTACTGCCTGTAGCACAGACTAATTTGCTGGCTGGACTGTGACGTGAGTTGAGGCATGTGAATAATTTGTCCCTCTGACATTTGCCATCAGTCTCATGGGAAATTTGCCTTTCTTTGGATTAACAATGTAGAGTTATAAATTGAACTTGAAGAACCTGTCTCTTTATTTAACTTTATCTACTAAGTCTATGTTACTTTGTCCTGGCAGTTACACTTGTGGATGATCTCCTGGCGTGGCTCTTGGTTCTCAGTCTTGGAGTTACAAGCAGAGTCCCTGATGTGAGCAAACTATGATGGTTAGCATGTGTGGACCCGCTGTTTCACCAAACTGGTTTGGATTTGGGCTACTCCTGAGGACATTGTTTAAGTGGTCTTCTGGTTTGTACCTTTAAACCCTAAAAAGGATGTTGTTATTGCCGCTGATAAATACCAGGTTATTACCTCTAGGAGTAGTGTAGATGATGACTGACTCAGGTGGGTCAAGAGTAGAGATGAGTGAGTAGTATTCGATCGAGTAGGTATTCAATCGATTACTACGGTATTCGAAATACTCGTACTCGATCGATTACCACTCGCTATTCGAATGGAAAAGTTTGATGCAGAACCAGCATTGATTAGCCGAATGCTATACAGTCGGCCAATCAACGCTGGTTCTTCTCCTACCTTTAGAAGTCTTCTCCGTGCAGCGTCCCCACGGCGTCTTCTGGCTCTGAATTCACTCTGCCAGGCATCGGGCCTGGGCAGAGCCGACTGCGCATGCCTGCTTGTAGTGCGGGCATGCGCAGTCGGCTCTGCCCAGGCCCGATGCCTGGCAGAGTGAATGAAGAGCCGGAAGACGCCGTGGGGACGCTGCAAGGAGAAGACTGCACGGAGGATCCAGCCCAACCCTCACTCGTGGACTTGGTAAGTATAATTTGATCGAATGTTGCCTACCCCTGAAACGAGCATTTTCCCCCATAGAGTATAATAGGGTATGATATTCGATTCGAGTAGTCGAATATTGAGGGGCTACTCGAAACGAATATCAAATCTCGAACATTTTACTGTTCGCTCAACTCTAGTCAAGAGACACCAGTGCCAAGGACTGAGGGATCAGACAAGAGAGTAACCATGTTATGGACGGTATAGATGAAGTGGTCCAGACAAGAGGTCAAGCAGTATAGGTTCACGGTTTAGGAAGGCAGACACAGGTAAGCAGCAGTATTACATCAGGTAGTAGGTAACAGAGTCAGGTAACAAGTCATGGTCAAATACAGGAAAACATTCAGAATGTTAAACAGGCACGCCTTCTCAGGAACTTTCCAGGGCGAGGTACCTTTTATAACCAGGGATCACTAAGGATTGGACTGTCACAATATCCTTTGTAGTGTCTGACAAGTGGTCTGTAAATTGGTTGAATTTTGAGTGATATGCATTCATAACCCCATAACCTTATATGCCTTGCAAACTGCTGGCATGAACTGCAACAGCTAGGTTTACTAACATGTTCTATAAGAGCAGTTTTTTCCATACTCACCACTTTTTTAAGATAGTAAGTGGAAAAGGGCAGTAATTTAGGTAGACAGGGGCAGGGATGCCTTGGCCAGTCAGCATTACTATATTTACAGACAATTGACGTGAGTTATACCAGAAATCTACAGGAGTATTTGACTGGTATACCTTTCAATTCTGGCACATAGGACCTCCCAAGCTGTGCCAGAATTAGTAAAATGACTCTCAATAATTCTGGAGCAATCAGCCACCAGGTGAATAGATTTAGACTGGTGTACAAAGTGATATGAGGGGAGTAACTACCATAGAGGCAGCGGAGGCGGCTGTCACAGGGCCCAGGCCATTAGGGGGCCCCGCTGACAGCCGCTACGGCTGCATTTTTTTTTTTTAATAGGCCGTTACAGGCCCTATTTACTTGCCAATCCTGGCTGGGCCGGGATTGGTAAGTGACACAGCGGGCCCCACAAATACTATCATTATACTCGAGGGTCTTTGCAGACCCCCGAGTATAATGATCGGCGGACCGGGAGAGGTAAGGGAACGTAAAAAATACTGTTACTTACATCTCCACGATCCTGCCAGGCCTCCTTCATACCTGTCTGACGTCACATGAACCCGGTCTGCAGGGCTTACTAAGGGACCTAATAGAGTGCAGAGGAGGGGGTCGGTTGAGGTTTTCGGCGTCGGTGTCGGTTAGAGGGGGGCCGTGTCAAATGTTTGCCACTGGGCCCCGCCATTCCTAGTTACGCCACTGAGTGATAGTAAATTCCCCCCATGATGTCCACAGCACCCAACGGTCCAGTTGATACAGCAACGTGTCAATAGTCACAGACCAATGGAGTTACATCATATATCATTAATTTAACAGTCTAATAGACTAAGTACAATTAAACTAATAATATACACCATTGGAAAAAAAATTGGACTACTTATTTCTATAAATGTTTCATAAAATATTTAAAACCGTAGGAGAGTTAAAAGCAGCACCCGGGTGACGGGGGAAGAAAGTGGGAAGTTTATATCCCATGGCAGATGTGACCCCATCTGTGACCATTTTTGAGTAACACTCAGTTATATCTTACTATATGTCCTCATGAGATCATTTAGGCTATTTGAATCTTTTTAGAGTCAACCAAGATCGTCAGTATATGATTATTTTCAGTAAAACTACCAAATCTGGGGCAGGGGCTGCTTTACTGGTGAGGTCTTTTTCACAGTTTGAAGGCCATTCCTTCCTGTTTCCCATCAATTTTATCTCAAGTTGGGGTTACACTAATGTTTTAATATTTATTACACTAGCTTCACACTAGTGTTGGCCTATCTATTGTTCTTGTCCATCGGAGGACCAGAACAACGGACAGCCAGACTGCTCTAATAGCCATTACACATAGAGCCCAGAAGACAACATTGACTCCAGTGGAGTAAAACCTCCACAGTCCTTTGCTATCAGGCGGATATTGTGACTGAGTCTTCAGAAGTGAACTAACTTTTATCTAGTAAAAATGAAAGTTTGCTAATGTGGATACAAAACTTAAACATACAGTATACAAACACAATGTGACATAAAGCCTAAAAAACACAAATACAAAGGCTACTTTAATGCAAAACAAGTCATTTTCACTGCATTAGTTGTCTCTTAATTTTAACCAACACCCTAATAAATTATTTTCAAAGGCTTTTGGTAATTATATAATCCCGTCTATAGGACAAATTATATCTAGAACACGTACTGTAGTGTGTCATGAAAAATTCTAATGTGCACTCTAGTGTCTTTGACAGCATCACAGATAATTGGAGTCTTGAGTCATGAGGTTATAATGGCCTAAAGTAACCACTGAGATAATTCTTTTTGCATTTGTTTGATATTTATAGCTGCACTTGAGGAAAAAAGTATCAGCTCCTAATGGTTTCTGATACATATTACAATGTGTGTTACCATGCTTAGACTTTAGACTTAAGGTATTCCAAATAGATAGATAGATAGATAGATAACTATTTGGTTGGCTGAATTTCAAATGTGTGTAGATATATATGAATGTATCTACACATATTTGAAATTATCAGTCAACCATATAGTTATCTATCTATCTATCTATCTATCTATCTATCTATCTATCTATCTATCTATCTATCTATTTGGAATACCTATATATCTATATACCATCATCATTACTGCCTGCATCATTTAGCGATACATTTTATATAAAGCCCAGTGTTTAATACACACAGTATATATCCACAGATCTCTAAACAAGAGCAGACTAACAGAATGTGCAAGTCAATATTTACAGTCAGATAGAAAAATACTATGAGATTCCATACGACACAATCTGTTCATAAATCATGTTAGATTTGTAGGATGCAAAGCCCTGGATGACGCGTTAGAAACAAATATTTTAATAGCACACTGTGCATGGAAAGCAAAGGCAAGGGAATACATGCAGTAATATCCAGAATATGAGGGATGTCAATGGAAATTACAACTGTATGGAAACAATTACTGAAAACAATAAGCCAGTGGGGGTCTTTTACATAGCGCTATTTTTCCAGTTTCTTCCAGAACCTTTCCCTCGCACTGTAGCGAGACCGTTCCCCCTTTATTAAATAGAAAAAAAATCACTTATTTTAATTTTGTTCTGAAACTTGAATGTCAGCTGTGACCGGTGTATGAGGAAGTCATAGGAGCTGTCCGAGGTGCTGATGCCCCAGGCTTAGCAGTAACCAGGGCTGTCTGAGATGCTGAACTGTCCGAGGTGCTGAAGCTTTGGTACTGGTGTCTTAAAGGAGTTGTAAAACACTGGTATTTGTGACATGAAGATTCTGTCTCAGGATCTGAAGCTGCAGAAGTTTTAGCTGTTGCCAGGGTGCTAAAGCAGATTATGGCTGCTAAAATATATAATATATTAAGAGCCATTCATTTTACCTTTACTAGTATAATTCCCATTTTTGTGCATTGCATTAAGAAAAAGACACTACAAAAGAACAAACCAATGAAGTGTTTTCTTACAAGAGCTTACAATTTATGAGTAAATAGAGCAAACATGAAAAGTCAATGTGCTTGCCCCGTACAATGATCAAGCCATAGGTAATGGCCATAAAGCTGCATAGTGAAACATGGTGGCTTAGTGTATTGTTGCCTCATAGCCTTGGGGTCCTAGTTCAAGCAGAAAATGTACTTGTCACAGGGCAGGGAAAAAGAGAAGAATGTACAGGCTACTGTACCAACTGGTGGGCGACTATAAATATGGAGGAAAAACAGATGTGAAGACAAGATTTATGCAGGGGAAAGAAGTAGTAACAGGGGGCTGTACTCTGGCAAGAGGTAAGCAGCTATAACTAGAGATGAGCGAGTAGTATTCGATCGAGTAGGTGTTCGATCGAATACTATGGTATTCAAAATACTCGTACTCGATCGAGTACCACTCGCTATTCGAATGGCAAAGTTTGATGCAGAACCAGCATTGATTGGCCGAATGCTATACAGTCAGCCAATCAACGCTGGTTCTTCTCCTACCTTTAGAAGTCTTCTCCGTGCAGCTTCCCCGCGGTGTCTTACGGCTTTTCATTCACTCTGCCAGGCATCGGGCCTGGGCAGAGCTGACTGCGCATGTCCGCTTGTAGTGCTAATCTTGGCTACATCTGTAATGCGATGAGGGAGCTTACCTAGTGTGTCCTGGGCCGGCTATCTACAAGCTTAGGGCACATGTTCTATTATAGTGTGATACTAAGAATGGGGACCTGCCTGAAGCTTGAAAAGGTTATACTCGCTTCCTGTATCCCATTTTTCTTCTCAGTAACTAGAGACAGAATTCTGGCAACAAGCAGTTGACAACACATTGCAGAAAAGTGAAACACCTAGAGTTTACAGTGTTTTTCTAACAGAAAAGAGCAAACTTTCTAAAAACTGCAATTTTGCGACAATAACAATGGATATTAAATGAACAGAAGTTGTCCAAAATGACAATGGCCATTTCATCGAGGTCTAGATTTGCAGTACATGTTTGTAAGCATGCCTCATGTTCGCACGGGTTTCCTCCTAGTATTCCGATTTCCTCTTACATGTCTTAAAACATATTGAAATAGCCATTTGGAATTTAAATAGAATATCAAAGGATATCGGAATTGATGGCAATTTCTTAACAGTGCTGTAGAATATCTTGGCATTTTAAAAAAATAAGTAAAAAATAAGGCAGCTAACCAACCAGTATGTATTGTATGAACACACGTGAAGTGCAAGGAGGAAGAAAAGTCTGATGTTTGGACATGTTTTTGAGGTGCAGGAAACAAGAACGGAACGTGCAAGTCATTATATATAATGAGTAAAGAAAAACATTAAACATAACCCCAAGGTGGCAGGACACACGACTTAGGAGTAAGAATAGTCCCACACACTTACATAGCATCAGGTTTGGGTTACGGATTTAGCAAACATGTATGTACATTGTACTATTCTCTTTGGGTAGCATATAATAGCAGGCTAGGCTATATGTGTTAATACACGCATTATTAGAATAGTTAGAGATAACACTTTATATGGGCTGTGCGGAGACAAAAAAAATAAGAGGACCTGAGACTAAACCCTGAGAAGCCCCAACAACAGGCCAGCCAATAATACAATGAGAATTTTTGGTTTATTTTTCATTTGTTTTACATTTCACACTGAATAATTTTTATATGAATTTTTAATGTGATTCCAGATCTGTGGATACCTAATAAGTAGGTTTTCTTTGTTTTTGTGTAATGTATAAAAATACTTTTTACCAAATAATGGTATTTTTGTATTTGCTTTTGTTAACTTTTTTTTTAGATTTTTAATCACAGTGTTATAACATTTTTCAATCCAATTAATATCTATTTAACATGTTCTAATATTGAATTTGCATACTTGTGTGAGCTCATGCAGTATCATGTGTGTCACTACAACACAAGCTGTTGTTAGGGAAACAGACAGACAAGGGTCCTTGCTAGGTTTCCAGATCTGACTGCAGAGGGGTCCTGCAGTCCCTGTTTGTGTAAATGAGAAATCTGGTTCACTCTTGTCCACAGCAATCAAGGAGTTAAATGGCAAGATCAGAGTTTTCTCCCAATTGTAGGAAAGGGTTCAAGGGTCCTTCATAACAATGAAACTGCAGGTACTGTATGAATAATGAAGACTCAGCAAAGAGATAGATAGAAGAATCTGACAATATACTATGTATTACAACGTACAAGTACTGTATTAAATGAAGACTTAGCAAATAGATAGTTAACTTTGACTATGTACCGTGTACTAGAACTTGCAGGCACTGTATACATATAAAGGTCCATCAAAGAGATAAATATCATGATTTGACCATGTACCATGTACTATAACAAGTATGAATTGTATGAAATAAGAGCACAACAAAGAGATAGTAAAGGTCTTTAATCCTGCCATATAACTATGAAACATAAAATAAAACTTGCAGTTATGAAAATAAAGGTTCAGGAAAACCATAGTTAAATATTGTGATATGAGATATGTACAATGTATCAAAGCTTGCAGATAGAAAGGGAGTCAGATACCAGGATGTGACTATGTGCTATGTATCACAGCTTGCAGGTATAAAAGTAGTTTCAGCACTGAGATGGTTAAATATCAGGATGTGACTATATGTCAGGTATGAAAGTAATGTGATTATGTGTCACATATCACAGCTTGCAGGTATGAAAGTAAAGGTTCAGCACTGAGATGGTTAAATATCAGGATGTGACTATGTGCCTTGTATTATAGCTTGTAGCAATGGGATGGTTAAAAATCAGGATATGACTTTGTGTCATGTATATGTAGTTTTCAGGTATAAAAGTAAGAGTTCAGCACAGGGATGGTTAAATATCAGGATGTGACTATGTGCGTTGTATCACAGCTTGCAGCACTGAGATGGTTAAATATCACAATGTGACTATGTGCCTTGTATTATAGCTTGCAGCACTGAGATGGTTAAATATCACAATGTGACTATGTGCCTTGTATTATAGCTTGTAGCACTGACATGGTTAAAAATCAGGATGTGACTTTGTGTCATGTATATGTAGCTTTCAGGTATATAAGTAAGAGTTCAGCACAGAGATTGTTAAATATCAGGATGTGACTATGTGCGTTGTATCACAGCTTGCAGCACTGAAATGGTTAAATATCAGGATGTGACTATGTGGCTTGTATAATAGCTTGCAGCACTGAGATGGTTAAATCTCAGGATGTGACTTTGTGTCATGTATCACAGTTTGCAGGTATATAAGTAAGGGTTGAGCACTGAGATGGTTAAGTCTCAGGATGTGACTATGTGGCTTGTATAATAGCTTGCAGCACTGAGATGGTTAAATATCAGGCTGTGACTATGTGCCTTGTATCACAGCTTGCAGGTATATAAGTAAGGATTCAGCACTGAGATGGTTAAACTGCAGGATTTGAATTGATTATGTACCATGAAATAAAATTTGCAGGGATGAAAATAAAAGCTCAGCAGAGAAACAGTTAAGCATCAGGCTCTGACTTCCATGTGTACTATGTGTTGAAGCTTGCAGGGATGACAATAAAGGTTCAGGACAGAGCTAGGTAAAGATGAGGCTGTGAATGGATGAGGCTCATGTTGTGGCCTCTTCTCTGTGAGCCATCCTCCCTGGCCTGGGCTCACAGTGGTAGCTCCCAATCTGCTATGTATGTGAATACTGAAGCTGCGAGCCCGGGGATTGGTCGTCCTCCCCATTCAGTCTGCGCCCTGGCTTGATTGAATCCACAGAGCTGCACCGGCTGCTCCTTCACTCGTCTGTCACTGTGTACTGTAGTAATAAGGAGGCTGTGAACACGTTCCTGGATTGCAGACAAGCTGCTTTGACTTTCTGGCCACTGTGGGATATTCTTATGCTGTGTAACTACTGGAAAATTAGAACGTGGGAGAGGGACAGAAGGATAGAAGTTACCGCATAGAATTGAAATAAAGAAGCTGCAGGATAAGCTGGTAATATTAATATCTCCCTCTAAAGACTGTGTTGGAAGATTAAATGCATATTTGTGTTACTAGGTAGATTACGAGCTCTCGGGGCTCATTGTCATCTCTTACTACTGTATGTTGCTTTCATCACTAGAGCTTTTCAAGTCCATGTGCACCTAGTAATAGTGTACAGCTCCAGAACGAGAGGGAAGGGGATGGGGGCTCTCAGGACTTCGGGAAGTGCAGAGTTGTCTGCGTAATGTTTGGGTGACAATGAGATTTTTTTGGATTTTTTGGGGGTCTTTGTTCCTATGTTTGTGATCTTCCTTGCTTGTAGTTGTGTGTGTCAGCATGCAGGTGCATTGTACAGTATTGGAAGCCCTCGCTTTGGTGAAGGGGAAAGGAGTCATCTGTATTCTGAATGAAATAGGACGAATGCTGTTTTGCATCATTGCAGCAGGAGGCAATAATGGACAACATTACTGTTTGGAAATAATGATAAACATATAAGTGCTTTAGTGCATCTTGTACCAGCGCTTCTCATTCACGTCCATAATGATTGAGCTGCTAAATAGCACTTAGTAATAAATTCAGGGACTTGAACGGTGGAGAACGGCGGATGGCTCAGGGCTTCTGAAAATCAGCTGGGATTGTGGAATGTGTCTGAATGGCCTTTAAGGGTTAATAAAGTTTGAAACTTTTCATTGTAAGATGAACTGCTTGTATTGTGCATGTATATGTATTACGACCGTACTATAATAGATGCAGTGTATATCTATTTATACACACACACATAGAGAGAGTATACACGCACAGACACACATATATATAATTTATACACACAGACAGTATGTCAATTGTATTCATTAATTAGAAGACAAGTCCAATGACAGTCAGTATAACTATAAACCACTTTGCTGCAGGTAGAAAAGTGATCAATAAATAATGACAAGTTTATGCTGTTAAAACAAATCAATTATGTTTACAGTTGTAAAATTTCTGTTAACGAAGACGCTATCGATTGAGGCGAACCGTTCCTAGCGTCCTCCCAAACAAATTAAGAATTTCTGTTACTCTGTGCTTTTTTGTCAGTTTACTATTAGCACCGTTAACTCTTTGCTGCATGTATATCTGCTTACTGGATACATTCCTTGGAAATGGACCTACAATTAGATTCAGTGTTCACCATATTTTTGGTCTTAAGCCCCATAGATACCACAGTCAGTAACCATGATGGCATATTGGTGGTTAGACAGAGGAGAGGAGGTGGCGATGGGTTATCATGAAAGTCATGGGCCTAGGCCTGCCTTAGTTATTTCCCTTTTACTCGACGCCAAAAGCCCAGTCTAATTTATTACCTGTTAGTTTTTGACTCCCCCTACCCAAGCACACACCTTCACCTTGTGACTAGATAATAGGAACCAATGTCCAATGACCTGTCATGGTTGTATACCTATTAGGCCAAAGCCTAATAGATTTCCTTTCAATGTAGGGACTGTAGGTTGGACTTGATGGACTAATGTCTTTATCCAACCTCATCTACTATGTAACACTTTGTAACGCATTGGTATACTCAAGTATTATATAAGCGATCAACAGATCACAATCGTAATTGCCCCTGCTAAAAAGTAAAAATACTAAAAATAATATAGAATATTAGTATAAAAGAAACCTGTTATTTTTTGAATTTTTAAGGTTATACAGTAGCTCTCCATAGGCAGAAGTGCACAATCCCAAAAATATAATACAGGGGTCCTATGTGACCAATTAGGCTTGGTCTTGATGGAGTTAAAAAGTATTCTCTAAGAAAACCCTGACAACCATGGACTCATAAGTATCCAGAAGTTTTTGACCAACTTTTCTTGCGCTGCGTGACTGCGGCGATAGTCGGAGCCGCTCTATAATAGGATGTGAATTTCTTGGTTAACTTGACTTTAAATCTTTCTGAAAAATGTATTCAGAGATGAATGGAATAAAACAGAATCACAATTTCTTGCTTTGCTAGTCCTAATTGAACATTTTATTATACAGACTTGCTTTTGGAGAGGGAGCTGGCATAAAATCACTGCTATTCTGAAATAACTGAATTATAGCCAGTTGTAGATATATTCATGATTTTTCCATTTCATAATGTAATGAAATGTACAATTCTGATACTCCACTTCATAAGGGAAAATATTCATCAAAACATTGGGGGAGATTTATTAATCTCCTATGAAAAAAGTCTCAAACTTCAAGTCTGCAACTTTTTAAATGCTAGTTGCAACAAAAATGGTGGAAAGCGCCCTCGCATGACAAGAGTGTGCTTTGGCCGTGTCATCAGTCCCGTCAAATTTGTTATCATATATGTCACAGGAACTGAAATCTACACCAGCTTTGAGCTGGTATAGCTTTCGGTAGAGGCCTATGGTAGGGCACACGAGATATGGAGACCTGCATAAGTATCCCCCAATGTCTATTTTAAAGAAATTTTTGATGGTTTGTGTGTCATGTTTAGCCACCATTTCAAGTTCCTTAAAAAAATGTATTCAAATAATTGAATTCTTCTTTTACTTACTTGTATAGGACCGGCATATTCTGTAGGGCTTTACAGATATTGTCAGCCACTATCCCATATAAGGCTCCCAATCTAAATTCCCTATCAGTACATCTTTGGAAGGCAGCACAAAATCCATGCCAACATGGGAATAAGATAGAAACTCCTTGCAGATGTTGTCTTGGATGGATTGATTCAAACCTAGGGCTCCAGTGCTAACCACTGATCCACCGTGTTCAGAGTATTCAAAAATTATTTATGTAGACCTCTTAGACATGGTTACTCTCCTATTTTGTATTTCAATGAGGGTTACTTGAAATATCCACTTAAAGTGAATCTGTGACAAGGTTTCAGGCCAGTAAACCGCAGTATGTTACATACATAGTTACATAGAAGAGGAGGTTGGATGGAGACATCAGTCCATCAAGTCCAACCTATAACCCTACAATCCACTACAGTGTTGATCCAGAGGAAGGCAAAAAAAAACCATGAGGCTTATGCCAATTGCCAATGTTGAAATGCTGCTGAAGTTTAGGGCCTCAAACATGGTGACCCCAGTCCCATCCATCACTGTGTACGGCACAAATTTATAGTTTTACTCTGTTGGAGATAAGAGCATGGCGCCCAATACACGTTGCAGTTTACAACTGAAGCCAAGGAGAGTATGCCTTGCTTCATTGTGAATGTATCATGAGATATTGCCATTTCAAAGTAAATGGATTTCAATGAAGAGGTGGCCGTCCATCGTAAAGTCCATTACATTATTAAAAACATTATGGTTTTATATACTTTATGAAAAGTTAAAAAGTAGAGTAAATGGCTCCAAGACCACTTCTTATTGAGCATACAGAATATCATAAAGCCCCACTCCAATCATTTTGTAAATCCCCTTTATTACAGGGCATATGAGATTACTTACCCATCATGTCCTTACTTTCTTTAGTTCAAGGATAGGTTGCCCGGCTGGTCATGAGATCAGCAGACTAGCCCACCAATTCACAAGGCAGCTAGAAGTCCCTGGTTTCCATGTAAGTCTATGAGCCTAACATCTAGACTCTCATAGTGTTCCCCAACTGGATGTTGGGAATTACTGGTTTTCAGGATTTTTTTTAAGGTCTATAGGCAAGAAATCATATAAAAATAAATAACCATTATTAATTACTCATTATATACCTTCCCTGCAGTGACAATGGTATGTACATCATTCATGTGACAACTACAATCATTTACTGACCTCAGGTGTGTAATATCATACACAGTGTGAATCTTGAGTTCAGTAACTAACTGCCATGATGACATGAAATATATACAAGATATAATTGTCGCAGGATGGGTTGGGTCACTTGGAGGGGGACTACAAATGATGGTTAAGTTATCCAATACCATATCCATCCAGTAGCCCATTTTAAAGAATCACAGACATCCCCTTTAAGGATAACTTACTGAACATATTTGATATATATATTTTACACTTGCAGTAAAGCATCACAAGATCTATATAAAAGGCTATAATTTTGCCTTGTGAATACACTGATTTTCCATATTTTGTCTTTGGATCACTTCTATGGTTGGTTAAAACGTATTTGTGAGTTAGCAGCTAAAAATAAAAATGGGAAGAAGTAAAGAAGAAGAATCCTAATTAATATTTTAGCTTGCTTAATGACAATTTATAATTAGGAGATGCCGAAAATGTATAAAATGGGGGCCTTGCAGGGCCGCGTCCTCGGTTCAAATCTTGCCAAGGGCAAAAAACCATCTGCAAGGAGTTCGTATGTTCTCCCCGTGTTTGCGTGGAGATAGGGAAAAATGTACATTGTGAGCTCTATGTGGGGCTCACAATCTAAATCTAAAAAAAAATGTATAAAATGACCACAAAGGACTCTTTACTGGAGATTAGAAGAGACAAAAGAGAAGTAGAGTAAAGTCCAATGGTAACAATAAAAATCTACCTTTGTGAATTAGTGTTCCAGCCAATATAGGTGTCAACAGTACAATGTAAAATTACATAGGGACAGGGCTGAGTTAAAGGCTCCTTTCCCACGGAGTAATGCGGTACGCATTCAGACACATATACACGTGTCAGAATGCGAGTGCTCAAAACAGATCTCATTCATTTCAATGTGTGCCGGCTTACGGGTGCTACACATTGGAATCAATGGGAGGCTTTTTAACCCATTGATTTCAATGTGTAGCACCCATAAGCTGGCACACATTGAAGTGAATGGGATCTGTTTTGAGCGCTCACACTGTGACACATGTATACGTGTCTGTATGCACGGCGGGTTACTCCGTGGGAACGGAGCCTAAGAAAGAAGTCCAGGTTTCAACTAGGTTATTACAAAACCCTTGTATTGGGCCACCTCTTTATAACGGAAGCCATATTGTAGTAGGTCTATTGTACACTAGAGGCCAATGGTCCATTTTATTGTCTTATTTCAACAATGAGTTTTTGCAAGGCTTTGTAGACTAGTTTATAACACATTATATAGAATTGTCAGTTGTCCATATACTTTTCTCCCCATAGTGTATTTTCTGTTTCTTTCCACTTAGGTCTCTATAGACACATTGTGATGCTTTCTTTGGGAACATTGTATCTTCTTCACCTGGAAATGTGATGCTTTATATAATATTGCAATAATATTTAAGGATATCACATTGTGTATCTTTATTTTTATATCCATGACAGTCCCAAAAAAGAAGGAGGTACTTTATTTCTTGGGACACAAAATGTGATCAGTATTGGTGCTAACTGCAGGAACTATACATGATGATAGATATATATATATATATATATATATATATATATATATATATATATATATATATATATATATATATTGTGGGGAAGTTAGCTTGGTAGATGCAGTGGTGTGGACCCAGACAGTCAAAGACAGGGACACAAGATGTGCAGCAAACAGGTTTATTATGAAAAAAAAAAACAGGAAAATAAATAAATCTTCACTTCAGGCACAAAATAAACAAAACAAAATACAGCCTTAACTTCAGGCAAAAACAAAATAAAATTCTGCTTGTCTGATCTACTAACTAAACACAATGGATAACCTAACTATACATGTGGCTTACTACCAGCCACATGAACAAAACAGGAGAAATATTGTCTCACTGGACTCAGGGTTACAGGATAGAACCATACACCTCCTTGCCCCCTATGGATCTGCACTGCAATGCAGGATCTGCAAACTTTTTTGGCCCAGTAATGAGCCAAGGATGTACATCTGGGCTGAGGTCTACTCCAGATCCACCCTGGACCACACATGTCTGATATATCTGGACTCCAGCACTCTGCCTGTCACCTTTGCACAATATATATAATTATTTTTATTATTTTTATATAATATTTTTTTCTTAACACTACAGCAAACTGTGTTTGTTAGAATACATTTACCATATTCATTCCCATCCTACTGATGCCTGCTACAGGGGAACAGAAATTGTGTCCTTCCTGACCTTTCATTCTTTTATAAGATGCTGAGATATGTGCGACATGAAATGAATAGCTTTTATCAAGGTAATACCGTTTTGCGATATTCTGTCACAAAGTGAAATGCTACATTAGTCCATGCCTGGCCCTCCTAGTGGTTGTATTATAAATTGCAGCCTTTCAAGGCTTTTTTATTTTTTTCAACAGCTTTCAACATTGTATTAAACTGGCCTAATAAGAAATTGAAAATCCTAAACCAAATTCAAGCTAAGTCAACGTGTAGACGCTTCTGTTTGTTAGCTAGATGCATTTTTAATTCTCTATTTTGCAAGCAATGTAATGTCTTTGTGTTCATTTTAAGTGCCGTACTGGCACACTGGATTCCCTAAAGTAATTTAAAAGCATTAATGTAAAATTTCATAATACAAGGTAAAAATAGTTTGGCAAAAAAAATTGGAGAGACTTTTTTATTGTAATTATTTTCTTTCATATCGTCAGATAATCCATAACAATGACATGATAAGCCTAGCTTCAAATTCCTATACTTTTCTTAGAATCTATTATATATGGACATCTACTGCAAGTAGATAAAAGATCAAATCAAGATCAGAGATCAAAGAAACTCAAGTCTGAGGTCTGTCTTTCTGTTATATAGTAAAATATGACTTCAATTCTCTTATCCCCCTAATCATGATGTAAGATAAAAAAAAATTACACAATGATATATAAATATATGATATATGATATATTACTAAAGAAAAATACATGATAGAAAACAGTAAAAATTTCAAGAAAATATAAACTCAATACATCGGTTTTAATAGAATCTTCCCAACGTCATCACGACAATTTTAGGCCACATTTTTCTTAGTGATATACATAGACGTGACCAGAACAAATTGCGCTACAGTTTAGTTAACTCACACAATTTTTCACAAAACTAATTCAACATAATATCACATCATGCTAACAAAGTCCTGGAAAGGCTGCAATTCACCTTTTCCACTTCCATCCCCCACAGAGTGGCCAAACATACAAAGAAATAGAATATTTAAAATATCCCTTTGTGTTAACTTATTAGGAGATCATTAGTTGCTTTTATCAAATGAACTTGTGACACCGATATCTGGACCTGTCCAGTCAAAAGAGGACACATCTATATGCCTTGAAACAACTGAAGGAACAGATACAGGTGTAGCACAATGTAACATTACTAATAAAGTATTTGCTACACTGTAGGATGGAGTGAAAACTCATTTTGTGTCAAAGATTTGAATGACTGTGATGTGATATCATGACGTTGTGTGTTACCAGATGTACATGGGAAGAATATGCAAATCTGACTTCCATGATGTAATTAGGATGCCAGTGCCTCAAGCATGCACACCAATAGAGGGCGCTGACTGAGAATGTGCAAGTCTGTCTTCCATGATGTAATTAGGAAGACAGAGTCTCAGTCAAGGAAGCCTAAAGAGGGCGCTCCCTTTAACATCATGCCGACCTGAGTCTCTGTCTTCCTAATTACATCATGGAAGTTAGACCTGCACATTCTCAGTCAGCGCCCTCTATTGGTGTGCATACTTGAGGCACTGGCATCCTAATTACATCATGGAAGTCAGATTTGCATATTCTTCCCATGTTCCTTTGCAGTGGAGCGCTCATGGCTTAATAAGACTCCACACCCCTATATGGTGGTCTCTCCCTATGGAGTGATGATATCCCCTTAACCAGATGTACATGCGAGTTAGTGCTTTCTTCTGAGTGACAGCTATCTTGGCACATTCCTGATACTATTGGCAATTAAGTTAATAATAATAGGTTTAACTCCATTCTAAAGAAGGTGTATGAGATTAGAAAATATGACTAATTCTTCTTTTATTCACCTAAATGATCATATCAATACAAGATGTGGCCGTCTCTATCCAAAAATGATTCCAGTTGGTTATCTGCTTTTCATGTGTCTGACAATTGCCACTAAACCTCCGATGTCAAGCTACACTGTGTAAGCATTTATAGTTAATAATGTAGCAGTGTCTTTATATGCCGAAGAACAGCTCTGAATTTTAAATGGAACATGCCAAATCTAAGTAAAATTTAACTTGCAGGGTAGCTGAAGGGGTTAAAATAACAAAATAAGCCATGCTCATTTGCAGTGGCATAAGTAAAGTCTTGTGGGCCCCGATGCAATCTTTTGTCCGGGGCCCCCTACTTCATCCCTACGGCAAATTCTTGATAGTGATGTTTATGGGAGCTAAGGAGTTTAATCAACCTTAGTGTGGTTAGGGTAATCTGGGGGCCTCCTTGGCTTATGGGCTGGATGGAAGATGCAATCTCTATATTGATGCCAGTGCTTATGGGCCCCCCTAAGGCTCCTGGGCCCCAGTGCAACTGCACCCTCTGCACCCCCTCAGGTTACGCCCCTGCTCATCTGTCCTATGCCTCTCCTAGTCTGTCTCAGCTGCAGCTTCCCAATACCAGCCTTATGTCCCGGTACTCTGATGATAACATATTTCACCTGCCAAGTGCTACTTGCAGCCAATTGCTGGCCTCAATGGTCACGTCATGTACAAGAACCATACCCAGTGACCAACTACACGTGACTGCTGAGGACAGTGATAGGCTGCCGTAGCCAAGAGGGGATGAGACTCGTCATCGCCGAAGCACCCAAAAAGCTAACAAGTACTGTAAACAGGAAAGCTATGGCTGGAGGGTAAGTCCTAGGGTGGGTAAGTTTGGCTTGTTTTCTTATTTTAACCCCTTCTCTGTATGCCTTTATTTCTTTTTTTACTAAACTTTAGAGCAGTTTGTATGCGTTTTACCTAGCTGAATAGAAAAGTATTATTCTGTTATCTGTATGAAATAAAACGCGGTATAATTTGTTATAATTTTCTAAACACGGATTTGCCGCATGCGCTAAGAATTGATTGGATTGATGACCAACTAATTGTCTCAAATTATCCCGACCACATTCAGTTCTTAATGTGCAAATTTGTTTTATCCACTTCTTCTTATGAAGGCAGTACCGTCGTTGCACTTTTGGACTATTGTCAGAAAAAAATACTCTCAAATGATGATTAGGACTTTGTGTAGGAGAAAGAAATTTAATAGCTGTTTAATGGGCACTTGTGGTAAAACAGATTGACAGAGCGGGTCAAATGGTAATTAATAGTTTTCTTTTGTTGTTATTAGAGTATGTTGCTAATCTACTGTAACTGGAAGCTATACATGGAAAAAAATTGTTAATCAGTGCAAAGAACCAAATCCGAACCTCTTTTTTTTTTTTCAAGAAAATCCACCCACTTGCTAATGTAGGAGGAAGTGGAAAGGAGTGAATGTGCCAAATTTCCCTTTGCATTAACTTGCAAGAGTTCCACTTCTTTCATTGCAGTGTTTTTATTATATACAATAACAAACATAAAAATACTAAGTCAAGGGCATTTATCAGCAGAATAGTGAATGTGGCATAGTAACGATCTCCAATCTGTTACACATTTCTGGCAAGATGCATTTGCTGCAATTATAAAGCAAGCGAAAAGCAATTTCTGAAGAGATTTTAAAGGGTTTACAATTATATCAAACGAGTTTGTTCAAGGAATCATAAATTTTCAGTGTGTTAAAGGAGAATAAACTTTTTGCTGATAGGGATATCGTAGGATTTGCGCCTCCTTACAGTTGTAAAAGTTTGCTAAGCCGTTTTTGTCGCTCTCTGAAATGTACGTGGGGGTTATTTTCAGATATTCTTTTTGATAGTGACTAGAGATGAGCGAGTAGTATTCGATCGAGTAGGTGTTCGATCGAATACTACGGTATTCGAAATACTCATACTCGATCGAATATTACTAGCTGTTCGAAGTTAAGGTTCGATGCAGAATCAGCATTGATTGGCAGAATGCTATACATTGCCAATCAACGCTGGTTCTTCTCTAACCTTTAGAAGTCTTCTCCCTGCGCAGCGTCCCCGCGTCCTCTTCCGGCTCTGCATTCACTCTGCTTAGGCATCGGACCTGGACAGAGCCGACTGCACATGTATGCTCCAAAGTGGCTCAATGCTATTATTATACAGCGGTGTCTCCTCAGGGGTGGTGGGGGAAAATAAACACTTATATTCGACTTGCCTCTCTTTCCCCGGGCATCCTCCTTCTGTCTGACTCTCTTCAGCATCTTTTATGGTCCTCTTCTGCATGTGATTTAGGTCACATTTCCCAGATGTTATTGGGCCTCAGCAGTTATATGGAGTGCGCTGACATCATTACACTGGCACTGGCGAAAAAAGTGCGTCTTATAATCCAAAAAATATGGTATGTTCATGTAAGTTAAACTGACTCTGATTTTGCACGTCACTATATAATATATAACATATATAATGTATATATTTAGTTATTTATTTACGTATATATGTATGTATACTGTATATATATAATATATATATATATATATATATATATATATATATATATATATATATGCATGTAACGTAGATCATATGTGAATGGAGACTTGCTCAATTCCTTCTGTCTATTCAATCCCTCACAAACTGGAATGTGTTGACATCAGGGCTTTTTGGGGCCCACACCATAATTTCCAGGAATCCTCCAACAAATAATGATTTAGATTTCTCTTTTGGTCATTCACTTAACTTCTTTGAAAAAACTAACCTAACAACAAATCTTTTTTTCTGAAAATATTCTTACTCTGTTTTGCACAGGACTTGATGGTGTTCAAGGTGTTTTAGACAGTACTCAAGTGTTAATGGTTTCTCCAAATCAATTTAACTTGAAATAATGTAAATTTTAAATAAATAAATTATTATTATTATTATTATTATTATTACTACTACTACTACTACTACTAATAATAATAATAATAATAATAATAATAATAATAATAATAATAATAATAATAATGTACACCTTTTACAGGACCAGCAGTTCCAGCCTGGCCATTTGTGATCAATATCAAATCCACGGCAAATCTTACATGAAAATAATCTGCCAGGGTATTGCTAAGATCATAGGTACCAATACCATGTCCTGAAACATTAAATGACAATGATAGAGCACATTAATAATAGCATAGCAGTCAGTAATGAAGCAGATCATGACTGACATTACCAGTAATACCATCAAAGAGCACCCACTGTTATTGGGATTTTAATGTTGTAGCTCGTACTGTAGGTGAGTGCAGTCGCCTTGCTCAGTTTCTAATATAAAGTGACTAATAAATAGAGTTTAATCGGTAAAAGTAATTCTTTTATTGGTTTCTCTGTGGAGATTATGTTTTCAGTACATTGATATAACTACTGGGTTATCCGATTTGCCACGGTGATACTTGGCAAGTTTTGATCATTATTTTTTATTTTAACTGTTTCACTATTTCAGTCATTGGAGTGTTTTGTTAATACATGAGCTAAGCAAATAATATATGTTTTGGTGTGAAAAAATACATTTGTATGCAAACTGTGTATGTGCAATATATACTGATCAGTCATAACATTGACAAGTGACGGGAATGACATTAATCTTCCTACAATGACAGCTGTCAAGGGGTGGGTATATTACGCAGCATGTGAATAGGTGGCTTTTGTCCTTAGCACTTGGGCAAAAAGGGAACAAATTGTGGTTCGATGACTGTCTGAGGGCATCTCCAAAATGGCAGGTCTCAAGAGGTGTTCCCAACACCCAGGTAGTTATGCGAGGTTCACACCTGCGCCTGGGTTTCCGCTCCCGAAGAATGGAAATCTAAAAGCAGTTACCCACGAAGCCCATAGACTAGAAAGGGGTCTGCCGGGTTTCCGCCTGTTCCCACCTGAAAAATGCAGAGAAAAAAGTCTTCCACATTTTTTAAGCAGACCAGAAACTGAGAACATAGAACAGGCATAGGTGTGAATCTAGTACTAGTAAAAGGGATACTACAAGGAAAGAGAACCAGTGATCTGACAACAGGGTTATCAATGTCCAAGGCTTACTGATGGGATATTGTTTCACAGCAAATTCCCAAAAGAACTATTGGAAAAGTTAACACTGGTTAGGACAAAATGGTTTCAGAATCTACAGCGTATCACAGTTTGCTGTGTAGTCTTGGGCCAGTTGAAGTGCTCATGTTGGTCCTTGTCCATCACCATAAGCTCCTGAAATAAACTAGTAAGTGTTAGAATTGGAGCAAGGAGCAATAGAAAAAGCCTGATTGATGAAGTACTGTACGCCATTTTTATATCCTAAGGATGGCTGAGTGTACATGTACTACTCACCTGCGCTGTAGGAAGAAGGCAAGCCAGCTAAGGCATGATGAAGTTCTAGGTTACATTCTTCTGGGAAACTTTGTATTCTGCCGTTCATGTGGATGTTAGTATGACATGGGCCACGTACAGTCCTAACATTGTTGAAGACCAAGTTCATGACAATGGTGCTCCATAGTATCAACTGTCATTTTGCAGAATAGTGAAACCTGCCGTCACATAAAAAAAAACATAGTAAAAAACCCAGATGACTTGGCTTTCACATTGCACCAATCTTTATATCATCAAGCAAGATGTGCCGGATAGAAAACTCTGATCTTTTGAGAATCCACATTACGACTTAAAGGATCTGCACATGATAACACCAGGGGACCTGCACAAAATTATCAAACTGATTTGAATGTCTCCACTGATTTGTGTATATACGCAACTATATATGCACACAATATATGTATATATGCATAATATATACACAACTACTGTATATATACACACAATATATGTATATATACATAATATATGCACAACTATATATACAAACAATATATGTATATATACATAATATATACAAAACTATATACGGTATGTATATACACATAGTATATACACAACTATATATAAACACAATATATGTATATATACATAATATACACACAACTATAAATACACACTATATATGTATATATACAAAATATATACACAACTATACACACACAATATATGTATATATACATAATATATACACAACTATACGCACATAGAATATATGTATAAATACACATACACCTATCTATATAAGTTGCAAACAATAATTCCAGCCAGATATAGCTTAACAAATGTATTCAGGTTGACAGTGAAAAAAAAATGTAAATTTAGGCAGACAGGTGTAGTAAGTATGACCCACAGGTCGCTCACAATCCCAAATTTTATTCTGCCATCTCAAGCTTCACCCATAACTTCTCATGCTGTGCAGTATGATGTAATTTCAACAATTGTCAAACTCTCATTCAATAAGGGTAAGTTCACATGGGGTTTTTTGGATCGGAATCTGAGGCAGAGGCCGCCTCATGTTCCGATCCAAAAACAGGGTAGCCGTGACTGAAAGCTGGTGCACTGCATCGGCATCCAGCTGCGCACTCTGGACCTAGTCCGGAGGAGGGTGTGTCTTCAGGCCGAATCTCGAGACAACTTGGCCTGAAGAATGATTTCAATGAGAGCCGTCTTTTTGGTCAGGGTTTTGAGGAGGATACGGCCTTAAAACCCTGACCAAAAAACTCAGCGTGAACTTACACTAAGGCTCCATTCACACGGAGTAACATGCCGCTCATTCTGACACGTAAACATGTGTCAGAGTGAGCACAGTAAAACAGAATCCCATTCACTTCAATGGGTTCGGTCTTATGCGAGCTACCCATTGAACTCAATGGGAGGCTTTTTTACCTATTGCTTTCAATGTGATACATGCGTTCAATGGGTAGTGTGCGTAAGCTGGCACACATTGAAGTCAATGGGATCTGTTTTGAAGCACATCACTCTGATACGTGTTTACGTGTCAGAATGAGTAGCGCGTTACTCCGTGCCAACGGAGCCTAAGAGTGTGGAGAACAGAATTTTGTTGCTGCCATTGACTTAACGAAATTTTGTACACATGTGAAAGCAATAGCCCAGCAGCTAATGGTGGCTGGATCCAGAGCTGAAGCATTTAAAGGATGCAATAAAAGGATCACTGGTTTTGGTGTTGTCTTAGATAATAATTTACATTCATGTTTTGTTGACACAGATTTTGAAGCCAAAACCAATTGTCAATCACAAAGGGTGAGAACTAGGATTGAGTCGATCTTGAAATTTCAGGATCGTTTTTTAAAATCCGATTTCCGATCATTTTCCATTCTAACCCGTTCCCAATTCCGATCCCAATGCAAGTCAATGGGATTTTTTTAATAATCGAAGATCGGATTTTAAAAATGATCCTATTCACTACACAGCATGTAGTCCAAAAATTGTTTAAATTTTTGGACTCCACGATGTGTAGTGATTAAAAAAAAAAAAAAAAACCCTGATGTCCGCTTACCTGCACAGATCCGCTGCCGCTCCCAGTTCTTCTTGGTTCAGTCCGGTCCAGTCTTGGTCTGTCCTTCACAGGCCTTCAGTTGGTAAAATATGAGTCTTTACCTGTTCAATATGTCTTCAAAATTCTATTCACAAGCCTCCTAAGGGGAAAAAAAGATCATCATCAGCGCTAATGAGCAAAGTTGTCAAACCATTGAAACGTTCTGGACAGTTCATATAAGTATGAGAATTTTTCCAGTGACTTTCCTTGAGAGTAGAGGAGCTTATGTAAGATATTGTAAGTGTCATCATATTACTGTTCACAGCGCATACAGTCTATGTGTCTACACAAAGATAATATACAGTTCAGGAGTGTAACTAAAGGCTTGTGGGCTCTGGTGTAGAAGTCCATCGTTGGCCCCTTGCTTAACTAGTCACAACTGTCAGCCAGCTTCATCCATACATATTTGCAGAATTTGCCATTCAATTTCTTTTCCATATGGACTCAGACCTCCATGAATAATCGTTCACAACATATCTGTGCACATAAGCGTCCCATCCTCTGTTGGTGCCACCCATATAGTAAAAGACATTACATTACATTAAAGAGTTAATTGTATTCTTTCTGATTGGGAAAGGCTATGTATTATAACTTTTCTCAATCCAGAGCACCAGAGGACAGGTGTCATATATTTATAATGTACAGACTGCCAACCATGGAAGGAAATAAGTAAGGAGATCAAAGAAATTGGATCAGCACTAATGCGATGAGGGGTCCCCTGGATTCTGGTCCCATTTGCAGTTGTGATAACTGTAGTAACACTAGTGATGACTCAATAGCTATCACTAACTGCATCACTGGTCTAACTAGAGTTATCAAAGCTGCAAATGGGACCCGAATCCAGGGGCGATATAGGTCCCCTTCACCGCATTAGAGCTGATACAGTTTCTTTGATCTCCTGTAATCATGCAAGGTGCTATATATATATATATATATATATATATATATATATATATATATATATATATATACTTAAAATTGCATTTGTCTCTTTTCTAAGCTTTACTATAGAGCCCTGTGGTTATCCATGCTATCTATCTTCTACTGCATTACTTTTTTACTTTTGCATCTTCCCTGCTCCTTTGTGCTATGATATCATGATGTGAATTATACTTGCAACATGAAATCATTGTTGGGAATATTTATTATACCTTGTATGGCAGTTTTCTGGTATACCATGCATGAAAAAGAAAATCTAAATTTTTGGCACACAATAGGATTTTTATGCACAAAAATGCCACTTTTTGCCTTTTGCAGACAATATGCTCCTATAACACCTGATCCAGGGGTTCCAATAAGGAGACACCTCAGCCCCAAATACTGTAACTTGGATCAGAAAAAAGGTGTGAGTGATAACTGGAATCTACTATAGCCACTGGCTGTCATAGTCCTCATAGTCTCTTAGTAATTCTAGGTTATCTTCTGCCAAGAAATCATACACTATGCAGGGGTGGATTAAAAATGGGGGTGCATACAAAATGTATCTAGGATGGTGCCAAACTTAGAGACCAGAGTGCAGCAACAATTTTATTTTTGATAGCCATGGGGTAGTGGAGTAAGGATTTCACTGAGAAAGATCAGAAGGCTCCTTTGTGTCTCCAGAGTAGGCAAATACTATGATATTGCCCATTTCCCTATAGGAAGACTAGCTGGCTCTGTGTGAAGATTTACACGTACACGTACAAATTCTTGTGTGGCATACACTAGTGCAAGATTTGTGCGGCCATGGGCCTCTCAAGAGCCTATGGCGCTGGACGTCTGCCCAAATAAGCCATATTATAAGCCATATTCTTGCAATGTAATAATGTGACATCACTTTCTGCATTATCTTATACTGTGGCATTATTGTATTCAGTATGCCATTATTGTCACATTACTTTGTGCATTATCGGTAGAGATGAGCGAACACTAAAATGTTTGGGGTTTGAAATCCGATTCAAACAGCCGCTCACTGTTCGAACGGGTTTCGAACCCCATTATAGTCTATAGGAGGGGGAAATGCTCGTTTCAGGGGTACGCAACATTCGATCAAATTCTACTTACCAAGTCCATGAGTGAGGGTCGGGCTGGATTCTTCTCCCTGTGCAGCGTTCCCACGTCCTCTTCCGGCCTTGAATTCACTCTGCTAGGCACCGGCCTGGGCAGAGCTGACTGCGCATGCCTGCACTACAAGCGGACATACGTAGTCGGCTCTGCCCAGGCCCGATGCCTGGCAAAGTGAATGCAGAGCCGGAAGAGGATGCGGGAGCCCTGCGCAGGGCTATTCCATATTTAGCTTTGAGCACCCATGTGGTGGCTGTGACCCACCGGCATATATTTGAATATTTAGCACATTCAGTACGTACATGTATTATATTGTGAAAAGCTTGGATTAAGTCAGAGCTACTGTGGTTTATTTGTCATTTTGTATCATCAAGGACAGAGAAAAGTGGTGCATTGAAACATTCAAAGTAGAAGCTCGGAGAATAACAACGGAATAATACCGAAACAGGAGATATAAAAAAACAACTCAACTATACCCACTTTGTGTATATACTAAGCAAACACAGATTAAAAAAATTAATCCTAAACATAATTACTGTAAAAAGGCCAAAAACGTAATCGGAATTAGCAATATCCAGCTGAAGCCAGTGTTACAAATTGATATTTTACTCTTATTTCTGTCATGAATTCAAAGTTAGAATTGGAATATAATGGCCTATAACAATATAAATACTCAGCGGGGTAATAATGGCAGCTTTTCCTCATAACATGGCTCAAGGGCAAACATTTTCATTTTGGGCTATAGCTGGTTTCATCGATGAAGAGCATGGATTGAGATAAAACTAATTCATTTTGGCCGGTTGTCGGCATTATCTAAACACACTCTGGCTACTTCTCTAGCCTCTGCTCAGTGTTATGTTAGCCATTATTCCTTCTTCAAGAAAATGATCTCCTTTGCTGACAATAAGCAAGGGCATAGTTATGGGGGGTCTGGTGCATGGGTACAGAGTGACGACAGAAGCCACCAACAAGCCATATGCAGTATCCGGAGTATTAGAGAGGACCAGTCAACACACCTTATAGATCAGTTTTAGTAACTGCTTATAGTATATTCTCTATTATGGAGTGACTGTTCTTATAACTATAGAGTGACTCTTATAACTATTAGAGATGAGCGAACACTAAAATGTCCGAGGTTCGAAATCCGATTCGAACAGCCGCACACTGTTCGGCTGCTCGAACGGGTTTCGAACCCCATTATAGTCTATGGGGGGAAATGCTCGTTTCAGGGGTATGCAACATTCAATCAAATTCTACTTACCAAGTCCATGAGTGAGGGTCGGGCTGGGTTCTTCTCCCTGCGCAGCGTCTCCGCGTCCTCTTCCGGCCTTGAATTCACTCTGCTAGGCATCGGGCTTAGGCAGAGCCAACTGCGCATGCCCGCGCTACAAGAAAATGGCCACTTACAGTGTAGCCCAATGCCTAAGCAGAGTGAATGCAGAGCCAAAAGAGGATGCGGGAATGCTGCACAGGGAGAAGACTTCTAAAGGTAAAAGAAGAACCAGCGTTGATTAGCAATGTATAGCATTCTGCCAATCAACGCTGGTTCTGCATCGAATCTTAACTTCGAACAGCTAGTAGTACTCGATCAAATACTACTCGCTCATCTCTAATAACTATGCTTTGTGTAGCTACAATGTTACTTCTCTTGCAAAGAATGCATTTACAATTGGGAATACCAATCAGATGTTTCTCTACATATTCTGGCACTGATGTCCGAATGTGTATGGATATGTTCTAAAAAAATATAAGATAAGATAATCCTTTAATATACCCACAATGGGGAAATTCAGTGTGTTACAACATAACGGATAGTACAGTAGTATATAGCTAGAGAGAAACACATACAAGCTTAGAGCAGATAGAGAGATACTAGGAATCATAGCAACTAAAAAGAAAGATAAAACTTCAGGATCGTTTAGTTCTCTGTGCAAAGTGATGTTGATAATATAACCCAACCTAGGTTGGAGGACACAAGAGGGGGGGGGGGGGGTCACAGCATGTGACATAACAGGCAGAATCAGTTTTTGCAGAGGTGGGGGACATATGCAGTTATCATGATAACATGTGGTAGTTCTTTGGTAGGTGGTGAGATCTCATGCTCACAGCTGATAGTTTGATATCTTGTATCAGCACTATTGTTCCTTACCACTAAAATGTCCCAAAAAGTACACCTGCAAAGACAAGAGAAGAGACCATACCGAGCGGATCCTCGTGTATTAAATTTCAATAATGGGCTATTTCAATAGGGACAAATGCCCCCTCACCTGGAGAGGTTGTGTGATAACACAACACTCAAAAAGCTCGTAACACCCAATGCTTAGGGTCCAAGGCAGTTGCTGTAGGTGTCACTCAGACGTACAGATGCAAAGGAAAAGCTTTTCCTTTCCAAAAAGTACACCATCCTTCATCGCAAGCCCTCATCCTTTCTTCTTACCACTGTCACATGTTCTATCTGCCTGAAGAAGCCCAAACTGGAAGTCATATTATTATACTGGGATCTCTTCATGAAGCTGGGTCAAAGTACCATGACGGCAGCACGTGCCATGAGACCTCTGAAGCCCAATCACAGTCCTTGGGGCAATTTCCCTCAACCAGAAAAGAACACCCATGGGCCTCCACATATACTGTTTGGCCCACATTTACTAATGCAGATGTTCCCGTAATGTGGCTAAAAATTTGCTTTAACTTGCTCTGTGGTTCCGCTGCCTCTTCCCCCCACTCACCACTTTTTTAGACAATAGGTGAAGCCAGAATCTAGGTGGGCAGGACTGGTCGGTGATGAACCCAAAACATATTGGTTCAAGTCTGTAAATTTAGGAAAATTCAGGTCAAATCGATTTGTTCATCTCTACTGTGCAGGTACATGCTACACATGACTGCAATACACATAAAAACAAAAATTTGCAGCAGTAAAACACTGAAAACATTACAGATTGCTCAGGGATCCCACAACTTACAGGGCCCCTGATTTCAGCACCTGGCCCCCAACGTCCTGTAAATTAACACCCAGGACCCCAAGCTCCTGAGGGGGCCCACTGAGCTACTGGGAGTTGACTGTCTCTCTCCCCTCTCTTACTTATGAGTTTGTCAACACACTTTCTGTTTCTATTTAATTTTTTGGACTCATTTTAGTACCCACATGCTATATTCTATAACTGGCTACACTACTGTTTAGGTGGTTCTCTGGTGCTGGTTACTTATGTCGTGTATGTGTTTTATGAAATATTAATTTTATATATATATATATATATATATATATATATATATATATATATATATATTTTTTATTTATTTATTTTTTTTGTTTGTTTGTTTGTTTATTTATTTTAATTTTGTGTGGATTTTTGTTTGGATTTATAGTTATACCTTTCCTCACAAAGTTATGCTAGTGCTTCTCAATAAATCAGAATATCATCAAAAGTTATGGAAGAGTGAAGAGGCCACTGTACACAATCCAAGCTGCTTGAGGTCTAGTGTGAAGTTTCCACAATCATTGATGGTTGGGTAGCCGTGTCATCTGCTGGTGTAGGTCCACTGTGTTTTATCAAGGCCAAAGTCAGAGCAGCCGTCTGCCAGGAAATTCTAGAGCACTTCATGCCTCCTTCTGCCGACAAGCTTTTTGGAGATGGAATTTTCATTTTCTGACTTCGCACCTGTGCACACTGCAAAAAATACCAACACCTGGTATAATAACCACAGTATCACTGTGCTGGAATGGCCAGCAAACTCGCCTGACCTTAACCTTATAGAGAACCTAAGGGGTATTGTCAAGAGACAGATGAGAGACACCAGACCCAACAATGCAGACGAGTTGAAGGCTGCTATCATACAACCTGGGCTTCCATAACAACCCTGCAGTGCCACAAACTGATCCCTCCATGCCACATTGCCGCATTAATGCCGTCATTCATGTAAAAGGAGCCCCCACCAAGCATTGAGGGCATGTCCTGGACAGACTTTTCATTTGCCCAACATTTCTGTGTTAAATATTTATTTTGCAGTTGGTCTTATATAATATTCAAATTTTCTGAGATAATGACTTTTGGCTTTTCCTTGGCTGTAAGCCATAGTCATCAACATTAACAGAAAGAAACGCATAAAAAAGTTCTCTCTATTTGTAATGACTCAATATAATATATGGGGTGTCACTTTTCAATTGAATTACTAAAAAAACAACTTTTTGATGATATTCTAATTTATTGAGATGCACCAGTAAATGGTAAAAAAAAATAAAACTCAATGAAGGAATGGCTCCTATTTTACAATTAAAAGTGTACCCCCATAAAACATCATAGAATCTTCATGCTGGATATTTTTATATTATTTTAGCTTTATAACAGCATCCATAGATCAATTGCTTGCTTAGTTTTTTTTATTTCCCCAGAATAGACACTTTAAAGTAAATGTGTCAGGTCCAAAATGCCTTCCAAGCCAATATTAGTGATTTGTAGGGATATTTAATACACTGTCTACCAAAAAGTATTTGGACAGAACCCAATTGGTAGAACCCAGCAGATGCTTCCTTACAGATGGTATTGATCGACACAATACTCGCAGATGCCTGTTGAAACTCCTGGTGTATGTGAGCCATCGATTGGGTACGATTTCTCTGGCCAGCACCTGTCGATCTCTAGTAGGGTTGAGCCGATCTTGACTTTTCAAGATCGATTTTAAAATCCGATTTCCAATCATTTTTCATTCGAACCCGATCTCGATCCCAATTCCGATCCCAACGCAAGTCAATGGGATTTTTTTTATTAATCGGAGATCAGATTTTAAAAGCAATCCTACCCCCTGGTGTCCACTAACCTCCAGAGATGGCTGGTCCTGTGCCCCGTGCCTTCATTCTTCGCCTTGCTGCTGCTCCGCGCTGCTTTTCTTCCTTCGCTGCCCCTCCGTGCCAGGTTAGGAGAGTGTGGGCGGGTTAGGAGAGTGTGGGCGGGTACTGGGAGGGGAGACGACACGTCTCCCCGCCCTGTACCCGCCCACACTCTAAGCCACAAACCCCGCCTACCTAGCGCTTTAAACACTAACCTGGGAGGCGGGGCAGCAAGGCAAGAAGAAGGAGGGCACTGGAGCAGCCATCTCTAGAGGTAAGTAGCTGCTAGAGATTTATTTAAGCCTTCCATTCGAATGAATGGAGGCAGCCAGCGCGCAGGGGGTTAAGGCTGTGTGTCGGCTGCTTCCATTCATTCCTATGTATACTCAGTGTGAAGGCTAAGCAATGCATTGTGGGAAAAATCATCGATCTCGATCCCACATAAAAAGATCACAATCACTCAACCTTAATCTCTAGTATCTCCCAGTTTCGAGGGTTTGCCGACTCAGGGCTCATTCTGACAAACAATGTTCACCTTCCACTTCATAATCACATAGGCCACTCTCCATTTTGGGTAATTCAGTTCCCTTGCTATGTCCCTTAAGGATTGGCCATTTCTGTGGTACCTGACAATTACCCCTTTCTTGAAATTGGACAACTCTGCACTTTGTGGCATCTTGCATGCGACTAATGCCAATGCTGTTTCCTATTTAACGGCGTAAGGCGTGGCGTACGTCACAATTGCAGATATCTTCATTTGTATGGGTGTCCAAATACTTATTCGTAGAGAGTCTAGAAGCAGAAACCCCTTTGTAGCCACAAACCACTGAAGCAATGCAGATAAAATTAGCATTTTACAGATAGAAAAAACAGCAAGTCAATGAGACGCGACCGAATTTGCCAGATTTGCCGATGAACAGTCATGAGAAGGGCAGGACTGGCAATTTCAGAGGAAAGCTGGAGCACTTATGGCTGTCTGTAGGAAATTCTGACCTTCCCTGCACTTACAAACCACTTTCTATACCCAGAAAAAGATTTGCAAAAAATCATGAAAAATCTCTGCATTGTATGATCACTTTCTGGCCACGTTTCTGCTCCTATTAAAGGCCTCCACACAGAACTTTTATTAGTTTGGAATGCATTTTAGAAATGCCGAATTTCCTTTAATGAATTAAATACCGTATTAAAAAGTAATTCCATAAGTGTCATTAAAATAAAAAGATGCTTAAAAATAAGTGCATTATTTAATACTAAGATGACTTATCAAGCCTTTTTTCAATATTTTCATGTATGCTGTAGCCCCAATCCACTTTAGATTCTATTTCAGTAATTGTCACGGTGTCACCTATTTCTGTAATGCCATCAATCACTTCAGAAAATGACGGGTGCAAGGGCACAGGAATAATGAAAAACAAAAGTCTTGAAAGACATGCTGCATGCTATGTATTTACCATCTAGAAAACACAGTCTCTTTTGTATCCCTGCTTGAAAGAATATTACTTTTGTTCGTAGATTTTAATAATTTACACTAGCAACACAATGACTCCTATCAAGGTCAGCCTATATATAGCACTTACAGTCTTCTATTCAGCAAAACTTGGGGTGAGAAATAGTAAAGTAGTATGAGGGAAAGCCGAGTGCAGAAATGTAACTCTATTAGTCATAGTTAGTGTTAATTTATACAAAAGTTAAAATGTCAGTGAAAAAGAGACAAAGTAATTAAAAGCTAATTTATGGGTAACACAGCCCAGTAAGATATAGAGAATGGTTCCTACATCCTCTCACTATCATGGGCTGGAATTTCAATTAGGTGAACAGTGTCAGCTATGGTCTTGGTTGTGCACCATCAGCCTCGATGAGGAGATATTTTATATGTATATATATATATATATATATATATATCTATATATATATATATATATATATATATATATACACACACACACATATACAGTGTTGGCCAAAAGTATTGGCACCCCTGCAATTCTGTCAGATAATACTCAGTTTCTTCCAGAAAATGATTGCAAGCACAAACTCTTTGGTATTAATATCTTCATTTATTTTGCTTGTAATGAAAAAAAAAAAAAACACAAACGAGAATGAAAAAAAAGTCAAATCATTGATCTTTTTACACAAAACTCCAAAAATGGGCCGAACAAAAGTATTGGCACCCTCAGCCTAATACTTGGTAGCACAACCTTTAGACAAAATACCTACGAACAACCGCTTCCGGTAACCAGCAATGAGTTTCTTACAAGGCTCTGCTGGAATTTTAGACCATTCTTCTTTGGCAAACTGCTCCAGGTCCCCCCTGAGATGTGAAGGGGGCCTTCTCCAAACTGCCATCAAGAGATCTCTCCACAGGTGTTCTATGGGATTCAGGGCTGGACTCATTGATGGTCACTTTACAAGTCTCCAGTGCTTTCTCTCAAACCATTTTCTAGTGTTTTTTGAAGTGAGTTTTGGGTCATTGTCCTGCTGGAAGACCCATGACCTCTGAGGGACACCCAGCTTTCTCACACTGGGTCCTACATTATACTGCAAAATTTGTTGGTAGTCTTCAGACTTCATAATGCCATGCACACGGTCAAGCAGTCCAGTGCCAGAGGCAGCAAAGCAACCCCAAAACATCAGGGAACCTCCACCATGTTTGACTGTAGGAACGTGTTCTTTTCTTTGAAGGCCTCTTTTTTTTTCTGTAAACTCTATGTTGATGCCTTTTCCCAAAAAGCTCTACTTTTGTCTCATCTGACCAGAGAACATTCTTCCAAAACGTTTTTGGCTTTCTCAGGTAAGTTTTGGCAAATTCCAGCCTGGCATTTTTATGTCTCTGGGTAAGAAGTGGGGTCTTCCTGGGTCTCCTACCATACAGTCCCTTTTCATTCAGACGCGGACGGATAGTACGGGTTGACACTGTTGTACCCTCGGACTGCAGGGCAGCTTGAACTTGTTTGGATGTTAGTCGAGGTTCTTTATCCACCATCCGCACAATCTTGCGTTGAAATCTCTCGTCAATTTTTATTTTCCGTCCACGTTTACGGAGGTTAGCCACAGTGCCATGGGCTTTAAACTTCTTGATGACACTGTGCACGGTAGACACAGGAACATTCAGGTCTTTGGAGATGGACTTGTAGCCTTGAGATTGCTCATGCTTCCTCACAATTTTGCTTCTCAAGTTCTTAGACAGTTCTTTGGTCTTCTTTCTTTTCTCCATGCTCAATGTGGTACATTCAAGGACACAGGACAAAGGTTGAGTCAACTTTAATCCATTTCAACTGGTTGCAAGTGTGATTTAGTTATTGCCACCACCTGTTAGGTGCCTCAGGTAAGTAACAGGTGCTGTTAATTACACAAATTAGAGAAGCATGACATGATTTTTCAAACAGTGCCAATACTTTTGTCCACCCCCTTTTTTATGTTTGCTGTGGAATTATATCCAATTTGGCTTTTTGACAATTCTTTTTGTGGTTTTCCATTGAAGACAAATTAAATGAGGATAATAATACCAAAGAATTTGTGCTTGCAATCATTTTCTGGAAGATCATGAGTATTATCTGACGGAATTGCAGGGGTGCCAATACTTTTGGCCAACACTGTAACTATAGTGACTAGAGATGAGTGAGTACTGTTCGGATCAGCCGATCTGAACAGCACGCATGCATTGAAATAAATGGACGTAGCAGTCACGCGGGGGGTTAAGCGGCCGGCGTCAAAGTGGAAGTACCAGGTGCTTCCATTTATTTCAATGTGTGCATGCTGTTCGGATCGGCTGATCCGAACAGTACTCGCTCATCTCTAATAGTGACCTCTGCCTGTAAATGGACAGGTACACTCTGATCACTCATACAACTGAGACTACTGGCAGCTAAAATAAATAACATTAATTCTATCTTTCAATGGCACCTGTCAAGCGGTGGGATATATTAGGCACAAAGTGTACAATTGATATGTTGAAAGCAGGAAAGGTGGATAAGTGGGCCGAATGGACTGTCATTAAAGATGAGCGGTGAAAAGATGAACAGTTTTCGATCGAGTACATGTTCGATCGGATATCAGGCTGTTCGAGATGTTCGATTCCAGTCAAACACCAGGTGGCAAACTCACTAAAAATTTCATTCCCCTCCCACCTTCCCTGGCACTTTTTTTGCACCAATAACTGCGCAGGGGAGGTGGGACAGGAACTACGACAACGGAGGCATATAAAAAAACGGAAAAAGTAATTGGCTGGCTAATTCAGATGACCTCCAATTTATACGAATAGTGGATTTAATATCTGGTTCATATGAGACTGTGAACTATGTGACTGTGAGACAGGGATAGATATACTGGCAGGGTTAGCTAGGGATTACCTTTATTTAGGTGGTAATGTTACTCACCCAGCTCTTTGGGGCTCTATCTGGTCGGGATCCCTG
This sequence comes from Leptodactylus fuscus, assembly GCF_031893055.1. Classification (NCBI taxonomy): domain Eukaryota; kingdom Metazoa; phylum Chordata; class Amphibia; order Anura; family Leptodactylidae; genus Leptodactylus; species Leptodactylus fuscus. Next base: position 177,181,560 of record NC_134269.1, on the reverse strand, counting down.
TCAGCTTGCAATATGCGCGAGCTGACTTTTTCCCATAGGAATGCAGTGACCAGCGTTGATTGGCCAAATGCCATACAGAGTTCAGCATTCGGCCAATCAATGCTGGTTCTGAGGCGGAGTCTAAGATCGGGCCAGAAGGGAGACTCCGCCTCCTCCGGCAGAACCAGCGTTGATTGGCCGAATGCTGTACTCTGTATGGCATTCGGCCAATCAACGCTGGTCAATGCATTCCTATGCCGAGATGTAGTAGTGCTGTCCATGCGCTCAGCACTGCTACATCGGAGATAAAGTCGAGCTGAGTGTGCGCTGAACCCTGCTGCACACTCAACTCTGCTGAGATGCAGCAGAGCTGAGTGTGCAGCAGGGTTCAGCGCATCTCTTATGCAGCAGAGCTGAGTGTGCAGCAGGGTTCAGCACACACTCAGCTCTGCTACATCTCTAATGCAGCAGAGCTGAGTGTACAGCAGGGTTCAGCGCACACTCAGCTCTGCTACATCTCTGATGCAGCAGAGCTGAGTGTACATCAGGATTCACATCTCCGTTGTAGCAGTGCTGGCCGCGCGCTCAGCTTGGCTGCATCTCCGGTTTAGCCGAGCTGAGCACATGGCCAGCACTGCTACACCTTGGCATAGGAATGCATTGAGCAGCGTTGATTGGCCAAATTCCATAAGAGTACAGCATTCGGCCAATCAACGCTGGTTCTGCCAGAGGAGGTGGAGTCTAAGATCGGTCCACAGCAGTCTCCATTCTGGTCCGATCTTAGACTCTGCCTCTTCACAGATGAGCCTCCAGCAGAACCAGCGTTGATTGGCCGAATGCTGTACTCTCTATGGCATTTGGCCAATAAACGCTGGCCAATGCATTCCTATGGGAAAAAGTCAGCTCCCGCATATCGCAAGCTGACAGGGATCCTGACGTAATACAGTGACTTGGGCATGTTAGATGCCCCTAGACATGCTTCCCATGCTGTCCCAGTTGCATTCCAGGGTGTTGGCATCATTTCCTGGGGTGTCATAGTGGACTTGGTGACCCTCCTGAGTCGAATAGTGGTTTCCCACTAAACGAGTATTTATTCCCCATAGACTATAATGGGTTTTGATGTTCGATCGAACAGTCGAGTATTGAGCGGCTACTCGAATCGAACTTCGAACATTTCACTGTTCGCTCATCTCTGTCATCATATCTCTAAAATGGAAAGCATTGTTGAGTGTTCCTGCAGTTGTCAGTACCTACCAAAAATGGTCCAAGCAGGGGCAACCTGTAAACAGAAGAAGGATTATGGGTAGGGTTGAGCCGATCTTGAGATTTCAGGATCGTTTTTAAAATCCGCTTTCCGATCATTTTCCATTCGAACCCGATCCCGATCCCAATTCTGATCCTAATGCAAGTCAATGGGATTTTTTTAATAATCGAAGACGGATTTTAAAAACGATCCTATTCACTACACAGCATGGAGTCCAATTTTTAGACTCCACGCTGTGTAGTGATTAAAAAACAATCCTCTGGCTATTTAGTCCTCCCTAGTGTCCACTTACCTGCACAGATCGCTGCCACTCACCGTTTTTCTCGCACATTTACAGGCCTTCAAAGCACTGTGCGCGCCCCCGCCTCTCTAAGCTAGTGTTATAGATGCTGGGAGTAGGCGGGATTGTTGTGGCTTAGGAGAGCGTGGGCGGGTACAGGGGAAGGAGATGTGAGTGCATAATTCACGTCTCCCCTCCCAGTACCCACCCACACTCTCCTAAGCCACAAGCCCCGCCTTCTTCCTAGGTCTGTAACACTAACCTGGGAGCTAGGGGCGCGCACAGCGCTCTGAAGGCCTGTAAATGAGAGAGAACCAGACTGAGAAGAATGGGGAACGACAGTGGCAGCGGATCTGTGCAGGTAAGTGGACTATTCTGTTTCTAGTTGACTATACTATTCTGTTTCCTCCCTGCTGTGCTAGATCTGAGATGTAGATCTCAAATGTAGCAGAGCAGAGTATACGGTAAAGAAGGGATGAAGAAGAAGAGTAGGCAGACAAGTTAATGTACAGTAATGCAAATGTAGCAGAGTCCAGTATACGGCACAGCAGGGAGTAAACAGAATAGTAGATACTATCTACTCCTCTGTTTCCTCCCTGCTATGCCATAGGAATGAATGGATGCAGCCGGCGCGCAGGGGGTTAAGCGGTCGGACGCCGGAACAGGCTGCATCCA